>NC_047557.1:60629891-61234641 GCF_012275295.1 Melopsittacus undulatus | reverse complement strand
TAGCTGAATCAGTGGCAGAGAAATCACTCAAACTAAAAAAAAAAAAAAAAAAAAAAAAAATTAACAAATTCAATTACTTTATTATGTCAGAGAATGCTACCAGAACAGAAAGCTGTTTTGGCTGCAAGATACCAAAACACAAGCAGGTGCTAGCAGACTATCTCCTCTGGAAGCTACCCCTGATTTTGTTATTTGAGATTTAGTTTTGTTCCACTAGAAAGAGTTTAGTGATTATTTCTGAGTCTTTTACTTGGCAGCTATGCCTGTCCTACCTTTGAGCACAGAACACAGGGAGGAAGTCAAGACAGTTTCAGAAAGCTGATCTCCAAATGATTGTATTAATTGCTTTTTGTCATACTTTTGTAAAGCCCATGAGGTTTTAAGAAAAAGAAAAGCATTAAGAGTTTTCTTTCCATCTAGCCCACTTTTCTCTGTACATCATCTTCAAAATCAGTTGTTAGGAATACCAATACCTTCCCAAGCTGGCTGGCAGACCGCTGAGCATACAAGGAGTCTGTATACTGTTAGTTCAGCTATTGCAAATCCCAAGCCATGGGACACCATGTAACCCACAAAATTGTCACACTATAAACCCCAAATATTTTGGTGATCTTTTGCTCATCTATTAATTATATCAGTTCCTAGGGCTGTATTTTCAAATCTACTGCAAAAAGCTAAGATTTTACCTAATCTCATAAGCCCAGGAACGGGGACTATTAAAAAAGTAGGAAACAGGATAATGTTACTCCGCAGGCTGGCCACACCAGAGAACTTAAAAATCCATCAGCATGGTGGAGCAGTGGTTTGACTCTAGCTACAGCATTTTTTTCCAGAGCATTCATGAGATGCTAGAAATATTTAGCTGAAAATAGAGTAATATTTTCAGTTGCTCATGCATTTTCTTTCTAGATGTTGAACTTTCATTTCCTTGCCTCTTTGCATATCATGATTTAACCCATTCTGCAGACTTATACAGCTTTCCAAAATGAAGTAGATGTGTGCTTTGAAAATTCATTGGAAAATAACTTTGTTTCTGACTTTACCTGGTGTCTTTTAAACATCAGAAATAAGTGTGCCCACTTGCTTTGTCTTTTGCTATTTATCATTCAAAGCCCTTTTGCAACGTCTGTATGGCAGAAACATGGAGATGCAGATGATGCAGATGATATCTGAAGCTTTGGTTAAACCCCACTTTAGGCAGGCAGAAGTATATGCTTCTTGTGCAGGGATGGGATGGTGCTTGGTGTTTGGGTTCCTTTACTATCATGCAGTTTTTACATACAGTAACACATCTGGCAAGACCCATTATTGAGTTAACTTGTGTACAGAGTGTTTACACAACTATAAGCTTCAGTAAAATGTTGAGCATTCACTACCTGTGCAGCATATGTCCATGCAACATGTGCTTTGTAGAGTTCATACTTGCTGCTGAAATGCTTATGCTTGGTTAATCAGGTATTGTTAATTCTTCCCTACATCTGTAAGAAGTTATTTAGTCGCTTTCTGTGCTCCACTTTGCATTTGCTGTTTTTTCTGGCTCATGTTTTGGGACCAGAAGTATACCCTTTCTACAGTTTTGGACACAGTTAAATGCCCTGGTTTATTGGTCTTTTCTATTTAAGTAGTTTCAGGGGATGCTTGTGTTATGGTTAGCTGTGTAGTTGCAGCTGATGGTGAAAGTTAACATCTCCCACAGTAAAATTATACTAATCAGGCAATCAAATCTGGTGTTGCATGTGCACAAATATTTTAATCCTCAGTGACAAAGTTTTCTGCATAAGAATCTCTAAATCCAAAATCCAGTTATTAAACCACTTTCATTGTTCTTGGATGTCATAATTACTGATAATCAAGGAGACACCATGAGGTCAGGAAAGGCCTGCCTTCATACTCTGTTAGTTTCTAAAAGCCCATGACCTTGGTCTTAAGTTGTAGCAGGTTTGTATTTAGCGTGCGAACACAGATACTTTCTGTAAATTGAATAATGAAAGAGATTTGCATTATAATTTATCAAAGCGTCAGTCAAATGTGAGTGGATGGAACTCTGCATGTGGTTTAGTATCAAATATTTTTAGGTAAGCTCAGCAAAATCACTGTCTTGACACAAAATGTTTTAAAATAACTTAAAATTTATAATTTGGCAATGCTTGCATTCTTGTGATTTAAAAAAATGTGTATACAACCTCATCAAATAGAATGGGATATTTTGTAATACATGTATGCTATTAGGTGTTTTTAAGCAATAAAGAGAGCATGTTATGGTATGATTTTAAATGAAACTCTTTCTACCTGAAGAGATCTCTGCTATCTGATTTATCCTTTTTTTTTTTTCTTTTCTCAGAATCAAAGAATGGTTTGGATTGAAATGGTCCTTAAGATTACTCAGTTCCAACCCCCCTGCCATGGGCAGGGACAGCTTCCCCTAGGCTAAGTTGCTCAAGGCCTGGTGTGGTAAAGTATGTTAAACTTGTGTCACGTAACATTTTAAAATTCTTACATATTCAGTGTTTCTAAAAAATCTTTGGTAAGGCTACTTGTCAAAGAACAATCCTGTTTATAAACATGGGTTGAGACATCTTTACCAACAAGTATAGTCTTGTCATGGTGGAAGAGGCACTGAGACTGGAAATACTATTTTCAGGATAATAGCAGATTCCTCACTGATTGCCACCTTAAGATACTCTCTTAAAAAGAGTTGTCTGACTAGCCTTGTTTCTTATGCTGCTGTATTACAATATGCTTCTTCATATTTCCATTTAGCTCGGTTAGGTACATTACCCTATAGGACTGCTGCCTTGTGTAAAATTAATTCTGCCAAAGCAAAACCAGCCACAGAGGTGGGAAAAAAGACAATAGGTTTGGTGCTCCTCATAGGTGTGCATTTTTTTTTCGGTGCAGAAAGGCAGCTCAGGATGATCTGTGATGCTGAGTAACTGATTAGTGGCTTATAGATAGTAGTAGCCTGGGGAGTATAAAGAAGGACTACAGAGCCCTTGGAGAGGTGGTCAAGGGCTCTGGAGCTCAGATAGTCTTTTCGACAATTCTCCAAGACACAGGGGAGGACCTTCCAAAGGCAAGGAGGATTGGACAGGTTAATAAATGGTTAAAAGGGTGGTGTCATAGTCAAGGGTTTGGGTGTCTTGAAGATGGGGCCCACATTTGTAGGCCAGGCCTACTGGGGGCTGGTGGAACTGCTCTGATAAAGAAAGGGAAGAGTGGCTTTGCTGGGAGGCTTGCCAGGCTTGTCAAGGATGCTTTAAACTAGTTGTATTGGGGGAGGGGAGCATCATTCCATCCCAACACACCAGTCAGTTGCCAGCACCTATAATAAATACTCTGAGCAATCTAGTAATATTCTAGCCGCTCCAGCCACTGAGCTGGCTTCATTTGGAGCTCGGATCAGATGCCTCTATACAAATGCCCGTAGCATGGGGAACAAACAAGAGGAATTAGAGATGTGGGCACATCTACAGGGCTATGATATAATAGGCATCACAGAAACATGGTGGGATGGCTCCTTTGACTGGAGTGTTGGAATGGAAGGTTACAGGCTTTTTAGAAAAGACAGGCCCGGTAGGAGGGGAGGGGGAGTTGCTATTTATGTTAGGGATAGGCTGGAGAGTATGGAACTCTGTCTGGGGACAGGTGATCAGTTAACAGAAAGTTTGTGGGTCAGGGTTAAGGGGAAATCGGTGACGGGACACATTACTGTGGGGATATGTTACAGACCACCTGATCAAGAGGAAACTGTGGATGAAGAACTCTACAGACAAATAGGAAAAGCCTCATGCTCACAGGCCCTTGTTCTCGTGGGGGCCTTCAACCACCCTGACATCTGTTGGGGCAACGGTACGGCCCGGCACAAGCAATCCAGGAGGTTTCTTGATTGTGTGGAAGACAACTTCCTTCTGCAAGCAATAATGGAGCCGACGAGGAGAGGTGCCCTGCTTGACCTCGTGCTCACCAACAGGGAAGGGCTCGTTGGAAATGTGACTCTCCAGGGAAGTCTTGGGTGCAGTGATCACGAGATGGTCGAATTCGAGGTCCTCAGGACAGTGAGAAGAGCGTGCAGTAAGCTCACTGCCCTGGACTTCAAGAGAGCAGACTTTGGCCTCTTCAGGGAGCTGCTTAGCAAGGTTCCATGGGATATAGCCCTAGAGGGTAAGGGGGCCCAAGACTCTTGGTTAAGATTCTAGGATCACCTGCTACAAGCTCAGGAGTGTTGCATCCCAACTAGAAGGAAGTGCAGCAGGAGGGCCAGGAGACCTCCTTGGATGGATAAGGAGCTGCTGAGAAAAATTTAAAGGAAAAAAGAGGCTTATAAAATGTGGAAGGAAGGACAGGTGGCCTGGCATTAATACAGGGATGTTGTCAGGGAATCTAGGGACCAGGTTAGGAAAGCTAAGGGCCAGTTAGAATTAAACTTGGCTAGGGTTGTTGAAGATAAGAGGAAGAGGATTTTATAGGTATGTAGTGGCTAAAAAACAGACTAAGGACAATGTAGGCCCCCTCTGGAAGGAAACAGGAGAACTGGCTACACAGGACTTGGAGAAGGCTGAGGTTCTGAATGCCTTCTTTGCCACGGTCTTCACTGGCAAAGGCTCTGACCACACCACCCAAGTCTTGGAAGGCAGATGCAGGGACTGTGAGAATGAAGACCTTGGGCCCACTGTAAGAGAGGATCTGGTTTTGAGGCCATCTTAAGAACTGGAACATACACAAGTCCATGGGACCTGATGAAATCCATCCGCGGGTCCTGAAGGAGCTGGTGAATGAAGTTGCAAAGCCACTGGCCATCGTATTTGAAAAATCATGGCAGACAGGTGAAGTTCCTGATGACTGGAAAAAGGGAAATGTAACCCCCATTTTCAAGAAAGGGAAAATGGATGACCTGGGGAATTACAGACCAGTCAGTCTCACCTCTGTGCCTGGCAAAATCTTGGAGCAGATTCTCCTGGAGGGCATGCTAGGGCACATGAAAAACAACAAGGTGCTTGGTGACAGCCAGCATGGCTTTAGTAGGGGGAAATCCTGCCTGACCAATTTGGTGGCCTTCTATGACGGGGCTACAAAAGTGATGGACAGGGATGGAGCAGTCGATGTCATCTACCTGGACTTGTGCAAAGCATTTGACACTGTCCCACATGACATCCTTGTCTCTAAATTGGAGAGACATCAATTTGATAGGTGGACCATTCGGTGGATAAAGAACTGGTTGGATGGTTGCACGAAAAGAGATGTGGTCAATGGCTCAGTGTCCGTCTGGAGACCAGTAACGAGTGGTGTCCCTCAGGGATCGGTGTTGGGACCGGTCTTGTTCAACATCTTTGTCGCTGACATGGACAGTGGGATTGAGTGTGCCCTCAGCAAGTTTGCCGATGACACCAAGCTGTGTGGTTCTGTTGATATGCTGGAGGGAAGGAATGCCATCCAGAGGGACCTTGACACACTTGTGAGGTGGGCTGATGCCAACCTCAGGAAGTTTAACCATGCTAGGTGCAAGGTCCTACACTTGGATCGGAGCAATCCCAGGCACAGCTACAGGTTGGGCAAAAAGGAAATTCATGGTAGTCCTGCAGAGGACTTGGGGGTGTTGGTTGATGAGAAAATGAACATGAGCCGGCTTCAGTGTGCACTCACAGCCCAGAAAGCCAACTGTATCCTGGGCTGCATCAAAAGAAGCATGACCAGCAGGTCAAATGAGGTGATCCTGCCCCTCTACTCTGCTCTCATGAGACCTCACTTGGAGTATTGTGTTCAGTTCTGGTGTCCTCAACATAAAAAGGACATGGAACTGTTGGAACAAGTCCAGAGGAGGGCCACAAGGATGATCAGGGGACTGGAGCACCTCCTGTATGAAGACAGGCTGAGAAAGTTGGAGCTGTTCAGCCTGGAGAAGAGAAGGCTGCGTGGAGACCTCATAGCAGCCTTCCAGTATCTGAAGGGGGGCTATAGGGATGCTGAAGAGGGACTATTCATTAGGGACTGTAGTGACAGGACAAGGGGTAACGGGTTGAAACTTAAACAGGGGAGGTTTAACTTGGATGTAAGGAAGAAATTCTTTACTGTTAGGGTGGTGAGGTACTGGAATGGGTTTCCCTGGGAGGTTGTGAATACTCCATCCCTGGTTGTGTTCAAGGATAGAGCCTTGGGTGACATGGTTTAGTGTGAGGTGTCCCTGCCCATGGCAGGGGGGTTGGATCTAGATGATCTTAAGGTTCTTTCCAACCCAAACCATTCTGCGATTCTGTGATTCTTGTTTCAGGGCAGGGGTAGATTCTGGTTCCATCATTGTTTTCTTGCAGGGGTTGAGTAGTCCACAGAAGCAGCTGCTGGTCATGGTGGGAGGATACAGCGAAGGGCTGCTTTTTTTGTGCCTGCTGATGCTGCAGTGCACTCTGCTGCCTGTGCTGCAGCACTTTGTCACACACTGTTCTGTTTCAGTTTGTTTTTTCTTTTTTATGGCTATCAAGCACATCTGGACTTGTGTTTGTTTTCAAGTTATATATTCACAAATGAGGCGATTTTCTAGGAAACACAGGTGTCCTGCTTTCTGTTGCCTCTGGAATGGCACTGTGCCCACCTGTCATAGCACATATGCGCATTACGTAACATTCCTGTAGTCTCAGGTACCTGTAACCACTATGCAGTCCTCTATAAAGCTCTATGTATTGATATCCAGGTTTTATTTAGGAGTGGAAAGTGATTGGAAATACTTGCTTCTACTGAAAAAAAAAACAAACCAACCCAAAACTTTATTTACAATAAGAGAAAGCTGAATTGCTTTGTTCCTTTCTTTTTTCTTTTTTTTTAATTTTTTTTTAACTTCAGTTGTTGATTGCTGCTGTGCCCAATACATCTCTCAGACTGCGTGCAATCTTGCAATCAGTTGTAGAATCATAGAATAGTTAGGGTTGGAAAGAACCTTAAGATCATCCAGTTCCACCCCCCCTGCCATGGGCAGGCACATCTCACACTAGACTATGCTATCCAAGACTCCACCAGGCCTGGCCTTGAATGTTGCCAGGAATGGAGCATTTACCACTTCTTTTGTAAACCCATACTAGTGCCTCACCACCTCCACAGTAAAGAACTTCTTCCTTATATCTAACCTGAGCTTTCCGTTTAAGTTTAAACCCATTACCCTTTGTCCTCTCACTACAGTTCCTAATGAAGAGTTCCTTCTCCAGCACCGTTATAAGCCTCCCTTCAGATACTGGAAGGCTGCTATGGGGTTTCCACGCAGCCTTCTCTTCTCCAGGCTGAACAGCACCGACTTTCTCAGCCTGTCTTCATACAGAAGGTGCTCCAGTCCCCTGATCATCCTCGTGGCCCTCCTCTGGACTTGTTCCAACAGTTCCATGTCCTTTTTATGTTGAGGACACCAGAACTGCACACAATAGTCCAAGTGAGGTCTCACAAGAGCAGAGTAGAGGGGCAGGATCATGCTCCTTTTGATGCAGCCCAGAATACGGTTGGCTTTCTGGGCTGTGAGCCCACACTGAAGCTGGCTCATGTTCATTTTCTCATCAACCAACACCCCCATGTCCTTCTCTTGAGGGCTGCACTGCATCTCTTCCCTGCCCAACCTGTAGCTGTGCCTGGGATTGCTCTGACCCAGGTGTAGAACCTTTCTTTTGGCATGGTTAAAATTCACGAGGCTGGCATTGGCCACCTCTCAAGTGTATCAAGGTTCCTCTGAATCCCATCCCTTCTCCCAGCATATCAACCAAACCATATAACTTATGATCCTTAACATATTAATGCAGCCAATCCACTTGATCATACCTCACATGCTGGCTGCCCCCTTTAAAGTCTAACATTTTACAGCTCAGGGGCCCAGTTCTGTTATTCCCACAGTGACATTTTGTTATGTGAGGTGCAGGTTCCTGTCTGACCGAGTGTGGCAGGGTGACTGTGGCTCAGTGAGTGTATCTCACTGAGAAGTGTCAGGCAGCACAGCCTGTTTTGCAGAGGCAGCCCATTAATATCACAACCTATGCCTGCTTGTCATGTCTTCTTTTGTCAGGTTTGCAGTAGCCCTCCTGGCTGGACTCCAAAGCAGTGGTTATACCAAAGAGAGAGACAAAAAAACCTAGGTACAGTAATGTGTCAGCTGTTGCAGCTGGGGGAGTGCTGGCTTCCAAAGAGCAGGTTAGTGTTGGTTGGTGACATTTTCACATGTCTACAGCATGTGATTTCATCCACATGTGCTGGATGTAGCTTCTCCCTCTATTCAGTTGAATGGGGAGGGCTTCTGCCTAGCAAAATTTTATGCAGTTTTTGAAAGCGAATTTTAGAAGGTCAGAAAATGGTTGCTTAATGATCAGCACTTAGAAACTGAAGAATCTTGTAGAATTGCTCTTTATCATCTTAACTTCGTCCTTTTGCATTTTCTGCTTGTGTGTGTATCTGCATGGCATGTTGGGTCACAACCTGTGGCCATCCTAGGTTTATATGTTATCAGTTAAATCTGTGGTGCTGCTTACAGGTGACAGCAAAGCAGAGCACCACTACTGTGACTGCTGTATGAATAAGGCCCTTAATAACAAATAAGCTTTTTTTCTTATTTGTTTTCCCTTCCCACAAAAATAATATTTTTAACAGCTTGTATTCATGTGTCAGGAGTAAGAACTAGGACCTCCAAACACAGAGGAAGAGGTTAACAAGACTACTGCAAGACAGCAGCTCACTGTAGTGGAGAAATGGGATGGGTACTGAATATGGCATTCATCTGTGAGTAATGTCTGCAAGCAATGAGATGTCACTTTTAATACGAGTAGCAGATAGATTGAGGTCATACCTGTGACAGATGTAATCCCTGACTGCATAGGCTGTATCAAATAGACCAGTCCGGGGCAGCATACATGAAGGTGTTTGGTACACTCCAGCCCAGCAGACATGACTCTTGCTTTCAGGATTGATGGTACACCCCTCCATGTCTATGGGAGATGGTAGGCTGCTCTGGGGCAGAGTTAGGCTTTTCTGTACTCTCCACACAGTTGCTATATACTCTAAAATGCCCCCCTTTTGTAAGTCTGACTTCATTTATTTAACAGTTCCCACAGTTTCCATTCGGTACCACAGGGTTCAAAGCCACCAGCATTTTTTCAAGAGCATTCTGCTTGATGATGAACTTTACTCTTTGTCCTCATTGCTTTCATCGGGGATGGCAAACACAATGCCCCATCTCCCACCTGCCACCCGCAGCCCCGCTCCCTGCAGGAGTGTCCTTTCGGTATTTCTCTGTGTGTGTTTAAATTTGCATTGCGATAGCCCATAGAAGAGCTGCCAAATGCGGTGTTGGAGGCTAGTGTCCGCCTCAGAGGGAATTTTAGGAGAGGTATGTGTGCCACCTAGAGGAAGCGCTGACGTTTGGATCTAGAGATGCAGACAGACACACACACAGAGCAACCTGAAATGTTGGCCTGAAGTTTGATGC
Source organism: Melopsittacus undulatus (assembly GCF_012275295.1). Taxonomy (NCBI): domain Eukaryota; kingdom Metazoa; phylum Chordata; class Aves; order Psittaciformes; family Psittaculidae; genus Melopsittacus; species Melopsittacus undulatus. Next base: position 61,225,199 of record NC_047557.1, on the reverse strand, counting down.
CTAAGGGGGATCTGCAATTACTGAATTCCTGTAGGAAATACCAGCAAATGGTGTGCTGTCCCCCTAGTGTTTGCAAAGCTTTTGTATACCCCTGGAAAAGAAGCTAAGAGTGCTGTGCTCTTCTATTCCAGTAAAAGAGATAATGCCGTTGCATATTTTAGTAGTCCTGATATCTGTTAGAGCTGCCTAGCTCCTAAGAGGCAGAAAGAAACCACTCTGACCTGGCAAAAACAGAATTCAACCTTCCCTCTTGCTGGAACCTTCAGTTTTAATTTGTGTCTCTTTGTTTTTTGAATCTTGTATGATCTGATGCTTCTGGCATGTATCAGCTTTAGATCAGCTGACAGAAAGTTCAGGAAAACTTCAGAACGAGGCCACACAAGGAGTAGCACATGGAAATGAGGGTAATTGCTGTGAGGAATGGGAAATTTAAGGTAGTGGAAGGGAAAACAGAATGAAAAGGGAAGAATGGGAACTATACTTACAAACTAGCAAATGCTAGAAAAAGGGCAGCGAAGTCAAAGACATTCACAAGGCAGGTATGGTTACCTTTTATTCCTGTGGCACCACTGGTCCTTTTCAATACAGCAGGTATGATGGGTGTTGTTCATGTAGCTCCTTATACTGTGTCTTATTTTATTGAGACAGAAAACAACTGCTGGAACAGGATTGCAGGCATCCAGATGATCTCCTTTTACATAAATCCCGGCTTGCATAACAGAACCTTGTTCACGAACAACTGACTTCTGAACAGGACTGATTTCAGTGAGCACATTTAATGTGTCCTCTCAAATATCGGTGTGCAATGCTCATTTCTACCATGCCTGTCCCTTTGTGAAGTTGGGAATGCAGTAACACCTGCTAAAGCTGTCTAATTTGAAGACATAGTTGTTGTGAGAGTGTTAGCAACTTGGGAGCAAGAGTTAGAGCCTCATAAACTCATTCCCTCTTTCCCAGATCTTGCAATGAAGCAGAAAATCTCTGTCCCGGACTTGGATCCTTTCCATTCACTGTAGTTCCAGTACTCAGATTTTGGGGGATGACTAAACTCTATTTTGCATAAATATAGAGCCCCAAGTGTGGCTGAACAACCCATGTCCTAAATACTTGTTCAAGTATGACCTATGCCTGCAAGGAGATGATTCTTTATGCAGTCGTGTGCACAAAATTTCTTGTGGGTAAGATACTCTCAGCTCTTCACAGGCATGAATCTTCAAGCACTGCTGGGACCTCAAAGCAGGCTTTCAATGCACCAGTCATGGCTTGACAAGGTCAGTTTCCTGGTTTCAGCTCATTTCATCTCATTTCAGCTGGATCTTTGTGAACTGACCTAGTTAAACAAAACTCTCTTATCCTTGGGCCACAGATTCAAGTTGAATGAACGGAGGGAAAGATAGGTCTTGTTAATTAGAACTCCACCAAATACTTGCTCCTTGCAGACACATACAATCTGAAGCACAGTGAAATACCCCGTGACTGCTGCTGCAAAATGTACAGACAGTGATGTAATACCAACTTGTCACATTTGCTAACTTTCCCTTGATTTCATTGTAGTGAAAGATGTTGAAGCCTCATTTGAAAATTTCTAAATAGAGGCTATAAATTGTGACGACAGATGACACGAACTCCTCTCATGACGTGAAGACCCTTTATTGTGATGCAGCTCAAGTTTTATAACCCCAGCCCCACAAAGAGCAGCACAGCAATTTTCCATTCCCTTATTTCTATATAAAATATTAATCACAAGATTATGACATTATCCTTTGTTCCTTCCACAAGCTTACTTCATGTTAGTCTTGTGATCACATTATTGCAGGCACACCGTCTACACATTCCATTTTCGCTCAGAGCCAGTTCCTTGTCTTTTTTCCTGGTTCCTTTATTTTTCTCTCTCCCAAGGCCTGTGTCCAACCATCTGTATGAAGTCCCAACTGCTGCTCATGGTGGAGACTAAGCTGCATCCATCTTCCACAATAAATGACTCAGTCGCTTTAAAGAACAAAAAATTTCCCCCAAAGGTTATTGTCATATTGCTTACAAAATAATTTGTAATAACAGTTGATAAACAGCACAGTCTGTCCACATTTTGGAACCTTTCTTGACTTCTCTGATAAATTACTAATATTAGGGGGTGACTAACCACGGCCACTGGCTTTTTACAGGGACCTCATTTGATGACATCAGCCTTGCACACAATGGCCTCACAAGGAGACTCTATAGCATCCGTTAACTGTTAGACACCATGGGTTCTCCCAGTATTTACTGAAATGACAAACTAATGGGCAAGCACAAGTGGAAGTACTTTACCCTTTAGGCACCTGCTCATGGCAAAAGCTGAGGAAGGTGCAAACACAGCTCAAGTGACAGCTTGCAGCTTTTCTCCTCCATGATAGTGTCTAACTGAAGCTTCACTGTATGTGGAAGAGGAACAGGCAACCTCAGCCGCTCCTTTACTCTGTACTACTGAGGTTGCTGTTCACTGAGGTTGGCCAGGTCCATGGCTGATCAGTATCACCTGTGCAAAAGGATCTGTATCTGGGATGCTGTACAGAGGTTGCTGGGCAGTTGTGCTTGCAAAACCTCATGGCAGTACTGTACATTTCAGGATATCTCTGCACAGCATTGGAGGACAGACACAGGCATACTTGCACTACCTCTGAGCTACCTGGCCTGGTTATTGAAGTCAGGGTAAAAGTACTTTCAGTCATTAAGTACTCAGTGTTATGCTGCTGCAAATACATTATTTCCTGTATCCACATTAGCTAAAAACCATTTAAACCAGGTCTGAGAGCATGTACACACCTATGTGATGCCTCCCTGTTGCCTCCCGCTATGAAGCAGACAGTATGCTGTGTAATGAAACTCATTAGCTTTTTGTGTTGTGTGTAGAAGAGAGGTAATGTTCAGCTTCCCACTGAAGAGAAATAGAAAAATATAGCCCGCCCCAGTGTGACAAGGTGGTAAATTCACTTCTTAGAGGTGAAGAGAAGATAAATTCACTTCATCAGTAAGAGTCATAAGCAGATGAGGAATGATTATAACCTTCTGTTTGTTCCCAGCATTTTTGGGTCTGATGCATTTCGTGAGTCAGATTTAACATGAAAAATCAGATGGGTGCATGTGTGTGTGTCCTTTCTCTTTTTAGCACACATTTCCTTCCCAGACAAGGAAATGTGGTTCTTCTACTAACCTATCATGGATCTTCATCAGCAGGCAGTGTTGAATTGAGCCACTTTGATACTAGATCTTCCTAAAGACGACCTAGCTTTGGTAGGGGTCAGTCCATTTCATTAGTTCCAAGCAGACTCCTGGGGGAAGCATGGAATTTTGCAGCCTAGAGGAGGTACCCACTGGGAGCTGAGTTTGCAGTTTGTTCTTATGGCGATTTGCAGTAGCAAGAGAGACAAAGCTCAGCAGAGATGTAAACTGACATTACACTTGTTTTGAAGTCTAAGAGATAGTTGATTCCAGCAAGCCAGTCTTGCTTCTGCAGGATGAGTGGAACACTGTATGGCTGTGAAAAATAAAACACTGTGCAGGAAATATTTTTCACAAGATTGGTGCTACGATCAGCTATAGGTCTGTGCCCATGTCAAAAATACAAGATTATTTTAGTTGAATATGTGTTAATGAAAATTGTTTATAAGAGCACAATGACTGACCTTTAAAAACCTCACACGGAAACATCATAATGAAACCAATGTTATAAAGCAGTTGTACCCATATAGATATTATCACCTGGCTTTCTATTCTGAGAAAGAAACTTGCATACTGAAATAAGGTTAAATATGGAAAAGAATGATATGGGCAAAAAAGTTTACTTACCCCTGGTTGGCCTTCTCTAGCAACATGGAGTGGTTTTAAAATGATTAGGAATTAAAAAAAAAAGAAAAAAGAATGCGTTGTGCATCAAATACCAAACTTAATACTGTGCACACTGAATCTGTAAACTGTGACTAAAGGCGAAAGATTTTTAAAATGCTTCTGATAATGAAAAGATTTGTTGTAAAATATGTCTTACATGGCTTGAACAAAATGGTCATTGTATGTCTGCACAAAATGGTTTTATTCAGCAGTCATTCGTGGATTTAGCTCTTGGTGGGATTCAGATGCAGGAGGAGCAAAGGATTTGACAGCAGGGGAGCTGGAATCCGTAACAAACACCTTTTAAATTTAGGGCAGTAACAGTGATGTGATTTGGCACGGGAGAGCTGAATTTGGTATTTTTTTTTTTCTCAGTGCCTGGAGCTACCACCACATGTGCTGATATTCTTATAAAAAAATGTCTTTAGTGTGAAAGCTGTTGAGGTCAAATACTATATATCACAAAACTGTGTGGGAGGTTTCACCTCTAGATTTGGGAGCTCCCTTTTTGTCAAGTGATCGCATAGCATGGGGTGTTGTCTTCTCTCTGGTTGTATCCTACTGTGTTTCCTCATTCTTTGCTCAACTGTATATACACTCAGGCCTCCTTCAAAATCAGGTTGTGTGAGTACTCAGGAGATTGGGACATTTGGTGGTACAGCTCGAAGGAAGTAACTTCAAAAACTAGAAACCAGATTATAATCCAATCAGTCCTAAAAGATGATCTGGAATAAGAAGTTTTGGCTCTTCTTTCCAGAGAAACCACTTTGGTTCACCACTATGAAAATCTTCCAGTCTAACTTCAACCTCATCTTTTCCACCCATTTAAGATACACCTATAGTGCAGTCAGGATTGTCAGAACCTGCATCAGTAGGTGAGCAGATGACAACATCGGGCTAGCAACACCTTATTCTCCCTTTGGGTTGCTCTGGAGAGACAGGCACTACTTTTTCTTTGCAGCTTTGTCTCCCTTACTGGCTCCTGTACCCACACCAAAGAGATGGGAATTAGTACCTCTTCTTGTCTCTGTTGGCAGCTGGGCTTGCAATCACAGCTGAGTAAATACTGTGACAATCTTGTCCTGAATGATAATCTTTGCTGTATATACATGCCAAGAAAAATTACTCATGATGGTGAGTTAATAATGTAAAGGCTGTGCTCATGGACAAAGTATAAGTGGCTGTGTCATGCAGAATAATGCACAGACCTCCAGTTGCTGTGAACTGCGGTGGAGACTAACACAGACCTAAGATTACAGGCCCAGCTTACATTTCCCCACTTAAAGATTTTATCAACCATCTGCTAATGCATAATTTTCAGGGTGTCACAGGGTCTACACTTCAGTTTCTGTGTCTATTTTATTTATTAGTTTTTTTAAATGCCATTGGCACATTTCTATGTGTCTGAAAAGGTAGCTTGAATAGAACAAAAAGAAATTTTCAAACAGCTTAGAGTGTAGGGCTTGGTCATTGTTACTTACATCATTCTGCTTGCTTTTGCCATAAAAGGAGATAGCAATTAAATAATAATAAAACAAAGTCCACCAGTTGCTGATTGAAGTCCAGCTGTTGCAGGCTGGTCATTAGTCTTCTGCGACTGGTGAAAACTGCAGTTCTGTGAATCTGAAAACACTATGAGAGTTCCTTAAGCAGGGACACACATGCTGGAGGGAGATGTAGGTCGTTCTGACAGATCCTAGAGTGTTCCTGTTTCTGTGTTGCCCACCAGCTGGGTGTCATTTGGAAATGACCACAGTAAGATGGCATGGTTATTTAACTGCCAAATTTATGTTCTGGAGATCTTTGCTTAGTGACTGTTTACAGGACCTTGGTCCTCTCTTTTTCATTTTCATTTCTGAAGCTCTTCAGGTACATTATTGGAACAATGTGTATCTTAAAACACACGATAGATCCAGATGTGTCAGCTGCGCCTGAACCCTCCTGGAATAAGCTATGCATTTCTGTTCTTCTTGTCTGTGATAGGAGTTATCACACCATCATTACTAAAGTTGTAACTTCACAGAAAAGTGTGATGTGATGCAGTTGGAGATGTTCTGTTCATTAACCTTCGTCTCCCCCTTTTCTTCAGTGGGTTTGAGCACAACTCTCGTTTCCCAGATGAATACTCTGACCACTGGGCAACGGCATATTCTCCAGTAGCTCTCTCTCTGTCCCCAGGTTCAATGACAATGGGGCTAACACCTTTGGTTCTTCAAGGAAAGGTACGGTTAGGAAAGGAGGCAGGGCTTAGGTTCCCACACTGTCTTCACAAAGTGGAGCAGCTTCAGTGGGAGAGATTGAAATGTTTCAGTCTCTTCCACCAGTAACTATGGCTCTGATTTGTGAAGAGCATTTTTTACATGTTTTAAGGGTTTTATATGCTTAAAGCTGTGCTTATGACTTTTAAGCTGAAACAACGAGGCATTTGATGCACAGAAGACACTGATGTCCCATTGTAGGGATATAAACAGCATGCGGCTCAGCATATGGCAACTTCTCATATGCACCTAGAACCTAAAAACTTCTCTTCCAGAAAAGAAAATTTAATGCAGGTTAGGACAATAGAAAGGAACATAAAATCAATAAAGTTAAACTTGAAATGAATATTATCAGGAATTCCAAAGAATAAATGCTCAAAATTACAAGGAATGTTAATATGGGTTTCTGATGCAGCAGAAGCAAAGGAACCGAAAGAGAATGACAGACTTTTTCAGCCTATTAAAAGCTTAAGAATTCATCAAAAAAGTACAGAGTCTGTAGACTTCCTGTTTTCATTTTGCAACAGTTTTTGCTGGCTTATGTTGCAGGCAGATACTTGATTCTCACTATCTTCAAGTAATAGAGATATTTTGTCAGCATTTCCTATAAAATAAACACTGTCAGTTTAACTGTATGTATGTGTCAGGTAAGAATCACAGAATCCCAAGGGTTGGAAGGGACCTTGAAAGATCATCTAGTCCATCCCCCCTGCAAGAGCAGGGTAACCTAGAGTACATCACACAGGAACTTGTCCAGGTGGGCCTTGAATATCTCCAACATAGGAGACTCCACAACCCCCCTGGGCAACCTGTTCCAGTGCTCTGTCACTCTTACAGTAAAGAAGTTCTTCTGATGTTAACATGGAACCTCCTATGCTCCAGTTTACACCCACTGCCCCTTGTCCTACCACTGGATATCACTGAAAAAAGCCTAGCTCCATCATCCTGACACCCACCCTTTACATATATGTAAACACTGATGAGGTCACCCCTCAGTCTCCTCCAAGCTAAAGAGACCCAGCTCCCTCAGCCTCTCCTCATAAGGGAGATGTTCCACTCCCTTCATCATCTTTGTGGCTCTGTGCTGGACTCTTTCAAGCAATTCCCTGTCCTTCTTGAACTGAGGGGCCCAGAACTGGACTCAATATTCCAGATGCGGCCTCACCAAGGCAGAGTAGAGGGGGAGGAGAACCTCTCTTGCCCTACTAACCACACCCTTTCTAATGCACCCTAGGATGCCATTGGCCTTCTTGGCCACAAGGACACATTGCTGGTTCCTCCTGTCCACCAGCACCCCCAGGTCCCTTTCCCCTTCATTCCTTTCCAGCAGGTCAACCCCCAACCTGTACTGGTACATGGGGTTGTTCTTCCCCAGATGCAAGACTCTACACTTGCCCTTGTTGAATTTCATCAAGTTTCTCCCTGCCCAACTCTCCAGCCTGTCCAGGTCTCGCTGAATGGCAACACAGCCTTCTGGTGTGTCAGCCACTCCTCCCAGTTTAGTGTCATCAGCGAACTTGCTGAGGGTACACTCAGTTCCCTCATCCAGGTCATTGATGAAAATATTAAACAGCACTGGTCCCAGCACCGACCCCTGAGGGACTCCACTAGTCACAGACCTCCAGCTAGATTCTGCCCCATTGACCATAACTCTCTGCCTTCTTCCTTTCAACCAGTTCTTGATCCACCTCACTACCTGATTGTCAAGCCCACACTTCCTTAGCTTATCTATGAGGATGCTGTGGGAGACAGTATCAAATGCCTTACTGAAATCAAGAAAAACCACATCTACCACTCTACCATCATCCCTCCACCTAGTCACTTCCTCATAGAAGGCTATAAGGTTGGTCAAACATGACTTCCCCTTCATAAAACCATGTTGGCTGTTCTTAATGACCCCCTCACCCTTAATATGTCCAGAGATAGTGTCAAGAATAAGTTGTTCCATCACCTTTCCAGGGATAGAGGTAAGGCTGACCGGACTATAATTGCCCGGGTCCTCCTTCTTGCCCTTCGTATAGACTGGTGTGACATTTGCCATCCTCCAATCCTCAGGTACCTCTCCCGTTTCCCACGATTTACCAAAGATGATGGAGAGTGGCCTAGCAATGACCTCCACCAGCTCCCTCAGCACCCGTGGGTGTAAGATAGAAAGGATAGCTAAAGGGATGGGATCGGGTTCTATTTTGGCTATTCTCAATCTGAGTTTATTCAATTGCATGTTCTTATTCTGATTTCAGAGGAGTTGTTGGAAGGATAAACAAGGAATTTATAAGTATCTTTGGTCTTTCTTCCTCTGTGTTGAAAGACATCTGGTCCTATCTCAAAACATTGTTTCTGTAGACTTCCACTGGCCAGGAGGAAATCACAGCCTTCTCTAGTTTTCTGGTCTATTGCAGTCTTTAAATACTGCTGGAGAGGTAACCAAAACATTGGAAGTTTCTGACCAGGTTCCTGCACTTAACCGGTTTATTAATACTCTGGTTTGTTTCATACTATAGCTGGTCACCATGCTGGGTCACCATTCCTCATGAAACTTCTTATAAAGTTTTTACTACAAGATAAGAAATAGTCTGTTATGTTACAGGACTTCATGTGTTTCTGTCGGAAGATTTGGAAATGCTTGTGGCAAACTCACCTGATGAGATCAGATACTCATACCTAATTGGTGCTCAGAGATGGATACATAACAACCTTTCCTGCAAACAGCAGCATTCAGTGGGGTATTAGATGGTAATTTCACTGCAGCACTCCTACGTACACTAGCTTGGCTTGGCAGTGTTGCCATGCTAAGCAAGACATTTTAGGGCTGCTTAGTCCTTCTGCATCATCCTTTCAGGTACTAGGGTGACCCAAATCCAGGGGCATGTGTTCAAGGATCTCCCTCTATTTGGGCCATCAAATAAAAGAGAAAGGGAGAAAGAGGAAAACTTCTGTCTCCCAAACCAGTGTGACTGGTAGGAGGTATGAGAAGACCCTGAGACATGTTTATCTTTTCAGAAGTGGAGTTGAGTGCTTTTTCCCTGTAACCAGTGGAGTCCAAAGGGCTGAGTCCATTGATATGGTGTATTCTCAATCCTATTTTTTTAGAGCTTTTCCAAGAGTCTTGCGAGGACTTTAAAGTTGGGGTATTGAAAGCTCTTGCTACCCAGGGATTCAGCATGGGGAGAGTTTTTATTCTGTTCTTCTCTTGTCAGAGAAGGTGTTGTGACAGATGAGCTGTGCCCCAGTATGCAGGATAAACCTGAAGTCAAAATACATTGTTAGTGCTTCACTCATATCCTGCAGCAAACATGAAAGAAAGTGAGAGTGGTGCCTGTCAGATGGGTGCTACTGTAGAGATGCAGGAACATAATACATCTCAGCAGAAGCTATCATTGATTATGATGTATCAATGTGAAGAACAAATACCGCTTTTCCTTTTCTACTGACACAAAAATACACTTGTCACCATTTTTAACTCCAGAGAACTTCACTCTATCACACCTCCCCTTCTCCTTCTTACCTTGTAGCCCAGCTTCACTCACATCTGTCTTCACACCTGAAATAACTAGCATATCGTGTGCTGAGCTTCCCCTGCTCATACTGCTAGCAGATACAGCTGAGATCCAAAACTGTTGAGCTATACTTTGAGGAATAACCATACAAATCTGAAATGGATTAGGGTTTCATGTTTGGTTCCCTTACTTACACTGATTTAAAAATGTGATGAAGCAGTGAGAGTGACAGATGCAGGACTTGAAACAGTTCTACAAACCACAGAGGAAGAGGCTCAAGTGCAAAAAAATTTTGTTTACATTTTAACAGGAAAAATAGTGACAATAGTTGCATTTTACATGCATTCAAGACAGAGGTCTTTCCTCTCAGGGTTATTTTGAAATGCTACCTAACTTCAGTCCGGGTTTCACACAAGCTGATATAGTCATAATTTGCCTCAGGGTCAAAATGACTAAGATTTGCACCTCAAAAAAAATAAGATGACACAAGACCGATATGAAACTTAAAGAAGCCGATACATCATTTCCACCATTGGTCAAACCATTTAGACAAAAATATATTTGTATTGCAAAACCCAGCATTAATCAAAGACTTGCTTTCAGAGTGATGTAGGGGAATTTTTTGTTGTTCTGTCTTGTAAGTCTAATGGGCTTGTGAACAGTGTTCATTTATTATTTTTTGTTTTCAGCTCCTGTATTAAGCTTATTTATAAAAACTGTTTCAGGTGGACACCTCTGGAAAGGACAGAAGAGTATCTCTTGCTTCAAAAGTAACTGAATGTGCTTAAGGAGATAGGGTCCCAGACAATGAGAGATGCCCTGATACCTATTTAGACCCCAGGTGAAAGAGCAGAAACCTTGCAGCATTGATGCTGAAGAGGGCAGAACATATCTAAGAAGTCCAAAAGATGGTCCTGTGGTGGTGGGTAGAGAAACCCCTAAGGGACCAGGGAGTATGAGTAGTCTGGAGAGTGGCTGAAGCCAGGCATAGAAACAGGGATAATGATACCAGGAAACAATTAGTTATAAATATCTTTATATTTCTGCTGACCTTAATACTTTATTTATTTTCTTTTCCCAATTCTAAAATACAACTGTCTTTGTGAGTTTGAAAGCTTTTTTTTCATTTCTCAGGGGAGCACATTATGAGTAAAAAATCTCAGCAAGTCCATCTCAAAGGTCTATTGAGCCTGAGGTTCCACCACAGAAAGGGCAACTGGGAGACGGCATCATTTCAGGTCTCCTCCACTGAGCCAGGCATGCTGTTGCTGCAGTCTTTGCCTTCCTATGATTATGAAAGCAAAATCAAAGTTGTTTCACAAAGTAAGCCTAATCATCACCAGTCATTGCTAGACCAGTACTGCTAAATTAGTGCTCAGTCATTGCTGGATCTCAGAGACACCTAACTCCCTGGTGAAAGCTTTGTGGAGCCAAGTGCCAGACAGAGGCAATTCACAAAAGCCAGCAAGGTGGTAAAGCACCCCTAGGAAATTCTCTGGAGAGGTAGAGGCTTCATGAAATAGAAGACCCTAAAAGGTGCCAACCAGATGGAAAAGTGAGACTATTCAGGGTTCATGTGCACAGATTTTTCCTGGAGTTAGGCAAGGAAGCAGGGGGGGGTTACACTTCCTTAACTCTGTCTCTTTTCCCCCTTTGTCCAAATTCTCACCAGAAGCGTGAAGGATCATGGTTCAACTCTCTCCCTTCCTTCACCTGATTTTGACTTAATTTTGAAACAGCCCCATACCAGAAGGAAGTCAGATATTTGTCTTTCCTTAGTATCTTCTGCTGAATGCCCTCTGCTCTGTCCAAGATGTGGAGAATCCTGAGGCTGTCCTGACCAGACCTGTGCTCCTATTTTTGCTTCCAATACTGTGTCATATTTGTGCTTCTCCAGAAAAAAGTTGAAGAACTGGAAAACATTGCTTGGTTTCTCTGTTTTTCTCTTCCCTTAACACTGGTGTGAAATTAATATTTCAATAATAAATATTGTCTAACATCTTTATTTAACCTGTAGTTTTGTTTTCTTGTATAAATATGCTCAGTTTCATGTCTTCTGTGCAAGCTTAGTGCTGGTTTGGGTATAAGATAAAACTTCCTCCCTTCTCCAGTGCCACAGCAATAGCTGTCATATGACTGTTGGAGGGAATTCTTGAAATACTCCTGATTATGTGTAATACAGTGTTCCTACCACAAAAAAATTAACTTTGTTACTTTCATTGAATATGATGCTTATGAGTCTTCTGGGAACTTCCAGAATATGAAGTACACAACCCACTTCACAATGGCATCCAAAGGTTCATTTCAGCTAACCTGTTTTTTGTGTTCCCTGTTTTGGAAACATGAAGATCAAAAGCTTTGCTGACAACAGACTATCAGAAAGGAGGAAATATTTAATAAGCAAAATTCCAAAAGCAGAAGCATTCCCTAGTCAGTGGCCTCCCTAAAGTATGCTTGCCTAAATGACTTGAGTAGAGCAGCAGAGTTTAACAGCAACAGAAACAAGAACTCATGGATTCTGTAAGCCTGCAGCACTGGTCTGTGTTGCCTAATGGGAGGACTGCTCTGTTAGTTACTTATACTAACTAACAGAGTTAGTCTTTTTATTTGTCTTCTTTGTTCTGTAAGAAAAACAGATTAAACATTTCTAATTTTTTTGCTTTCTGGGTATGTCTGCCACTGGATCAGTGTCGTGGGTTGAGCAGTGGCAGTCATTTTTTCTCCTTCTTGTAGCTGGTGCAGTGCTGTGTTTTGACTTTCGGGCTGGGAACAGTTGCTTGGTGGCGAGCATGTTTTGAGGGTGTTTTTGTTCAGGGCCTTTTCTGAGCACGTGCTCTGCCAGGGAGGAGGGGAGGCCGGGAAGAAGGAGAGACAGGACACCTGACCCAGGCTAGCCAATGAGGTATTCCATACCATAGCACGTCATGCCCAGGATGCAACTGGAGAGGGAGCTGGAAGGGTGGAGCTCGGGAGGAAAATGGAGGAGGGAGCACATGGTGCTCGGCTGGGCAGGGTGGAGTGAGTTATGGGTCGGTGGCTTGTGGAGTGTTGTATTCTTTTCACTTGCTGTTTGCTGTATCATTATTATTTGTAGTAGTAATGGCAGTGGTGTTGTGCCTTAGCAATTAAACCGTTCTTATCTCAACCCGTGGGGGCTACATTCTTTGGATTTTCCTTCCTAACTCTCCGGGAGTTGGGGGACTTGGTTTAAACCACGACAATTAGCTTGCCTTTCTCTGTCATTTCCAAGACTTAAGAATAATACATTGCTCCTAGTGATCTTTGCAAAATTATGATTTCTGCCATCTAAATTAATGCATTTAAAATTTCATAGCAGACGTATATATTTACCACACTTCTTCTTGCAGAGCAAAGCATATAAAGGGGAGTTGCAGAGGTGCATTTATTTGAAGTGATTTGCTCTTTAAAACATTAAATTGGAGAATTATCTATTTTATTCATCCAGATCTCATTTAACCTATGCCAACTGTACAGACAGCAACCAGATGACCATTCTTTTTTACACTTCAGCCATTCCTTTCTCTTTCTGACCTGTGCCCCTCACATAACATCATCAACCTGGAATAAATCTGCAGTGCTGTTACTCCTTCTTCAGCAAGCTCTTTATGTGGATACTTTTCCAAAGCAGAACATACTGAGTACAATGTCCATGCTGCACTTGGCAGACAGCTGTAAAAATATCACTTCTTAATGCCATAACCCCTTGCCTTCTATCCATCAGTCCTGGTGATGTATTTGTAATTAAAGGGCTGCATGTGCCCAGCCTCCCAGTCAGGAGATCGGTTTAGGGAGACACTGTGATTTTGCACCTTCTATTTGAGAAGCTGTGTAACCATGCATGCTGTTTGGAGTAACTGGGCAGTTTTGAGTAAAAAGGGAGGATGTGAGAAACAGAGGCTTGAAATCATGGTGAGAAGGCAGAAAGTGAGGGCAGAGAGGCTGTTCTTTCTGATGATCATATACAGTATGACAGCAAGCATGTCAGTCAGCCGCAGATCTCTGCCAGTTTAGCAAAGCCCTTTAAACTCCCTCCTGCTGTCTGTTCCTTTGGGCTGCAAAATAAAAGGCTGTCCCCACAACCTTTCTCCAGAAGCCAAATTTGCTGAACTCTGGGCTACTACCCCTCTATCTGGAAGTCTCCTGCACATACAATTTTACACCGGAGTGGTAGAATTAGAGTACTTCTGATCTAGTATTTAGTCTGTTCTTTGCACTAGTTATTGTTTTATCTTATTTATTCTGTCCTTGCAGAGAAGGTGCTGGTGAGCTTGCTGTTCTGGCAGACCGGAACTGGAACACATCCTCAAAAGGCTGTAGGGTACTGCCTTGGAGCTCCATGTCACTGATGATATTACTCATGTAAATAGGTGCAAAACCACATCAGAGTGATGTGCCAGTGTACAGACATGGCTTTTTATGAGGCAAAAAGATGAATCCCTTAAAATCTGGATAGTCTCCAAGGAAGAGCACATGTCCTAACTAGTGTCTGTTTAAGGAAACATGCAGAGACTAGCAGAAATAGTTTAGCAGAAGCACCAGCTCTGCCTGAGCTTGAGACATAGCACTATTCCTGCCACCAGACAAGCTTGCCTTTTCACTCCTGAGGGAGTCAGCACAGGAAACTAGAGGGTGGTTTTGTCTGTGTAAGGTGTGTCCCTTGAAGCAGTTAAAATACATCCAGAGCAATATGTGTGTTCTGCCCACTGTTTTTCTGTAAACATATTTGAAAGTGCTCCATGTTTCCTCCTTTTGGTCAGTACACCCTGCTTTAGCTCTCAAAAAAGGCTTCTCATCTTGGGCCTTTGAAGTTGTCTTGATCTCTCAGTTTTGATCAGACTGTGGTTTTACGGCTATCTTTTTTTTTTTTTTTGCCTGGATAAGCTTATGTCCTTGGCAAGATTATCTTCATTTGGTAAATGTTGCAGCTCCTGCTAAACTTAGGAAATTCATGAGTTTGAGGCTTATCAGGGGACACGGAAACAAAGATAGACACAGCATGCAACAATGAAAATAATTTTCCTGTTTACACTGAACACACTGAAAGCAGCTTCTGAAAAAGGCTGAGGAACATAGTAAGAGATTCTGTGTCACAGAATTTAGGTCTGAACTGTATTAGAAACCTCATGAGGCAATTAATTAAACACAGTCCATTCCTTTGATTCTGGTCACTGTGCACCTACTGTTATAAAATAGGATTCAGAGTTTGGAGCTCCTTCTCTGACCACCAGACTGCAATCAGTCTGTGGGTAAAACACTTTACTTTTTAGTACTCCTTTACCAGAACGCAAACATGAAGACTGAAATGATACATCAGAGAAATGTGGAGTTGGAGGGGACCAAAATCCTTTCCAAAATAATCATGGAATGGGATACTAACAGGCTATCAATCTTCCTTCAAAGCAGGAAGATGGAGATATGAAATAGTAAGTTTGACTGCATGGCTGCCCTGCTCATTTTTGATGTGGTGGTGGAAAAGGAGCACTATGTGAAGTGCCTGCAATCTTGAATATGTGTCATGGAGCTCAGTGAATGAGATGAGCCTTGGAGCACTCACAGATTGCAGTAATTATTTCTAGTTGTTAGCATGAAAAACTGGAAGACATCTGCCTGCCTAAAGACACAGGTAGATGCATGTGACATAGCCAGGATTACAAGAACTCTTAGCTCTTTCCCAGCTGGTAGATAGCAGCAGCATCTCTCCCAGCTTATTATGAAATGTTCCTCTCATGACAAGGAACTGGAAGGAATATAGCCCATTAGCCTAAAAGACTCGAAATTCAGCTATGTAAAACTGGTTCTTGGAGAGGTTTATATGATCCAGTAAGAGTATGGCTTAGTGGCAGAGCCTCTTCTTCAATTGTAAGGATGAAAAGGAATAACTGGCATCACATCTGTTGGAGAACTTCCTCTTCCTTCTGAAATGGTCTGGTATCTGGCTCTCTTTAGTGTGAGGCACTGGTCTTTTTTCTTAGATCTGGTGGTTGGAAATGCAAGTCACCAAGAGCTTCTATCTGTGTCCAAAGATTTGTAGATGAATTATTTAACCTCTGTGGCTTGTTTTACCCAATTATAAAGTAGACATAATGAAAAAAAATACATGCATACTTGTCCTACAGTATCACAGAGGTCAGATGAGACAAAGAACCTTAGTTTCATGGAACTCTGTTTCAAGAGGAAATGTGTAAATGATAGAAAAGCCAACAAGGAGAGGTGCCATACTTGACCTTGTGCTTAGCACAGGAAGGGTCTGGTGGTGAATGTGATGCTCCAAGGCATCCTTGGCTGCAGTGATCACAAGATGGTCAAGTTCTACATCCTCAAGACAGTGAGAAGAGCATGCAGTAAGCTCACTGCCCTGGACTTCAGCAGAGCAGACTTTGGCCTCTTCAGGAGCCTGCTTAGTAAAGTTCCATGGGATATAGCCCTGGAAGTCAGGGGACCCCAAATTGCTGGTTGATAATCAAGGATCACCTACTACAAGCTCAGGAATGTTAGATCTCAACTAGAAGGAAATGGGGCAAGAAGGCCAGGAGGCCGTCATGGATGAGTAAGGAACTGCTGAGAAAACTTCAAGAAAAAAAAATCTTATAAAAGGTGGAAGGAAGGACGGGCAGCCTGGGAAGAATAAAGGGACACTGTCTGGGTAGGTAGGGATCATGTCAGGAAAGCTAAGGGCCAGTTAGATTTGGGTCTGGCCAGGGATGTGAAAGATAATAGGAGGGGCTTCTAGAGGTATGTCACTAACAGAAGACAGACTAGGCACAACGTAGGCCCCCTCTGGAAGGAAACAGGAGAACTGGCTACACAGGACTTGGAGAAGGCTGAGGTTTTCAATGCCTTCTTTGCCTCAGTTGTCACTGGCAAAGGCTCTGACCACACCACCCAAGTCTTGGAAGGCAGACACAGGACTGTGAGAATGAAGACCTTGGGCCCACTGTAAGAGAGGATCTGGTTTGAGACCATCTTAAGAACCTGAATGTACACAAGTCCATGGGACCTGATGAAATCCATCCGTGGGTCCTGAAGGAGCTGGCGAATGAAGTTGCAAAGCCACTGGCCATCATATTTGAAAAATCATGGCAGACAGGTGAAGTTCCTGATGACTGGAAAAAGGGAAATGTAACCCCCATTTTCAAGAAAGGGAAAATGGATGACCCGGGGAATTACAGACCAGTCAGTCTCACCTCTGTGCCTGGCAAAATCTTGGAGCAGATTCTCCTGGAGGGCATGCTAGGGCACATGAAAAACAACAAGGTGCTTGGTGACAGCCAGCATGGCTTTAGTAGGGGGAAATCCTGCCTGACCAATTTGGTGGCCTTCTATGACGGGGCTACAAAAGTGATGGACAGGGATGGAGCAGTTGACATCGCAGTTGACAGGATCTACCTGGACTTGTGCAAAGTGTTTGGCACTGTCCCCCATAACACCCTTGTCTGTAAACTGGAGAGACATGGATTTGATGGATGGACCACTCAGTGGGTAATGAGTTGGCTGGATGGCTGCACCCATTCAGTGGCTGCAACAGAACTGTGGTCAACAGCTCGATTTCCAGCTGGAGACAGGCAAAAAGTGGTGTCCCTCAGGGGTCCGTGTTGGGACCTATCCTGTTCAACGTCTTTGTTGGTGACATGGACACACACACTATATACCAACAGTGAAAGATGACATGGAAATGTTGGTGTCCATGGAGACCTTTGCCTAGACAAGGAGAAATCCAGGCAGAAGGGGACAGATGAAGAAAGCTAGCTTTAGCTGAAGCCTTCTGGGGCCAGAGTTTGCTTGTGAGATTAAGGCTCTGCTTTCATTCTTGCCACATTTTTTGACACATCTGTTTTTCATTAGAGTGCAAAAGTTACAGATATTCACTTTTAACTGCAAAGAGTGAGAGGCCTGCGGGAAGAGAATAGCTCTGTAGGCACTGAGTGTCCCAAAGCAGGGGCCTGTAAAACCCAGAAAGTGAGTAAAAGGTCTAGGTTCTGTTTATACTGGGGATGGAGTAACTCTTACAGTACTGGAGTCCTGAATTTTTTAAAAATAAATAACCATAAAATCTTAGCTGTTCTACTGTTGGTTGCTAAAAAATTAGAATTATTTTGCTGTAATATTGGTTAGGGTTGTTGAGCTGAAGTCAGTTAACTTTCCTGTACTTGTGTGTATTTCAGGCAAACCTGTTCAAGAAAGGATTTGCATAGGGGTATCTGTGCTCTTACCAGCCACAAAACATGCCTGTGCTGGCGACCCAGCTTTTTGTTAACATAACTTTACCTTTCTAATGGTCTTCTCTGTCAAGTTTTCAAAGGGGGGGGAAGAGTGGGTGAGATGGAGGGCAAGCAAAACACGATGAAACACTACAATGTTATATATTACATGATTTATGTCTCAATGCACGAGCTAAAGTGGTATGGGTATTCTAAGACACATGTAGAGTTCATGCTACTCAGAAACCTCCTTTTCAGAAAGCAAGCAAATGAACTGACTTACACCCACTGTCTCCTGGCTCCAAGCCCAGGGTAGAACTTGCATTCGTTTGTTGAAATAAACAAAGGATCTGTTAATGGCTTTGGTGGTCCACATAGTCTCAAAGCTTGTGGGATCTGAATCAATGTTATTGAAAATACATGTTTGCTCAAAAAAAAAAAACAAAACAAAAAAAGGCAATTAAACCCTACAATTTCTGGAGTTAGTGGCCGTAAAGAGCATTAAAGCACCTTTCCATTTCACATGGTTCGTGGACTCTTAAAGCACTTCTGTTAGTAGAACTCCTTATTAGTCTGCTGCAGAGTTATGCAACTAAAAAATAAAATCATAATAATTACTGTTTGTCACTTGTTTTCCCTGCTGGCATTTAGACACAACAATAACAAGCACTCAAAAAAACTGTGAATAAATGAAGCTGCTTTGCCTTGTTAAAACCCTGAGAAAATTACTGAAGTAATTACAATTACCCTGGATTTGATATGGAAATCAAAATATAATTTTTGGTCAGGAAACCAATTTGTTGCTGGAAAACTAATGTCGCACTACCTTAAGAGACAGCTTTGAGGACAGCAAAGGAGGAAGAATAGTGTTTAAAATAGAAAAACATACTCCCAAACATGAAAGTTAGAGAGAGCACAGCAACATCAGTCTGCGTGAAATAAAGTAATCCAGGAGTTTTTCTTAATCAAAAGTGTAGGTATTACTTCAGGCTGTTTGTATCATCAATACTGTTGTTTCTAATAGCATGCTTAAGACCAACTTTTGCCTTATGCAAGACATTATTTTTTTAACAAGGATGATTGTTGGACTGCTTTAGTGTGACACCAAGAAAGGTATAGAGATCAAAGATGGCATGTTGTAGGCTATGTTCAGCTTAAAAAAGTACCTGCCTCTCATCCCAAACCCATGAAAGAAAGGAAAGGTGTTATTTTCAGGATGCTTGTCCTCAGATGTTACCTGCAGGAGCTCCCATATTATTTTGGGTGAAATCTTGACTCCGTTGAGAAAACTGGTAGTTTAGCACTGATTTTGGAACACTTGAACTTAAATGTCATTGTGCTATATTTGCTCAGAGGAAATTCAGTTTAGAGGGAATGAGTAACTATAATATTGAAAATAAATATTGCACTTTTGTGTTAGAATTTTTGAGATATTTTTATTAAATACGTCTCAGATACATGTATTTAAGTGGACAAATGAAGTTTTTTTAATTTTTATGTAATGAAAAAAAATACTCTGAAGACTCCTAAAAAAACCACTCCCTTCTTACAGTATTTTCACAGGGGCTGGCAGTGGTTCAGTGTGCAGGTGCTCTGCTGTCAACAAAGGTGACCAGAACAGTCTCCCTCTGCTATCAGCTGCACCCTGACTTGTTTCACAGCCCTGGCAACCCATTTAACATCCTTGGATATATCATTACCTGGTATAAATTGTCATAGTGCCATGTAAGCCATTAACACTGGCACTGAGGTTCTGCCTTGCTGTGCCTTGGTTTACTCTTGTGATGAAATGACCAGAACTGGCTGTGCTTGCCAAGTGCATTGCACTGGGTAAATAATGAACAGATGTCAAATGCTCTGGGCTTCTCCAATGGGGAAAAAACCCAACTACTCACCAACAAGAAGAAGCTGTAGGAATGGCTAAGGTTGGTGTTATATTCAGAGATCTTCATAGAGCTGGCAGGTGAATTATTAAGAAAGTGAGCTGCAATAAATACTGGTTACTCTCAATTTCTCTTTAAAATATTTGCTTACAGATTCCTCTGAGCAGTTGTTTTGAAGTCATGGTAATGGGTACATTTGACTCATGTAATGTTTAACTTGCAGTATTCTATTTGCTCAAGGTTTCAAAAGTATTATAAGATCAAACGTGGGTTGTGGGAGAGAAAAAGTCAAACAATATCTGAATTCCAGTCAGGCTCCAGGAAGACACAAGACTCTTGCTTATCTATTAGAAAGTAAACATTCACTGCTATATTTTGCTTGCTACCAGCACCTGCCAACTATTCGTACACTGCATGATCTAAATTATGTTTTTTTCCCTTAGGAAGCTATCAAGTCTCTGAAAATCAGTATAATGAGTAGAAACCTAAGCTCATATAATGAGAGTTACTTCTGGAAAAGGGCTCCTTTAACCTTAGATTTTTTGGTCACTGTTGTTAAATAATTCTTTTTGCACTAACTTGGTCATGGAGACTTTTATTTTACTGAGCTGCAGAGGACAATGCTGTACAAGCTTTACCAAAGAGTGGTCATGGAAATGACAGAAAAAAAATGGCAAAGTAAGTCCTCTTTGGTAGCTTCCATGGCTGCTTACGCACTTCACCTCCTATACTGCAGCAAAGTGACAAGCAGAAGGAGCAGTGCTGTAACTAGCCTGAGACAAAGGGGGGGGTGAAGACGCAACAAATCTACTGGGGATCACGAGTTCTCCCCACCTCACAGGGAGTTGGGGTGCTGTGGTGATGGGAAGGGGGGGGGGGCCGCTGAGGATAGGGGGCTTCTGGAGGTGTCCTGGGAGGAGTGCAGTCTCAGAGGAAACCTGGGGTGTAACCGCTGTGCCTGAACTTCTGGTGACTCTAGGGACTGAGGTTTTAAGCCTTGGTAACAAAAACACAGTTGCAGGCTCACAAATGCTCAATTTTAGTCATCGGTGATAAAATTATCATCCATTAAAGGAACTGTGGTTATGGGAGGGCAGGTTTCTGAAAACTCTGCCTATTTCTTAGAAGGCCACACTTGCTCAGCAGGCAGTGCCTTCCTCTGAAGCCACCCAGCAGCTACAGCAGAAAACAATGCCCACATCCGTGGGATGAGCCCGTGCAGCAGTGGGGCTGTTTTGTACTCTCCAAAGTGAACACCAGTGGTGCTGTTATGCCATCATGGAGGGGGAGCTCATTCCAAAGCCTGAGCTGGGGAACTTAACACACTCCCCTTCAAACGGGTGGCAGCAGCTCCCAGCTATTCTTCTTTAAACACGTCCTCCTACGTGTTACATAATCCCTTTTCTGGCTGCAGCCTGGCTCATGCTGCAGGGTGCCTTTGGATTGCTGTAAGATCTGAGAGTGTCTTTCTCCTGCACTACTAATTCATTTGCAGCTTGTACAAATAATTCATGCAGCTTCTTCCTCTTTACCCTTGCTCTTGTTAAGTCACAGAATCACAGAATGGTTTGGGTTGAAAGAACCTTAAGATCATCTAGTTTCAACCCCCCTGCTGTGGGCAGGGACACCTCACACTAAACCAGATCACTCAAAACTCCTTTCAGCCTGGTCTTGAACACTGCCAGGGATGGAGCATTTACCACTTCATTGGGAAACCCATTTCAGTCCCTCACCACCCCAACAGTAAAGAACTTCTTCCCTATATCTAACCTGAGTTTCCCCTGTTTAAGTTTGAACCTGTTACCCCTTTCCTACCACTACAGTCCCTGAAGAGTCCCTCTTCAGCATCCCTATAGCCCCCCTTCAGATACTGGAAGGCTGCTATGAGGTCTCCACGCAGCCTCCTCTTCTCCAGGCTGAACAGCTCCAACTTTCTCAGCCTGTCTTCATATGGGAGGTGCTCCAGTCCCCTGATCATCCTTGTGGCCCTTCTCTGGACTTGTTCCAACAGTTCCATGTCCTTTTAATGTTGAGGACACCAGAACTGCACACAATGCTCCAAGTGAGGTCTCATGAGAGCAGAGTAGAGGGGCAGGATCACCTCATTTGACCTGCTGGTCACGCTCCTTTTGATGCAGCCCAGGATACAGTTGGCTTTCTGGGCTGTGAGTGCACACTGAAGCCGGCTCATGTTCATTTTCTCATCAACCAACACCCCCAAGTCCTCTGCAGGACTACCATGAATTTCCTTTTTGCCCAACCTGTAGCTGTGCCTGGGATTGCTCTGACCCAGGTGTACGACCTTGCACTTGGCATGGTTAAACTTCCTGAGGTTGGCATCAGCTCATCTCACAAGTGTGTCAAGGTCCCTCTGGATGGCATTCCTTCCCTCCAGCATATCAACAGAACCACACAGCTTGGTGTCATCGGCAAACTTGCTGAGGGCACACTCAATCCCACTGTCCATGTCAGCGACAAAGATGTTGAACAAGACCGGTCCCAACACCGATCCCTGAGGGACACCTCTCGTTACTGGTCTCCAGACGGACATTGAGCCATTGACCACAACTCTTTGAGTGCAACCATCCAGCCAGTTCTTTATCCACCGAATGGTCCACCTATCAAATTGATGTCTCTCCAATTTAGAGACAAGGATGTCATGTGGGACAGTGTCGAACGCTTTGCACAAGTCCAGGTAGATGACGTCAACTGGTCCACCCCTGTCCATCACTTTTGTAGCCCCGTCATAGAAGGCCACCAAATTTGTCAGACAGGATTTCCCCTCAGTGAAGCCATGCTGGCTGTCACCAAGCACCTTGTTGTTTTTCATGTGCCCTAGCATGCCCTCCAAGAGAATCTGCTCCAAGATTTTGCCAGGCACAGAGGTGAGACTGACTGGTCTGTAATTCCCCGGGTCATCCATTTTCCCCTTCTTGAAAATGGGGGTTATATTTCCCTTTTTCCAGTCGTCAGGAACTTCACCATGATTTTTCAAATATGATGGCCAGTGGCTTTGCAACTTCATTCCCCAGCTCCTTCAGGACCCGCGGATGGATTTCATCAGGTCCCATCAGATCCCCTTGTACAGTGGGCCCAAGGTCTTCATTCTCACAGTCCTGTGTCTGCCTTCCAAGACTTGGGTGGTGTGGTCAGAGCCTTTGCCAGTGACAACTGAGGCAAAGAAGGCATTGAAAACCTCAGCCTTCTCCAAGTCCTGTGTAGCCAGTTCTCCTGTTTCCTTCCAGAGGGGGCCTACGTTGTGCCTAGTCTGTCTTCTGTTAGTGACATACCTCTAGAAGCCCCTCCTATTATCTTTCACATCCCTGGCCAGACCCAAATCTAACTGGCCCTTAGCTTTCCTGACATGATCCCTACCTACCCAGACAGTGTCCCTTTATTCTTCCCAGGCTGCCCGTCCTTCCTTCCACCTTTTATAAGTTTTTTTTTTCTTGAAGTTTTCTCAGCAGTTCCTTACTCATCCATGACGGCCTCCTGGCCTTCTTGCCCCATTTCCTTCTAGCTGAGATCTAACATTCCTGAGCTTGTAGTAGGTGATCCTTGATTATCAACCAGCAGTGTTAGGCCCTCCTGGCCCTTTAATTCCATGTCTTCTGTGCCACCTTTCCTGCTCTGCTGCAGTAGGACCTTGGCTAATCCCTTTTACCTCTCCATGTCCCTTTTTGCCATCCTTTCCCCAGGCTACTTAGACAGTGAATGGCTTTGGGCAGAGCCTGTCTTTTCTTGTCAGTGTGTATGTGTACAGTGACTAACATAGTAGACTTGTGATTTCATCTAGGTTGACCACTTCAGTTCAAGTAGCACCCCAAATGCATGTTTAAGATCCAAGTAATTAATCTCTAAGTGGTATCTGCTGGTGCAATGAGGAAGTCCCCTCTGTTGTTGAGAAATCTTAATTTCTGTTCTGCATTAATGCTTCCACATGAAACCAAACACTTAAGGATCTTTGAGAAGTTTGGTCTCAAGTGCGTAGGGTTTGTGGAAAGGGTTTATACTTTTTGAACATGTTGCTATGAACCTACTGTGCTCCAGCCTGCAGTTTCGCACATGTATGGCACGCTTCCCTAGTACTTGACAAATTCTTATAGTCTCTCTCATTAGGGATTTTTTTGATAAGACTTTGCATTCCATAATGCTTGTTCCAATCCCTCTCACTTCCCCAGGAGCACTTGACTAGGCAGAGATACTTGAAACAACCAACAGTGGGTTTTGGTTTTCTCTAACTACGCTATGACTGCATCTTGTACTTGTGCAGAACCTTGGTGGCTGATCAGGGGATGTACATCCAATGTGCTCTGCCAGTGAGCTCCCTTTGGAATGAATGTTAGAGGCATTTTCTCCACACTGCTGGTGGCAAATTGCAGGCCCTGCTGTGAACAGTGGCAGTGTTCCCATTCAGCTGAAACAGAAACAGACTTGGTCCTTCAGTCTCTGCAGTTAGATTATCTTCAGTTTAGTAATGAATGGCATTCATCAAGCCTGTTCTGTAAGATCTGAGGCACTGGTTTTATACCAAGTGACCCAGAAGCCAGGCAGAGAGAACAGAAATGCCACTGCTTCTTGTGCCTCCCAGAAACTCTCCACACCTCCACCACCAGGAGGGAAATATTACCCTGATTTTGGCATGGGAAATGAGGGGATAGGAAAGGTAGAGGAGCTAATAACAAAGGATAACTGCAGACACATTCATCACCAGAGATACACAGATATCTGCCTTTCTCGCTGCTTTCTGGAAGACAGAATATTCATCCGTCTTAATAGAGCACAAATGTAATTTTCTCTATCCTTCAGTTAAAAGTAGAAAATGCAGTGAGGAAGTGGTGTCTTGCTGCCAGCACATCTAGCCTCTAAAATAAAGGTTCTTTTTCAATTTGCCATGGCAAGTAACAGAAAAAACTGTCTGTATGAGACAACAGATCATCCTAGATGTGTTACTCATTGCAGACTAATTGTGTGAGATCGTTCTGATACTGCAGACACACTGAGATTGAACTGTGAATTAACTGTGTATCAGATACCTGACTTAACTTGCTGTTATTCTAAAGCATTGCTATGTTTAGCTTGCCAGCCAAGCATGCAAAATGGGATTACTAATATCAGAGTACAGTAAGAAGAGGGATGGTCTGACCTGGAGGGCAACAGCAAGAGCAAGAGGGACTTGCGTTTTTACAGGCTGACATCACATCTGGAAAGCTGGTGCCCTCTGGTGAGTCAGCACACAAAAGCAATCATACGAGTCTGATCATCCAATCGCTTGGATGGAGGAAAATGTGCTGTTTCTGTCAGCAGACTCGTTAGAACTAAGCCTGTGCTTTTACCAGGGAATTCTGGGAACACTGCAAAAAACCAGTGGATAAATCTCCACCTGTTTCCTTGACTGTAAGGCTGCTCAACACTTGCAGGTTTTCCAGGCTACATAGGTAGGTGTACGTCTCCTGGTGAGGCTTTACTGGCTGTGCTTTTACTAGATTGGTGCAGGAGTGTCTTTTTTTTCAGCTCCTGACCCTGCATGGTCTTGTTTACACCTGAAGCACCAGAGCCCTGCCCCAGTGTGAAGCGTGATGGTGGGAACAATGCACCTGGCATACTCCTTTTTTGGACAGTCCAAATACAGTTCTCCATTCCTTAGCTGGTAGGAAAACCCGAAAATTCAGAGAAAGGGGATAAAAAGTAATTTTTTTGTATCTTCCCTGCGGTTTGAAGTTTAGAATGTTTTCTTGCTTTTGTTTTACTGCTGCCTGGCATAGCTCAAAAAATATTTATTTTTTCAAGCTCTGATCTCTCATTCACTATGGATTTTACTAGTAGAAAAAAAAATATTGCAGTGTCATAATGATTGCAAATATCTAACTTTTCTAGCCATTGTCACATCACACAGGTAGACCATCTCTTCTGGTTTGTGTCAAGCACCCTGTTGTTCCCTGCTGCAAGTATTTTTATCACAGAATCATAGAATAGTTAGGATTGAAAAAGACCTTAAAGATCATCTGGTTCCAGCTGCCATTTGAGAATTACTCATTCATTGGTTTCTTATCACTATCTCAAATATTCTGTAATGCCTTCCCCATGTTCTTTTCTCTTCCTTTCCATCTTTTGGGATGCACAAGCAATTCTTGAATAAAGCCTTAAAGATAGAGGCAAAGAGACTATCATATGTCTGAGGAGAAAAGTGAGTAACTGCTACCATTTCAAAAGAGCATGGACTATCAACCTTGCATAGCAATTTCTGTATCAACCCCACAGCTGTGCTTCAGTATGCCTGTGGAAAGATCAGTCTTACTCAATGCTTTCATTGCTTACAAAATGCTTTCACTGCTTACAAAATGCTTTCACTGACAGGGAACCAATCACAACCTTAGTGGTCAATCATCCTCATTTTAAAAAATGTACATCTTTATTATAGGCCTGCTTCTGTTCAGTTTTAGCTTCCAGCTATCGAATGGCATCATGTCTTTTGATGGATTTGATGCTTGATTGAAAGAATCATATGGTATTGGAAATGTCCTCCAAATGTAGGTTTGTACTGGCAGGTTGTCACCAAATCACTGTTTAAGTTTTTGTTACATTAATCAATGAAATTTCTCAAGTATCTCTTATATAAGGAAAATTCCCAAGACTTAAGATTGTTCTTGAGGCTTTTTTGCCAGAATATATTCTGAAGAGAAGACATCAGGACTGAGTAGAGATTTCCAGGGTCGATCTACAACTGCTGTAGTGTTTGCAAAAGCAACATACAGCCCTAACCCTTGTTAACAAATCTCACTGAATTCTAGTGAGACTTAGGCTCTGTGGCGTTTTGGATACGTTTTTATTAGTAAGAGTTGGCACCACCATTTTATTGTGACTATAACTCTATGAGTTGTGTGTGTCAAGTTCTTAGGAAGGTCTCAAATACCTGTTTTCAGTTGGATAGGACTTACACATGGGAAGCACCAGTTACTGGGGAGCTTATTAATATGTTGTTAGGGAAAAATAAGAATCACCCTAAAGTGAGTGTGTAAGACAGGGATCAGCTGCCTCCTGAAACTGTCTCTGAGTACAGAGGAACCCTAAACTGTTGTGGTAGCCTTACTTCCTGATTTTTAATTCCTGACGGAGAGAAAAATTCCAAATAACTTTGCTGTGTGATTTGAACAGCATCATAGCTTTATGTCTAATGGTGGTGTTTCTCTATCACCAATGAAAAAAGGATTACCACTAAGCATTCCACAGCTCTGGAATGTGGCAGGGAAGTGGTGTGCAAGAAAGAGAAATTTAGACTCTTGTGGAAGCTGGTGAAGCATGCAGGTTCTAGAGCAGAGAGCACCCTGACATTAGCACAGATACCAAAGCAGTAGTCTTTGCCTGAGGTGACAAGACTTGCAAAGGGCTTTAATAGATAATCCTTCTCCTCCCTTTTTGTTCCATCCCCCTTCCTGCACAAAAAAACCCTGCCCATTTGAAGCCTGTCTAGAGAATTGCAGGGAACAAGCTATTTTTATTTCAGCTGCATCCTAATAATATGTGCAGGGGTAACTCCTGCTGAATGAACAGGAAGGAAAGGAGGTTTGGAGCATGGCATTATCTCAGAGCATTTCTGGGTTGTGCTGTTAACCTCTTGATAGCTGTTTTGTAACAACCATCTCCTTTTCCAGTCTGCACAGACCCTTCTTGCTCACCCACATCTCTCATGGTTTCACACAGGCCTGCACTTCCCAGTGCCACAAGGTCTGAGAGTCTTCACTCAGTCTTTCTGCAGATATGTCTTAATGGGCTTTTGGTAGAGGTGCATCCCTGCAGCTCCTCAAGGGCGGTTATTGCTCCAGGGCAAGAACACATGCAGGTGTGCTACAGCCAGCTAGATGGGTATCTGGAAGAAAGCAGGAATGTTGAAATCTCTGGAAATGTGCCCCGTGCTTTATGCTGGCATGCCAGATATGGAGTTTCTTTCCCTAATAGGTCTTAAGGTGAACTGTAATGAAAGCTGGGCTTAGTTTACACCCACTGGAGTTTGTGGAGCTGCTACATTAAAAAAAAAAAAAACCAACCAGAAATTAGAAGGTGGAGACAGATTTGTTAGGAAGCTCCCAGTAAAGATCTTATTCCTCTTTGAAAGCCTCTGGGAGCTCTCCCTGCAAGGCTGATGGATCTGAACGAAACAGGGAAGTGCATGTGTATATTGTTGCCCAGAAGGTCTTTAAATCCCACCTGAAAGGTGAGAGATGTGGTCATCAGTAACTCATGTTGCAGAAGCCTGTTGATTATTATTTTTTTTACATTTAGTGGTGGTATTAGAGACATTTTGCACAAAGAAGGCAGCAAAGGGAAAAAAATTATACAGGCTAGCTTTGAAAGCAGATTTCAAGTCAGTGAAAGCAAATGATACCATTAGTGCCATTTGGAACTTCCTGGTTAACTTTGTGTTAACAGAGAAGAGAGAGGAAGGTCACCCTACTGTAGGCAGGATATATGGGATAGGGCCGCAGCTTACAATTGCAGGGTGATACATCTGACCACTTGGCTACAAAGCAGCGGTGCTGCTGGGAAGTGTTGCTTGCAGTAGCACCATGTCTGGGATGTGTAGAGTGATGACTATGGCATTTGCCATAGGAGCCCTTCTTCTGCATACAACACATTCATTTCATTGCAGAGACCAAAAATACAGCTAGCAATGGTCAGTAGATCTAAAAATACTATCAGATTTTGGAATGCATATGTGGTCCCACTGCACAGAATAGAGGAAATCTTTTTTTCTCTTCAAAAAGTTTGTATTCATGATTCGAAGAATGCCTATTATTTCATCCCAGTGAATAAATGCTTGGTTTGCTGGCAGATCACAGAGATTCCAGAGCAGATTTCTTTCTGTATTGTTTGAGAAACTGTGGTTATGGACCACCAGCATTCACTGGCCATTTACCAGGTAGACATTTATGGCCATTTGGCAAAGATACTGGGAAAAGTAAATGGAGTTTGCTACTATTGGCAAAATCCTACTCCATCCTATTAAGTGCAAAGAGCACATGAAAGTAGATGGTAATAAATACAATATGTGGGTGCATTAAAGCTGATCTGAAAGGATGAGAGTGTTTAGAAAAACAAAACAACAATAAAAAAAATTGATAATTTTATAGCTTTATCAGGCTTAAAATATTTGAAATTGGCCAAAAAAAAGTAACTGTACACTTGGTGCTTTTCAGGAGTCACTGGAAATTTAAACTATAAATCTACTGGGGAAAAATTGAAAAAAAAAAAAAACCAAAAAACAAAACACAGAAAATAGTTCATATCCTGTAATTTTCTTAATATAGGATTATAAGTAGTTGTCATGCAGTCTAACCATTCTGGCTGAATGTAAATCACATACCTCTTTCTGTGGTCTGGAAAAAGTGTGTAGGGAGACCTGTTGCTCCTCTGTTTATGGAACAAAGAATCTCCCTCATTAAACACTGAATTGGGGATGGGTAGAACAGTAGTTTTCCCCCAAATGGAAGATGCCCAGATACTGCTGCAATATTAGCATGAGCCACTGGAATGCCAGTTAAATTTCAGTCTGATTTGTACCACAAACCCAATATTTTTGAGTGGTCAAGGCAGGAGACCAGGGACAAAAAGCCCCTGTCAATTGGTGCTGGGAAATTTTGGTAATATCTGAAGGTAGCTAAATCAGATGGTTGGTGATAGGAACACCAGACATGAACACCTTAGTTAAAGTCTGCAGGTGATTAAATTGCGACAAATTCTTCTTGTGTTAGGGCTGGGAGAAATTCATTACTGTACTACACTGCTGGTTCTTACTTAATATAGGAGATGAGTCATTGTATCTGTTCTGACAATGAATAGACTTAATCCTGAGAACTGCAGTTAACTAATCATGGAAGGATTTTCTTGCTGCTCTTAATGACATACCTGTATGAAACTTGAACTAGCCTGTTACCACTGCCCGCCTGTTTGAAAAAGCAGGTGACTGTGGGTGGGGATTGAAAAAGAAAGTCTAACAGGTTGCTGATACGGCATTTTCAGATCACTTCCTCAAGCCTATTAATTTTAACTCCTGGATTTTGTAATGCAGCCCACAGAAACCACACAATGTATCACCCTTGCTTCTTAATATTATTGCATATGAAAAAAAGCCCCATGAAAATTATCTGCAGTGTGATACAATTCTTCCAAGCAGTGACCCAATGGCTGCAGAAACAACCATACCCCGAATTGCCATTTGAACATATTCACTCAGTGTTATGGAAATAGACAGCATATGAAGGGATCAGCTTCTACAAAGCAAAGAATAATGTTTTCTATATAAGCAAGTGATCATTTCAGGTCACCCCTCCCTGAGTTCTTCTTGCAGTGTATGTGAACAGCAGTGTCCCAGAACTCCAGTGTCTTTGCCTTGTTCGTCACAGATCTGGTTGAAGATGCCATCTTTGCCAGCTGCTTTTTGTTCAAAGAGAGGAAATAAAGCTCTTTACAGGCACAGAGCGCCACAGACAGTAAAATAGTACAAAGCAGCTTACAGCCCAGAAAGCCAACCGTATTCTGGGCTACATCAAAAGGAGCATGACCAGCAGGTCGAAGGAGGTGATCCTGCCCCTCTACTCTGCTCTCGTGAGACCTTGCTTGGAGTATTGTGTGCAGTTCTGGTGTCCTCAACATAAAAAGGACATGGAACTGTTGGAACAAGTCCAAAGGAGGCCACGAGTATGATCAGGGGACTGGAACACCTCCCATATGAAGACAGGCTGAGAAAGTTGGAGCTGTTCAGCCTGGAGAAGAGAAGGCTGCGTGGAGACCTCATAGCAGCCTTCCAGTATCTGAAGGGGGCCTACAGGGATGCTGGGGAGGGACTATTCATTAGGGACTGTAGTTATAGGACAAGGGGTAATGGGTTGAAACTTAAACAGCAGGGGTTTAGATTGGATATAAGGAAGAAATTCTTTCCTCTTAGGGTGGTGAGGCACTGGAATGGGTTTCCCAGGGAGGTTGTGAATGCTCCACCCCTGGCAGTGTTCAAGACCAGGTTGGATGAAGCCTTGGGTGATATGGTTTAATGTGAGGTGTCCCTGCCCATGACAGGGGGGTTGGAACTAGATGATCTTAAGGTCCTTTCCAACCCTAACTATTCTACGATTCTATGATATCATGCCTAGAAGTGGGTGGGAAATGTTAAAATTAGACATTTGTCTTGGTTATTTGTTATGGGGCAGAAGAGGAAATGTCAAATCTTTTGAAATGGAAATTTTTGGTGGGAATGTTTGGAAATTTCTCATCAAAATGAGAAAGAGACATTCTTGTCAGATGTTTCTGCTTTCACAGCTATAGGTCTCTTAGTTTTTTTGTGTGCTTTGGCAGGAGATACTGCCCACCCAGTGGTTACAGCCTTCACTTGAGGCATGGGGAAATTTGGACTGGGATGGCCAGAGGCTGGGTCTAAAGCTAGAAATTCTCGGTGAACAATGTCTCTGGAAACTGGCACTCAGTGACAGCAGAGTCCTTCTCTGTTCCACTCTGAGTGAAACTGAAGGGAGATGAATTATTTTCTTTAAAAATACCCTATTTGAATTTTGGGGAAATGCAGATGGACTATCAGGTTTACAGGTTCTGTACAGGAGTACAGTCTTCCTTACAGTAATCAGTCTAAAGACTTTTCCTCAGATGCATATTTACAATTTATTGCACTCAGTTGGTATACCTGTTATAAAGATAGGCACTGGAATTAAAATTCCTATCTGGGTTATTATCTGATAAAACATTTCTTGGTTCAATAAATGGAATTACAATTACTTTCTCTTTGTTTGTCAGCTGATTGGAGGCTGAGGAGATAGTGAGCAGCAGGAAGGAGTTTGAACTGTGAACTTTTGCTTCACTGCATTCAATAAGCTTTTATTGACTAGTTTGAACCTTTCACCTCCCCCTGAGTTACAAGTTGGGCAATGTTCATTTCTGCATATATGCATAATGTTTAGGAGTACTCTTGCATTTGAGTGTCTTAACAGTGGACCTCCATCTGTCAAGCCACAGTGGATAATGCTGCTGGTAGCTCTGCCAGGCTGTGTAGAAGCAGTCCTTTTGTT
Source organism: Melopsittacus undulatus (assembly GCF_012275295.1). NCBI lineage: Eukaryota > Metazoa > Chordata > Aves > Psittaciformes > Psittaculidae > Melopsittacus > Melopsittacus undulatus. The sequence goes on along the minus strand of NC_047557.1, from coordinate 61,193,410 downwards.
TGAGGTCCTCTCTAGAATCAGCTAAACGTGGCCTGATCATTAATATCTAAATAGTGATTTACAACTACCCCTGCAGCAAGGAGATGTTTGCATTTCAAAATGGCATTGAGAAGTCATTGAGAAGTCACCTACAGTGAGCTGTTTCATGGGTCATTGCTTTTTGTCTAAGATGAGAAGCTTCTCTTAAGACTATTTGCACTGAGGAAAACCCTCTAACATCTTGTAAGGAACAAAATATTGTCTTCATATGAACTTTAGGGCAGAACTGCTGTAAAAATATTTGTGGTGTGAATATTAGTCCTTATTTTAAATGCCTATTGTGAAACATAGCACTTGCTGCGAATTCAGGGATATGCCTCTCTCTTCAGAAGGCACCTACAAGATTGTGTGTCTTACACAAGCACCTGCGGACAAATGGAGGTGTTAAAATGCTCAGACTTGGACCAGGTATCAGTTCATGGTAATATCAAACTGTCAAATGACATTTTTTGTTTTCTAAAGTGCACTGGCTCAGTTTCACATTGGTGAAGGTGATGAGGAAGATATGTCTCGTTTGAATCTCAATTGCAGGTTCAGTGTTTGGAGAAGTCATTTCAAGAGTGGTGGTGGGAGATGAACAGACTGCATAGCATCGGGAAGGAGGTACAAGATCTCCACAGGGTCTTTTTGGACATCTTGTAGAGGCAAAAATCCAAGCCACACAGTGCAGAGTAAAGTGAAAGCTAGAGGCCATGGGTGGACAAGGAGCATTTGAAGACACTTGTGCTGGGAGGGACTGGAAGCTCATGCCCTCTGTCAGCATTTCTCTTCATCAGTAGGCCTGTAACAACAAATCAACAATTTGGGACACAGGCAGGGAGGAAGCATCACAGGACTGTTTAATGTGTCTATTGACAGCCCAGATGATGGGTGGAATGGCAGTTTTGAAAAGGTGGCTGCAATACCAAACTGAGGGGAACAACCAGTGTGCTACATGGCAGGACTGATCCAGAGAACAGTTCCTGTGATGTTCTAGGTTGGAGTGTAGGGCAGCTGGGGGATGCTGGGCTGTCAGCTTATGGAAGAAGAGGGAAAGGAAGGATCTCCCTGCTCTCTGCAAATGCATGGTGGGAGGTAGCAGGGAAAACGGAGCCAAGCTCTTTCCAGTGTTAAATAGCAACAGGATGAGCTGCAATGAGCATGACCTGAAATGTTGGAAATTCCCATTAGATATCAGGGAAAACTAGAACAGTGGCCAGGCATTGGAACAGGGCCCAGAGAAGATGTGGAATCTCTGTCCTTGGAGAAATTAAAATTTGACTTGACAAACCTTGGCACAGCCTCATCTAACTGGACCTGCTTCAAACAGTGAATTAGATGAATTGCAGAGGTCCCTTGCATTCTGAATGTTTCTAAGATTTCATTAAAATAATTTGAAAGAAAAGATGGCTGCATTTTAAAACTAAATAATTAGCTACCTAGGTTTCTGTAAGCAAATTTGAATGTTCTTTATGTGCTTTTAAAAATACAAATGTTACCATCCCATTTTGGCAAGTTTTCTAAATTATACGTTAAAAAAAATTGGAAGGCCATTATTACTATTGTACTGTTGTACATACATTGTTATTATTATATGTTGTTGAATACAGTGAAAAATTTTCACTTAAAGTATGACAGTAAACTGTGACATTTTCATTGTCTTAGTATTTAGGACCACTAGCCATGTATCAGAATAAGAGGGAGTGCTGATATGGAAGCACAAAAAAGAAAGATACACGAACTTTCTGTATCAACACAAAATTGAAACTTTGCTCATTGTACATCTCTAGACAGAAAAAAAGTATCTTTTATTTTTTATAAAGAACAAGTCATGTAGTGAAGTGTTTTGTTGTCCAGGAGGGATTGACTTAAATATACGACATCTAGAAAAAACAATGCAAAAATACTTCCTCTATCACAAACTAAGCTACAAATCCAGAAGCCTAGCATTCCTGGAGGCAAGTCATAGCAAACTGTTGGGAAGACTTCTTGAGTAAGGTAGACCAGAAAGCAATTTTGAGAAGTTTCAGGTTTCATGGATTTATTACACCATGAAGCACAACAATAGAGTGCAAAACAGTGGAAGAAGTACAACTACCATAATTCAAAAATAAATAAACCCAGACATTATCTAGTTAGGTAAGACTTTGACTTTTTCATGGACTGTGTCTTCAACAGCTGTCTTGCCTTTTCTCAATGTACTTTCTTCCATACTTTCTCTGAAAGGAGGGAAGTCATGTTTCTCACCATTGCTGCCTGTCACCTACTTTAAAGCATCTCTCCCCTCTGCCTCTTTATTTCCATTCACCTAGAAGACACACCCAACAACTTATAAGATCTATTTTTGCCCTTTTGTGTTCAGCCTAGGATTGCTCTGAAATATAGCTTGCACTCACCCTTTCAGGTGAAGTAATTCAGCTTTCCAAAAACTGGTTCCTCTTTCTGCAACTAGACTGTCCTATCACATAGCACTAAGGGACTGGTTTGAGAGCACCCTTGAGGAGAAGAACTTGGGGTTGTTGGCTGACAGAAAGCTCAGCATGAGCTGTCAGTGTGTTCTTGTAGCCCAGAAATCCAATCATATACTGGGCTGCATAAAAAAATAGTGTGACCAGGAAGTCAAGGGTGGTGATTCTGCCCCCCTACTCTGCTCTCATGACACCCCACCTGCAGAACTGCCTCCAGCTCTGGGACCCCCAACACAAGAAGAACATGTATGTGCTGAAACACATCCAGAGGAGGGCCATGAACGTGATCAGAGGGTTGGAGCAGTCTTCTGGTACCTAAAGGGGCCTGGAAGAAATCTGAAGACAGAATTTTTACAAGGGCATGTAGTGATCTGACAAGGGGGAATGGCTTTAAGCTGACAGAGGGAATATTTAGATTAGACATTAGGAAGAAGTGCCTGTCTGTGAGGGTATTGAGACACTGGCACAGGTTGCCCACAGAAGCTGTGGCTACCCTATTGAATGCTGCTCGCCAAGTTCAAGACCAGGCTGGATGGGGCTTTGAGCAACCTGCTGTAGTGGAAGGTGTCCCTGCCTGGATGAGCTTTAATGTTCCTTCCAATACAAACCATTTTGTGATTCTGTGATTCTATGATATCTGACTCATCTTCTTCTTACAGCTGTAGTTGCAAGGCTCTGATAAAAACCAGATGTAGACAACACGGCCAAATATTTAACAAAGTTGTTCTTCCCCAGGATCCTTCCTTGACTCCCCAGCAACAGCATGGTTGGCTGCAAACTGCACTGCCTCCAGAGCTGGATTACCAGTGGTGCAGTTGAATCAAATCCCAGCTTTGGAAGCTGTGCTTTATCTGTGTTATTGCATTTGCAGCTAACTTGGTCTCATGGTCCCCATCCCAAATTAGGACTTTCATGAGGGACTTTTATATGTTACTACTTTATCAGAGCTGCTTAGATCTGAAAGTCTTGGGGAAGGAGAAGTGTAAGGAGAAAATAATCCTTAGCTCTGATGCTCCTAACTAGGTGACTTTGTAACTAAGTAAGGACATTTTAAAGTTTCTTCTATTTTTCAAAACATTTTTTTTTTAAATCAAGGCCTGCATTTTGAAAGACAGTGGTTTGCTTTTCTCCAAAACTTGTGGCTCCTGTTTAAGTATTACACATGAAAAATGGTTTAAATATCCCAAAGAAATGGTGAGTGTTCTATGTGGACAAAAGGATATTTTCCACTGATGACTAAACAGCTTTAGTTGTGTTAACCTGCTTGTCTATATTAGTAGTCACGATTCAAGGAAAAGGAGATAATAACTGGAGGCCTAGGGTGTATTTGACATTGTGGTTATGTATGTGGCCACGTCAGACAATTCTCAGAATTTTTACAAAGTTGCACATTGCTTATAGGATCTAAGCAAAGTAAATGCAACTTCATCTATCAACCAGGAAGCATACATGCAGAAAAATGCACTTCTGCCTTCCTTGTCCTTGACAGGGCCATATTCATGTCTTAGAGCAGTAGAAATACATGACACAAACAGCCGCCATCACACTAACTTCTGTATTTGTACATGCAAACAGTTACTATGTGTGGAAGGAACATCGTATTTGTCAATGGAGTTTGTTTTACAGATATTTCTCATATTTTAGATGCCATCACTGTATTTGCAACATAATTGAAATAATGACTGAAATAATAGTTAGAGAACTTCTTAGGCATGTGTGATTATGAATATTTGTTAATTTGTGTCTTTGCTCATCAAAACCTTATTCTGTGGTTTATCTCCAGGTTTCTGGCTTTGTTTTTTTTATTTTTTAATTCCCATTTTACGTATGAAAATGTGGGTTTCAGGTTTTTTAAACATCTTCTCAGTAGTTTTATAACCAAAAATGTTTATTACTATTTATCTTAGAAGATGTTCTTAGAAACAAAGGTGCTACAGACAAATTAGATGGAAACTCTGCAGACTGCTGAAGGATGAAGAAAAACTACAATATAGATTACATGACAACTGTTTATCTGATGTTTGTTTTTATCTTTGGAGGAATATGTGAGATTTCTGGTAAATTCAGTTGTGGTTGTGCTGGGTACAGTTTTATGACTAGCTTTTCTGTGATAAGTTAGTTGAGCTAAAGAGGTGTTTTTGGCACAAAGTGCAAGACCTCTAATGGAACAAAAATAACTTTTCCCCATTACAGAATAGGAAAGATTTTGGTTAGAAAATTCAGCTGTGAATTTTAGGTACCATAGGTCAGGCCTATCACTTGCCTGCAGCAATCCCTTTCAGCCCTCTGTGTTAGTGTGTGTAGAACCATAATGGGATGTTTACTCAGCTAAAGTAGCAAATAGGAAGGAGATATTTTGCATATTTGAATGGAGTCCAGATTTACATTTCTATCCCTCTGCATGTGAGGAGGGTGTTTGTGAATTGTATTTGACCCAGACAAGCTTTTAGTTTTGTTACTAGGTGTTTTTTCTTCAATCAATCAATACTGTGAAACATCCATTAAAACATAGGATTTAATTCCCTGCTCTCCACCCCTTGCTTGACAGCACTGTGTTCCTGTCTGGCTAGACAGTGTGAGTCAGATCATTACCTTCCAGGACAGAATTGCCTTAGAGGGAAAACATTCCACAGAATATAATAGGATGCTTTGACTGAGGCACCATTTAATCTTTTTCCTTAAAATATAAAGTATATTCCTGAATGAATGACCCTTTATGGTAAAAGTGCAGCCTGCTCTCTTGGCCCTGGGATGTTCAAAATCATGTTTGGTATTAAGAGGTATCTGGAACATCATATTTTGTCTTTAATCTCTAATAAATGGTGAGTCTGAACACAATGTGTGTTTACTTCCTGCTCATTCCTGAAAAAGGCATGAAAAAAAGGATTAACCAGACAGCCTGTTGCTGTCTATGATACTTCTTTTCCTTTTACAGATACCTGATGAAAATTCTTATTCCATGCAATAAGAAAGGGCCTTTCAGTTGTTTTGTGTACCTGTTCCACCAAATTCAATAATCAGTTACTGTCCCATAAGTTGGTAGGGGTCTCCAAACTAAAAAATAATCTAAATTCCATGAGATTTGTAGTAAGTTTCTGTAATGTGGCTTTGTTCTGTTCCATTACATAAGGTGATTTTCCAGAGCTGTTACTCAGAGAAGATTCCCATCCCACAAAGAGAAATTAATTAACATGGATGACAAGAAGAAGGACATGGTTTCTGATTCTGACATTAAACAGTAGATGGAGGGGTAGGCTCTTCTCCTGCTCACTGCTCACTGTATCTGAAACTGCTTTCTGGATGGAGGCTGCTTCTCCAGTCTTTTTCTCAGTGCTACTACTTACATAGTGCTACAACTTACAAAGTCTACATAAATAATAGCACTGACAGTGATTTTTTTCTGAAGAGACAATTCATTCTGCTCCAGGAGAAAGGCAAAGGCACTACTGGCTAATGAACGGGAAGGGAGCAGCAGCAGTGCTTTCTGGCCACTGCAGATCTTTCAAAGGAATAAATTCAGAGGTTGCTTAGCCGGGCTTTGGTTGTGAAGCTGGAACTCTGGTTTCATTCAGAGTTGTGCAAATGGCTTGCATGAGAAAAAACTTTTGTGGGTGTGAAGCAACAGAGAACATGCATTAAAGATGCAACTTTATGGTGTGAGAGAGCACTGGATTGACTGGGGGGTGGTGTCCCACTTCTGTAATTACTGTTGTGTGAGAGTAAAGCTGCATGAAAAGTTACATGTTAGGACTCCCCTGCATCTAGAACATGAAGCAGTAATCGAATTCACCACATGAACTGAACTGATTCTTATGAAAGTGTAATTAACCCAAGGTGCTGCAAACTAGTTTTTAGTTTATTGTGTTTAGTCATAGCAGTATTTGTTGTCTGATATTCATGTAAGTTGACTTTTTTGAGTCTTGCAGGACATGGAGCCTAGGTAACTTTAATGCTGATAAAAATTAAGTTAAAATAACTGCAGAACTTTTTGTGCAGGAGCACAAGCAGAAACCTGACTCAGATCAGAAGGAGTGGCTCCTCTTAGAGGTGGTATATGAATTTCAGAATGAAGTTTCTGTGATCTGGCTTTCTCCAGTTGCCTGAAAACTCCCAATCTACTCTTAACTAGATGACTAGTAACAAAAGCATTTAAAAGTGTAAGATAGGATGAGAAGAAGAGGCTTTTCAAGTGCATTTTAACATTACTTCTGTTGGCACAAGTGAAAAAAACAGATAGGTATATCTACATGCTGCACAACTTTCTGTTTGTCTTACACAACTGCATAATTAATTTGAAGTATAACTAAAAGAATTCTATGTGTTTTCTATGACTGCCCAGTTACAATTTTTATGCCAATAGTATCAAAGGTCTTTAGTGGTTTTAGTAATTGGACTTAGAATGTTCTCACCAGTTTTAGAACAGATTTAGAAATCAGCTATTTATGCAAGTGGACTAACTGCATACATATATATAAGTGGAAAGCTAAAAGTAAATCTATCTCGAAGCAAAAATGTGAATGCTACCTTAGTTTGTAAGCTTTTACTTACTGCACTTTGGTCTGAATCACATCCATCAGCGTTTGTATTCAAGCAGTCTCAACCTTTGACACTGCACAGATACGCAGAACTAGCTAGAGTTTGATTCATCTTTGACACAAGTCTTCCACAGCAAATCTATTCTCATAATATGAAATAGCCTTGTGATAAAGAGCTGTTGTAAAGCCTTATTGCTTAGGCCTGAGACTGTAGCAGTATTCTGGTGATTAGTACAAGGTCTAAAAACATAGATTCCTTTCAGTCATTTAATACTTACTAAATTGGTTCAGTTTCACCCCCCTCCTGCTGCTCCCCTTCTCCAGCTCTGCCCTGCACACACAATCTTAATAGCACTGCTAGTATTATTTTCCATTTTATTCACAGTGGTGAGTGCTGACAGAGAATGGACCTGAAATGAAAAAGCTTATAGGAGCAGCTTGCTCAGACCCATCATACGGAAAGCAGACCACTTGAACAGGCACCAACAAACACCTTGGTCCTTCACAAAGTTCCAGTGTCAAATTCTCTGTTATCCTCAAGGGCCATTGTCTATTTGAAAGTGGAAGAAAATGCCTCCATGTCTTTTTCAAATTTACATAATGAAAAAAGAAACACCAAAAAACCAAAGAAAAGCTGCAGTGAATGTTAACAGATTTTAATTTGCTGAGTTATTTTCTTAAACTTATGCTCCTGGATTTAATCATACAGTAAAATCAGCAAAAATAGATATCATTATTTATACACACAAGCATACAGTCTGGGTGGTAACTTCTCAGAAAGTGTACAGAAAAAGTGCTGTCTCTCTCATCATCACAAAATGAAAAAGCAAAAGAATATAGGGAAAGTGAAATTATTTGTCTCTAAATCACATATTTGGAAAACTATGATGAAACATTAAAAAAAAAGATGAGTAGGAGACGACTTGTTACAATCTGTCATGTTTTCCTTTTTTTATGAGTAATCTAATCACTCTAAATTTATTCAGCACTCACATGCTCTTGATTCTATCTCATGGTCTAATGAAAACTGTCAGTCTCTCACCCATGCATGGACTGAATGCTTCCTTTCAGAATTTCCTAATATACCCTGGGTATGTCTTGCCAGAAAGGTACTGGGGAACATGCCCTTCTGTGTCATAACAGAGTAAAAAGCTACTTCACTCTCTTCAGTAAAGCTGTAAGACTGTCTAATTGGTACAACCCTAGGAAAATCTATTTTATCTGTTAAAGACTTGAAGTATAACCTCACTAAAGAAAGTTTATATGTACAAGACTTCAGCTTAAATGTACTAGACAGGTTCAGGCATATTTTCTGCTAATTTTGACAGGGACTACAAGACCCCTTTTTTCCTATCCTGTGTTTTCAGAACACATCTAGTATCTGCCTACCGTTGTCATTTTGCTCTGGCCGGGGCTAGTTAAGAGATCTTGGGTGAGCTTTGGCAAGTATACACCAAGCTGGCATGCAATTTGAAGGGTCCTCACACCTATTTTTCACAGGGATAGGGGAAAGGCTGGGATCCTCCAATCCTAGGACAAGTCATGGGCCTGTTCTTTCTGAAGGAAGAGGCTTATGATTTTGCTTTGTTTCAAGAGCAAAGATGAGCTTGCCTTATGGAGCTCATGGTGGCTGTTCACACAGGATTCATCAGGGGTTCACCAGTACCTCAGAGGATTGAAAGACTTCAGGACAGGAGTCAAAACTTCAACATCTGTTAGCAAAGACTAAATGATAAATAGCTTGACATAAAGCAGCTGAATCCAAGAAGCAGTGATGGTCAGCTGGAAAAAGGCAGTGCCTGAAAACAGGAGTTAAGCTTTTGAAGTTAACCAGCTTTGACTTTTGTTGAGACTTACGAACAACTGAGGCTAGCATATGGGTGTAACATTTTTTTGCAAGTAAGGAGGAAGCCAACAAAAACTTTGTAAGTAATTTCTAGTAGGCAATCAAAAAGCTGGACAATGGACAGGCCAAAAAGCAGAGATGAGTATGACTGGTATCCACCACATGAGAGCTCTGGTACAAATAGGTAACTTCCATCCAGCCCATAGACGGTGAAGTGTCCATTTACCGTCAAGGACATTCTAGGAGACTACAGTAATGACTGGCAGCACATATTTAAGTATTTGCTGGCCTGTAATCTAAGAAATAACAGGGAATACAAACCACTGTCAAGAGCAGCACAGCTCAGCTGTACAAAGCCCCTTCCGTGGCTGCCTGCATCAAAGAAATGTCTGTCCCATGATCTCCCCAAGACCGGAGCTGCAGGCCTAGTGGGGTTCTCATATAAGGCTGGAAGGAGGAACAGCAGAACCAGGACCGAGTATCTTTTGAAGTATGTCTATACAGCAGTATGTTGCTTCATTGTGTGAGGTTATTTTCCTTCTTGAGAAGCACAGGGGTCTGAGACTCAGGGTCAATTATCAGCTTCTCCAAAGCTGAGGTAACTGACAGCTGAGTCAATGGAGAGCACTATCACAGTTTAGTTTTTATTGGCACACTTGCTGCTTAGCTTAAATACCACTAAGCATGGCTGCAGTTATTAAGTGTGGGACAGCAGTGCATGGCTGGAGACTGTGCTTGCTCTTCAGTTACATGCTCTCCTAATCTCACATAGGAGATTACTGTATATTTGCTAGTAGGGAAGACAGAATTTCTCTTGCTGATCATCTGAAGATGGGTAAGTGTACTTCTGTTATCTAAAGTACCTTGTGGTTTGATGCTCAATAGAGAAGTCAGGGTGTTTGCCAAAGACATTGTCAATTAAGTGGTTAATGTATTTTTTGCCATCTATCTCCAGATGTCAAATGGAATAAAATATTAAAATAGTTTTTCTGCACTGGGACAGATAGAAGAATGGACCTTTCCCATGGTCAAGGAGGAACTATGGAGATGTATTAAGATGCCAAGGAATACAGAAAAAACAAAGGGGTGGCAGCTGGAAACTGCAGTCTTATGTTCACAATGGCATAATTAAGTTCTTATGTTCACCTTTCTGATTGCATGAAGACAGTAGTCTAATAATGTAGGTGAGAGAAGGCAATGGCCCATTTCATGCTCCATGTGCTTCATGTATTGACCACTCAGTGACTGTTGCATGAGCAAGAGCTTGCTGGTTCTCAGTCTTAGACTCTGTTCTGCAACGTGATTATTACCTTCAGAAAGACAAGATGTACTGTGCCTAAATGTATTAGTTATTCTCATAATACTTGATAATGAAAACGGTCAATTACAGACTACATTTTACATTTAAAATTTGCATTTACTGTTTTGGCGATGACTTCACAGAATGAGCTTGACTGCATGAGAAAAAAAGTATTTTTTAGGGTAAGTCTTGCAAAACTGAGCCAGGAGATGTTTGAGTGAAGACGGATTCTTTCTTCTATATGTAGAAACATGATAAACTCCAGCATTGACTGGACATGAATCAATCTGTTTACAAATTTGTTTTGCAATAAATGTGCAGTAAACAGCTGAGTACAAGAAGGAAGGCAGTCCAGTTTATGTCAATTGAAAAATTGGCACCCTGGTGATTTAAGACGTTTTCCCTATGGTGCCATTCTAGCCCACTCTTATCAAAGGGAGTTCATCACTGATTTCACAAGTCACGTAATGAAGATAGCTGTTAAACACCCTCTCTCTGCAGAACTGGATTTTGCCTGCTCTTACATTATATAGAGAAACCCATTTGCAGGTTTGATCTGTGAGGCATGTTAGTGGAGACAAATAAGACATGTTAGATGAGCTAAGGGAAAAACCCTTATATCTAAGTGTATGGTGCAAAAATTCAGTGTGATTCAGCTTGATGACCTAAATGAGTTTTGCATAGGACTGTAAAGCTGTTTGATAAAAACCAAGTAGAGAGTTAGGATAGCGCAAGTCAGTAATTCAGGAGCTTTTGGCTACTGAATCTGTATTTAGTTTGCCAGTGATTTATGCCTCAGCTCTGTGAGAAAAAAAAATACAATCAAATGTACAGGATGGTGTTATAAAACACAGATAAGCCTCAGTTTCTCCTAGGCATGCAATGTTCACATTCATTTTAAAGTCAACCTCCTTCCTGGAGTGAATCTCCTCTTGTTTATTTGGGAAGGATCTGGGAGTTACAAGACTTGGACTTGTAACTTGTAACAGGAAGCACTGTTCTGCGAGTTACAAGACTTGGACTCAGTTCTGCACTTTGCTTTAGATATCCTTGTAAACTTCTTCTTTCTCATACCCAAAAGGTGGAGACCATACTATATCCTCATTTTAATGGATAGTCTGAGGATAAACAAATCAGGTTGCATTGGTCTTATGTTGTATGAAAACAGAAATGTACTCAAATCTGAGAAGAATTCAGTTGCATTTCACAGCAATTTTTATGACAAAAAATCCCCTCTTCTCCAAATGAAGGCTGTATTATTCTTGCTATTATTGTTGTTGTTATTGTTTACATTTGATCTATTGAAATTATTCCTTTTTAGTGACTAAAGTTACTATAAAGTTTTCTGGCACCACTTGTACAATTTTGTTCACCTTGTAAACTACTGTCAATATTTGATAGTCTTCCAGATTTAGAATTTAGGGTACCTATTAAACAAATTTAATTAGATACATTGACTTCCTGATTGATAAGCAATGGCTTTATAACCATTCTTTTAATACTTCTCAGTTGCCAAATAAAACACTGTGGTTAAAAGAGTAAAATTTCAGGAATGTATGAAGCATTTGCAAAAAGAAATTAACTTCTTTTTCTCTTTTGTTGACCGAAATAGCAAGTCATCAGTCCCATCCATAGCACATCTTATTCTAAAAATAAAATAAAGTTTCTTAAATCTCAGCTTGATAACACAAAAGAAATCAGAACACCACAGGAATTTTCAGTGTTCAATTCAAGGTGTCCTTTAGCTGAGTTAAAGAATAGACAATTATTTAGGTGTGACTCATATGCTTGTTTTATTGATCTGTCCATCTGTCCTACTGTTAAAATATAGGTAGACATGTGTGCACTTGGGACTCATGTGCTTCCAACGCAAGTATTTAGGAACAACATGTGTCAAGGCACTAAGATTTTGCCTTTGCTAGTCTTTCAAACTTCAGTACTCTAAAATAGAAGACATCTCAACAGATAAGAATCCCATTATATTACGCATTTGTCTTCTCCAGACTCAATAAGATGCCTTCCTAACAACTTCAAAAAAAAGAAACTTCGCAAGTCAAGCTCAATATTTCTTTCATAGGAGCCTGCCAGGCAAAGTGGTAAATCCAACAGTGTATACACAGATCACATTGCTATCACCACATTAAGTGACTCCAAGAGGCCTTACCTCAGCCACATTCCTGCAAAATCTCTAGTCTGAGTAATCCTCAAAAGAAAAAAACATCTCTTGTGTATACTGACGCTTTAACCCTATTCAGTCATTCAGCTCCCATTAGAGGAGCTTGTTTACCAGTTACTTGACCAAACCATAACCATTTCAGGTTAAATATTCCATTATAGGTTATTGCACCCAGAGGATTAGGCTCACTTTTCACTGGAAATATTTGCCATCAGGCCACCCATTCCCATAAGCATACTAGCACAGTTAATGGGAGTGAAGCATTAAGCCAGCTAGCAACATGCAAGTGCATGGGACCAGACGTGATTCACTCAAGGGTGTAGAAAGAGCTGGCCAATGTCATTGCAAACCTTGCTCTTTAGCATCTTTAGCTCAACTATATCATCTTTGATTACTTTGATTCCTGATGGTTATGGAAAGGCAAATATTGCATGCACCCTCAAGAAGGGCAAGAAAGAGGATTCAGGGCTCTGCAGGCTGGTTAGCCACAGCTCGGTCCCTAGAAAAGTGATGGTGAAAATCTTTCTCGAAGCCACTTCCAGCCATGAAAAGGACAAGAACATACCATAGACAAATTCTGCACAGCCAACTTTATTGTTTTCTATAGTGACATGAGTGGCTGTGTGGAAAAAGAGAGGGCAGCACATGCTGTGTACTTTGACTTTTGGAAGGTGCTTGCATGACTTTGCCATGATCTCCTGTAAACTCCTTAAAGCCAAACCAGTGAGATATAGTCTGGCTATGTAGACAAATAAATGGACAGAAAACTGTCTGGACTGCTAAGTTCAAAGGCTGGTGATGGCAGCACGAGGCCCAACTGCTGGCCATTTAGTAGTGGTATGGCAGGAGAACTGCTAGAGTTTAATGCGTTCATTAATAATGTGGATGATGGGTTGGAGAAAACTCCTGCAGTGTTTGAAGATGACACTAACCAGAAGGTCATGTTCAATGCTGGAATGCAGAGCTATTGTTCAAACAGGACAGGCTGGAGAAATTGGTTGATGGGTACCTCACAGAATCTGTTGATCAGAGCCCAGTGCAACGCTGGGCCTCTTGGATGGACAAAGTCCTGTAGCAGGGGATGCTGGGGCCAACCAGCTGGGAGCAGCTCTGCTGAACCCAGCACAGTATCAGAAGATCCTGTTGGACACAACAGGGTCATAAGACAGGAGTGCATTCATGCAGCAAAGCAGTCCCCACACTAAAGGCTGCCCCAGCAAGGGGAAAGAATCCTTCCCAGATGCTCAGCACTGATGAGACCACACCTGGTATGCTCTCCCCCAGTTTGGGATCCCAGCAGAGGACAAGTGCTGAGGTGCAGGAGTAAGTTCAGTGGAGGGTCCTTGTGATGGCTGGAATTGGAGCACATGGAGAAAAAGGTGAAGGCAATGGGCTGAGGAAGGGAACGGAAGAACTCACTGCTGTTGCAACTGTTGGAACTGCCTAGTGGGAGGGTATAGAGAAGAGAAAGCCATTCTCTGCTCAGAGGTGCGCAGCGACAGGGTAAGAGGTAATAGGCACATGCTGGAATATAGGAAATCCCCTTTAGGCACTAGGAAAAACTTCTGTCACATGAGGATGGTAACAATATTGAAACAAAGCCCAGGGTAGTCATTGGAGATATTCAAACCTCACATGGACAAAGTCCTGGAGCAACCTGATCTAACTGGACCTTCTTCAAGCAGGGAGTTGGAGCAGACAACGTAAGTGATCCTGTAATTCTATTTTAATGGTGAATTGTTTCAGCTGAAGCTCAACTTCTTTGGAGAATAAATTCAGAGAAAAACTAATTCTTTGATGCAAGTTCCAACCAATAACAATAAATTTACAAATGTTTTGTTAGAACTGCTTTAAATATATCAGACCAAATAAAGGTGATGATACTTTTAGGTACAGAAGCTTGCTCTGCAGTTGGGATGATGCTTTTTGCTAGAACAGTAGTTTTCCCTTCAGCTAGCAGCAGTGCTGCCCTGTAGGAAGACACCAGGACCTGTGCTGCATAAAGATGACTAGAGAATCAAGGCACCTTTTGAGAATGAAGCCAGGTGGGCAGAAGGTGATGCTGGATTTTTGCTTTTAATATAAATTATGCCTACTAAGAAAAGCAGGTTCACCTGACCAGCTGAACAGAAAATCCCAAACTTCAGAATTCCACGTCTCTGATAACTATTTCAAGACATGAATATACACCAGCTACAAAGAAGGAACAATTAACAATTTCCTTATCAATGTTTAGTGACTGTCTGAAATTCATCTACATGAGAGGAATGTACCACTCCCTTTTAGTGACCTGAAGTGAGGTCTCCGGAGTAGCAAAGTATAACTGAGGATGATAGAACAGCTTCATGAAGCTTCACTCTGCTTTGCTTAGATTGAATGGGAAGGGCTGTCTAAGAGAAGAGGATTTGGCCTCGTTTGGAGGATGCCTACAGCTAGGTAAGGCTGGCACTATCTCTCTTTCTTTGTAAGGGAAAGAAGGATTTTCAAGTGGTTATGATGCAGAGAATAGCCTGGAGGAAAAGTAAGTGAAAAGTTGTCATTGCAACAGCCCATATAGAGGAGATCTCTTCTGGGGCTCCCTCAAGCAAGGTTTCACTGGCAATGAAGCAGGGATCAGTTGGGCTTGCCCCTTCCCCAGCCTTTCAATGGCACTGGGAGCAGATGTCTGAACCTCTCCTGGAGACAAACCTGGAACTTGGTCTTCCTGTGTGATGGCTGTGGCCACTGCTGTATATTAAAATTTATACTAGTGAGTGTATTCTTTCTTCTGTGTTTTTAAGTGATTAATGACTCATGCTGTGTTTCCTGCTGTATCTGTGCCTTGTGGATATGTGTTGAGCCTCTCAGCATGCTTGTATCAAAGGGTCTGTAGTTTAAGGACTGGTGCTGTGTAATGATCACTGAGGTACTCAGCACTGGCTCAGTGGCCTTGCTATGCACAGAAACACAGACATGAAAAGAAGAATGCTGGTAAACATGCAAGTCCAAGTCTTCCTTGTAGCAAAGCCTTCAGGTGTGGATTGGCGTGTATGCTTCTTCTCGTTTCCTTTCACATGACATTACTCCATTATTCTTGTCTTTAAAAGTCATATATTGGTATAGTGCTGCATATTACTGTAGAGTGCTAAAGGCACATCAGTCTCAAAATTATTTTGATATAAATACTCTTCAGCAGCAAATACTCTGAAGTGGATGTCAGTGGCTCAGACAAGGCACTGGGAGAACAAGTACATATTTCCTGCCACATCTTAGCAACCCACCTTTATTACAATTTGGAAGAGAGGTTTCACTGTTAGATTTACAAGTGAAGATCTGCTTTTTCAGCTTAGTGTCTGTTCTCACCTTGATCTTATGCAGCAGTTTCAAGCTGTGCTTTCATGGCCTTTGCTGGACTCTCCAGACTCATTTCACAATGATACAACATCTCCTTGTCCTAGTTAATTTTTTTATCTTGCCACAGGAAGCTATCCTAATGTGAAGCAACTGAAAAAAAACCCACCCCAAAACACAAGCCTGCATTGAAGGAAACTGGTAACCCTAAGTGAAACACCTTCCTTTAAGCCCAAACTGTGCCAAGGGGAGATGGTTGTCTGTTCCATTTCTGCAAAGGGATGTACTTCATGCACAGCTGATTTGAGGTTTTGGAAGGACTTTGGATGGAAGCAACTGATGCTGTTGACTCACTGCCGGTTCCCTCCAGATGGGGCCTCTCTCCCCCGCCTCATGAGCTGGCTGGTTTCCCCATCCCCACACTGAGATGCCAGGAAAGGCAAGGGCTTTCTGTGCCTCTGCAGGATTTTCACCTGACCCTGGCTGATGCAGTCCTGGCACGACAAGAAAGCAACCTCCATCCCTGTTGCCTGGCCGCACCCTTTTAAAGGAATTTGATGCATGCTCCTATATAGCCGCAGATTGTACAACCACTGGCTTTGATGGTTGAATCACAGCGGCCTACGCAAAAACAAGGGTGGCAATCTCAGTGAAACTCCCAAGTCTTTCAGCTCCTGAGTGACTTCTAACCATCTGAAAACTCAGGTGGTTTCTTGCAGCTTTCCTCCTTGCAGGGCCTTTTTTCTGATTCCACTTGGGCTGAGAGAGATTGGGAATTGTGGCATGCCATCAGAGTCATTGCAGAACTGCAGAGCACCCAAGTGGGTCCAAGAGCAAAGTAAACCTGTGTGGATAGCTGTAACAGCACTTGCATATATTTGCTCCTTAACATGCACTTTGCAAATCTAGAGTGCAGGATGTATGTGCAGCCTAACAAATCTAAAGGCAGTGGGTGGCAGGCCAGGTCACGCTGCACTTTAAAAGTGTAGTGGAGATAAAAGCAGAGCCTTGAAGCTCAAGCAGCATTCCACTTAAAAACTGCTGGAGAGGGCATTCCATGTCCTTTTTCCAACTCAAGCTCCCATTAATTTCGTCTTTCCATAAAAAAGGTTTTAGCTATATTTTGCAAGTGGAAGATCACACATTGGTCTGTTTCTCCTCCTGCTGGCTACCAGCTAAATTACTGCTAATATTGAGACAGCGCAGAGTTAAAACAGTTTGAAGAAATTAGAGATCTGGTTGTCTGAAGTACAAGTGAGAAATACTGAAACATACCTCCAGTGAATATTTGACAACTTCTTCTTTGCAGAGAAGATTAAAGCAGAGACAAAATAATACAGCTGAGATTTTTCTTTTTGAACACTTACTGAACAGCTCTTGTAAAAAGGTTTAATAATAACAGTAATAATAATGGTAAGGATGATAACAACAACAATAAAAATAACGTAATTTAAATTTCTGAAGACAAAACACTCCTGTCAGTGAAATGAAAGACATTTTGCAGGGTAGCCTTTGTTATTGCAAAAAGAAAAGAGCTTGTTGGTCACAGTAGTCAGGAGACCTATGTTTTTATTTCCAGCTGAGCTGCACGTTTCCTGTGTGACCTTGCAACTCCCCCATACCTCCGATTTCCATTTGTAATGTTGGATAATAGGTGGTGGCCAGCGTAGGCACCCAGACAGAGCCGGTAAGTGGGGAGGTTGCGGTGCAGAGTGTAGAGAGTGCCTGCACTGGTCTTGTGAGGGAAAGGTGCAGAATGGGCAGGGCTGCGCTCGCTGCTCCCTGATGGAGGTCCTCCTCCAGCAGGTGGCTGAGCTACGGGATGCTGTCAGTAAGCTGCAAGATGTCAGGGAAGCTGAGAGGAAGCAGGACTGCTTGCTCCAGGACCAAACAGCACAGGGGCCTCAAGCTTCCCCTCTAACTCATGGAGGAAAGAAGGAGGCTGTTGATCAGGGAAGCTGGGAATTAGTAACAAAAAAAAAAACAACCAAAGGAGGAAGAGAGCAATTAAAAGCAAGGGGCTTCCTCCTAAATCTGCTGTACCCACCCAGAACTGCTTTGCTGTCCTGCAGGGGGCTGATGAGGAAATGCACTTGCATCAGAAACAGTCGGCTGGTGCACTGGTACAGAAGATCTCTACTGGTGCCGCCAGGAAAAAGCGGCAGGTTGTAGTAGTAGGGGACTCTGCCTTGAAAGGGACAGAAGCGCTCATCTGTCAGCCTGACCCGGTCACAAGGGAGGTGTGTTGCCTACCTGGGGCACTGATCAGGGATGTTGTGGAGAGGCTGCCTGCTCTAGTAAGTCCCATGGACTATTACCCGCTTCTAGCAATACATGTGGGTGCTAGCGATATAGATAGTAGTAGCCTGAGGAGTATAAAGAAGGACTACAGAGCTCTGGGAGAGGTGGTCAGGGGCTCTGGAGCTCAGATAGTCTTTTAGACAATTCTCCAAGACACAGGGGAGGACCTTCCAAAGGCAAGGAGGATTGGACAGGTTAATAAATGGTCAAAAGGGTGGTGTCATAGTCAAGGGTTTGGGTGTCTTGGACATGGGGCCCACATTTGTAGGCCAGGCCTACTGGGGGCTGGTGGAACTGCTCTGATAAAGAAAGGGAAGAGTGGCTTTGCTGGGAGGCTTGCCAGGCTTGTCAAGGATGCTTTAAACTAGTTGTGTTGGGGGAGGGGAGCATCATTCCATCCCAACACACCCAGTCAGTTGCCAGCACCTATAATGAATACTCTGAGCAATCTAGTAATATTCTAGCCACTCCAGCCACTGAGCCGGCTTCATTTGGAGCTCGGATCAGATGCCTCTATACAAATGCCCGTAGCATGGGGAATAAACAAGAGGAATTAGAGATGTGGGCACATCTACAGGGCTATGATATAATAGGCATCACAGAAACATGGTGGGATGGCTCCTTTGACTGGAGTGTTGGAATGGAAGGTTACAGGCTTTTTAGAAAAGACAGGCCCGGTAGGAGGGGAGGGGGAGTTGCCCTTTATGTTAGGGATAGGCTGGAGAGTATGGAACTCTGTCTGGGGACAGGTGATCAGTTAACAGAAAGTTTGTGGGTCAGGGTTAAGGGGAAATCGGTGACGGGACACATTACTGTGGGGATATGTTACAGACCACCTGATCAAGAGGAACCTGTGGATGAAGAACTCTACAGACAAATAGGAAAAGCCTCATGCTCACAGGCCCTTGTTCTCGTGGGGGCCTTCAACCACCCTGACATCTGTTGGGGCGACGGTACGGCCCGGCACAAGCAATCCAGGAGGTTTCTTGATTGTGTGGAAGACAACTTCCTTCTGCAAGCAATAATGGAGCCGACGAGGAGAGGTGCCCTGCTTGACCTCGTGCTCACCAACAGGGAAGGGCTCGTTGGAAATGTGACTCTCCAGGGAAGTCTTGGGTGCAGTGATCACGAGATGGTCGAATTCGAGGTCCTCAGGACAGTGAGAAGAGCGTGCAGTAAGCTCACTGCCCTGGACTTCAAGAGAGCAGACTTTGGCCTCTTCAGGAACCTGCTTAGCAAGGTTCCATGGGATATAGCCCTAGAGGGCAGGGGAGTCCAAGACTCTTGGTTAAGATTCTAGGATCACCTGCTACAAGCTCAGGAGTGTTGCATCCCAACTAGAAGGAAGTGAAGCAGGAGGGCCAGGAGACAAGTCCAGAGGAGGGCCATGAGGATGATCAGGGGACTGAGCACCTCCCATATGAAGACAGGCTGAGAAATTTGGGGCTGTTCAGCCTGGAGAAGAGAAGGCTGCGTGGAGACCTCATAGCAGCCTTCCAGTATCTGAAGGGGGCCTACAGGGATGCTGGGGAGGGACTCTTCATTAGGGACTGTAGTGATAGGACAAGAGGTAACGGGTTGAAACTTAAACAGCAGAGGTTTAGACTGGATATAAGGAAGAAATTCTTTATTGTTAGGGTGGTGAGGCACTGGAATGGGTTGCCCAGGGAGGTAGTGAATGCTCCGTCCCTGGCAGTGTTCAAGACCAGGTTGGATGAAGCCTTGGGTGATATGGTTTAGTGTGAGGTGGCCCTACCCATGACAGGGGAGTTGGAGCTAGATGATCTTGAGGTCCTTTCCAATCCTAACTATTCTATGATTCTATATCTTGGTGAAGCAAGGCTGATCCTCTGTTTGCAGAAACTAGACATGCAGTGTTGCCAAGGGGATCCTTTGATCTTCACTTGTGCTGCTGCAGGAGGAGTGTGCCATTCTTTTTTTTCACTGAATTTGGGAGGCTGCTTTAGGAGGAGTGTGCTCTTTTTGTCTCTCTTGGGGGGACCTAAGGAAACCCAGAGGAGGGAGAAGGTGTCACAAATTGTTTTCAAGGAGTGGGAGATGACAGAAGGAAGCAGTTCCCATGCCCCTGAAACTGAAAATTACTGGGTCCTTCCCAGCTCAGGTTCCCTTTGCCTTTCCCTGGAGATAAGCATACTGCCTTTATGTCTTGTTTAGTTTGCTTCCTCTGAACTGCATTTTCAGGCATGACACCTTGATGTCCATACAGGTTTGTGAAAAACAATGCAAAATATTACTCCATCATGTTTTTGCCTTCTTTTTGCTCAGACAAAACCAGATCACTCTTGTACGAAGGCACCCTTTCAACTTCTCTGTCTCAACAGATGTTCTCCAAGCTTCTAACCAGGGTGTGTGCCTGGCTGTACTGGTGCAACACAGCAAACCTGGTGGGATGCCATGGATTTCATAGAACAGAAAAGAGCTCAGAAAGTGTCTCCTGCAGCAAGTTTGGCATTCTGTGACACATATGCCAAAGACAATACAGTGGCAGATTCCAAGTGACACTCAGCAGAAGAAACACATGGCCAGCACACAGCTGGAGGCACCTAGACATAAGAAAACCAGTGTCTCTCAGACCCTCTGGGATTTTCTTCTCAAGCAGGTTGAGTGGAGGTTAGAGAGTACACCCAGCATCCCACTGGGACCTGGCTGGGGTTCTTCCCATGCTCAGCAGCATGGGGTACCCTGTGGAGGTCCCAAGGCTAAGTGGTGGGCACAGCAGCTGCCTGATTTAGGGAATGGCAGGCTCTCCTTGGGACCCTGGAAACCGGGGGTGGTTTGCACAACCTGTGCTGTCCCAGGACAATAAAAGTCATTACAAATAAAATCTAACCCTGCATGCATGACCACCACCCCCCTACCAGTATTACAGTTTGCATTAATGACTTTTCAGGAAGGGCAGGCAGAAAAACTGGGTGAAGATGTCCAGCTCCTTCACAGCAACTCTTAGTTGTTTAAATCAACCTGGCAAGGAAAGGATTTTCTGCACTAATTCAGGAGTACAGGAAACAGATTAAGGAAGAGGCAACCTGTAAGTTTATGTGTTTCTTCCTGTTAAGTAAGGATCATGTTTAGAAAACAATGAAGTTTAACTTCTGCTTCACCTATTTTAAACCATGCTCCTGCTAAAGGGAATAGATTGCTTCTCCTGCTGGAGGGCTCATCTGTGAAATATGGCATCTTTCCCTGTGCCCCCAGTCCCAACACCATGTCTGCTCTCCACAACTTAGACAGCAGCACCTGTGGAGCCTATATCTTGCTGGTAAAACATGTAGCAAAGCTGAAAGCTGTAGTCTTTGGTGAGAACTCTTCTGATCCAGGAGACACAGCCTCCAAAGTGCTCACACTAACTGTGGGGTAAATAGACTGCCCATGAGCAGTATATGGCATTTTCAGAATAGTGCTGGGGGACATGACTCCCTCCATGGTTCCACATGTCCAACATGTAGTGAAATGCTAGGTGAAACCACACTGTAATTTAAGTGGTATTAAATGGTAGCTGTGGTATAAATATACATTGCTGCCCAGCACCTCTGCAGCTATTCAAATTCAAATGGTGATTTCAAGGGGAGGCAGCCCTAAGCAGTGCTTGAGTGGAGAGATTTTAAACATTTTTGAAAGGTTTCATGCCAGGAGCAACATACAGAACTGAATAAGCAAATACTTGCTTTGGGCTCCAGCTGCTATGCTGTGAGAAACTTCCAAGCCAGCAGAGGTAAAGGGTTGGACCCCCAGCAGCCTTGGCCAGGTTTTTGAGTGCATGCTTTTTGGTCAGTCCTGGGGGATAAATAGGAGCCCTTGGCAGACAGCTCGCAAAAGGCAGCAGAATAGCCCAAGCAGGAACACAATGGCAATACTGTTTCCCATAGACTAAAATAATGACTCATAGCTTCCCCTTGCTACTGTCGTTCACATAACCTTTACAATAATTTATAATTAAATTAGTTGCCCTTTGGATAGGTGCACATGTATTTTTTTTAAGGGTTGCTAAGGTAACTGATGATTTCCTTATTTCATCCTGTGAAAGGGGAAATTTTACTTCCTAGTGAGCCTGAACAAGAGGCTCAGTGAATACAGATACTTGTTTATCAGGAGTTTCAGTGGTTCTGCTGATATCAGGCTAAGGACTCTCGACCTATTTTATGGGGGATTGGTTATATTATTTCATTTTAATGGTAAAAGAAGAGCTAGTGTAACGCTTCTGAATTGTTTCATCTAAAAGATAAGGTAGTGGAATTTTTAACTCAAAATTTTGAAAGGCTTTTACACTTTCTCATGAACTTTTACTCAGCCTGTTTGCTTGCCTATTTTCTCTCCTGTAGCTAGAAGTTACTGCTACGCATGCAAAAGAAAGAAGGCAAGAGAAGTCTGTGTGTATGGATGGTAGTGTGCCTCTGCTTGACCTGACCAATTCTCTCTTCTGAAGAGCAGTTGAGATTTTATAAATAAACAGCCAAAGAAAGAATTATTTCTTATCTGCCTCTGTCCTCTCCCACATACACAGCATGAAGGCCAGAGAACAGAGGGAAGCTACAACAGAAGCTAAGCTGCATGTCCCTCCACTGTGGGAAACCTAATACACACCTTCAAATTAAACAGCAAATTCTCCAATGTCCTTGCCCTCTTCCACTCCATAGCACACAACAAAAGGAAAGAAGCTCCAGCTTCTGAGAAAAAGAAATAAACATCAGCATACTAGCTCGAGCAGCCAGCTGATCCTGTAATTCTCAAGCCCCTGTATGCTGTTTAGCAGCAGTCCTCTCCCCACACAGCATGCATACTGCGAGCAGCTTGCTCCCCTGCTTGTGGTGTGAGCAAATGGACCAAGAGGGGCAGCAGTGCCTTGAGAGGAGGCCTGTGATGGGTAACCGCACAAAGTGCCAGATGGCCTTGTGCAGGGAATTCCCCTTCTCTCACTGAGACTCTCTTGTGTATCCTGCTCTAGTGATTTTATCCCCAAGCAATCTGGCTTTCCTTCAGCAGTAGGATGGAGAAAGTCAGCCAGACATTGCCCCACTTCCCTTCCAGGGCCTGCATCTGTGCAAGGCACTGGTGCTGCTGGCAGCACAGCAAAGAGCTCCGTAGCCATTGCTTTGTGGCCATGCTCATGCAGATGTGTAAAAGAAATTTCTCCAGGAAATACTGGCTGGAGGTTTGAAAGGAGTCTGTAATTTGATGTGATAGAGGACAAAGGTGAGTACATTTATTATTTAATCTGTCAGACGGTTCAATGCAATTCAAGGTTATTGTAATAAATAGAAATGTTTACCTAACCTTTCTCCATCTGATTCATCATGAATTGTGTGACATGTCCTCAGTGACACAGGACTGTATAACTATAACTGAGAAACAAGCAGATAAGAGCTTTACAGTGTATACCTCTGGTTTTACACAAAAGAGCACATAAAAAGAGAGACATGTCCTAGGATGCAGTTCTGTATGTATATTCCACTGACTGTTGCTCACATGAAGTTTCACACAAAAACCAAACCCCACATGAATTCTTCAAACTGACATCCTGAGAGCTTTCAAAGTTAGCATTTTAATCTCTGTCTCCTCCTGCTGTCTTGGTAAGGATTTTCTATAATACTCTTGAGTAAGTGACACCAATATTGAGAACAAAATGGTTCATACCATGCTTTCTATATGGTCATGGCAGGAATGTTATTCTGAGTCACTTTGACAGAGTAAAAGCCCCAGTTATTCAGCAGGAGTAAAGACTTCTGTCAGAAGGTGTCTCAGACCAGTTAGGGAGAGTGAAAGTTTACACTGTGTCTATTTTTAGTAAAGCGATCTGGTTGATGGTTTTTGATCTTTCATCAAAAAGATATCACACATTCTAACCAAAGTTTTTCATAAAGTTACTTATAAGAAAATTTTTCAAGTCAAAGCAATTTAGTTTTCCTTTTAGTTGACAGTTTAAAAAAAATAAAAAATAAATCTAAGCTTAATTCATGAAGAAATTTTCATTTAAAGATCAGTGAGAATTAAGTCCGTGGTTGATCATTTAGATGTTAAATATTATTGAGAGTAAGCCTATGGTCAAAATCAAGCCAAAACTCGTCATGACATTGGAATTTCCAAAGTTTCACTTTTAATTTTTTTCTTAATTTTTGACCTTTTATCCTGATTAGGTTTGGGACTTTGTATTCTATGTTGAAAACCTGATTTGGAGTCAGGAACTATTTTCCTCTTGAGATATTAGGTTTAAAAAGGAGAAAAGACAAACACAAACAGCAGAAGTAAGCAAACGGAAGAGTGATTCAAAACATCTTGCAGATACTGAGTTTCTTCCAAGGTCTCAATCCTTTTATTCTGGAGAGTTTCCTTTTGTTACATAGACCACTAGCTGGCCAGCAGAACCAAGCTAATTAATTCTTAGGATGACTGACTCTTGTTAAATGTGCAGGGCATTTAAAGTTGTCTGTGACCTCCTGTTGAAGTAAGCTGCACATTTGGTCTCATTCTGGCTTCTCCAAGAGTAGTGGCAGCTGCCTTTAATTGGCAGAAATCCCAGCTTTCACCTCGTGGAGTACAGTGCGATTGTCGAGTGCAGGGGTTTCATGAAAGCTGAGACCTTTGTTGGGCAGAGTGCACAGGAAGGGGAGGTTGCTCCTGGAAGAGGTGTGATATTCCCACACTGGCCCAGGCTACTGATTTGGTCTGTTGAAATGCAGTGTTGGAGCATGTTTGCAGCAGCTGTTTCCAAGCCAAAGTGGGGAAGGTCACAGGAGGTAGCAGGATGAGTAACTGTGGTTAAGCCCACATGTGCCAGTGGGGAAGAAGTTTGCAAATGGTGTGTCATTTCTCTGTAGATGTATTTTTTAATGCTAAAGAAAGAAACCAGAAAGGCCTTTCAGAAGTAAACCGGAGAGCTCTTTTTCGGAAGGTTAGAGTCCATCTGGAGTAGTCGGTGAAATAAATTGTTCAAACAATGTCAACATGTAACATGTGAGAATAACCTGGGATTTGAAGTTGTCTGACTAGAAAAAGACACTAAATTTCAGAGTGCCAAAGCAAAAGTATGAACAACAAATCATAAAGGTGCAAATTAAAAGTAATACTGATTCTTGTATGGCAAAACACCCCCTCTTTGCTTTTTAAAAAATGCTGACCCTTTATCACCTCAGGTGTTTCAGGTCTGAGAAACAGTACAAAACTAATGATGATTAAGCATTGATGTTTTGTGGGCTTGTACAACCACAGTCTTGCAACTGGCTATTCCATTTCATTGTATAAAAATCCCAAAGCAAAATAATGGAAGTTAAGGGCACAGCCATTCACACAGAATTCTACTGGCAGGTCAATGCTGAGAAAGGAACTGAAGAAATTCAGAAGAAATTCAGAAACTTCAGAAAACAACTGAAGCATGGCATTAATCTTGCCACTGGGCATGTGGGAAAAAATGTATAAATAGAATACTATGCATCTATTTAATTTCTGCTGCCTTCTCTGATTTCAGTGCTGCTACACTACATAGCAGCACTTAATCACATCATAAAATATACAGAAAACTTACTGTGTCAACATTGGTGTAAAAACAAAACTTTATTATTCATTTACATGCAAAGAATACTTAGCAACTACACTATTTACAATACTTTGAAGTGTCCTAGGCACCTAAATGCATTCTAGTGGAATAATTGACACATAAAATGTAGATTGCAAGACATCTACATTTGAATTTATACTGCATCTACAGTCCTGCCCTTTGACTGTGTGCTCTCACACAGAAAAAGGAGTCTCTTCCTCGGAACATTTTTAAATAGTATCTTAAAGGTGTTAGGAATACCTCAAGAGTGAAACTATACAGTTTTATTTTAATAAATGTTTGTTGTGTTCATTTTGTTGTTGACCTGCTTTTGGAGGATTGCCTCTCTTCCAGTAAGGCTATATTAACAGTGCTATAATCTCTTCAAGGAAGGGGCTGCTTCTTAACAAACATATGTAATAGTACCCAAAGAATGTGTAATAACACCCAGAGCAAAAGTAAATTAAAGCTAACCAGAACTGCTGTATGGTTTTATAACACAAATAAGATTTCCATGCAGACAAGTAAATATGCCTCTAGCCATGCACAGTCTGAATTCTTGCCAGCTTTGTTTCATCTGTACCTTTATAAACAAGTGCCTCTTCAAATCCTCTTCTGCAAGCTCTTAAGGCCCACCATGAACCAGACATAAGCTGTTCCTCAGCTCTTCTCAACACTGAACTCACCATTCTCACTCCAGTGATGTCTGTTGGTCTAGAACAGATAGTCTTTCCGGCATGCTGCTACTTCTGCAGAAAATGCCCCCATGCCCACCCCTGGCCTTCCCTCTGCCAGCTAGTTATCATACTGCCTTTGAGTAGGAGGGTAAGGATTTTCCAAATGACCTCAGCACGCATTTCATCTTCTAGATTTGCAATGCCTCTGGTGTGAGCATGACAATGCCTCTGGGCAGGGAATAGGTGGATTTCCACAGTAGCTGCCTTTGTACATGCCATGTCATGAAGATTGCAAGTGTCTGCGAGTGTCACAAAGCACCTGGTTTATTCAGACCTTAGTGAACTGTGATGTGCAGGATAGTTGAGAGTTTTCCTGCTTCTGCTGCATTTCGCCTGGCAGAGGGTAGAGAGGCTGAAGTGGAGTCTGTTCAGAAGGAGTGGGGAAACTTGTATATTCAAGTATTGGAGGTGAACACTGCATAATAAGAAACTTTCTGACTTGGTGTTCTGGTTTTGTCTATGAGCACAAGGTTTTCAGCCTGAATCTCTGCACCCAGGAACTCTCTCATGTAGAGATTCAGGAATTTTCAGCATAAACCTCTGAAAGGGAGACAGAGGTGGACAGAGGTGGCAAGAGTCTAGGTCAAGATCATGTTGGGGAGAAGAATGACTGGTGATTGATGGTGAAGCAGCAAACAGCATGTGGCACACTGATCTCTGGTTTCTGAGATCTCATCCCAGAGTTGGCAGTGGTATTTTTGCATGTGCTACTGAAGTCTGTCCAGTCTTAGCCAAAGACTATTGGCTAAGTTGCAGTCTGGGAATACAACCTCTGTGCATTTCCCCCAGGCATATCTAGCTATTTATGCTGTTTAATTAGTGAAATGAGTATAAAA
Organism: Melopsittacus undulatus; assembly: GCF_012275295.1. NCBI lineage: Eukaryota > Metazoa > Chordata > Aves > Psittaciformes > Psittaculidae > Melopsittacus > Melopsittacus undulatus. The sequence goes on along the minus strand of NC_047557.1, from coordinate 61,166,314 downwards.
GTAATCAGCACAGAATTAGTGGCCTCAGCTCATCTATCAAGCTTTATGGATTCATCAGTTTGAAGTGGATGGCCCTTTTTTTCAAAAGCACTAAGAACTTGCAACTTCCATGTGTGTTGATGGGACTGAGCATATTTTTGGCCACCATTAATGAGAAATACAATATTCATTACTACTAGATGAGCTAATGGAGCCTTCTCCTGTTAGGTCACACAGCCAAGCTGAGATATATAAGGCCAAACAAGATAGATGTTTGCATACAGATAATCTGTAGGCAAAACTTTTTTCCCCTGTTAACATGGATTCTTCAGCTATCAACATTGCAACTTTTGACTTTCAGCATCAGCCGTTGCTTTTCTCCTGTTTGCATGTTTCATAATCTCTTCTTGGCTAATCTTAACAGTGCTCTTCTAATCAGACATGGCAATTAATTAGGAAACAGGATAGGAAAGGTGTCCTAACATGTAGGTATTCATAGAAGACAAGAATGACTCTGAAGTACTGACCACAAAGCTGTGGGTGGCTGAATCCGTTTGTATCATTATTGAGAGAGAAATACCCAGAGGCTTCAGTGGAAAAAACCAATCAGGAGGTGAGAGGAAGTTTAATGTATTTAAAAGATCTGCTACATCCTCAAAATTTGTAAAGGAATGATCCTTCAAACAGGTCATAAATGGAGGAATGAGAATAATTTGGGGATTTTTAGTGGTATGCTGTGATTTGTCTTATAAAACATTTATTTTAATGTAGTTATTTCAGGATATAATTTTTTAAATTATTATATGTAAAGGGTTTTTTTCTGGCTTCAGAAATTTTGTCTTTCCAGGCCTGGATTTCCCTGGGTCTGCCTCTGGGTGTATGATCTTTTAGGAAGGACAGAGTATTTAAGACATTTTATGAGTAATTACACTTTACACCAGGCTCCTGGTGTCTTGAATCTCAATGAAACCCTTTCCCCACGTGTTTAAATAAAGCTTAGAGTTGTATGAATTGGCATAAACAGTCAAAGCACCTGTGTTCAGCAGTGCAATTAAAAATGTTTTCCCATACCCCGTTAACAAACTTTTTTCCAGCTGGCTGTTGAACATCAGCAGGGAGAAAAGTGGGTCGTGCTCTCTATCTAAACTTACATGCTCTTGTAACACATGAAAATGAAAAAGAAAATACAAATACATTTAATGACTGAGTGGCATAAAGAAATTAGTTCTGGAGTTGCCTACAGTTTACATCACATGATTTTTTTCCCCAAATGAATAGGGTACAATAACAGCTAAGCAAAATGTGAGCAGGTTTGATTTGGAGAGTTCTTAAGGAGTCTGAATTATTTATAATTATTCTTCATTATCTGGATGACAATAGCTCTGCACATGTATGGAACCTGTGCAGCTGCCACTGCAGAACTGAGTAGCAACATGCACATAACCATTTTGGTGTACAAATGGATGCTGCCCACCCCTTGTGGTTATACATGTGATTCACACTGCTGTGAGCTCTGGACAAGTGGTACCCCTGGAGGCTGATGAAAGCCATGGGCTGAGCCCTTGTAGCCCAAACAACCAGAGAAAAAATGGAAAATCAAGTCAAAAGATTAATTCAAAAATTGTATGAGATCTTCATGGTATGTCCATGAGTCATGCTTTACCTTCTCAGATCTCATCTTAATGAAGAAGCTACATGGGACAAAACTGTGCAAGATTTTTGAGGATAAATGAGCAAGGAGTTTTGCATCACAGAGAGGCTAGGTACCTTGCATGAGAAATGTCAGAATAAGAGAGAAAAGCAGAGAAATAACTGTGTTGGGAAAACTTTCAGAACAGGAAGCTGTGAAAATTTTATAGTGGGGTTAGAACTAACAGAACAGCTCGCAGAAAACTGTAAACCTGGAATATTACCTTGACTTAGCATTTTGAAAGGCCTTGGGAAACCAAAGAAAATCATACAGAAGGACACTTCAGTATTCAAATTAAGACTTAAAGCCCCAACAAAAGAGAGGATGCAGGACAATGGAATACATGAAAACAGAAGAAAGGAATCAATGGCTTTTATAATTAGAGTAGAATAAGCCAAAGATATGATTGATGATATGAGAGGGAGTAAAGATGCTAACAATGGTTGAGAAAAATGTAAGTAACAATATCAAAGAGGAAAAAAACCCTCAATCTGTCTGGAACAGAGTCCAAGTCAGAGGTGCTTATGAATCAACAGGATGAAAGAACTGATTGTATTGCCCAAGGAGAAGGCAGAAACACAGGGAGAAAATACAAGTTCTGAAGGACAAATACCAAAAATTGTAGAACTGAAAGGAAAGCTTGCCGTGCAAGTTAGGAAAGAGCAACCAGCTGTACATGAAGAAAAGACTGAGTCATGAAGCCCAAAATTAAAAAAAAAAAAAAAAAAACAACAAAACCCAAAGACCAAACCTAAAATATCCAGCAGGTAACATCTGATAATAGGAAAAAAAAATTTGGAAAGCTTTCCACTCTGAAGTACATAAATAGTATTTAATTATTGGGAGTAACAGGAAGAAAAATCCCATGACTCCCTTTAAACCCAGAATAGATTGAAAATCCAAAACATAGGAAGAGGAAGAAAGTATGTACAATATTGTTTCCTAAAGCAGTAAAAACAAGACCCATGAGATACACTGAGTGTAACAAGGCATTTGTTTGAACGAATTGAATTTGCATAGTTTGCTACTCAGTCTGAGAGTTAGCTGGCATTTCCTTGACTTTCCTCCCTGCTGTACTTGCTGTCTGATTACAGAAGTGTGCCATTCACAGAAATGCTGTATATTCCTGTCATGTCTGTACCTGCTCTTTGCTGTGTCTGTTTGGGTGTATATTCAACTCTGACTTTCACCCAAGGACAGCAAGTTAGTAGCAGACAACTGAATTCAGATCAGTAAATGCCTTTTTTCCCCCCAAATGCAGATGCTCAAATGACACACCTTTTGTGTACTAGTACCAATGAACAGCTCTTCTGAGAACCCACAGTGGTAGGAAGAGCATTGCATGTATTTTAGCAGCTAAAAATAGGCAGGTGTTTGATAAATCAGCTTTCATGTGTGTGGTTAGTTGGGGAAGTGTTTACTGTGATTAATACTTACGATGGCTGTCATTTACTCCAGCCTCTTAGACAGAAGTTTGATTTCTGGGGGTTGATTATAGACATGATAACCTTGCAAATTCAACAAAGCTCATTTTACTAAAGCTCAGGTGCCACAGAAAGTGTGTGCCAAGGGGAAGGGAGTGTTTGTGGTTTTTGGCAACGTGGAGCACAACCATCATCACACCAGCAACAGGAACTCCTGGGCATGGGAAACTACATCCAGAGGAACAGCTCCCACCACAGCTCCTGTCCCTCTTCACACTGGGAGGGGACACTCCAGTTTCAAATCAGTGATGGACACTGATGAGGCACTTGGTTAGAAGCAGGTGTGGCAGCTTTTACTATGGGGTGTGAATACTAAGGGAGAAGAAGGAGAACTTAAGGCTAGTCAGAAAGCTAGTGGCTGTGGAAAGCCTGGTGCAGACTATAGTGAGCCAAGGATCAGACAGTGTAAACTTTTTCTGTGTCACTATGGTTGTTTTTATAAAAAAATTAAGTCCCTTCCCAGTGTACCCATTCACACTCAGCAACCTGTATGCCTTGGTTTTGCAAGGAAAAGGCACAGTTTAAGATGAATCAGGCCAGCCACACTGTGCCCTAGACATGGTTGTGCTTAATGACATTCCTTGAAGGCACTCACCTTGTCTAACTGAATGAGTGAGATGGTGTAAAACATTGCATAGTCCAGAATTTAATCTAATACAGACCAGCTTAGACCCTGATGCTGTTGTACTGGTTTTATGCCAATCTAAGCAAATGCTAATCCTTGATATTTTTTATACATGCGTTTCCTACAGGGCACACAGTGCTTTAGTGCAATTAGTGAAAGGTAGTTGCTAGCAGTTACCAATAAAATAGACTTATGCCATGAGAAGAAGTCTCAGCAGAAATTGCCAAGAAAGGCAGATACTGTTTTTTTTTTCTGTGAGTCTCAAGGATAATGCTTTTTAATATATTTTCCTGACTTGTCTAAACATCCAATGTGTTACCAGGTCTATTGCTTTGTTCAAAAAAAGCCCATGAGAAGGGAGGCCCATCTCTGAGTTTGGACTATGTGAATTAAGTGGGCTCTTTTGACATTGTCTTCAGTTTCCTTTGTGTCTGATTTATTGAGGTAATACTTTGAACCTTGCTATGAGAGACAAGGGATAGATCTCCTAATTAATTTGTAATGCTTCTAAAACCACCTGTCTTCTGAAATGCAGGGATAATTTCCTGAGATCTTGGAAAGGATCTCTTAAAATCACCCATGGCTCATCTATTTATGGAAAATGTAGATGTAAGACAACATTTATTTTGAAAACACTGATTACTATTTAAGAAGGTCTTCATATATATGCATAGAGCTAGATGTTCAGCCAAACCTTAAAGTGCCTGAAACCCAATGTTTTTATGAATGTTCAGTTAATTTTATTTTAGCACCTTTCTTGCATTATTTTCTGGCTTTACCAGCAGCAGATTTGGAAAGTCAGTCATGCAAATGCTGTCTGACTTCACAGGTCAGGTTAGCTTGAGCTAACCTTTTGCTGCAAAAATCATCTGAACCAATAATCTTGTCTACCTAGAGGAAAACTTCACATCTGGAAGAGTTTCATTCTTTGCCAGCATCCAAATAGTTGCATGAGTGCAAAAAACATATAATGAAAATGAAAAAAAGATCTTCCAAAGGTGCTTGTAAGGGCATTATGTGAAGGATGGTGATTTTATGGCTAGCAAAAGTTGCATTTAACAATTATTTGCATCTGTAGAGAAATGTATGGTCTGATGACAGTGAACCTTACTTACGTACTTCAATATATCCCTTCTTCCTTTGAGCTGAAGAAACATGCATCTGAAACCAAACAATTTGCAGAGATACACGGGGGAAAGTCAAGTGGGCTCTAGGCTTGTTGCTTATATCTGACATAATACCTCTGGGGGCTGCTTATTATGTAATTTTTTGAAATTGCTTCAAGCACTTGGCAATAATAATGGGGCTTATTCTCACAGATGTCTGTGGATATAGGAACCTTGCAAGAAGGAGAAGGAAGCACAGTCTACAGGCAGTGGAAAATGCCAGAAAACATTTTGCCATTCACAAAAAAGATCCCCCTTAAAAGGCTTAACGTTAAAATTTTTGGGTGGAGGAAGTTATTGAGGGCTGGTGAGAACACGTAGGGCTTCTGTGGTATTTAATTAATGGGACAGTTCTGTCTTCATGAGGTTGGTCGGATTGGCCAACTGTGAAAAGAGGAACTTTTGCTCTCCCTTTGCTACCCACACACTTCCTCACCAGCACTGATCCTGATAACATGGTCTGTAAAGGACTGCTGGCTGTCTCCCCTGTGCCCTTGCTGATAACAGCACATACACTGTACCCAGCACTGAGCTCTGCAAACCCCATGAAGATGTTACTTGCTCCTGGAGTTGTCTTGGCAAACCCCCTCTGCCTGACCCATCCTTGGCAGTGATTTTTTTTGTTGTGGAGAACTGATGCCTGCCCTGTAACACAGAAAGTAGACACAAACCTTACCTAAAAAAGCAGTTGAAGTTGGAAAAAATACTCCAGCCCTCTGGTGGCTGGTGTCTCTTTGTGATGTCAGGGGTGCTGGGAAAGGAAAAGGGTCTCCTGAGGCTTGGGGGAACAGTGGGCTGAGCATGTGCAGGTATGAGCTATCATATTGGTCATACAGGGAGCCTCTACCTGCAACACTATCTATACGTCTGGGAGACACTGACCATGTAAATCTCCCACCGTGCTGGCATATTACACCTACGCTTTCTGCCTGTAGGGCTACACACAAGCTGCAGGGGAAGTTTTGGCAGGAGGAAACTCTTGCTCTGCAAGTTTTGCATGACTTGCATGCACAAACTGAGGTGACCTCAGTCTGCAAACCTCTGTCTTCACTGGGTGTGACCAAGATATTGTCAGTCAGGAAGACACAAGCAGGCACGTGTAAGGAGCAGGAGGAAGAGGAAGGAGCTCAGGTCTCCTTTTTTGATGAAGGGGGAATCCATGGGAAGACTTAGAAATGACTGTGGTACTCTGAGTATGCTATGGGGTGGAAAAGGGACCTCTGAAATAGGAAAGCTGGAAAACAAACAAAAAGCACTATTGGCTATACAGAAAGTACACACAGTGTTGGGAGCTGTTAAGACTTCTCCATCTAGACTGTGCTCCTTGGCTTTCTCACTCACCCATGCAAAATGCTGGCTGCAGATGTGAAGGACTGAGGCAAGGCTGCTGGTCCTGTGGGGATGAAAAAAGTAGCTGTAGGGTTTTGCTTTGATTTCCACAAGCCAGTTATGGACTCTCCAGGCAGACCCCAGGTAAGGAAGAGCATCTGGTACCATCTTCACAATGCCCTGGCAGCACTTGGTGTTGAGAGAGCCACACGATTCTGCTGGCTGGTGTCTCTGTAAGATGACGGAAAGGCTCCAGAGGGACACTTAGGCAAAGTGAGGGTTACTGCAGGTTACACAGGGCTGTGCAATGTATGTTCTATGCTGCTTTTCTTCTGGAAGTGTTATTTACAATTGCTATCAATAGATACGTCCTGTTTGCAACTGGAAGCAAGCAGCTGAGTTTCTCTTTGAGTTTCTGAGTGAGTTTCTCTGTCCTCATGAAATGGTGGTGTTCTGCAAGCAGGCATGATAAGGTGTGTGAATCATACCATCCCAAGCACTTGGCATCTGTGTGAGTCACTGTTTTGCTTCCACCTTTTACAATTCCTTCCTGTTTTGCAGTATCTGGGGATTTGTTATCCTTGTGACCTACCCACAGCACTTCGAAAACTGACTGAGGTGCAAATGTTAATGCTTGGCTTGGTACAGTATTTTTTGTGTTCTAGGAAATGTCACAATTACAGTCTTTTTCAAGAAGAATGAAATAAAAGAAACCTTTGAAATACCCAGCAGGAACGAACACTTTGAAAGCACCTTTGGTTGACGTCTTTTTTTAAAATTTAGAGGCACTTTTGACACTGAAATGTTTGTATTCCAATATTAGCTGTTTAAAGTTTTCTAAACATCTCCTACATAAACACTAAAACTTGCTTGAGCTGAAAAAACAGAGTTTTCTGTATTAAAATGTCAATATCAAGTTTTGACACTACCAAAACACAACACTTAAAAAGTTCTACCAATATGGACCCTGTTTTGAAACCATTATTTCTGTCAAAATGGATTATAAAAAAATCTGGGCCTAATTCTCTGTATACAAATGCATACACACAGAGATACAAAAACACAAAAAACTTGTCAGAAACAAAAGATGAAAATTCAAAAACATAATCATGCAAACTGAGGATTATTACAGTTTTATATATTTTCGAGCAGGTATTGAAATGCTATTCCTGTTTCCATTCCATTAAGCTTAAGCCCAACACATTTGACAATTTTGTCGATTACTTGAAAGAAAAATAAGAAAAATGGCTAGTATTTAGAGTTTCCATAAGGCAAAATATCAGAGAATTGCTGATCTGAGAAGAGACTGCAGTATGGATTTAGCAATACGATTTAGAGATACAGATATACACAACAGCATATGTTAGCTCAGGGTAAATATGTAGGTAACATTGCCTAAAGGGGTGCCAGTGACAAGATATTTTTGGGTGGTATGCAAGTTCTCCCTGTAACACCAATGCCAAAATAGCTTAAGAAATCTATTGGGGAGGGTTAAATGGAAATGAAGCTTTGGCTTTTGTTTTTGTTTTTTGGTTGTTTTTTTTTTCTCCTTTCTCTATGTGTGCTACTGATGTATGTATTTCTGCAATACTATTAAAGATGTTGATAAAGTACAGAGGGTTCATGTAGGAGCCACAGGGATGAATAATGGTCTGAAAAATATATCCCGTATGAGGAGACTCAAAATAGTTGGTTTACCAGACAGGAAGTTAAAAGATAGTTTGATCAGTCTGTCAGCACTCACATAGTGAGCAAGCCCTTGACTTCTGCGTCTTAAGCCTGGCAGAAGAAAATATCACAGGAATCAGTGAATGATCTGAAGACAAACAAAAATTAGAACTTAAATGCAAATTTTAAGAAGTGAGGCTAAGTAATCATTGAAACAATGCATTAAGAAATGTGTCAGATAGATAAAAAATAATGCAGAGAATGTTACTGAAGAGGTTAGGCCGGATGACAGGAATGATACCCTTTGGCTTTATGCTCTAGAAATGCTTGGTCCCTGTCATCTGTTATCTTAATTAAGTATGGTTTTCACCATGAAGGTTTGAAGGGTGGTGTTTGTGTTGCTTTTGTGTTTTCAGTGATATATTACGTTCCATTAGGATGGCTTCAACAGTGTGGAAAGAAAAGGAGTGCAGCTTGATGTTGTCTACATACGGACCAGATGTCCAAGTGGCAGGGGGTGGAAAACGGAATTTCCAAGAAAGTAGTGTGAAGAATCTACTGCTACTCAAAAAGTCAGCAAGTTGTCTGCAACCAGCCATGGACATGAGGATCTGCTTATAGAGACACAGTGGGCACTGGAAAAAATCCATACATTTCCATATATTTTTTTTTTAAAAAATCAAAAAATCTTTCTGTTTCTAGACTGTCTTACCTAGTTGCTTAGTTTTCCCAATTAATAATGTGTTCTAAATTTTGTTCTATTAAAATTAAGCTTTTCTCACTTCAATTGATTTTTTTGGTCTTGTTTGAGGATCATCTTCTGGATGTCCAGTTGTGATGTATGTAATTGTAGGTATATTTCACCTTTCTTAAGAGATGATGCCTAAAATCGAGCAGAAAAATAATTTGAAGATATATCAGTGGAGCACAATTTCTCCTTGGGTCTCTCCAGTTAAACACCTGATCATATGTACCTGTGTGACCTCTTTGCCTTTCTTGCCATAATATAAGACTTCAGCATGTTAGATTTAGAAACTACCTTCCCCCAGAAGTGCTTCTTGCAGGGCTACATGCTCCTATCATTTCTGACCCTGAATTTGATTGCATTTGTTTGTCATTACTTGTCTAGAGTTTCACATTTGTCATTACTGAAAATGGAACCCAGTGTCTCCAGACCTTTTCATTAATGTTTTAAAATTATCTGAACTCTGTCCTTGCTCACCATCACATCTAACCTAGGCAAGAATGGCATCAGGAAAAACACACTAAATCTTTCATGTATGATTCTTTTATATTCCCTGAATTTTACACTGATATCTCATAATAATAAAAACCTAAACCATTTGCAGTTCCATCAGTTGCAAATACAACTGATAGAAAGAGTGGAATGAGCACAGCAGTCCTCTGTGTGTCCTCTGTGTGAGTGACAAAAGCATAAACTGCTGGAGGTACTCATCCCCCCAGACCAATTGCTGTCATCTGTTTTGCACACACTGATAATAATGGGGCTGTGAATTGGGTGGAAAAACATGGTTATAATCCTCCTAAAGTCTAAGGCTGCCTGCCTCTTGTCCTCACTGTACCCTGGCAACAATTTTGTTTTATTCACAGTTTTTGTCAGTCCCCCAGAGGTTCCCAACAAGATGTATCATCCTACCCCACCAATCACCATTTCCCCTTGCTTGGGATCCCTATTGCTCTGTCCCTGTTAGGAAATCTTGCCTATATGAATGGTAGAATCTGGGTTCTATAGCACCTACCTCTGTCCTCATTAATGGAGCTGCAGTTAGTAACTGATGGGCACCTGGAATTTGAGGACTGCAGCATATGCTTCAGATTACGAAAGCAGCTGCAGAGAATGTCATTCTGGTTGCAAAACTTGAGGGCCTCTATAAGACCATTGGTGTCTCACTCTGCACTTCTAGAATTCGCTCAGTCAAGCTTTGCATGACTTTCATTCACAGCTTTCTCTCAAGTCATGCATTCACTCTTGCACATGACATACTCTAAATCTAGATTAAGAATTTGAGAATGAAGGTCTTTTGCTGGCCCCTGGTGTCTGTTTGAATGTGAAATTTACTGTTTTGCAAGCCATTCACACTTATCTGCTCTGTTTTGCTTGATCTTCTGCTGATTCATTTCCATCAAAGTCAAAGCCATGACCTGAGTTCAGTGAAACAGACACTACAGGAGTATTCAGTCTTTGCTTTGAGAAATGTGGCTGGACAGACTTGATTATTTCCCCTACTGTGGAGGTGTTAAACAGCAACTGAGTCTAATGGCATGTCTCCAGGTAAGCACCTTGGAAAAGGCAAAATGGTTTTACTTCCAGCAAGAGCATCAGTCTGTACTTCCACCCCATGTACATGTTCTCACCAGACCTTTTTTCTTAAAGGTTTCTCCATTAGGGTTCCTATACAGCACAGTGCACTGAGCTCCGTACTTCTACTTTGGAGAGGAGATGCTGCCACAGCTGTGGGATTTGTCTTTACAGTTCCAAGGAGAGAACACTTCACTTTACTTTTTAAAATATTTTTTATGTTAGACCACAAGCTTGGCCAATTAGGAGCTTATTGTGATAAGGGTCACATAGAGATACAATAAATTTCAGATCCTGCTCAAAGAACACTCAAAATTTCATCCCAGTCATCTTTTCTGCTCTGTCAAAAGTGGTATTACATCCTTGCATCAAAAAGTCAATATTGTACCTTTGTGTGCAAACAACAGTTTCACAAGTATTTCGCTTTCAGCTGTGATTTTCAAAAGGGAAGTGTATGGCAAACAGGATGCAATCGGGCAGTTCATAAGATGGGCAAGACTGTCTCACCGGAAGGGTTACAGTGAGATGAATTTCTTGTTGTTGCTAAAGCCTTGTCCAAATATATTTATGTATGCTTAGTTTTGGGCTTTGGCAGGAAGCTTTAATGCAAAAACAGCATGTCCTTCCGTCCTCTGTGTGTTTGAAAGCTCTTTTGGTGTGACTCATCAGAATCCTGTGGTTTGTGTATCCTGAGAGGAGAAGGGCTCTCTGTGATTATCAGACACCATGAACAAGTAGCAGTTTGAAAATAAGATGATAAGGATGTTCATTATTTCATAGGAAATGATTGCTGATGGCTTTTTATTTCTTCTCCCATAGGTTTGCTGTTTTACGTGAAGGTCTTGTGAGTGTGCATGGCTCTCTCTAGTTTTGCTTCACAGGCACATATTCTTTTTTTGTAAGTGACAATGCCTGCTGGGAGTGGGCTTTCCGTGTGAGCTGATTCAGAAAATCAGAGTCCTTGAAAGAAGGGAGTCATCCTGAATGTTTGGTTGCCCATGTGCTGATGTGCAGAGCTGTGCCACTAAGGGTTACTGTTCTGTAGCTGCAAAGGTGCATCTTACCTCACAAGACATGATGGGAAGATGTCCATTGTTAAAGACTTTCTACTAATGTCCCAGTGAAACATAAGTGGACTAAAGATACATGTTTCCCCAAATTATATCAATTTCCCCTGATGCTTTCTCAAGATGGGTCTCAGCAATTACCATTGATCTATTTGTTTTTATATCCTGCTGATATCAGAGGGCATTAATGGTCCTGCCATTGTGTCAGAGTGTTGTGACAGAAAACATTAACAAAACAGGCAAATGGAATGCAGTATTAAATGTATTTTTTAAAACATCTCTTGTTATGTCCAGAGTGAAGCTATCACTATGTAGGATCTTCAACATTTTACAAAACTATTTCACAAAAAAGCATTAGGAGGATGCTCTCACTGACATGTTTGGGGTGTATTTGTCTAAGGGGCTGCTCATTGAGGGAACAGAAATGTCATTTGAGAAAACTCACTTCTTCCTGGCAGTGAAAAAAAAACCCCACATGAAATATCTCCATGGAATTCTCCATGGAATTATTGCCGACTAGTTGAGCAAGCCCACAAAACTGGACAACATGTTGGAGAATCGTGGTATGTGAGTTCATTTAGAAAAACTAAACAGTCCTCCAACCTTCTCAATTATCTTTCATCCCACAGAAGCAGACGTGAAAATTTAGAAATTCCAAGTTCTAGGAAGTTCATGGAACACCTGGACTTCTGTAATTGTTGAAGGATGAGTTACAGTCTGAAGCTGATGTGTTTATGATACTTTTCCTGTGTTTAAAAGGAGACTTTATAGATACCAAGCAAGTTGCTGTTTCGCTAGAAAATGTGTGCATGCACCCTCTTCTCTCCTACCCAAGTACATAGGCACACTGGTATTAATAAAAACTTTGTGAAGGAGCTGACAAATGAAACAGTGTTGCATGGTATGGACCACACCACCACCCTATTGTGTCTTGCAAGAAACACCTATCCAGGAATTCAGAGCAACGTAACTAAGCCCATGACATTTAAGTTTGCATCAAAACTACAGTGTGTTGTGTTATTTAAGTAGTAGTCTCTTAGCATACGAATAAGACCAATACTCTACCCAGTGTAGTAAAGTGTGTTGTAGTTTGAAATAATAACTGTGGTTTTTTGTGTACTGTGTAAGAAGATGCTTATTCTCCACGTTACCTTCATCTTGACAGCCACTTTATCAATAACAGTAAGAATGCACATCACTTCTAGAAAATACGATCAGAGATTCTACTGATCTTAGAAAGAAGAAAGGATTATAAAGTACTGTGAAGTCCTTTTTATGGCCATAGGACGTAAATGAGGTCAGTCTTGGATAAAGCAGAATATAATTTATGTGTAAATCTGGGTGATATCTAAAGTCTTTGGTTAAATAGAATTACAGTGAAGAAGAGACTCGCAGCCAAAAAAATACTAGTAATAACACAGTTAAGTACACTTGGTGAAATTCCTCTCTGCTGAGGTCAAAATGGCAGACTACCCTTTGATTTTCATTTGGTCAGTATTTCCCTTTAATTCTGAACCCAGCAATTTAGGGATGAGAAACTCAAAAGATAACTAATTTGGAAAAAGACAAAAATTTGTATGAAACATTACCCAGGAGGATGAAGTTGAACTCTGTTTAACCCAGGATTGTGCGTAACTGGGATCCCATTACAGAGGACTGTATAGATTTCTACTTTCCATAAATCTCCCAAGGCTTGCACAGAAAAGTGTTCATGTTCTGTGTTAAGGTCTTCTTCAGTAACATCTGCAGTGGTTTAGTTGTTTATTGTTATTCTAAAAATACAAGTCTCACTTTAGCAATCTTATAAACAAATTGGGAATACTGGGGCATTGCTAATCACCTGTGCATTGGTCATGTGCTAATCACGTGCATTGGTCAGGAATTTGACATGAGGTGGTTTACAATCTATGTTACATTTTGGAGAAATTTGAAGTTACAAGCAACATGACAGCCCTAGAAAATGAAGGCCTTTTTATGGGTGTAAAGGACTTGTCATATTTTATTGTCATGTAATTCATTCTGAATCACAAAACACAGAGTTCCTTCTTATTTTGCACAAAGTGTTTTCCACATTCTCTTTCTAGTATTGAGTGAAGTCAGGAGAAAAGCATAACTGATGTTTCTTCACTACACGGAGCTTGTTCCATTGCAGAAAATGAAATAACAGAATGTCTCAGAAGAATTAAAAAACTTTTTTGGGGGCTGGTCGAAGTGAACAGACATTTGATTCAGATTCAGGAAGTACCAGATCAGGTCATGATGTTTTATCAAAACTGGTCTCCTGCTGACAGTCTCAATGATTAGTGAGAACTACTCCTCATCCAGTCCCTCCAAAACTGCTGGCACATGTTGGTGGGGTTCTTTTTTGTACCCACCTCTACCAGACTGATATTTTTATGACTTCTCTTTTCACTTGGAAATATCTGTGGAGGATGTACTTCTGTGCATTTTTTTCCTAGAGGAAAAGCTCACAAGGCAAGTTGCAGACTTACAGCTTCTTGCTGAAATTGGGAAAATGAGATTTGACTTCAAACTCTCTCCTTTGTTATAAGCAAGATGGCATAAGGTACAAAAGATGCCTGTAGTGAATGACATGATTGAGCAGGCCTTCTGTTGGCTAAAAAGATTATGCAACCCAGCATAAAGAGGTTTATTGTTAGCACTGGTACCAACTGCCAGCAGATGCAGAGCTTCTGGAGAAGTCTTTAAAGGTGTTTAGAAGGACACTTTTTGGATAGTTATGTTATGCTCACTTTTGTGTATTCCATTTTGTGATCCTGTAACTTACTGAGTCCCATTTCTTTTGGAGTATTTCCATCACAATGAGATTCCTGTTACCAGTAAAGGTGCTTTTCACAACACAGATTGGAAGTGTTTCTTAAAAGCCAAATTTCATATGTTTTTAAAATTTAACAGCATGTAGGAATAAGTAAATCCCACTCATTTTGAAAGACTCTCACCCAGTACAAAAATTTGTGGTGTTTTTCTGGTTATTTTTTTGTTTGTTTGTTTTGTTTTCTTTTGTTTTGTTTTTTTTGTTTGTTTTTTTTTGTTTGGTTTTTTTGTGGGCTTTTTTCCCTGGCTGTTCAGATAATAAATTATCTGTGCTGTTAGCTCAGACTTTGGATGGAATGCAGCTACTGCTGCCCTAGCTTCAGCCTTTGCAAAAGACCAGCCTTTCCCAGTAAAAAGCCATCTCCAACCTGTTAATTTGTGTGCTGAGCAGGGCTTACTGTTCAGTGCTGCATGCAACATGCAATGTGCCGGGAGATGATCAGAGACAGCACCATGTTCACTCTGTAAGATCATGGAAAGGCAGCAAGGAAATTCAGCAAACTGCAAACTGAATGTGAAATGAGAAACCAAGACAACACAGTTGTTACGTAGAAAAGTAAACAGTTCCTACTTTTACCCTGGGTGTCTGAGTGAAAATCAGTTTCCTTTATTACTAAGAATGTTCCTTTCAGGTGTTTGGGAGAGGAATGTGAAATTCAGCAGTAGAAAGATGAGTCAGAGTCTGCTGCGGTTAGTTTGTAAATTCCCACTGCATCATGTAAGGTAACAATACACCAAACCTGAATTCCTCTACATTGAGGAGGCCCAACAACAACATCAAGGCAAGCTTATTTCTGCACATACGGATATACAGGCCTTGAAATTATGGATCAATTTCCTTGTAAAGAAAGAGATAAAAGATTATGGGAGAGTAAATGAATCACAGAGAAACAAATATAGTCTGGTGTCTATGAAAGTGGATTATTGTGGGCTGCTTCCTAAATGACAGTAGATTTTTGTGGAAAATAATTGTTGTGAATAACATGAAAGGTATTTAAGAGAAGGATTTGAAGTGTATAAAGATAATACTAATTAGATCAGCCACTTGGCTTAAAAATGCAGGGCATGTTTCCTTTAAATGTATAAACTTCTAACATTTACAATTAAAGTATTTCTATTAATGCTCTGTTAGTTGGTGCAACAGATGACTAAATGAATTTTAGCAGGCTTAAAATCTAACCACTAATTCAGGTGTTAGTGACCACAATCCCTGGAAGCTTGGAAAATACAGATGACTTTTATGTAGGTAAGTACAGCACAGAGACACTCAAGTGAAAAGAACGTAAAAGAAATATTTCATTAAAGAAATTTCAGGAGGGTAGTACAGAAAAGAAGGTTGCCAAATACTGGAAAACTACCTTCAATTCAAACTATTGATTGTCTTCTTTCATGTCAATCTAAAACTGTATAACTTCATCTTTTTGTGTTGTGTCGTGAATCACTAAGTTTTGTAGTATGACAAGAGAGCCTTGCTTCAGTGAACATTAAACCTTTAATGGTTTTGAATCTCTTTGTCCTCAAATTTTACTGTTGATTCTGCTTCAGTCTCCTCATTTTTGGTTATCCCAAGCCCTCCCCAAGAAGAAGACTTGAGAGTTGGAAGTTGGCGCTAGGTCCAGAAGCATTATTTTGCTAGCTAAAATAAGAACCAGATGTCACTTACATACTATGTCCTGTCCTCTAGCACTGCGGCTGTAAGATGCTTGTATATTTTTACCTGAAAGTTATTAGAAACCAGGGGCTGCATCTCTGAGAAGCCCAAGTGTAAAGGGGGAAGTTTTCCACATTTTTCACACCTCACTCCAGTCCAGAAATGAGACATGTCTACTTTCCTGAGGGATCCTGATTCAGAAGCTGTTCTCCAACCACTCTTGAACATGTGCCATTGCACAAAAGGGCATGTAAGAGGACAGAGAGGGAAAGGGACACAATGATGCCTTCAGACAGGATAAGAAGGCATATCCTTCTTCTATAAATTACTTTACATTTTATTCCTAACTTGTTTACTGTAGGATAAGAAAATGGTCATTGCATCAGGGCTGAGACACAGTTATAACTAGCCAGGTATGTACTCTTTGTTTTCCACTAGAGCTGCTTTGTGGAATCATTTTTGCTAAAATGGTGGAGGCACTAGAAAAACAAGATATGGCAATATTCCACTGTTCATGACTGAAATGTTCCATCATCTGCCTTTGACCTGTGTTTGGTGTGGGTTCTGCTGGGCAAAACACACAAAACTCTTTCTCGTCTATTACATTTGTTTTGTTATTAGCAGTATTTACTGTCCCAAGTCCTCAAACAGCTATATAACAATCAGTCTTTTGTACAACGCCATACTTTGCTTTCTCATCTATTCTTGTCTTCATGACGACATGTCTGAAACATATAGGGGTTTTTATTGCTCTTATCAGATATGCCTGGCAGGAGTACGAGGCAACAATGTCCTTTCCTCTTACATAGCAATATTTTAACCTGCTCAGTGAGGGAAAAGACAAATGTTTGCTTGAAATGTAGATGCACGTGGCGTGGCTGAGGCTGTGTGACAGCTCTGTAGGATTTCAGTGGGAACCGGAAGTGCATTCAGAACTCATGGCACCAGAAGTCAGGGAGATGCAGCAAAATCATTTATCACCTCTTCAGGGCATGGATTCCTGAATTTGGGTGTGAGAAACAAATAAAAAGTAAAGGTTATTCCAGGCTAGGGCTGGGTGATTGATTCACCTTTGTCATGCTGACTGAATGGGAGGAACTGCTGGCTGAACAAGGTCTAGAAACTAAGTCTGACTGAAACAGAACTACTTCCTGCGAACCAAACCAAAAACTGCCCCCAGATTTATTTAGTTCTCCCTCAAGCCAGACATTTTACATATCACTCACTAACACCTCTTGTTATTGCTATATTAATTAACTCCATTCCTTTTTCTTTTTAACTTCTCAGATCAGGTTCTGAAAAAAAAGCATTTTCAAAACTGAAAGTGATCTGTTTTGAAAAAGTGGAACAAACGTGGCCCTTTTCCAAATGGAATACATGCTGAAAAGCAGTATGTTGTGCTTTTAAAAATCCTCCTTTGCTTTTTTTTTTTTAAGATAAGTTTTGATAAATCTGACCATGACTTGTAAATAGCTTTTCTCTGTTT
Source organism: Melopsittacus undulatus (assembly GCF_012275295.1). Classification (NCBI taxonomy): domain Eukaryota; kingdom Metazoa; phylum Chordata; class Aves; order Psittaciformes; family Psittaculidae; genus Melopsittacus; species Melopsittacus undulatus. Next base: position 61,149,014 of record NC_047557.1, on the reverse strand, counting down.
GTTACTTCTTTCTCTAGTGAAGTGACAATTTACTTGAATGTTTTACTCAGCTCTATTCTAGCCACTTTTTTGCCACATTCAGAGTTGAAATACAAGTGATTCCTTGTTACTTGTATGTCATGAAGAACAAGAAACAAGAAATCATCTTAGTTATTACTAATTTCCTGCAAAAGCTTAGCCTGAAGTATCCTCTGAACCACTCCTACTTGTATGTACTGTTCTGAGCTGCATTGTTACAGTTGCTGCTCCACAGTACTTGAGAAGATGCTCAGGCAGTCTGTTGATCTTTAGGGAAACCCCTAGATTTCCTTTCATATTATTCATGGGGATTTCCCAGTCTGCTGCAGAAAAACAAGGATAAAATGTTTTACATGCTGTTGGACATCTCTTGCTCCTTCATCATACTTAAAAGTTTAAGGGAGTGACCATAAATAGAATTATTGAAGCAACAGAAGTGGGAGGAACACATATTTTACAAACTGTTTTATTAGAATAACATTCATAAGACAACTTAAGGCTTTAGTTTTTAGCATACAACAGGGAGTGCCAGAAAACAAACAAAAAACTGAATCTGTAGTTTTATAACCGTACTTCTTCTAGCAAGATAATTGGGAGGAAGAGAATGACCTTAGCCAGGTGCCTTAAACCAAAATCAATTAGAGATAAGCCTGAGTGTGCTATTTCAAATGTATCGGTCATCTGTGTGACCAGCCTGTTTAAGTACAAAGTATTCAACAACATACTCCATACCTGGAAGTGTTCAAGGCCAAGATAGGTGGGGCTTTGAGCAGACTGATCTGGTGAAAAATTCCCTAAAATGTAGCAGAAAAGAATGCCGTACTCAGAATTGATATTTTCACATGCAGTGGGTAGTTGCTAGTTTGCTTTCCAACAGCAGCAATGTTGGAAATGCTGAGTTCCAATCATTGCCATAAAGGAAAGTGTATCTGTCTTAGAAATACTGGGGTGGAAAAGAAAGAGGGCATAAACTTTGCCAAAACATATCTTGCATACCATTAACCAGTCCATGGTATTTCTGGGTTTCAGTTTAATTACCTATTCAACCTTGTATCTGAGACAGGTATTAGTTACAGTAAGAGTAAATTGTTATTTAAATTAATAAATGTACCAGTGTTTTTACAATCCAGTAGGGCTGGGAACACTTTCAGGCAAAATGCAGGTGTACAGCTTATTTGCTTATACATTTAGAAAAAAAAAATGAAATAATGACGAAAGAAGTCCATTTCCAATTAAAGTGTGATGTGAATGGGACTGACCACATCTCCAAAAATATGCGTGTATATAATACTATGTTGTACGCCCTGCTTCAAACTTGGCCTTTTCTCAATGAGTCTCATAGTATTTTGGTATCAAGTTAAAAAATACATAAATCCTGCATACATACATAACCATTATCTTTCAGTTTTTCAGCAGTGTAAGGATGCTGTCCATCTGAGAACTGGACAAAACCTCACTCACTTGACCTTAAATAACATATACATGTCAGTAATCATACATAACTTTTAAAACATGAGGGATTTGAAAATGAAAGGAAAGTAGTAACTTTGACTCTAGATGAAAATCTGTCTTCATGAGGGCTGGAATCTACTGCAGTCTGCTTGAAATATGTATAGTTTAATGTTAGAAAACAAATGCTTGCTTATGTATTTAAGATTAAAAGTAGCAGATATTAAAGGACCATTTTGGGGGCACATTTTTACAATAAGGAGCAGAGTTAACCTTAGCAAGTCAAACTTGAATGGAGTTAGTAATAGGATGAGCTTTTTTCTCTTATACTTGACTCCCAAGTTCTGTATGTTTAAATAAGAAAAGATTAAAGTTCTGTGCTCAAGTATTAGTGGAATTACAGTGGAGCTACCTGTAAGGAATGCGACAGCTTAAAATAATGCAAATTAATTATTTAATTATTTAATCTAACTGCAAAGAATTCTTGTTTGTACATTTGTCATGGACTTTCCTATTTGGGTTGGTTCTCTCTTCTCCTGTGTGCAACAGTGCTGTCTTCTGGTGCACCTCTATCAACAAAGGAAATAAACCCAGAGGGTATGAATTACGGTGTGGTTTTGAGCCTTCCTGTGCCTTTGTTCAAGACTGCTTGGGACAGAGATGTCTAAGAAATCAAACCACATAGCATATTTCCAGGCTGTGGAGAGTTACTGGAATGAGTTACCTCAAGATCCTCTACCCATAAGTGCCACAGAATCAAGGGGCTCCCTGCTTTGACTCATTTCCCTTCCTAAGAGAGTCATTTAGAACCTCAGCTCCCTGTGCTAATACAGTAATGATGCTGTAGGGCTGCCTTTTCATGGTGGCACCCTCCGAAGTCAGTGTAGTGTACAGCAGTGATATTGCCAGACTTGTTATCTGCTGTGAAGGGGACTACAGCTGAGAAAAGGCCTCAATCATGGTTGCTGTAACAAATGCACATATGACATATGTGGCTTGTGTGAAACTTAGCTGTGAAATATGCATGTGTTCGTATTTTGTTGTAATGCATAGTCTTCAGAAGTTATGGAAACAGACCTCCTTGCTTCTTTCTGCCCAAGTAATAGAAACAAAGGGGAGAAAAAAGTCTTATCCTTAAAGCAAAAGCTTAATTGAGGCCAGTCTGGACAGGAAGCACAAAGCTTAGCAAGGCAAAGCTGTTGAAGCCTGGCAGCTGCCTGATTTGCTAAAAGGTGAGCACTAAAACTGTCACAGCATCGTACCTAGATTCCCAGAAAGATGGGTTCCAGGATGTGTCATTTATCATCATTCAGGTTGTTACTCTTTGTCCTGATGAGCAAGGTAGTAACAGAGTTGGTAACTCCTCCTGCCACCTTTCTACCTGTCCCACAGTGGTGGGACAGTGCTCTACAAGGCTGAGTTACTTCGTGTGTTTTCCAAATGCCAACACTAATTGTTTCCCCTAAACCTTCCAAAAAAACCATTCAGCCTGGTCTCGGCTTGGAAATCCCAGAAATGGTTAAAAGAGTGATGTGATGTGATGTGATAATGTGTGTGTGTCTGCATTTGTGTGTTTTTATCCCCACACATTATTTATGTGCTTAGCTAATGACATGCAAAACTATTTTCTCCGTTAGTCCCTGGTAATAATTATGGAGGCACATGCCTTTCCTTTCCTGTTTTCCCCAAACACCCACACGGAACTGGAGGACGGTTGATCTGAGGGTATCTTAATGATATTTACAGAAGACAGGACAGATGTTAGTTGTGCTGGTTCCAATCAAGAGAGCACTCTCTACACAAGGGGTTCTCCTAATGCAAGTTGCCTCCTTGAATGACATGACAGGGTTTGTGTGCACGTATCTTTGCCAGACTGGGACCTGCATTTCCAGAAACTTCTCTCTAATATAATGTTTTCTACACACCATGCTGAATGTAATGGTAATACACACTTAAGGCTTGATTCTGCTCATACCTGAGAAAAACATGTGTAACTTCATTTGTGAGAGAAAAAACTGCAGTCATGCTTGTGTCTGAAAACTAGATATGGAGGATTTTTCACTCTGGTTTCATAGTGCTGAGGGTGTTACGGCTTTTGTGGTTGGGTTTTTTTTTGGCTTTCAGCAAGCAGCATGGAAATTGCAGGAAGACATGCAGGTTGCAGTGCAGGTTGAGAAATAGAGACTTAACTTACACTCTTGTTGCATCTTTCCTTAGGGTGCAACTTTTTTTTAAAGAGGAGCCAGTAGAGTCCTAAGTGCTTCTAAAACTCCATTCCCTGTAACTCAAGGCACCCACTTGGACTAGTAAAATCAACTGACTGATTTCTTTGTATAGATAATGAGTTGGGGAAGACAGTAATTTCCAGCAAGTGATGTCAAGCTGGAGCTTGATGCCTCTGAGTACAAGGGGAGCCCCAGGGAGACAAGTCTCTTAGCAGTCTTATAGTATAATTACTTAGTTGGCATGAAGTAACTTAATGGGTGTGTAAACCAAGGTGAAATGACTGCCACTCACCCGATTACTCATCACAGAACATATTTGTACTGTCTTGCAGTAGGACTGTAACTGGCACTGCCTCGTGGCCAAACATTTCATGTTTTTTTGGAAGACATGCTGTACTTAGAGGTTTTCCTCAAACCTTACTTTCTGCAAAAGGGACAGTGTGACATAATTCTTTTTTTTCCTGTTTAGGAAAGAAAATGATAATTTCAGTTTTTCGTGATTGATTTGGAAGGCCTCTTAATATTTGGAAGATAGGAGGTACCAGCTAATGTACTGTGAACACTGCAGAGCTTCACATCCCCTTGCAGCCTGCTACGCTGCCAACACCTCATCCCACCTCTGCCAAATGGTCCTGAGCACCACCTGAAACACTTTGCAAGCTCTCATCCCAAGGCTAGATGAGCCCAGGACCACATTGAGAGTCTGGCTGCTTCATCCAGGAGCATTCTATGCTGCCCACAGGCCCTTCAAGGAAGTGATGGAGAGAGATGGACAGAGGTTAAAGCACAGGTAGGCCCTGAGCAGTGGCTCACTATTGCTAGCACAGTAGGTGGGACATCTGCACTTTCTTTAACATCTTCACAGGCTTTTGTGTAATTGTCTTGTAGACTGCAGGGCATCATCTTCTGAATGTGCAGTGGTGGGGTTGAATGGCAGCTCCAGACAAGAGGCCAGAGCATTGCCTCTAGTGCCCACAAAACACAGTGGTCAGCAGTTGGGTCAGATGTGGTTTGGTTTGGTTTTGCTCATGTGTGTATCTTGCACTAGTTGGCATGCTGAGTGCTCCCTCCCATGTTCCCACATGCTGTGGCCTCCCACATGCCTGTGCCAAGAGCTTCAAAGGGTGATTAATTCCCCATCTGCTTGTGGTCAAAAGGTGATCTGTGCTGAGGCCAGGGCTTGTGCCAACTGATTTCAACCCTCATGCTGTTTGTACAACCTCTCTCTTGGTACTCCAGGGTTAAACTCCATCCATGAGTGCTATTTGAATGAGATAGTTGTTCTGGACCTCAAGGGGAGGTGAAGTAAGCTGCTATAAGGAAAGGAGGCTAAGGGCTGTGTAGCTGGTTCCCCTGACAGCGTCCACTGATGATGTTAGCAACTACAGCCAGTTTATATCTGTAAGACTAAGGACATGGTGAGCTTTAGGTTTAGATTTTTGGTAAGATAAAGGGCATGAATCTCAGTAACTTATTTTAGTTTTAGAAGGTGGAGTCTTAGTAAGGTTGGAAAGCAATGCAAACTGACCATAACACACTTGGAATTGGAAGCTGTTGATGTCTTGTTGGAGAAGGTGACTATGCCAAGATGTTAGTAAGACACTTTTGGAAGATGGAAGGCATGAAGGGGAGAGCCGGTTCCACCTACTTTTCCCACTAAAAATCTGTTTCCTTATTTCTTCCTTTTCCAAATATGTAGGCATGGTAGGTAAACTCTAATGCTGGGATTACAGTCTGGGTTACTAAAGTGCTCTGAAAAGTAGAGCCAGCCCTAATTCAGGACTGTTTCTAGTTAAGATTACTGAGCAATGTCCAGACCTGGGCTGAAATAGGTCACTGTAGGTGAACTATATCTCTTTTGAAAGGGAGGACCATGAGGACATGCAAGAAAGGGCTGGAAGGTATCCTGGTGATGGTGGTGTGGTGAGAGCAGGAGACCCATATCTCTTTTATGGCCCTTAAGAGATCACTGTGTTCCCTGCTGGAGTTAACAGCTTCCTTGGTGGGTTAAGCCTGTGGTAGGTTTAGGGTTTAGAAATGGGAAAAAAACCAGGCAGATAGTATATGATGTGTTTGCAAAGATGGACCCAGATGTTTTTAGGGGTGGCACCACAGAAGATCTTCATGGTATTCTCTGGGGTGGGCCAACTGAGCAGGCCCTCAGTGGTGTTTTTGCCAAAGCTGACTTTAAGTGATCATTGGACATTGATATGGACACTGACTGGACATTGAGCAGCTCTTTTTAACACTTGTTCCCTAAAAGAGTTTTCTGTCTGCTGTTTCTTTGTGCAGTTGCTGGTTACAGCTAGGCCAAACTCAGGCTATAAATCATAGCAGCATCATTTGCTTTCTTTGCTGAAGAGACTGGAGACAGTCTGACACCTCATAGTAATGGGGCTCAAGGAAGTGCTTGAGGTATGTTTGCAAAATGTGTCTCTTCTGCTGTGCTGGAAATTTCACCTAACATTCCCTTCACACTCTGGGAAAATGCAGTTCCAAGCCTAAGTTACTGGAACTAACTTCACTTCTTGTCTTTTGAACTCTTGGGTTGTTCTTGGTGAAGATCCACAAAGACAAGCTTAACAGCCATGGACAAACTGAAATAATGAGTGAGATGTTCCTAGTAACACATTCCTCCAGAATCAGAGGTGGTCTCTTTTTTGAGTGAGATGAATGTAAATAGGATTTATGCTGATTTTATGCCTCTACAGTCCACATGCTTGCCAATCTAGCTTGCCAGCATGTAGCTTAATAACAGTGGATAGATGTATGTTTTAAAAATTCAGCAAAGACTGAGCAGAAATTGCATGTGCGTTTCTCTAAATACAACCATGCAAAAGGCATTGACTCGTTAAAAGGCTTGAAAGGCTCTATTATCTGGATTTCCAAGAGTTAGACAAACAAGCAAGAAAAAAAAATTAAGCACTCTGAGATCATTGAAATGGATTTCCAAATGGAAGAAAAGCCAACTGGAAAGCATGGGATCATAGAATGTTTTGGATTGGAAAGGATCTGAAGATCACTAGCAGTGCCAGTATGAGTAACACTGTACCTCTGACACAAGAATTTTAGAAGTATTTTGTTGTTTCACTCCTGTTCCCAGTGGAGGGAGGTTTTTCACCTGCAAGCAGGCATGTCCTCAGGCAGCACCTTTGCCAAATGGTGCAGGTGTGGTCCTGGCCCTCACCCAGATGAGACATGGGCAGGCAGTACTTGCACTGTGGGAACAGAACAAAACTACAGCCTCTTCTTCCCTCCCAAGTCTTTCTGATCTTTCATGCTCGCAACCAATTTATTGTTTTCTGGGGGAAGGACTTTGCTTAGTAGATACATTAAAATCAGTTGTGTGCAAGCCACTAAAACCAGCAGATATCACTGATTTCCTAGGTTTCAAGCCCATAATTTATGATATATCACAGATTTCCATCCAGCAGACCACTGTGAAAATGAATTAAATTATTAGCTATTTCTAAAGCAGCAAGCAGAGTTGGGTTAATAAGTACAATTACGTGTTGGCAAAACTCAAATTCCACATTTTAGTAGACTGGCACTCTGCTTTTCACAGGGAAGTTAGCATTCATGCTGTGGCATTTCTGTAAGCCACCTTTCAGTGAATGTGAGGAGTTACTGGGTATGCTCACTTAATGAGAGCTATGCATTTGTGCTTACAAGGAGAAATTCTATTGGAGTGTGACAGCATATGTGCTCATGGCAGTAAGTGTTGGTCATTGCTGAGGCACCCTGGAACTGCTTCTCAGCTTGCTCCTTGGGTCGTAGGTCAGGGGTATATCCACGGAGGTCAGCAGTATCACATCAGTGAAAGGTAGCCTGAGAGGATAGGCAGAGGTTAAAGGAATTGTCAGATCCACATGAGTCATCCTGTGCTTAGTCCACTGACTCATTCCTGCTTTAAACACAGATGCTGAGACAACAGTTCCCACTTTTGCAGAAATTCTTGGCACTGAACAAATCACAAAGCTTGACGACACCTCTGGACATACTGAGGGCTTTTTCCTTTGCACTTTTGGAAATAGTTACCATTCTGTGATAAATATTGAAGGGAAAAGTTAGATACTCAGCATAAGGGCTGAAGGAATAATCAGCCACATTTGAATAATGCAGCATGCAGTTAAGTTTGGTTTCTGATTCAGATCACTAGCCAATGACCTGAATCAGAAGCCACTAGCTCAGTTAATAAATGAGTATCTGCTTAACTGCATTAAATAGCTACTGCTGTTGTTTTAAATAATATGATTCATTTTCATTTTCCATAAATCTGTTAATGGTTTCTGGCAAGAACAGGGTTAGATAGTCCATTCCCAGTATAGATCCCCTCAATACCTGATTTTGGATGCACCCTGGGGTGAAAGGTATCATATAGTTTGATTGAACTGGTTTCAGCTAAGGCATAAACCAGAGAGTGGAAAATGTAAGTGGGAAATTGTATGTGGATTAAAGGAAAAGGAATTAAGAAGACTTATGAGGAGTGGCTGTGGTTATTTGGCTTGTGAGAAGGCTCTCACTCAGCTTGGAGAAAGGAAGGCTTAGGAGTGACCCCATCACAGTCAACAACTTCCTCACAAGGGCAACAGAGGGAAAGGTGCTGGTCTCTGGTGACCACTGATAGGACATGGGGAAATGGAGCAAAGCTCAGGGGATGTTCAGATGGGACACTAGGAAAAGGTTCTTCGCTGAGGGCTGGTTGGTCATGGACAGGTTCCCCAGGGAAGTGACAGCAAGACTGTTACAATTCAAGGAGTGCCTGGATGATGCTCTTAGTGGCATGGTTTAGTTTCTGGTAGTCCTGTGAGAAGCAGAGGGTTGGACTCGATGACCCTTAAGAGTCACTTTCAACTTGAGGTACTCTAGGGTTCTAATAAAAATAACTTATTACCGTAATCAGTGATTGGAATTAAGATTTTGCTGTAAAAATTGGCGATATGACCTGATTTTTTTTCATACCACTATAAAAGGAAAATGGTATTCTGAGACTAAAATATGTGTGTGCATACATCGCTGAGTTGAACAAAATTTAGTGAATTTCACAGTTTAGGGTGTAGTACTAAAATTGAAGGCCCAACATAATGTTGACATATGACCAGCTTTCCCCCAGCTTTAAATATTTCACAGTAGATTGAGGATACTTGATCATTGAAAAAATGTCTTTTGACTTTCACATGGAAGTGGAAAACACTTCTTCTATTTGCATAATGAAAGAAGCTGATTGCACGAACAGCTGCAATGCTATGGCTCCAGCTCCTCATAAACAGAAGCTGTACAAGCTGTTCTTGCTGTATGTCAAAGCTGTGTCCCTCCTGAAAGCCACTGCATTCTAATTATCCAATTACTCCCTTACAGGATACAAGTCAGAAAATGGATTAAAAATAGTGGGGTTTATGAACTCTGCAATCAAACCAGTCATTATTGATTTTAAAGGATTCACAAATGAAATATTTAGTGAATGAGTTGGGTGTATTTTTTTTTTAAGTAGGGCTATATAGTAAAGCAATTATGTAGTTAATAATATAGTTGTGAATATTTCTTTCTTTTTTGATTCGGTAGCAATAGAAAACATCTTGACTTTTCTGGAACCACTGATGTTTGAGTAAGCATATACTAGGCTTGCTGAAATTAAACATTTTTCATTAATTCACTCAAAAACTCAGAGGAGGTTCAACCAGGCAGTTACGTTTACACACAGGTAAACTTACCAACACAAACCATCATATTGTGTGAAGTGTTGCTGCCCTTGAGAATGGTGGTAGAGCTCCCACTGACTTCTATAGCAGCAACTTTTCCTCACTGAATTCAGCCGGATTATTGTGTGAACAACAGTTTGGTGCAAACAAAACAGTGGCTATGCGTGACAGTAATGGTTGTGGCACTGCAGTGCACCTGCACCTGAAGTCTGTTTGCTGGCTGCGCATTTGTCCTACCTGTGGTGTCTGTAGGAACCAAGTATTCACAAGGTCGGCTTCAGTACTGTGAAAATACTTGATCTGCAAGAAACTTAGCCTAAATGCACCTATGTGGTAAGCAAGACTGTGCAGAAGGGACACCAGACTGAAAGCTGAAAGTATGACAGTCTGTATGTTGGGATTTGTTTAACAAATTGAGCAACCATGGAGGATCCAGGCTGCTCCTTTTGCTGCATTTGTCTGTGAGTCTGCGCTGTCTGAGGAGATATTCAACTTTCTAAATGCACTCATCTCCTTAGATTGAAAATGTCTCACAATTTTTACACTAATTAAAATTCTTATCAAAAAGGAAAGAAGATCATAACATGGAAATACTACAGGCAGTTCTATATGCTTTTTCCAGGTGTGAGCTGATAGAAATGGTAATAATTTCTTTTCTCAGAAAATGCATACCCACAAAAACACTGGCTGGGGTGTAGGTCCCACTCTGTGACCACACACATATTTGAGAAATCATTGAACAGGGCGTTCTGTTACCGGTAGAGTTAACAATGAGGTTAGCAGCAAATCCTGCCTAGTGTGTTGTTTGCAGCTTGGCCTTGTTGCTCATCTCATAATGCCATGTCAGGCATTTTACACTTATTCTTACATTCATGCTCAGGCTACAGCTGAAGTCCATGAAGTCTGATTTGGCTGGTAATTTTGACTATTTCCTACTCATTACCTTGTGCAGGAGGGAGAGTTTTTGGACAATCAAGCCTGTAAACTCTTCAATGTATATTAAGCAGCTGAAGAGTTCTTGCTACCTATGAGACCTGTGTGCATTTAATAATGTGGAGAATGCACATTATTTTATCAGAGTTTTGCTTTCCAGTATGAGCCTTCCAATAAAAAAGTGAACAATAAAATAATTGAGATAGAGAAGACTCTGGGTTCTTTAGTCACTCATAAATGCTTGTTATTCTATTGCACTACTTTTCAAGATTTAAAAAAAATACATTTGGACCAGTGGTTGCTGCAGCATTTTGAAGAAGAGGGCAGTGGAGTACCAAACACCTGTAGAATAACATCACACAGGCTGGTTAGCACAGAAGCAAGCTTATACTAGTTCTGTGAAACAAGTAAGCTTAGCTCTCAAATGGGCTGGGTTTTTCAGTGAGCAGCAATGGACAGCCTTGCTGGCAGCACTGTCCAGGTACGCTCCTTAGCCCATAAACACAGCCCCTATGCTCTTCCCTCAGTTTTTTGTATGTTAAACTCCCAGATTTAGGTTTGGTTTCTGTCACTGTATCAGTCCCAAAGAGCTTCAGATAAAATGTATTGGAATGAAAAACCATGTTCATTTCACAGGAGAATGCTGGAAGCATTAGAGATATTTGGTTCTTCAAATGAGTACCTCGTAGAGTTTCCTGTACCCAAAGATAAAAGAGTGTGACAAGGATCACTTCTCTTATTACAAAGATACTTAGAACTGTGCTGAGTTTCTGACATAGTACAGGCAAAGGTAATTTCAATAATCTTTTCTTACATTTCTCTTACAAGGTTAAAAATATGCTCTAGCATAATTTTACTGCCTTCTAAGATCTTCAGAGGGTATCTTTCTATGCCTTTGTGAATGATGGGACATAGAAATCTCCAGAAAATAAAACCACTGTCCTAAGGTGGAGAAAAACATTTTAAACCACAGTGACCATGTTTTTCCCATGAAACGTAAAATTTCATGACAAACATCACTTTCAAAGGGCACTGGCTGCTTTCACAGAATAATGCAAGGAGATGGTAATGGGATCAAAGGAGGAGTCACCAAGGAAGGAAAATGATGGTGTTTGTCCAAATGCTGTTCTGGAGCCTTGTCTTAGAGCCAGAGACCTATGAGGATTCTGCAAGTGGAGACTGCCAGCCACTAGGTACTCCAAAAATGCACCTAGCCTAGGTGCTGCATCTTATTTTGAAGCACACCCAAGCCTTCTCCTGTAATGAAAGGATTAGGGCTTGCAGTCTTCCTCGTGTGTTATCCTCCATCAAAAACTTCATGCTTTTCTCATGCCACAGTGGGATCTACCATCTGGTCTCACATGACATTGATTACTGTTTAATGATTGATTGCATTAAAATATTTTTGCAAATTATTCTTTGTATAGTGGGCAGTTATTGAGGAACTTGTGAAATCAGACAGTTTAAAAGATCACCTTAAATTCATTTTGTAGAAATAAAACTATGGTCAGAAAGCAGCTATTCACTCTTAAGTCTGTTACAAATCTTGATCACAAGAGGGAGATATAACATAGCCTAATTAGAACATTTCTCAGGGGTGTATACAGTCAGTTTGAGGCTTCCACACAAAACATGATCTAATTAATTTTGTATTGATATTCATAGTTAATGTTTCTTAACAACTCACCATACATATAATATTATGCACTCAGGACTATCAAAGAGCTTGTTTGGGTCTCACTGCAAAAGGAACACTTGCTCCTGTGTACTTTACTTTAAATTAGGCATGGAAAGCCTTAGTAGGAGTTTGTGCACATTGAAAATGGCCATGAACAGTGTGAGGAATGGAGGATCCCTGGGGAGCAAGATGGGGATGCACATAAAGAGCCAGACTGGGAAAAGAGCACTCTGGCACCTGCAGGGACCTTACCTTCTGCCAGATACCCTTGTCTCTCAGCAGTCCTGCTCCTGTGTCCAGTCATTAAACAAAAGCATCAGCCTGAAAACAGCCGTTTTGCAAAAGACTACTATGATGGAAAGAGGAGTCATTTTACAAGTAAGCATTAAAGCCAGTTTTGGTATTTGTAATCCCAACGTAATTTCCACAGTTTCACTGCCTGTTTTCAGATAGGGCAGCTGGAACTTGATGGTTCAGCTTATGATCAGGAACCCATGCCACAAACCAGGAAAAAACTCAATTTGCCTTTGGAGGGAGACTAAAGAGTCAGCAGTTTCCCCCTCTCTGGTAGCCCAAAGAGCTCTAGCTCGAAACAAAGCACTAGGGGCTTTATGAAGACGTTTGGCGTGGCCAGTGCCAGACGGCGTAAGCCGAACCAGCATGTGGATTGCAGTAACAGCATGAGCAGCAGGTATGCCATGGGGAATTGCATTTCTCTTCTGTAAGTCAAGAGGATATTAATAAGAAAACACAGGATTTTCAGAGTCCATGTTGTGCCTTCATCTTAAATGTTGTAAACTCATAATTTGAGGGATTGGTCCCTTTGCAAAAGCAGACTATGTTCAAAAATGCAAACAATAAGGAATGAATATAGGAAGAATCTAGGAAATCATGAGAAAGATAGAAAAATAAGATAAATAAAATAAAATAAAGTAAAAATCCTATGTACAGGAACAAGGAAAGAGCAGGTGCAACCAAAGCTGTCTGGTTCAAAAAAGGATGAAACCATTTTTCCCACAACATGTTGTTAATTTGTGGAAGTGATTGCTACAAGACATTGTGGGTAACAAAACTTGTATAAGGATTTCAAGAGCCTGAAATGAGTCCATGAAAATAAAAAGCCCCACTTAGGACTATAAAACAGAAAGATACCACCTCTGGAGAAGAAGTCCAAGGTGTAGGTGCCTGGAAACCAGGAGACTAATATCTAAGAGGTAGCATTGATTGTCTTTATTTTACATTTTCATTTGACGTCTACCATTGGCTGCTAAGTGTAAAAGGCCTTGTGGTCCAAGCACATTCTCCTGTGAAAGATTACAAAAGACAGAGGACAACTGAAAATCAGACCATCAGCATGTGTTTTGGGCACTGGTATTCAGAAAGTGGTGACTTTATAAACCACCATGAGACTGGAGCAGCAGAACTGTGTGGAATACTTACACCATGTGAGGGAAGGAAAGGATTTGGATCCTGAGGCAGAGCAACTGGACATGGACTTCCAGGACAATTCCATAATTTAGAAGCACTTACATCTTACCTAAATGAATTGTATCCAAAACAGATAACCTGTTTTCCTTCTGTTGCTTTTACCTGCCTTACAAGAACATAGATAGGATGTCCTTGAAGAATATGGCTTTGTTCTACAGGCTGTTTTGGTACCTGATCCAAAGATTCACCAGTATTAAATACATAAAAGAGTCTCCTGAGGCTTCCAAAAATATGCTATGCATGGGGAATCCTCAGTTCTTAATCAATTCATTAATGCTGCCAGGCTTCCAATATTTAGTCAATGCCTCTTCTCATACATCAGCAAAGACTAAGCTCACAGAAATGTGGTTTATAGGAAAATGCATAGGAGGATTCCAGGCACTGTTGCCTTACAGTGGCTGCCTCCTAGTTATAGAAGCTTGAAATGTGAGGAGCCTTTAAAAGAAGCATATTTTTCTGTGTATGAGTGTATTTGTATTCCAGTGAAGAGGTTTCTACTTCACTGTTGAGTAAGAAAATAATTTTCTTATACTGTAAGACCTCATAGCAGCCTTCCAGTATCTGAAGGGGAGCTATAGGGGTTCTGGGGATGGACTATTCATTAGGGATTGTAGTGATAGGACAAGGGATAATGGGTTCAAACTTAAACAGGGGAAGTTTAGATTGGATATAAGGAAGAAGTTCTTTACTATGAGAGTGGTGAGGCACTGGAATGGGTTGCCCAGGGAGGTAGTGAATGCTCCATCCCTGGCAGTGTTCAAGACCAGGTTTGATGAAGCCTTGGGTGATATGGTTTAGTGTGAAGTGTCCCTGCCCATGGCAGGGGGGTTGGAACTGGATGATCCTGAGGTCCTTTCCAACCCTAACTATTCTATGATTCTATGATAAGCTTTAGAAGAATTACTTTTCTCAAACTGCCTCATGCTTTGCTCATAGGAATGATCTGATGGAAGAACACAGAGCTGGAGGAGGAATTTTTTCCTTCCAATAGAATATTCCCATTGCCGAACAGGTGTTCTCTTCCCTTGGATTTACAAAACCAGAAGAATGACTGTCCCTCCCAGCTGAGGATGGACAAGTACTCTGCGCACTCTGCAGGGGCTGCTGTCATCACCAGCACTGAATTGAACAGGGACTTTGCTGGTGCCTTCACAAGCAGTTATTACTGCTTGATGCAAAAAGCTGGAATCCAAATGATGATGGCATATTTTTGGTGTGATGATTAAACAAGTGATAAGTGTCTGCAGGCAAGTGCTGGGCTGCAGAACTTGTTAAACTCCTGCTTCCCACTTTGAAGCTCAAACATTTCAGATGTATAGTCTTTCTATAAATAGTAACATTTTTAGTAAATAGTGACATTTTTAAATGCCTAGTATACCTAAGATATCAGAAAGTAAGAAAGCAGTTTATTTTCCCACAATAAATCAGTAAGTTTTAGTATGTTGTCTTGTTTTGGTTTGGTCTTGTTTTGTTTTGTTTAACAAATTTTGTCTCAGATCTAATCTATATCTGTATTGTTTGGGGGTTTTTTTTTGTTTGTTTCGTTACTGTTTTCCTGTCCCTTTTGCCCCTGGGTGTGTTCCACAAGTGCATATTAGAATATTTTTATCATCATCTTCACAACTGATCAACAGAGACTTTAAGTACTAGTTCAAGCCAGTCTCATTTAAAAAAGCTGAACAGTTCACCTATTAAAATGCAGTTCTCTTCAAATGATTTGGGCAGATCAGGGTTTTCTTTCAGGCTACTTTTCAGAGACTCTTGTCAACATTTTCTTCAGTTTTATTGAAACACATTTGTTCACTAACTGAGTTGAACTGTTAACATCATTCACACCAGTTTCTTAAATCCTTGCTTTCATTCAGTTTTAATTGTAAGCTGAAAAAAAACCCATTTATTTCTTCAAAGCTGTGTTTCCAGTTCTAAGTGCTGTCTTTTAAAAATCATAGACTCATAGAATCATAGAATGGTTTGGGTTGGAAGGGACCTTAAGGCTCATCCAGTTCCAACCGCCTGCCCTATGCAGGGGCACCTTCCACTAGACCAGGTCGCCCAAAGCCCTATCCATTCCTGTCCTCAGGAATACCAGAGGGGCTGAGAAGGGGAAACACAACTAACCTCAAGGCTGAGAAACAGGAGTGAACACTAGACTAGAAGAAGGTGTTAGAAAGGTTGTTTGCCATGATTTGGGTATCCACTACAAGAGATTTCACAAAGTTCTGAAAGTGTATTGTCTTGAACACCAGCATGCAGGTTTTGTTCAGATTGTTGAATTTGAAGCATCAGAATGACGCTTGAAATTTTCTGATTCAAAAGATAGCATTTTAGTTCTCATTTCTTCTGTGTACTCCTAGTATGGCCTCTCTATTGAGATTTTAACTTTTCCAAATGTATATAATTATTTAAGTTATATTTCCAAGTAATTAATTCCTTTATACCACTTTAAATACTTTCTCCTGAGAGAATACATCAATTCCTTTGCATATAACCCATTTCTAGACAGAACCATGTCTTTCATTATTCAAAATCACTTGATTTAGAAATTAATAAATCAAGATGTATCCCCCCCCCACTTTTAAAGCAATGTGGGAGACTTGAAGAACTTACTTATCCCCTTCTAGTACTGAATTGACTGAAACGTGTCTTGTGTTGCAAGTTTCCTTGTATGTAACCACCAACTTGTCATATTTTATCTACAAAGAGAAAACATTACTAATATTTCTTTCTGATTCAATATTTCCATCCTTTATTAAGGTTTGTATTGGCCATTATAAAAATGTATTAGTGAGTTTCATCAGGGGTTTTATGCTGTCTGAGGTCTAGTTGGGAAAAAAAGAAAAAAACAACAAAATCCCTAACTATTGTCATTTCAGAACTGATCCTGACCTCAATTCCAGTGAAAAGAGACAATGTACTAAAATATCACTGAGTATGTCCTCACTTCTGATAAATCAATGGAACTTTACCGGGGTATCTGGAGGAAAAGAAAAGTGTTAGAAAGAGGTTAACTACAAAACTGGCTGCTTCAGACAAGTCGTGGGAAGCGGTGCTTGGAGTTCTGAGCAAGAATATCCTGTATTTGAGACCTAAGATATATGTAGCAGATACTCAGCAGAAACCTGAGTTTCTGAAGAACAGACATGATATTTGGTTTGGTTAGGAGTCGTACACTGAGGTCTGTTCTGGGCTTTTCTCTTGTCCATTAAATAACATTACCCGATACAACATTTTGAAGCATTTCTCTTCATAGGATTCATGTTGTGCACCAGATGCTAGTCAAACCTTGGAAGGAACTACAGGAAGTGAGAGCAATCTCCTGTCCATCCCAGTTAGGTGTGTTGGTTTATAAGGATTGCTCTACCTGCAGAATGGAAGGTGTTTCTTCTACAAGGGTACTAGAAATTTTTCTTCCATGATTAAGTTATGAAGATCCCTACTGCAACTGGTTGTGTTACATACAAAACCGTGTGTCAAGGAGCATAGTTATTCAGCAAACAAGGCTGACACAATGGATTTATGTCTCCTGTATTTTCCTTTTTCTCCACAATATACTATTAAACTGATGTTCTTGGGTGAGACCCCTGTAACTAGTGGAAATACCTCTTAGGCAAGGTGCTTTGACATGTATCCTGTGAATACTTTGCTTTGGGCATGTTAAGTCATTCTCTTTCATGGAAGTAGCTGTGTGGCCAAAGGTGTGCTTGTTAGCTGTTACAAGACTGGAGACAGAAAGCTTCGTCCTCCTCAGGGCTGTTAAGAATTCAGCAGTCACTGCACTTCCAAGCTGCATTTGTTGTTCCAAGGAGAGGAAAAAATGTGGGTGTGTATGTGTGAGTATTTAAAAAGCTTCCACAAACACCAGCACTTACTTTGTTTGTTTCTTTTAACAGTTGGTTAATTAGTGTCTCCACCAAGGGCTGAGAATTTTGCAAGTGCTCAGAGGATTCAGTCAAGCAAAAGGAAAGCATTAATGGTTTATGAAAACCAGTATATTTAACAGCACTCATTAAACTGTATTCAAAAAATATTTCTTTTTTACTTAAGTATGGAGCAATTTATTTGCAGTGAAAGGCTTGAGTGTGATTTAGGGAAGAGGGGTGATCTTCTGGTGAAAACCTTCTAAGATGATTCAGTAGATGTTTTTACCTGATTTTCTGACATTCTGGGAACCACCAGGATTCAGAAATGCAGTTAAACCTGTATGCGTGGGTGTCTGTGGCTAGGCTAAAGATCATTGCATATACACACACTCTGTAGGTCCCTACGATAACTGGTCTTATATGCTCAGTCTAACCAGTAAATTACATTAGACTGGTAATTCCCCCTCTCCCACCTTTCCCCCTCTGAAATAAGCAACCTGCCCTGTTCATGTTTT
The DNA here is from genome assembly GCF_012275295.1 of Melopsittacus undulatus. Taxonomy (NCBI): domain Eukaryota; kingdom Metazoa; phylum Chordata; class Aves; order Psittaciformes; family Psittaculidae; genus Melopsittacus; species Melopsittacus undulatus. Next base: position 61,131,149 of record NC_047557.1, on the reverse strand, counting down.
CCTCATTTGTCCCCATCTTGCTGCCTTAGCACCCTTATTTGCTGACTCTAATGCCCATGCTCAGGGACACCAGTAAATCAGCACTTCCTCCCTTCCAGCATCTTCTCTCTTTTGTCAGCCTTCGGCTTCCTGATAGGCTCCTTCCACATCTTCTCTCTGGTGGTTTCTTTTGTTACTGCCTTACTACCCCACGGACAGGTCGGGGTTGGCAAACACTTTTTCACCACCTGTTTGCCACACCTGGTATTTTCTTTCCTTGCCCTCCGATCAGTTTACCTTTAGGCTGTCTGTTGGTCTCAAGACCATCTGTGAAGCTTCACTCTCTGCCATCTCCTTGGCACACACAAGTGGTGATCCTGGCGAAAAAGTTGGACCTACAAAAAGCTGGATCTGCAAAATCTGAAGCCAAGGACCACTGAAGCTGAAAGTGGCAGAAAAATACTACTCACTGACCACAGCAGCAGCATTCCCTGCATCAGCTGCTGGTCTGCACTCTAAGGCAGGATTTGAAGGCTCACCTGGGGATCCTTCCAAGCTCCACAAGAGTTTCAGAGAGAAAAACTAACACTTTTCCCTCATCATGGCTTTAAATGATCTCCAATAAACTATTCAGCACCATGACTTGCAGCAGCATGAGGTTAAGGCATTCCCAGGACCATGGCTTGTTCATACACAACACAATGAAACACCCTCCCAGCCATCTCAAACCACCGCTTGCACTGCAGCACCCAGACATGCAGTGCAAGAGCAGCATGAAACAGCTAGCACGGACGTGAGCATGAGAGGTTCGACAGGCCACAGCCCATCTCTCTGTACTGCTGCCCTACAGGTACAACCCTGGGAGAGCTGCCAGTTCCCATCAGGAGCATCTCCAGTCTGGTGGGACTGGTCCCCACACCCTGATCAGAAGGTGCCATCCCACCTCCTGGGCATTGTTTAACAGCAGTGTGTCAATCTGCTAGGCTGGAGAAGTGACAGGCAAGGAGCTTATTTCCCTCTTGCTCTCAAAGCATGGGGCTGGGTTTCTGCACAGCAGGGTGTTTCATACCCAGCTGCAACACTGATTTTTGAGTCCCTGAACATACTCCCTCTGTGCCAGAAGGAGCTGGAGTGCTAAAATCACTTGTCACTAGTAGTGTGAAAGCTGTTAACAGGCACTTGTGTCGTCAGCTGCTGTGCAGGAAATGCTCTCTGCTGTATCTGTTACTGGCCTGTCTGGTAGCTGCACTCTGCAAGGTGAGTGGGGTGACTAGCCTGAAGGCTGGCACACTGTTACACACAAGTCAAACCCTTTGGAATCTTCTTAGTGCAGCAGACTGGAAAAACAAAACCAGAAGTGATCCCTGGGAAATCAAATCAGGCTTTTTGTTTGCTTGTTTGTCACATTGTTAGGCTGCAAATTAACCAACATCATTTATTTTATAGAGATGAACAGGAACAGTCAGTGTTCTTCCTTTCCATGCCAAACAAGGAGCTGGAAGGTGCAATGTCAGAATTCCAGAGTCATTACTGGACCGGTTGTTTAACTGGGTATATGATGTATTTATTTTGAACTATTTATGTGCTCATAAGGTGTGGATGTGGTGCTTTGGGGTATGCACAAGGCTAAGGAGCAGGGTGGCCTGGGTCTCTGTCTGGAAATACTGGTGCTTGAAGGGAAGAGAATAATTGTGGGGATTTTGGAGGAGGAGGCTTTAGTTCTCAGTTCTAGGGAATCTGGGCTCCTCTGGGAGGGCACAAGGCACGATCAAGAGCAAAAGTTTAACCCGCCTGTTTGCTCATTTTAATACTAAAGTCACCAGTTGTTAGTTCTGTAATTAGGGATGAAGTGCCTTTCTGTAGAAGCTGAGCTCAGGCACAACAAAGTTCATGAGCTACTGCTTTGTTCACAGCGTAGGAGGGACGCACAAAGAATGGAGAGGTGACTGGTGGTGCTATTTAGGGCTTATGCATCTGTCTTCTTCTGGCTGTAGAAGCTGTCCTCTTTGTTGTTTGACGTTTTCCCAGCTAGGGGTGGATAACCTTCAGCTGAGTGTGAAATTTCCCTGGTCCACTTCTATGCATAGGGTTAATACTGATGCAAATCTTTCCTGTACTAGGGCTTTTTGAGAGGACAATGGCTAATACTACTACATCATGGTGGTACATGATGGTGGCACAAATGAGGTTTCCCATAGACCCTTTAAAACTGAGTGGAATAGTAAAAAGAGAGTATTCAAGAGAAAGAAAGGAAAACGTATACTTGAGAGTAAAGATGGACTAGAAGAGAGTAGAAAATACAGTGCCAGTGGTAGCCCTTCCTTCTGCCTCACTCCCCTCCCCTCCATCCTTTCTTAGTGCAAGCCTGTCACTCAGTGGTCTTGTGCTGCCATTGCTTTAGAAAGCAGGTGTCTTAGAATCATAGAATCATGGAATAGTTAAGGTTGGAAAGGACCTCAAGATCATCTAGTTCCAACCCCCCTGCCATGGGCAGGACACCTCACACTAAAGCATGCCACGCAAGGCTCTGTCCAACCTGGCCTTGAACACTGCCAGGGATGGAGCATTCCCAGCCTCCCTAGGCAATTGGTCTTGTGCTGGGCCAGTACTTGTTAGCCATCTGCTTGCACATGAGATTTATGAAAGCTGCACAAAGCTGCATACGTCCACTCTACACACTAATAGTTCAAGGGATGTTTTCATATGGAGTTGTCACATTTAGCAGCACTTCTGAACTGTGGGTGCTTTCAGCTCTGCAGCCTGCTGATCTGCTTTGTGAGCCTTGTCCTTTGATGTTCACTTCACAGCTGCAGAGCAGTCAGACCTTTTCATTTTGATGTTCCCAAGCTGTACTAATGCTAGTAGCTTAGCAGGCGCTTGCTAAGAGCATGTGGGGGTCTTGCCTTGCTGTAGAAAATTTGTTTTCAGTCCTCTAAAAGCCAGGATACAGGCAACCCCCCCTCCCCCAACCAAACAGTACAGCGTTTTCTGGGGCAAAGGGGAAGAGATGGTAGAGCAATGCCTTTATTCCTATTACCTCGCTGTGCTATCCGTCTCCCTGGCAGCCGCAAACTGCTGGTCACGGGCTTTCCAACCGGGTACACGTGTCAGTGCTAGCTTTTGTTTCCCCTTTTTCCCCTATTCATTCGCTCAGGGCAGGCTCCAGCGCAGCGCAGCGCGGTGCCAGCCGCCGGCCCATCCCTCCCCGCGCCGGTCCCCTCCCACCTCGCCGCTTTCGGTTTCCATTTCTTTGCTGCTCCCAAGTTTCTATCTCTCGCCCGCTCCGTGCTCACGGGGACTTCCTCTCGCTGCGCGCCGGCTCTCCCGTGCAGGGCAGGAGCGGTCTCAGAGACCTTGCCGCCCTGCACGCAGTCGGTGCTGGCGCCGGTGCGAAGCCGGCCCTGCCATGACGGCGGAGGAGAAGAGGAACCTGCAATGCTACAGGCGGTACATCGAGAAGAGCCTGAATCCCGTCTACATCCTAGGCAACATGACGGCCTGGCTGTCGGACGGTGAGGGGCCGGCGGCACCTGCTTCTCCCCGCATCCTTCCTGCCCGGGCGGCCGCTCCTGGTGCTTCTCACTTCTTTACAGCTTCGGTTTGTTTTTTTCTTCAGAGGAGAAGGAGCGGGTCCGTAAGGAGGAGGAGAAGGGGGTGACGGCGGCCGCCGCGCTGTTTCTGGATACCATTCTGCTGCTGGAGGCGGAGGGCTGGCTCCGGGGCTTCCTGGATGCCCTGGTCGCAGCAGGTCAGTTCCCCCTCGCAAGCGAGGGTTTGCTATGCTTCTCCTTTTACCTGCCAGAGCCACAGCTACCGCTCAGCCGGGCAGCCCTGTGCAACCCGGATCAGTTATCCTTATCCTGGGGCTTCTGCCGCCTAGTCTTTTCCATCAGATGATACGCAGTGGAAAAATGTAGGTTGTCAGAGACTTAAAACAGAACTCTTTGAAGGCAGGGAGAAACATCCACGTGAGAAGCAGCTGGATCAATTTCAGTTGTGCAGAAAGTCAGTGAGAGATGAAGGGATGCAGGATAAAGCTTCATTGCCAGGAGACTTGTCTGTCTCAGGGCCTAGAGAAAAAATAGGACAGCCATTGTCTCCACCACATATGATTGAATGAAGCTAAATCCTCTGAAAGAGAAAGCTAATCGGGTTTCAGGATGTGTGTGAGTAACTGATAGCATGGGATAACTTCACTCAAGAACAGAATCTTAAATTAGGAACTGATTTAAAAAAAAAATATTCATAGGTCTGAAAAATCTTATGTTCCAAGAAGTAAGTAACCATGAATAGTTTATAAATTAAATGGTTGTTCCTCAGTAGCTATGACTGCTTAGTGTGTCACGTTCAAATCCAATTTCCTTTTGAAAATGTGACAGTAGAGATCATGAAGGTGTAAAACCACCAGGATTTGTCTGCTTTCCTGTACATGTTCTACTATAGATTCCTGTTGGTGATTTGTTAGATACCTTGAACCCCAAAATCTCATGTCATAAGCCAGTTTTGTTTTCATTTACTTACCATTAGCTACAGATAGTTACACTATCTCTGTGAGCATCTCTTACAAAATTTCTCACCACTCATATGTAGCCCACTCTTCCCCTAAAGCAAATTCTAGGTCCAAAGCAACTTTTGACCAGCTTGTGATGGTCCTTATTTCTGAACTGCAAAAATACCTTCTTAGAACATGTTCTTAGGGTTCAGTTTGGTGTATTTTCAGCAGAAAACTGAAAAAGTTAACTTCCTGACGCCAAGCACTGTCCAAAGTACTTATGAATTTAGCATTACTGTTGTATTTGGCAGATGCAGAAATCATAGAATCATAGAATAGTTAGTGTTGGAAAGGACCTTTAAGATCATCCAGTTCCAACCCCGGGCCATGGGCAGGGACGCCTCACATTAAACCATATCACCCAAGGCTTCATCCAACCTGGTCTTGAACACTGCCAGGGATGAAGCATTCACAACTTCCTTGGGCAACCCATTCCAGTACCTCACCAACCTAACAGTAAAAAATTTCTTCCTTATACCCCATCTAAACCTCTGCTGTTTAAGTTTCAACCCATTACCCCTTGTCCTGTCACTACAGTCCCTAATGAACAGTCCCTCCCCAGCATCCCTGTAGGCCCCCTTCAGATACTGGAAGGCTGCTACGAGGTCTCCATGCAGCCTTCTTTTCTCCAGGCTGAACAGCCCCAACTTTCTCAGCCTGCCTTCATATGGGAGGTGCTCCAGTCCCCTGATCATCCTCGTGGCCTCCTCTGGACTTGTTCTAACAGTTCCATGTCCTTTTTATGTTGAGGACACCAGAACTGCACACAATGCTCCAAGTGAGGTCTCAGATCCTCACCACTCTCCTGCTCCTATGAAAGAAAAAAAAGTTAGGCAAATTCCTTCTGTTTGCCCACAGTTCCTGTGGGACCCTGACCTGCTTTATTCCATCCCTAGAGCCTACACAGCAAATCACATGTCTTCTAAACCTTATTCTATTATACTTACAAGTGCTGTAAACAAAAACAGTCACTTAATATATAGAAATTATTTGTGGTTCACCAAGATTTTTGGCAGTTACCAAGACAATTTTATTTTCTCCAGCATGGCTGAGAAAGTGTATTTTCACCTTCTTCCCACCTACTGTAGCTAGAGAGTGAGTTAATAGTAACAATCTGCCTCTTCTTCTGAAAGGTTACACTGGGCTGGCAGAAGCAATTGAAAATTGGGACTTCAGCAAGCTGGAAAAACTGGAGTTGCACAGACAGCTGTTGAAGCGGATAGAAGCAACCATGCTAGAAGTTGATCCAGTAGCACTCATGCCTTACATAAACACGTGCCTGATAGAAAGGGAGCGTGATGAGATCCTGCAGGTACAGTTAATGCTAAAATCCTGTATTTGTCTCATCTTGCTGCAGAAAAGTCCTGGCTGCCTCACTTGTGGGGTGAATTAGTGCTCATCTGTCATGCTGCAGAGTAAGGAGGATGGCCAGCAACAGTCCCCTGAATAGGGACTTGACTTTGCTTTCTTCTGCTTAGAAGAGGCTTTGCTATGTAGCTGCAGCTTCCCACAGCAGCACTGCCTGCAGCACCTGCAGTTTCATTCCTTATCCCTCCAGATTGGTGGATATGGTGGTGTGCAAAAAGGTTGCGGGTTAGTGTGGCTTTGGTGTTTACAGTGTTTAGCTGTGTGTCTTTGTGAAGTCCAGCCTCCCCTGAAGAGATCTCAGTGGTTCCGGAAGGTGCCACACTACAGTGAAATGACTGCTTTGCTATACTTGGAATAGACCGCTTTCTAGAGCAATCACGCACTAATGCTTCTGAAAACACAGATGGAAATAGGCAAAGCAGCATTTAGATGCTGCCTAAAGTGACTCCTACTTGTTATGGGATTTGGCATAGTCTATCACCTTAGACAACCTCTTACTTTTTATAGCCCCTAGAAACTTCATGTGCCTCTTGAGTCTAGCAGCATTATGAGTACAGAAATTTGGCAGAAATGCCCCCACTGCATTCCAGCCAGTGCTCAGAAATCAGAGAGGCTGGGGATATCTGGGATTAATTCTGATTATCACTGATTCAACACTCAACCTTCTGTTGTGTTCAGTAAGAGCTTTCACAGTTACAGATCCACAGCGCAGTTTATTGAAGCTACATTAATACAGATTCTGAATTGCCATTGATAAGTTCACTTACTTCATTAGTACTGTAATCCAAAGTTAGCCAATAATTAATTGAGCTCGTATGAAAAAAATGACCAATTGGTAGTTCATTGAGCTCAGTTTCACCCGGGTATCATCCGACATAGTTGGAAGCAGCCACAATCTCTCTTTGGTATGTATTTTATATGTAAGTGAGGGATAATGACAGTCTTACCTTTGATCAGGCTGCTCAAGGGCTGTGGGTCTTGTGCAAGGGCAGAACAGAACTGTGACATGTTCTATCACTCCCTCTCCTATCCTACTGAGGAAGGCCATCTGGCCTCCTGCTAAGACCCTTTGGCCTTACCAGGGTCTTGCAACTCATTACTCCCTTCACAATGTATCCCAAGGCCTCAGGCCTCATTCCTTCAGTCAGCACAAAAGCACAGCTGTAGGATGAAATGAAACTTCTAGTCTGAAGTCATTAGTGAAATGCTGTGCCACAGAAATCAACAACATTTTCATTGCCTTTAGATGTGAAGCTCCTATACTGTTACTCAGTGCTGTTATTGATGACTACTAACAAGTGATATTAACAGTCACTCTTCATTCACAACTCCTTAATAATAAGTTATTGATGATGTGTGGAGGAGTCTGTTAAGAATTCTCACTCCATGTGACTCCCAAGAAGCACTTTTTTCAGCTATTTTATTTTTAAAGCAGTAGTTTATGGAGATACAACATTTGGAAAGCCTGTTACAAGGGCTTCACCAGATAGAAATTCACAGAATAGTTCTGCAGTGTTTCAGACCCTGTGAATATTTAAGGAAATAGTCCACTTGTTGCAGTCCAGCTAAGTTTAGGGTACAGAACTGCAGCAGTAGTAAGTAAATGGCTGAATTTTATTTGGAACCTTTTACTCTCTGTAAGGAAATGCAGTTTTCAACTGAACATCAAACAAATCAAAAATGTCAACCAAAGCACAGTGGGTTTGATCACTTGGAAGCTACAGCAACTTTTGTTTGTTGTGTGTGCAGATTAGCGAATACAGAAGCAAAGCAGCTGGGATAACTAAACTCATTGAATGTCTCTGTCGATCAGACAAGGAAAACTGGCCAAAAAGCCTTCAGCTGGCACTGGATAACACAGGATATTACAATGCAAGTGAACTGTGGGATATGAGAGAAGGTAAACTGAATTAATTCTGTAATGCTCTTTCCCTATTTTTGTGCCAGACAATAATATTCGCCTTTTTTTTTTTTTTAAATAGAATCATGGAATGGTTAGGGTTGGAAGTAACTTCTTTACCTTGTCATCACAGCAAATACATTTTAAAATCAGAAGGATCAATAACATGCTTTTTTTTTGTGATTGTATAGATAATGGCAAAGGCATTGATGGTGAAATGACAGATGCCTTTAAGAACAGCTTTGAAACCACAATGATATTTTCTGAAGAGGCAGAATGTGATAATAATCTCAGTGAAAATCTCTGTTTAGGTTCAGGTAAGACTTAGAAACTTAAGACAGTGTGTGGCTGGAATTCTCGATTTCCTGAGACACTAGATGTGGTGTGCCAGAAAGTTAGGTACTGAGGAACTAGTAAAATCTGTGACTTGATTTAGCTGTCTTCTGGTTTCATATTTAAAGGATCTCATGCTAGGCATTGCACGTGTTAGGGGTTGCCCCACATTTGCAACATCTCTGATGCAAAGGTGTTCTGCCAGCAAATTATCAAAAAAGTCTCTGAACACTAGATGGTTGTTGATGCCTCTCTTATCTAACTAATTCATACGCGACCTGATGTTAGCCATTTTAGAGAGCCGAATGTGGCTGCAAAGGATCTGTGCAGTGGTTGTCTCATATGGCAAAGCTTGCTCCATCAGTGATTTCTAGTTCCTGTTCTGTAAGTGCAAATCCCCTGAGAAGGCCACAGCTTCAAAAATCTGTAGAGCAGAAGGCTGGAAGGGACACTGTGCACATATGTGGGAGAAAAGAAGCCCTTGTGTTTTCTTTCTGAGTTGAAAAAGGACCAGTTGAGGTGGGAGTTGTCAGCCAAGACCTTGAAATTAATTCATATTAGGAAGCACAGGCGAGTGGCAACAAAAGTGTGCCACCAAACCTGCACAAGATTCTTGTCTGGTGTGTATGTCCTGTTAAACGGCTTGTCTATCAGTGAATTCTCTGTGTAGACTGAAGGTACTCTGTTGTTTTAGACAGCAACTGTATTTTACACATTCATGTTGCAACACTTCACAAAACCATGATTCTCTTCTAGAAGAGATCTGTCAGTCTTCACCTGTTTATGAACCAAAGAAGGCTCGGAGCTACCAGACTGAACTTGCACAGCCTGCTATGAATGGGTACAACACATTGGTATGTGCACCCACAGGTAAGGAAACACGTGTTTCTTAAAAATATTCTTTTGCTGGAGAGGGCTGGGAAGGCTAGGGAAGGATAAATGTTGAGTCAGACTTTTCCAGCTCTTCATTTAAAAGCAGTCTTCCTTGCAGAAACAGATCCAGACCTAAACTGAAGTTAATGACCAAAGGCAGTGCAAAGACTGAGAAAGACAGATGTATCCCTTGTTGCTTCAGTGCTTACATTCAGATTTCCATGTGGTGACCTCTGCTTTCTCACTCCATGGCACAGATTTTTGAGTTGAAATCTTTGCAGATCTTTAAGAAATTTGGCTTGCAAGTTTAAATATAAATAGGATGCGTTACTCTGAGACTCCCATGACTTCTGTACTGCAATGTCAACAACATTAGAACAGCACAGGGAACCTTTGCAGTAGCTCAGGACAGAATTAAGAAGACTGAAGTTCAGCAGCAGAGAGATCAATCAACTCTTTCTCTCCACCTGTGTTTTCCACATTGTCAGCCTGATTCTCCCCTGGGCTGTGGAGAAGCAGGTGGAATAGCAGAGGCGGGGTTGATGAAGAGCTCTGGGAAACCTGCCCAGGGAGCCTGAGTGCTAAAGGAAAAGTGAGAGGAGCAAGGCTGCATGGGGAGGGATGGAAGCTGAAAGTACTTTGTGCCTGTACCATAGTCTGATTTGATATGAGAGCAGATGCTAAGAACAGAAATAGAATTTCAAACAACTCAAAACTGCAAATGGCCTTTCACTCCCGGTGACTGCTACATGGTCTTTACAGACTGAGATTGTGAGTGAGAAAGGGATAATTACCCAACTGGGTAAGCAGCATGCACATATTCCAAACTGTCCTCAGAGAGTCTGGAAGTTTAACAGACCCCTTGTCAGCTTGCCATTGTTACAGGACATCCAGATGAGACAGGCTCCTGCTCACAAACACATGTTTTCTTGTTAGCGCTTTACCTTTCATGTTCTTCCTTTGAAGGATCTGGAAAAACTTTTGTGGCAGTGATGATTTGTGAACAACATTTCCAAAACATGCCCTCAGGACGAAAGGCAAAAGTTGTCTTTCTTGCAACCAAACTGCCAGTGTATGAACAACAAAAAAATGTATTCAAGCAGCACTTTGAAAGAAGTGGGTGAGTGTAATTCTTCCTCCATAGAAAATAAACTACCCTCTAGATCAGCTGTGGCTAGGGCAAAAGGTAATGGTTTTACTGGTGGCAAAAGTGTTTGGCTTTAACAGAAGGATGAACCTAATGGTAAGAATGGCAAGTTACCACAGTGGACTTTATTCAGAGAGCCTGAAATCTGTTTTCGGAGAGTTTAAGCACTCCTCGAGCAGCATTTGTAGAAATGTCTGAAGTATACCTGTGTTTAACTCTGTAAAAGAGTGAAGTGTGTTCTCTCTTGAGACTCCTCTCAACCTGTTTTCAAAGGTGAGTCAGTTTCAGGCGGCAGCATCAGTGGGATTCCTCTCGCCATTCTCACATGGCAGAGTCTCTTTTTATTTTCCAAATGGAAGGACCCAAACTTCTTTGATTTTTTTTTCAAGCTCTAGTCATAAAAGGACAATCTTCCTCTCCAATGGAACTGAAAACTGCTTAGGGAGGTATTGACAGTTTATAGCTTCTGATTCTGATTGCTGAACATCCACATATGAATCTTTATAGCTATGGGAAAATGAGGCTGCTGGACAGAAAACAGCCCTGTGCTGACAGACATGTACAGAAAATGAATGAAGGACAGGATCTCCAAGTACAGCTTACATGTGAACTGACAGATACAGCTTAAATGTACAAATTCATCACCCCCAAATAAAATATATTTTAGTCAATGGGAGTTGGAAATCCAGTTGTTTGACCTCAGAATTTTTTTCTCAGAGTGTGTGGGTAAAACTTCCCAACAATTTGATATTTGGAACTTAGTCACTACCCTTCAGGCTTGCTGAAAACTCCATTCTTCTAGTTTATTTTTTCCCCTGCAAGACATCCATTTTCATATCATATCTTTTGCCTCTTCTTCCTAGATATTCTGTTCAAGGAATTAGTGGTGAAACAGTTGCAAATGTTTCTGTAGAAAAGGTTATACAGGACAGCGACATCATTGTGCTGACACCCCAGATTCTTGTGAATAGCATCGAGGAAGGGATCCTTAGCTCCCTCTCCATCTTCACACTGATGATATTTGATGAGTGCCACAACACTATGGGCAACCACCCGTACAATGTGTTAATGACCAGATACCTGGAACAAAAATTTGACTCCTCTGCAAGCCAACTACCTCAGGTAAGGTCCAGCCAAGCATGACAGAGACTGGAGTACTTGAAATCAGACAGGATTGCTGGTCTTGGAAGTAAGCACATTCCCCAGAGTTTAGTAATCTCCTTGTCACCTCTCTGTTGCTGTCTTCTGCAACAATAAAATGGGGCCACTGTCTCAGCTGGCAGGGAGTTTTGGTACTGCTGAGAAGACATCTCTTCTGAATGAATGCAGAGGACAGTTTTGGGGATAGGTTTGCTGTTTCTGTGCATGATGGGCACTGACAAATACAGCTGGTTATGGATTTAAGTAGGTGGATAACTTATTTTCAGTTTGGATACTCTAAGCTTGGGTGTCTGGGAGATGGAAAAGGTTTGTCTGTCAAGGTTTAGTGCTTGCACTCATGTTTACTTCAGCTTCCTGGTTTGTTTCCTTGTTTTTGAAGATGGTGGCTGCTTGGCAATTGGTGACAGTGTCTCCTGGTTATTTATTTGTGACAAGGGAGCAACCACTGCTATTCATATGTGTGCTCAGATTGTAGGTTTAACTGCTTCTGTTGGAGTTGGTAATGCCAAGACCATCAAGGAAACAATAGAGTATGTCTGTACCGTCTGCGCCAACCTTGACGTACAGGTCATATCTACTGTCAGAGAGAACAAACAGGATCTGAAGAGATTTGGAAACAGGCCAGAAATACGTAAGCACACTTCCTTTTTGTTTTTCCTGAGAGATGCAAAGCACGTAATTAAGGCAGCTATCCAACTCCCCTTTGGTCAGGTCAAGTTAAAACCTTAAAACTAAGCTGGATCTTTGCTTCCTGCTAGCTTGAAAGGAGTTTAAGCAAGCACTTCATTGTTGCCCCACAGTAAATTGATGCCCTTTTGAGTAAATTTTCTCTTTCCTGAGATCCACAATCTCTGTTTTTTATTCAGTTCTGCCAGTGAAGACTGGGGGCTGTTTCTTTCTGTGCAACTATAATGCTCATTAAAAAAGGACATCATTAGGATTGCATAGAGCAGCACATGTAGCATTCTTTTAGACAAGAATTTGTTCTGTGCTGTCCAGCGAAATACTTTACTTAATCAAGCCACTGACTTCCATTTCTTGTCTCTAGATGTCAGATGGGTGAAAATGAGAGCTCAAAATCACTTTGCAGAGATTATCTCAGGCCTGATGTCTGAGACAGAGGCGCTGATGAGAAAGAATTACTCAGTGGGTAAGATACTGTAATAACTTCCCTGTAACTGGGATTCAGTCTTTGATTGCATCAGTGAATCCTCATGACTCCTAGAACAATTATTCTTTTTCCACTTTCTTTCTCTTCCTTCCTTTTAACTAGTATTTTCTAAATAAGAGATTACACATAGAAGAGTCAGCAATTTTCTTGTTTATATAATTATTTTGATAATCATAAGTATTTTTGCTTAGATTTCAAACTGTGTTTTGTGCAGCTAAAGATGGTGTGCTTTTAACACTGTCAAATCATGTTGAATGTTTAAACAATCTGGAATAAAACAACCAAAGTTCTTGCTTGCAAAACGCAATGAGATAGATTTCATTGATGAGAGATACCTGTTCTTATTTAAGCATTTCTCCAAATTCTTCATACCTCAATCTGTCACTGTTAAGGAAAACAAGAAGGGTCTCAGTTATAGTGTTACTCTGAATGTTGTAATTTCTTCTTTTCAGCAAAAGTTTACTTTCACTTGCTGCTTTGAAACTTATTCTTATATTTTCTCTGGCCTCTCTGCACTCAGAGTTATTGCTAGAGGTGCGAGGTGCCACCTTTTCTGATCAGGATTTTGTCCTCTTTGTATCTCTGGGTACCCGTTTCCCTTGTTTCCCAGGTATCCATTATTTCCTATTGAAAAGCACTTAAGGCAATTTTGCAGAGGAAGATATGTGGAACGTGAACACCACCAGAGAGAGGGTATGGCTGCCTAAGAAAGTAAATACTTGTCAGTAGGGTTCCAGCCTTAGGAGCTGCAATAGTGTAGTTTGCAGAGAGGGAGATGCATGGCTGCAAGAAGAGAATGAGTTTCATGGTCATGAGATCCACTTCTGCAGCCCTTCAGAATTCGATTGATTTTTCTGCTTTTGCAGTTCATAAATGGTGTCCAGTAAGTGGCTGTTGTCAGCAAATTAGGGAGCTACAGGGAGTACAGAGCAGAGACCCATGGATGGCTATGCTCAGTATCAGCCTTGGTCTGTCCCGCTCTGAGTTAAAGGATTCTGTCTGTGCTTAGACCAGCTTTTGCAAACTGCCCAGGGTGTCTTAAGCCTGTGTACTTTAGTTCTATACTTTCTAATTTTTCTCCTGCTCTGCTTTCCTGATATTGGAGAGTGAACTGTATTTTGGGTTCACTCTCCAGAATACAGTGGAGAATTTCAGAATTCCGAATCTCCAGAATTCTCCCTTCAGTCAAAGAAGGGAGAATTAAAAGCAACCCACCAAAACAACATCCATACTAAGGATCCCACACACCAAAAATAAACCAACCCAAATCCCAAGAAACCCCAACTTTCAACAGATACAGTAAGATATTCAAAATGTTAAACTAAGTAAACACTTCTGAAGCTCATTTCTGCATTGGAGTTCTTGCATGAATGCCATTGCTTTGCCTTCTGTGGACTCTGATTACTCAGAAGTTTGTGAAGCACTCAGAGTACTGACATGTTCTTCCTCAAGGAGGGGCCCTTGGATAATATGCCTTAAGTACTATGGACCATTTTGCAAATGAATACCTAACTATTGAGTAGATGGTAATTCAAGAAACAATGCACACACAGTTTTCTGAATACTGTAGGCTTCTTATAGGATAAATGAGCTCTAATTTTACTATTAAAGACTGCAGATACGTGTATGTACACAGATCCCCCATTGAATTGTATGGGGTTAATTTTAGCCTAACATCTGGGTATATTTCAAAACACAGCAAGTGAAGAGGACAGAGCCAGATCCTTCTCAGATGCTTCCCAGAGTCAGGACAAGAGTCAGTGGGCACAAACTGGATACTTAAATAACAGGAAGAACTCCTTTGGTGTAAGGATGGTCAAATACTGGAACAGGTTGCCAAGAGAAATGGAATTTCCATCCTTGGAAGTACTGAGAATCCGTTTGGACACAAGCCTAAGCAACTGGATTCAGGTGATCCTGCTTTGAGCAGAGGGTTGGACTAAAGACCTCCACAGATGCCTCAGTGGTTCCGTGACTGTATCATACAGTGTTCTTCTGCATAAGCTTTTTAGACATAACATTAATGGAAAATGTGTTGTCTTCAAGCTAATTGTTCTGGTTATTTGTTAGTCAAGATGAACAAATATTTGTTTCCTCCTTCTTTAATAGATACTATCTCCCAGATCAACAAAAATGATTTTGGAACACAGAGATATGAACAGTGGATAGTTACCACTCAGAAAAAATGCAGACTACTGCAACTAGCAGATAAGGAGAAGGAGAGCAACATTTGTAGAGACCTTTTCATTTGCACTGAACACCTGCGGGTAAGTGAAGCTATCCACTTCCTTCTGATACTAGTGTGATCATCTAGGAGCAGGGAGCAGGTTTTGAACCTAATAATTTTATTTGATTGACACAGGCTAAAGCATAGCGTATAAGAGTTCATCTTATGGTGCTCACTAAGAGCAGGGTAGTGCAGAGGAGGTTTTGTAAAGCCTTTGTTGTTATGCAGATGGAAGAACGACACAAGATTGTCATACTTAATCTAGCTGAATAAAATCTGCATTCATGCCCTGTCACACAGAAAATGAGTCTCCATGTACATGTCTGTCTTTCCATGCAGAAATTCAATGATGCTCTCATCATCAGTGAAGATGCCCGCGTTGAAGACGCTTTAGCCTACCTAACTGACTTTTTCAGAAATGTCAGAAATGGACCATATACAGAGTTGGAGAAGCAGCTTACAGCCAAATTTCAAGGTACTTCACACAATACCTGTGACTGCAGGGGAGAAGAGGGCTTGTGGTAGAAGTGTTTTCTTCAGAGTAAGTGTCATTGTTTTTCCAGAAACTTTTCACTTTCAAGAAGATCTAGTGTCTGTGTGGATGCAAATGCAGTGCTAGGGAAGGCAGAGGGATGAGGACTTTCTGGGACTGCAAGTTTCTAGTGCAGGAGCTAAGGAAATAACAGTAATTGTAGGTAGACAGTATAGTAGATTCTTACAAGCCTGACTCTGGGATAAGGCAGGGGTGTCCTTAAGGGTATACCTCACAAGTCTACATACATACTGACATAGTCTGTAAACATGGTGCCAGCGTTAGATAAGGCATTATGTGCACTACCTAACCTCTTCCTGCCCAATACTCCTGGATGAATCCTAACCTTCTGTGAAGAAGCTGGTGGTCTTTGTACGCTTCTGATTACAAGTCAGAGGTTGCACTGTTCTGATTTAGAAGCAATGTGACATAAACCAGCCTGTGGTCTGGTGGGTTGCAGTGTTGACTACAATTTTAAATCACTGGGCTGTCTGCCTTGTGGTGTTAGCTGTTTCCTAAAAAGAAATAGCAGCTCTCCGTAAGAACTGAGCTTGTTTTGTTGCTGTCTTTTGCTGCACAGTATGTCACAGAGGTTCTCCTATCGGCTTGCTGCAAGATGTGAGAGATTCAGGGCTCTCTTTTCCTGGGGATTTTGCTGCATTTAACCAATAGCTTTCTCTGCTTCCATCTGAAATAATGGTATAGAAAATAAAAATAGATGCTAAAGAGAATGTTGGTGGCATTACAGGTTTGTGTAAGAATTCTGTTTTCTGCATGAAAGAAGGTAAATTATTTAAAACACTGTTGGTTTGGGGTTTTTTAATTATTATTTATTTTATTTTGTTGTTGTTGTTGTTTTTCCCCAGAGAAAGAGCCAAAACTCTTTGCCCTTTCAAAAGATGAATCGAATGAGAATCCCAAACTGGAAGAGCTTGCTTGCATCTTGGATGAAGCATACCACTATAACCCACAGACTCGCACTATTCTCTTTGCTAAGACAAGAGCCTTAGTAGCTGTAAGACACTTATTTTTAAAGCTCCTAAAATGGGAAATGGGAAAATACAATGCCTCATCTACTATCCTTCCCATTTTGATCTTCCCAAGAAAATATTAATCTTTCTATATCTTCCTGAGCATTGATGCTCTGAGACAGGATAAGGGTTTGGCTTTTGTTTGTTCTGTTTGGGTTTTTTTCTTCCCTTTCTAAAAACTACAGTACAGGGTTGGTGTATTTCATTAGTTCTCCTTGCTACGTGTGACAGTTGATCATTAAGCTGTCACATTTTTACTTCAGTCTGAAGTCAGTTTTAACAGGATGCATTACAAGGTTTTAGGCTTTAATGTAGCAGAGTTATTAACCAGCAGTTCTGCTCTGTTACTGACTGCACATCAGGAGGTATTTATAGGTTTCCCAGAGGATTCCCATAGGCCCAAATAAGGCCTGTGCCCTCGCGTGTGTTCTTGATCAAGAAAAAGGAAAGACAAATGTTCTGTGGACCCTCTGATTCACTGGTCTATTTCAAACTTGTCCAAAATCAAGGATCTAGGTTGGACGATATTTTTTTACACCCTTCCAATACCTTGTTCCCAGAAAAAGTTCATGTGTGAAGCAAGTGTGCTGCTAATCGTTAGCTTTGGTAGCCCTTAAACATTTACTGCTAGGCATCCTAGTCTCTGCCTACTGTAAACAGATGAGACTTCCAACTCTCATTTTATCCTTGGGTGTATAGACATGCTGGATGAATTGCAAACCAGAAAAAAATTAAAGGTAGACTGAGGTCCAAACTACCAAAAACAAGCATCTATTGTCTACTTTCCATTATAGATGCAAAAGTCTCCTGTATTTTGGCTGAATCTTGCTCCTAAGTAAGAGCAGTTTGAAGGTGCTGCTTTCACTGTGCAGTGAGTCAGTGCAGCTTGTAAATAGCTCATTGCTTTTGGATTCCAGAGGTGTAGTATCAGTGGTCTGCTGGTTTATAAGAGCAAAAGGAATACTTTCTAGCAGTGAAAGGCTGATTGCGCTCTAGCCAGCCTTTGAGTTTCAGGGATGGGAAAAGTGGATATCAGCTGTGATATCAGCTGTGGCACGGTTCAATCTGGCATCATGGCTGTGACTTTTGCTTTCTTACCTATCAATAGATCCTCCCACTGCTGTGTAACATCCACCTTTTCTGCTTGTGGTTCTTGGAAGCATTAATTGTCTAGGCAAGCATGGGCAGGATCTAACTATGTATCTAAAACTAGCATTTCATCTGGACAGGGAACCAAATTCCTGATTTGCTTTCCAGGCTTTGAAGAAGTGGATAGAAGCAAACCCTCTATTTAGCCACATAAAGCCAGGTATATTGATGGGTCATGGAAGAAGAGATCAAAAAACAGGTATGTAGGTTTGAACTGTGGAATACTAGACCTATGGTGGCCACAGTGCTAAAATTGTTCTACTCTTCCTGTGTGCATCTTCACTGCTCTTAAACAGAGAAAGGTAATGCGAGTTTGCATTATACTTTCTTATGTATCTATAAGACCTGTTACCAGTCCTAAAGAGATGCTTGCTTTGTCTGACCAGAATCTTTGGTTAAAGTAGCAGTGACCCTTGCCCTTTGCTGCAGGATTCTTCTGCTAATTCAAAAGAAGTTTAGAAACTGTTCACTATCACAGCTTCTTGTGATTAATTCTGGTGGTATTTTTCCTGTTCCTTTCACAGATACCTCTCTCATTTTGTGCCCAGTGGCACAAAGATATTTTAATGTAGAATGGAAATTACAGCTGGAATAAATTATGTATGGCTTAAATCAAGAGTTAGCTTGGGCTTGAAATAACTAAGCTGCATGGGTCTCTAATAAAGATCAGCTAGGGGTTTTGTCTGAAACAGTGTTTCCCAAGATGACAGTTCCTGTGGCACATCAGCAGGAATGTGGGTAGAGTATGCAGCCAGCTAAGTACTTTTCCAGATCAAGACAATGTGTTTTCGCATTGGTCATGAGCAAATGTAGGTGTTTTGCTCAAGGAACCCTTCAGTGTCTTTTTCCTGACACAGTTTCTTGGTATTGTAGGTATGACCCTCCCAATGCAGAAGGGTGTACTGGATGCATTCAAAACCAACAAAGACACCAGACTGCTAATTGCTACTTCTGTTGCTGATGAAGGCATTGATATTTCTGAGTGTAACCTTGTTGTGCTCTATGAATACTTTGGTAATGTCACCAAAATGATCCAAGTCAGAGGTATGGAATTTCAGAACTATTACCTTACAAACCTGTTTTGGAAACTTCGGAAATACTATAGTAATATGAGCATGTCTTGCTGTTGTTCCTCTGTGCCCCTGAGTGAAGTCAGATGAATTATGGAACCAGACACGACAAATTTGTTCACAGAACTGAGTCCTTTTCTTTTGCCATGCAAATTACCCATGCTGCTCAGGGTTACTGAACTGTTAAGGACTGATCCCTGAAGGGGTTAATTATACCTGTAAACAGAAGTATGGCTAGAAGAGCTCTAGTCAGAAATAGGGCAAATCATTCTGCCTATTTACAAAGGACTGCTGCATTGGAGTTTTATGTATTGTCTTGGCTTCCGAAGACCCCTCCCTGCCCAGTGGCTTTTTACCATCCCAGTTAGTTACAGGTAGCTGAGGTCTAAAGAAATCCAAGTCACTTCAGTCTTGAATCTTGGTGATTTTACAAGACTGCCAGTAGAGGGGAATGAAGAGCCACATTAAATACTGGTTTCTGTTAACATTCCGAAATGAGGAAATGCCTTTCAAGGGTGCATCTGTAATATTTTATTGTGTCATCCAAGTAGGTAGCCTGATTATTTGATGGAAAGTGATCTCTGCTGTACATAGTCCTCTTCTTTCAGGGTTTATGTCCTGTATCTTCCTTATTTTTTACCTCATGATGAAGTAATTGGTCCAGAACTCACGTTTTTGAGTGAAAGGATAGCGTTTATTGTTTACAAGATATTAAGGATGCGAAGAAAATAGGTTGCATCATTTTTAAACCACAAAAAAAAATCATGATTTTGTGAGGAGAGATCAAAAGCAAATGTAAACACTTTTTCTAACTGCAATACTTCTAAACTGGTATGAGCTCCCTGCAGTTCCTAGCTGCCTGTGTCACAGCAGCACAAAGCAGGCAGGCAGCATAGCAGGTGGAAGAGATAGTGGTGCTCCTCTCTTTTCTTGCCAGAACTGTATTTCCAGTTCCTCACCTTTTTTGTGATAGACTGTTCTGATTTTTTTTTAAACACCAATTAATGCTGTTTTATGGCATAACAGCTGCTTTTGCACATCTTGTTAAGTGTAACTAAAGGGGTCAAATGTGCTGCTGTGTAGGTCGTGGAAGGGCTAAAGACAGCAAGTGCATCCTCCTGACAAACAAAACAGAAGTGGTTGAGAAAGAGAAACACAACCGTTACAAGGAAGAAATGATGAATGAAGCTGTTGAAAAGCTACAGAATTGGGATAAAAGAACATTTGCAAGAAAGGTTTGTACTTCCATGAAATTTTCATACTCAAATCTACAGGCATAATCTGTATCGGCCTTCATCTACTTGGGCTCTGTCTAAGACCAAGTGATAACCCGAGGAAAGTGTTCACTGTATTTGGTTTTAGACCAAGGCTTAATCAGTAAATAAGGGATAGTGTGTAATGCTAGCTTGCAGAATGTCATCTGTATCGTAAATGTAAAAAACTTAGAAGTTGAAGTACGATTTATATAAACTTCTTAGAAATAAAATATAAAATATTCAGTCCACTAGAGGACAAATACTGCTGTGTCTACTTGGGACAGGGAGATGAGAAACTGTGAATGGTGGTAGTATGTCTATCCATATTCATAGAAACATAAAGTGGTTTTGGGTTGGAAGGAACCTTAAAGATCATCCAGGTCTAATCCTCTGCCATGGGCAGGGACACCTTACGCTAGGCTAGGTGGCTCCAAGCCCCATCCAACCTGGCCTTGAACACTGCCAGGGATGGGGCAGCCACAGCTTCCCTGAGCAACCTGTGCCAGGGCCTCAGCACCCTCATAGGGAAGAATTTTCTCCTAATGCCTAATGTAAATCTCCCCTCTGTCAGTTTAAAGTTATTCCTCCCTGTTCTATCACTACAGGTCCTTGTCAGTAGACCCTTTCTATATTTCTTGTCAGCCCCTTTAGGCACTAGGAGCTGCTCTAAGGTCTCCCTGGAGCCTTCTCTCGTCCAGGCTGAATAAGACCAACTCTCTCAGCCTGTCTCCATAGCAGAGGTGCTCCAACTCTCTCATCATATTTGTGGCTTCCTCTGAAGTAGCTCCAACAGGTCTATGTCCCTCTTGTGTTTGGGGACCCAGAGCTGAATGCAGTACTCCACATTCAGAAGCACTTTATCTTTGATGCAGGCCAGTACAAGTGCTTTTGTTTGTTGTCATGCCAAGTGCTTGTTGATTTCAGAGCGGTGTTTTTTGAGAGATTCCAAGAAACCACTGCCAGGACATTAACACGATGACATTTGGATTTGTATGTGCTCTTCTGCTGGTGACTTATTTTGTACTGCCTACAGTAGTGTTTGTCTTTGCAGCAGTGTCTGGCAGATTAACAAGTCTAGTTAACTCAGCACACATCTATTATGTTACATTAGTCCTGCTGTGTGCTGCGCACTTACCAGATCAGAAAATATCATGAGGATAGAAATTAGTGTCAGCATTTGCGGTGTTGGGGTGCCTCAGGCTAAGTCAGGCTTTTGGTCAGGCAAGTGCAGCAGGCATTGTCTCTTCCATGACCAGCCCACGGTGGTATGGCAGAATAGGTACAAGGTTAACTTGGCAACACTTCCATCTAGCCTGGAGGTGTTGTGAAGAAATAACTTGGCCTACACTCTGCATAAACCTCACCTCCATGAAGAGCTGCATCATTGCTATAGGAGATCTCCTGAGTGGAAGAGCAGTGGCCTCAAGTAGCCTTGAGATGATTGGTTTAGGGATCAGGAGCACAGTTAGTGTTCTTCTCTACCCTTCCAGTTGCAGGGAATGATGAGGGAAGAAACAGGAAGAGCCAGCAGATCAATACCTGGTCTGCGAGTATACCAATCATGGCATGATTTGTGCAGTTTGATCATGCATTGGTCTACATGACAGCAGCCTCCTGCCAACAAATGGGGTACAACTTTCTCAAAGGGGAAGCAGGATCTTCCCACAGGAGTTGGCAGAGCTCATTGAAAGACCTTTAAACTAGACCTTTAAAACCAGGGTCACTGGAGATAAGTCTGGGGGCAGCACACCAGTGTTGAGGGATGGGTGCATTAGCAAGGTCTTTCGGTCTGCCATCGCAGTGGAGGTAGGGGATGGAGATCCTTGTGGCAGCAAAGGAACAAGGGTTACAGTGGGTTAGAAAACACAGGAACTCCCGAGAATGATCACCTGTGAATGAGGGTTTATCCCCTCAGAAAGGTGGCAGGATCACTAAGCCAGTTGAAATGCACCTACACCAATGCACACAGCATGTGCAAGAAACAAGAGGAGCTAAAACCCATTGTACAGCTGAAAACTATGATATAGTTGCCATCACAGAAAAAACAAGGTGGGATGACTCACAAAACTGGAATGCTGCAATTTCTGTGGTCTCTGGAGCCTTCTTTCCAAGCTGGGCTTTCCAGAGCCTGAGTGCAGTAGTGCCTCACATGACTTCACAAGCACTTAATATTGTTATGACCAAAAGGGCTACAGGGGAGCAGAGGGAAGAAAGGAACAGACAGCCTAAATGCTGTCCATATAATATTCTTCCTTATTGTTCAATTCAACTGATGTAATTCTACTCTTAAATACTTGACAAACATACCATGTTATTTTTTTGGTATGAGTTGCTAGAACAGGACATGTTTTGTTTGTTTGCTTTGAAGAAGTAATAGGTTCCTAGTTGTTACATATCCTCAGTCATGTTTAGGCTGACCCTGGGGCTTCTCTTAACTTCATAATGATCTTGATTTTTATTTATTTATTAAAGATACATGGTTTGCAAATGAGGGAAAAGGTATTACGGGATTCCAGGAAGAAGGAAACACGATACAAGGTAGATGAAGGAAAGAAAAATCTTCTGTGTGGAAAATGCAAAGCATTTGCCTGCAGTACAGATGACATCAGAATTATAAAGGTATGTCTCTGTACGGAAACCTACAACCTTGAACACCAGGGAAGTCAGCATTATTGAACTAACAGCATTGTTTATCAGTGTGGAAAGCAGGCTATTTTTTGCAAACTGGAGCAGAAAAAAAAATCTGAGTAAATTCATAAGCTACAGGATCAGTCATAACTACTTCTATAGCATATTATGATGGTGGCAGGTGATGATGTCCAAGGAGTATAAATAGATATGACAGAAAGCACTTCAATTTTCCTGAATCTCCTTCTGTTAGTAATGTATTAATTTTGTAGAAAACCATGTGATCTTCAATGACATATACCCTAATTGTGGAACTGCTGGATATTTACCTTCCCAATTAGCATAAGGCTGAAAATATTCCTGCAGTTGAGAGACTTCTCCTGTAATTTCTGTTGACTGAAAATTAGCGGTACATAGTACTAAGATTAGCTCACTGTTCAGCTTCTTGTCTTAAGGGCCAGTTTTCAGTTTGGAAAGGCAAGCCATGGTTTTAAAAGAGGAGGCCTTTATTTCTTCAATATTACTTTGGTTTTCATTTTTCAGGTAGTTCACATTGCTTCTATGTATCTTATGGGGACATTTTTACTGTACTTTTTCTTAAGAATTTCTCTGTAGCCCAAGAAGCCAATAGTCTAAACATGGAAAGTGGTGATCATGAAAAAAGACTTTTCTGGGCACTTCAAGCCCTTCTAGTTCCAAAATTTGTTCTTCTAAAGCTTCTTCTATTTGTGCAGCTCTGAAAAGCACAGTTCTGATGACAAGGAGCTTCAGGCCACAGCTGGGAAATGCAGAGTGCTTGCCTTCAGGCATTTCCTTTTAATCAAGAAAATCGTTGTTTTGTTTGTTTTTACTACTTGTTTTTGTAACATAGATGGAGTTCACTACTGGTCTGCATAGAGAAGGTCCACAGGCAAGGAGCAAAGGCAAATAGCTCAGCTTTGTGAAAACCCATGACAAATAACATATCTCTGACACTTCTGAATGTTACTCCATTTTGCACTTCTGTATGATCACCTATACCTATGTAAACAGATCAGAGAGTTCAAACAACTCTTCAGAAAGAAATTTTGCTTAGTAATCTGCAAATAACCACTCACAATATTTTAAATAATCCCCACAAACTCAGTTCTGTCTTAGTTCAGCCTATGTATTTAATGGAAATTGCTCTTCCAGGATGAACAAGCATTTTCTAACTTGCACAAATTGTACATATTTTTTTTTCAAATTAAGTTGTTAATTTTTTTAATCTTTGATTTTATGTGTTACAAACAACAAAGTGTAACTCTCTTATCTTGCTAGGGTTACTTTTTTTACCACTCCAAAGGAATTGCACTTCCCCTCATGGAAAGCTGGAGTCATACAGTTAAAATGAGTGGGAAGCAGGAGCCTCTCAAGATGTCTCTTGTCTGGATGCCTCTGTTAGTTCTATGCACAAGGCATGGTTTTCAGAGAAGCTAAATTCAAATATGCATAAGCTGGTGATGATATACAGCAGGTTTGGTTTTGATAAGCCCAATCCCAGGCCTTTCTATTACCTGGTATTTAATGAATGGGGAAAAATCAGCAATGAGCCAAAGGGGCTGGAACGTGGGCCTCCTGAAGGACAGGAATCACTTTACCAGGGAAATGGTATTTGTGAGGGGAAGAGGAACATCAGGAAAAAATAAGGAATGGTGTTTCTACTACTAATCACTTCTGGCATGTGTTGTTGCAGGAATCTCATCACACTGTCCTAGGAGACGCATTCAAGGAGCGGTATATAACAAAGCCTCACCATAAACCAGTCCAGTTTGATTGTTTTGAGAAAAAAAGCAAGATGCATTGCCGAAATACTAACTGCCAGCATGACTGGGGAATCATAGTGAAGTACAGGACATTTGATAATCTACCAGTGATCAAAATCAAAAGCTTTGTAGTAGAGAACATTGAAACTGGGACACAAATGGATTTTCAGAAATGGAGAGATATTAATTTTTCTCTGAAGAATTTTGATGCTGAAGAGCTGTCCAGCTGAACTCAGCATTTTAATGCATTTACCAACCTACTGCACTAAGCTGAAATAATGGATGATCTATGAGTAAAAAAGTTTTGTTCTTTATGCCACCTTATATGCTAGGCCCCATATCAGCAGCTGGCTAGATTAAAAAAAAAAAGGCTAGTATGGCCACGAGAAAAAATTGCTATCCAATTAAATGTTTCACTAGAAGGTTTAAGATAAGTAGGGCCAGACATGTGGCTAAGCCTCCAGATCTTAATCCTGCTGCCATGAAGAGGTTAGTCTGAGAAAAACAAAATCAATTTGAATGACTAATTAAACATCTAATGTCAGGTGACAGGCTACAACTTCAAGCATTTCTGTGTGAATCAGAACTTGTTACCAGTGACTTCTGGTTGGATTGAACCTCCATGTAGACAACATTGCTTATGCATACTGATACTTTGGCTACTTTTAATGCTTTAAGCATCTTGATATATAGAAAATTGAGAGAAAATGTCCAATAACTTTTCTGTAAGGTCAATATTGCATCTTTCAAATCTATATTTAATAGAGAATTGTTCTACAAGAGTCTGAGAAAAGCAGCAGGGCTTCATAAACCCTCCTGGAGGACACATCTTCTGGATTGAAATGGTAGCAGTTTCCTTCTGTCACTACACGTTCACCAGTTGCCATTGCATGTTTCATGTATGTCGAATTATGTGCCTGACATATCTGAATCCTGAAGAAAACCACCTTGAAATAGGAACCCAAATAGGAGTCCAAAATGTATTTAACTGCCTAAACCCTAGTGAGACCTGTGGCATTCTTTCAAAGTGTTATGTGGAATTTAAGAGTAAACTATCTTTTTAAGCACTGTTTCACATTCCGAGTCAGTGGTTTTTACTGTGAAAGGTGTATGCACTGTACAGGAAGCCTCAATCTCAGGCTTACAGAAACTTACTCTGTATTTAGTTTCTACCTAGCTCTTTGCTGTTCTTATATTTACTTTCAGAAAGGAAACACAGAACAATGGATAAAGATAACATATGGCTGCAAAATGCCTTTCCTCTAAAACTGCTAGGAACAAAGATTCTGCAAAAGGCTGGCTAGCACATTCAAATGAAAAATACATGGAAAAATCACAGTCCTTGCATATCAGCTTGTTGTGTGAAAGGCTCATCTACTTTAGGACTCTTGACATTAAAAAAAAAAAAAAAGAAAATCAGTCTTAATTTTCACAGCTTATAGTAGTAACTACTGAGAAGTTAAGGAATTTGAGGAGTTTCAGTCTTTTCCTCTTGTTTGACCACAAGGATTGCAGACTACAACAACTCTTCAGTTCAGCCTGAATGAATGTAATAAAGGTTGACAAGGTAACACATTAATAAGAATTCAGCTTGATACAAAACTACCTCCAGTACACAGTGCATATGGGAAGGTGAGGAAGAGCACCAGCACTCTACTTGGAATTTGAGAATATCTGATTTTTTTTGGCCATTGAACCCAAAGTTGCATATTTATTACCACATAATGCTCAAGATGATAAGCATGGTAACAGCTCTGAGAAAAGCTGAGGATAGGAGGGACCTCTACCGGCCATTTTGTAACCTACAGCAGTTTGCCCAGGATCGTACGTCCTGAGAGCCTCTGAGCATCTTCGAAGTTGAAGACATCACAACCTAACTGGGCAATCTCTTTAAGTCGGCACTTGGGTACCCTCACAGTAAAAAAGTACTTCCTGATGTTCAGAGGGTACCTCCTGTGTTTCAGTTTGTGCCTATAGCCTCCTGCCCTGTCATTAGGCACCACTGAAAAGAGCTTGGCTGCATCTTTGTGGCCTTCATTCAGATATTTATACACAAACAGCGGAGATGTCCCTGAGCCCTCTCTTCACCAGGCTAAACAGTCCTGGTTCTCTCCCCTTGTTCTGAGAGATGCTCTTTGAAAAATGTCAGTGGGCCTCTGCTGGATTTGCTAGAGATCTGCTGTTTGTTGTAATCAAGCACAAACAGCCAGTTGCAGGGCACAGTGCAAGCTCTAGCACCTCTGTAAGCCTCTTGACTTCTTTCGGAGCTATCCTCATTGTGTTTAGGGTTTTTTTTTTCAAGATACAGCTGGAGCTAACAGCAATAATACATCAGGAGATTACTTTGAAAGAATTTCTTCACTGTTAATTGTTGTGAAAGTTGCTCTAAATACTAGATAGTGAAGAGTAAGAATTAGTGCTATAACTTTGCTTATCTCTGAGTAAGAAGACATTTGTTACCGCTGTAACTTGATTCATGTGGTATTGTGGATTGGGCAGTCACTTCAACGAACACAGTGTAATCACTGGTAGCAAAGTGCCATGAAAAAGTATCTTGAAATTATGGTAGGTTGTCTTCTTGAGGACACAGAACAGAAGAAAGTACATCATAACAATATTCTGTTGGGTTATAGAAGACTGCCAGTATCTGACAGTATTTGTATTCATCTGGTCTCATGCACATTATTTAATGAAAGAAGAATTAAAACATAACAGTCAAGACTTGTACAGCTCTGCTCCAGTATGGACAATGAGAAAAGCTTAAAATCAAAGCTTTGTTCTGCATCTTGGTACTGAGGATAACATGACAAAAACCATCACAGTTTTTGAAAATAAATTTAATTTCATCTATTAGAAATATTATCCCCAATAGGTTCACCTTTCCACAAAGGCTTAGATTTTAAACAACAAAGTTCACATTTTTTAAAATTAATAAACAGCTAAATAATTCATTTCAGTATTAGATTCAGATTCTGGTAAACTGAGTGAGAAAACAAGTCAATATCAGGTAATCAGAAAGGAGTAACAACTTTTTTATACTGTCAGTTATTTTTGGACCACTGATGTAAGCATAGAACTTAAATTCAGAGACATACTAAATTGACCAGATCTATGAAATCAGCACATTATTTTCAACAGTTCCACATATTTGAGCAATATTTTAATGACTTTCGCACTTTACTCTAATGTAAGTCAAGTCAACCATCATATAGAACAAATAATAAATGCTGTTTAATTGGGCATTTCCAGTTTCCTGATACACAGAGTAACTTTGCATTGTAAACAAGCCTAGTACAATCCACAAAAAAACTGTTCACTTTATGGTTCACACTTTCAAATTTGTGATTACCATCATTTTACTTTGCTCACCAGAAGCAGGCTTGTACCTGGACGTTTTTGCTTAAAATTTTAGATTAGGATGCCATTTTACGGATCATGTAGTTCAGAATGCCGCCATTGTGGAAGTAAGTAAGCTCCACATCAGTGTCAAATCTCATGATGGCATGAAAGGTTTTCCCAGTATCCAGCTGTTGGAATCAAAGAAAGTCATTCAAGCAGGAGAACATTACACATGTTATGTGACATCATAGTAAAAGGACTATAACAATAGTTTTGCCTTCTTAAGAAATTGTGATAAAAAGCTAAACTAAACAGGCACTGTTTACTTTTTTAATGCAGACAGGAGTACTTCTTTCCACAGACTATAGACAGCTGCTTAAGAGGAAAGTGGTTTAGAACAAACCATAATTAACATGGTATGGACTCTCCTTGCATTGCATTTGCTGGCTCACTTAGATTTATTGTTGATATAAGCCTAGAGGCATGAAAGCTGAGCATCCTTTCAAGTGGTTATACCAATTCCTGATCTTCTTTTAAGTGGTCATTCTTCTGGTTTATGTACAACAGCAATACTAATTTCACTAACTTCCCTGTGGCCTAGCCTTTGGGAATCGGATTAGCACAGAGACAAATGTATGAAGTGAATAAAGCCATTGTGTTTTACTGAAGAGTCCCTAGTCAGGTATGTCCAGATGAATGCACATTGCACATTCATCTGCCACTCTTCTGTGGCTGGTAAGCTGACCAGCTCTTTGTGATCTATCCATTTCAGGACAGTTAATGAGGCACACATAAAAAACTACCATTAGAAACTAAATGAGGGAGATCACCTGCATTAAATAATGCAGCAAGTAGATTGTTTTGTTAACTGCAGTAAAAGAGCAGACTATCAGCAGCTATTAGGTTAAGTCAGCTAGACAAAAAGTAGTCTTTCACATAGAGGGCCTGAAGTTTAACTACCTTTTATGCTGGGTATCCTTTAGACTTCACTTTGAATGCTACACTGTGTACAACATTTTGTCAGTTATATTATCAATTAATTGTTTTAAATTCGTTTCAATAGATTAATTTATTTAATACTTACAGTTCACTTTCCATTTTGCTTCAAACACTTAACAGAGAAAAAAACATAGTGGACTTGAATGACTGCTCCAGAATACAGGACTGTTTTGTGCTAAATAAAACAGCTTGGGCATGCTGCTTTTATATCCCATCATAGCAAATCCCTCTTAGAGTAACTGTTTTCATCTTTTCTGCCATCTCAATTCCCCCTCCCTCAAGCAAGAGAAACTTACTGCCATATGAAAGCACATTGTTTGAAGAGACATTTGATTCTGAGATAAATTACAGTCATTCAGTAAATGCAGCCCTTAGGTGTCTCTTACCTTAACCTGGACATTCATCTGCGGTTTTAGTTTTTCAGGAATTACAATTGTGTAACGCTCCCGTCCAGTGAGTCCTAAAGTCCTCGCATCCTCTCCAGGCAAATACTGCAGAGGAATCACTCCCATCCCTACTAGGTTGCTCCGATGAATTCTCTCATAGCTTTCAGCAAGCACAGCCTTGACACCCTGGGAAATATACAACAGCTGTAGTTACTTTCATTGTTCAGGGTAGCCTTTCTGCGCTCACAGGAAGGAAATTGGTACATTTGTGGTCCCCCTCCATTTCATTTATCAGCTACTGCTAGAGTTAGCAGGCTGGTCTTACAGTGGACTGTCTTGATTATATGTTAACATTCAAGCATCTTTAAAAGAAGCATGATTGTCAAAAAATTCCATATGCTTTTTCAGGAATCCTGCATACTTCTATAACATGTCTTACGTAGAACACCACTAGTCATTTACATAGCTCTTCCTAATTCACAGCTGCCCTCCTACATTACAAGCTCCAGGATGCAGTTTAATTAATTTCTAAATTTTTACATGTTAGTATGATTAAGATAAAAAAACTACCACTGGACAAAACCCCCAAAAACTTATAGGCAAACATAATCTTAAACATCAACTCTTCCAAATCTTTGTTAAATAATACACTATTGCCTTTACGAATTCCACACCAAGCAAGCTTGAATCAGAGTTCAGGCTGGTAAATAATGGCAGGACGAGACAAAGAAACGTGTATTTCACTGTATGTGGATTTCTATTAGGCTCCTATAACAATACTGCTAAGCATCTCTGCAATCTGTATGGTGAAGCCATGCCAGATTTCATTTTTACTAATACTACTTTTTCTTATCCATGTTCTGTCTTCCCTGCTAAGTGAGTTGAAGGAGGCAGCTGGAAGCAGACCCAAGTTTTCCTGGTTTATGGCAAGCAGAAGAAAGAAACTGGCTTTCTGGTGTAGCTTTTCATATTTCTAGCTGAAGATCAGGCAAGGCTTCCAGTCTAATATATATATTAACATTTAACTAGTTTTTTAACTGGACTGTGGCATTTGGATTGCACAGCAGCTCTTGCTACCAAAAGTGAGAATGAGCTACCCAGGATGTTGGTCACAAGCTAGTCTTCCCGACAAATTAATGCACTTCTAAAAACTGTCCTCCTCCTAGTTTACTGTATTCACTCACCAAGAGGAATGGTCCTTTAGCTGCCCAGTCTCTGGAACTTCCTGCACCATATTCTTTTCCAGCCAGCACAATCAGAGGATGGCCAGCCTGCTTGTATCTTTCTGCAGCATCGAATACATCCAGCTGGAATGAAAATGCCAAATACACACTTTCTGGGGGTAGAAGCACAGTTCCAGGGAAACAAGGAAAAAAATGTCCCCACATAAACAGCTCAAGCCTCCACTTTCCACCAAGCAGCACTTTCAGGGTATTGACCATACAGTGCTTTGTGGCTTCTAGCTTGATCTCACTCCTAACACAAACCTGCGCTTTCCACTACCCCTTCTACAGTGGTTATGCCCTCCACTGATAGCACCACATGTATGACCTGCTTCCCTTGGTCAATGAAGCTCATCTCCTCTCACTGGCTTTACTTTAAAGGTACTTAAGTAAATTACCTCAATTGTAAGAAGGAAAGCCATTACTAATCCACTCTATTGTCAATAAACCTCAGTTTTGATCAGCATGTGTACTTACAGTTTCCCCAGAAGGGAAATGGACAGTCTGAGGTCCTTGTTTATCAATAAATTTATTCACCAAGCGAATGTTTGCAAATGTTCCTCTGGCCATGACAGCATCATTCCCTCTGCGGGAGCCATAAGAATTGAACTCTCGAGGAGTCAAGCTATTTAGGGAAAAGCAAACAAAGAAAAAAAAGAAATTATGTTGGTTTTAGACTGAAGCACTCTCTGTGCTTTAAAAGAAGAAATGATCTGGTGTTTCTGAGGCAGGTAAATACATAGTTCCCATCATGGCAGTAGTGTCCAGTTAGCTGATTTTGAAGTAAATAAGAAAACCCCAAACAACAAAAAATAAATAATCAGAAGCATACCTACAGCTTGGTCACAGAAAGCAGCTTCCATAGTATTCTTATCTCTTGCCTTAGAAAGCAGTATCTGATAATGTTTCAAAGACATTGTTCACATTTAGTCAGAAGATGCAACAGATTTCCTAATAACTGACTCCTGTAAATACTCCTTGTTATTTATATTGCCATATCATACAGAACAAAGGTAGAGACACCGCTGTGCTAAAACATCTGAAAGGCAGAGGGAGCCCCTGCTGCAAGTGAGAACTCCAGAAGAAAAAGTTAATTTGTAAACAGAGACAAAGGAATGAGGGGACACTTCAGCCTTACCAGTAAACAAAAAATGTACTGGAATGTGACGAAAAATTGGACTGTTTGCACTGGGCTACATCCAAACAGCAGCTACGACATACAGCAGCTGTTTTGTAATGTCTGTAGGACTCTTTAGATTTCAAAGTGACTGACAGCAGAGGGCCAAAGAGTCAAAAAGCTGTTAAATTTCAGTAGATCACACTGTTCTAATAAATTTCCTTTCCAGAGTTATTATGTCTAGTGAATTATTTTTTTCTTTTAATAATGTAGGTGCTGTTCCTCAAAACACCACTGAAATTTTAAGAGATGCTAAACCAGAGAACAGAAGTATTATATTATCTGTGAAGACCAAATAGGGCAATTCAGCAAGTCCCAGTCTTGCCTTAAGTTGAGCCCCTTACTAAACTGACAGACTGGCCATAGGAAAAGACCACAGTCTGGACTTCAACCACAACAGCTTTGCCAGTCATTGCAGCTGCACTGAAACCTAAACTTGTGGATGTTCTGTTGCTCCCGATAGCTTAGATCTATGAAATAGTTGCACATGCTAGAAGAAATTAGTATAAAACAAATTTTTGGTATTAAGGACCATGATCATTTTGCTTCTATCAGGGAGACAAATCTTGATTCCCTTATTCATGATAATGTAAAATCTAACCTGAAAATTATCTTCTTCCCTTCCCTGTCTCCAAAGGTCACAGATGTGCACACTATATCCCAAGTTCTCACACTTGGCGAGAGCTGCTGAAAGCAGCAGAGAAAAAAATGCTTTTCTTTATTCTTTTACATTTTCACCAGGCCTTTGTCAAGGTATACAAGTATATGTGAACAGATAGCAGATATGTGAGCCTGTAACATGGTACAGTAGTCGTGGCTCATTTCCTCTTCCCAATTTATAACAAGATCAAGAAGTAGAGCTTACCCTCTGCTGGTCAAATAACGAGCTGCAGGACTATTTCTTGCTATATTGCCAGCTGGAGAGATATGGTCCGTTGTCACAGAATCCCCAAAATTCAACAGGACATAAGCATCTTCAATTGTTTTCGGGGTCTGAAGAGCCAAAGTCTAAGCCACCATAAATACAAACAAGATCATTAAAATATGACACAGAACTCCTTTATCTTTCTCAAAAGTGCAAGCTGCAAAATAAAGTCTGCCTTTTTATGTAAGTTGAAAGAAAGAAAAGACCCCAAAACTATTAAAAATAATTACATTCTTGAACAAAATACAATGTCCTGGCTGTCTGTCAGCAAGTTCATGGGTGAAGAAAATAGCTGAAATGAAAAAAACCCACAACATTAACAGGCTTCCTGTGGCATATGCATGAAAGTAGATGAAAACACCTGATTGCTAGACAGCTGCATGCATTGAAATCTGCATTTTCTTTTAAATGGTATTGACATAGCAACAGAAACACTGAACTACTTGATGCAAAAGGCAGGCAGGCAGAATTGTGGGGTTTGTTTCCTGTCCTTTTCTCTAACTTGCATTGTGACTATTTTGAAGTATATAAATTTAAAAGGAAAATGAGATTTTTCAAAAGCCCTGAAGTGACTGAGAACCCTTACAATCTTCATATTCACTCATGACTTTGTATTAAAATGAGTGGAATAGCCTAATTCTAACATTTGAGAAGCAAGGCCTCAACAGGCTATGATGGATACTCCCAGGCTCCTTGAAGTGGCTTTGCCTCACCTGTAACATTAGTCAAGGTAACACACTTTGGCTCAATTCAAAGGGAAAGCATGCACATACCAGACCATCAAAGAAAGGTGGAGACTTGATGTAAGTTGACTTGGGATTCCAAGTATATAGTTTATCTGAAGGAGCTTCTAAGGCATTCCAAGATTCATTTACTGTCTGAAAAACAAAAAAAAAATATCCTTCTGATTTCTAAGTTTTCAGAAGCAACAGAATTACTTCAGAGTCCAGGTAAAATTACAAATCTTATTTGTGAAGCTGGAATACCTCACCTTCTAATATCAGCTTACTGTTTAAAACACATCATCTGTATGTTACAATAAAAAGAAAAAATCATGAAAGAGCAATTTTCAGGACACAACTGTCTGAAGACAGTTGGGAAGAGCCAATTAATTAACCAGAAGCTACTAAAAAAATAAAACAAAACAACAACAGACCAAAACTCATTTGAATACTTGTCAAGACCAGGAGCAACAGCAATAGAAGGAAAAGGTTGATGTCATTATCAAGACCAGCTTATTTAACACATTCAGAATAGCATAGCACATCAATCAACCTACTGCCCAGGGGATTAATTCACCTCTATTTTTTGGTAGACCTCCTTGAACATTCCAGGAATAACAAACTGACGCTCAACAGCCTGAATCTCATCTCTTGTTGGCCAGATATCTTTCAGGAAAATCTTCTTCCCCAAAGCATTTGCTCCTGTAGAAAATGGTATTGTTATGTTCTTTTCATATTTTTTTCATTTAAAGAAAAGAAGAAAAGTTTACTATGGTATCCTTCTTACTATGTGTTTCTTCTAATCTTGTCATGAGACACACTTTTTCACCTACAAGGGTCTGACAGAAGAGGGCCTCACAAACTTCATGATGCCTGTACATATACACCTTCTTTTGCCAGTTCTGATGACCTTGCAGAATAATTTATAAAATAATTCAGGCTAGAAAGGATCATTGAGGGTTGTCCATCTGCACTACCTGCTCAAACAAAGTCTGCTAGATCAGTTTGCTCATGAGAGACTGTCACACCCAGATATAACCCAAAAGATATCCCTGTGGAATTCAAATACTGGTCAGGTTTGGCTTCCCCCTTTCTCCATGATGCAGACTCCCTGTTGCTCTGCTTCTTAACAATTCCATGCTTTCTATCCCAGACGTACTCAGATATTCGAAGTGTCTTCGTGGGACAAATATTTCTAAGGTGCTTATCTCCAGCCAGTTTAGTTTATAAGCTGTGGAAAGAAGCATCCTGAAACTCTTACCCAAACACTCTTTCTCAAAGTCAATCCGGATAGTCCCTGCAATTGCATAGGCTATCACCAGCGGTGGGGAAGCCAGGTAGTTAGCACGGGTATTGGGATGGACACGCCCTTCAA
Organism: Melopsittacus undulatus; assembly: GCF_012275295.1. Taxonomy (NCBI): domain Eukaryota; kingdom Metazoa; phylum Chordata; class Aves; order Psittaciformes; family Psittaculidae; genus Melopsittacus; species Melopsittacus undulatus. Next base: position 61,096,842 of record NC_047557.1, on the reverse strand, counting down.
AATTCCTATTGCCGGACAACACACCCACCGCTATGAGGTCTCCCTGTAAGACACAATTTGAGACAACAATATCTGAGGTGCTTGCAGACTCCGTACACCAGCAGGTCTGTAGAGCTGTGACATGGTGCAGCATCAATGACTGGATGGTCTTAGAACTGTCTCCTTCCAAACAATTCCAAAGCACTTCCCACAATAAATATAGACTTCACACACATGTATATTACTTTGCATACTGTAACACAGCTTAGAACTGCAGACAACAGAGAACAGCTTACCTAAATGAGCTACACAGGAAAAACTGCATACCTGTGTAATCGCCTGGACAACAGGCTCTGGTAGGGGTCCACTATTGCCAATACATGTCATACAGCCATAACCCACTACATCAAACCTAGACAGAGCACAAAATCATTAGTGAACGAAAAGCTATTTTGGAGCAATCCCTTAGCAGCTGGCTAGGGTTACTTTTAGAAGATGTACTGCTTCAACAAGTGAATTGCTGCCAAAACCACTGTTTTTGAAAATGCTCAATTTTTACCATTGCAGTGACTGTCCATTCATGCAGAATAAAGAGCTCAGAAATGTGTCATCTAACAAGATGAACGACAGTATAGGATCATTTATGTTATTTTAAAACCATTAATCTTGAAAAATAACTCATTCTCCTGCTTAGGAACATGAGCCTTCAGAAGTTACAGCAGGCATCAGGCCCTCTCCTTTGCTGGTACAGTCAGCCAGCACAACAGCAAGGTACTAACATAGGCAGGATCATGTTGTAGAGTACCTGCCTGCCATATCCTTCGAGCTGTACAGAGAAATACTTTTTCTATTGCATAGCTTGTTGTCAATGCTTTTAGTTAAGCAGCCACAGGACAACAGTAAGAAAAGCACTCTTACCCTAGTTGAGAAAGGTAACTCATAACTCCACTCTCCCTCAGATAGTATGTGACAACCCCGCTTCCTGGGGACAGGCTAGTTTTAATGTATGGCTTCACTGTCAAACCAGCTTCAACAGCTTTCTTAGCAAGCAATCCTGAAAAATGCGAAGGACAGTTGCAGTTTTCCTGGAAGTGGACAGTCTTGTGTATCAGCAGATTAAAGGAAGTACCATTAAATAACTGGAAAATAGAAAAAGGCTCAATTTCCAGCAATAAAATAGTACAGCGAGCCAACAGCACCAACCCCAGAATAGCCAGCTAAAGCTTCAGTGTTCACGTGAACTGTAGGATCCAGCCTGCAATTTCCACTCCACTGGAAAGCAGCTGGAAATTGCATTCAACAAGATGCACTTACACTCGGACAGCATGTAGACATTCAAAACTCAGGACACTATCTGTAAGACAAGTGTCTCACAATAAAATGAAATGAAGAACTGTTAACTTCCCACTTACACTGGTCTAGTGACTCAGCACTGAAGTAACTGTCAACTTATGATCTGCTGCCCTCAGCAGCAGATGGCTGCGAGAGCACCAACTCTGGCCCTTGTCACAAACTACCTCATGATCTACAGCTGCTTGCTGGAGTGCTGTTTTAGCAACCCTGGATTTGTAACACACATAGATGCAGTATAGCATATGTTACCAGAAATACATTTATCCTGAATTTCCACCTTTCAAATTGTCCATACACACATAAATGTTCAGAAAACAAGCTCCCTCCAGCCCTTTCCTAGGATGGATAAAAAAGAAGCCACAACTAAGCAAAACTTCACATTCTCATGCCTCGTTCTCCCTCACACATGTACTTAGATAAGAAAATACACAGAAGCTCTGCTTTGATCTAACATGATCTCCAATACGGAGAAACCAGACTGCTTTCTTTGCCAGCTGTGCTAGAATAATCTGGAAATCACCACTTGCTTGTGGTCTGTTAAAAGGCCTACGCTGATAGATTTGGAGGCCTAAAGGTAGATAAATTAATATTAAAAAACCATTCTATTGCTGAAATTGCTGAGGCTCCCTAGCTGTCAGAGGGATCTGAGGAAACTGAAGCTCTTAGAAATCTCTGAAAAATGTGATCATGAACACATAATCATCCTAGGACATCCCAGCCTGTCTGAAAGTGTTGGCTTCTGTTTTCCTGCCATTACCAGTTCTGAAAAGAATGCAAAGTCAGATTCTAAAAACTGGCAAGTAAATGCCAGAATTTAAGTTGCAACACCACCTTTATCCAACACAGACTAGGTTGTTAAGGCTACGTCAGCATACACTATTTCCACAGATACACAACCCCTGCACATCATTTAGTACACAGGATATACAGTGGCAGTTTGAACAACTATTCCTATTTGCGGTTTCTTTCAGCTTGGTTACTTAGTGTGTGAGATCACTGTATGTTTTATTTACTTTCATTTCAAACTACTCTGAAAGCTAAATTAACATGTTTCTTGTGGGTATCTTGGAGGTTCTCAACACTGTAGTGTACAAACAGTTCTTGGAGACATAAAATTACTTTTTCTCTGCTTGTCAAGGTCAAAGCACAAGCACTGCTATTTCAAAAGGCAGCAAAGGTGTGAGAACCCACTAGATCTCAGCACATATGCTAAGATCCTTAGGACTATGCTAAGATCTACTACATTCTTCAGGCTGCTTTGCCTTAAGTAGTAGTGAATGTGTTCAAAATACCTACTTGTATCTTTAAGAGCATTCTACACTTTAAAAGCTGGCTATTAAGCTGAAAGATCAGCATCCCCACTGTCACAAAGAGTGTTAAATATGCATGCAAACTTGCTGACAAGGCCCTCTATCCCATGATGCAAGTCACTGATGAACAGTAAGCCCTAATGCAGTGATGACCTTAAAGTGACAGACAGGGTCTATGCATATGTTTGTGACAGAAAGAAATATGTGAGCATGTAGACAAGCACTGGGAAAGATGGCTGAACTGGTGTAGTAAGACTGAATCCTTTGAGCTGACTCTTTTAATTCATATTTTGTTGCCAGAAGTAGACATTCGGAATGAGAAATTTTCTGCCCAGATGAGCCAGGCTAAAAATGAACAACCTCTTGACCTGAAAATTAACACACTCATCTTAGACTAATTGTACTCATCCACTCCTACAATACCTCTAGCAAAACATGTGCTTTGTACTCTGCTGCTACGTCAGAGCACCGTCAGACTTTAATTCATAGACAGCTCTTCACTGTTGCTCTTCTTGTGGCTCTGACTTTCAATAGCCTCTTCTCAGGTCTATATAACAGCTTCTTTGCATTTGAAGAAGTGTCAGAGGTGCCAGTTAATTCAGTTCCAGCTTGCCCCATGGAGAAGATAGTGCAAGAAGTATACATTTCTTCAACCCACATTTCTAGCTACAATTTCTGGAATTAATTCTGCTATCTTTAGAGACTAAGTTCAGTTTTAGCACTTTAAATAACAAACAGCACTGTGCACGTAGAATTACATCAGTATTATATTTGTCTTTAGGACACACAGCCAGAGCCATAAAGAAACTACTGCACATTTAAGGAAATAAGCTTACCTGCTCCCAGCATAACTGAGGGATTACTGGTGTTTGTACAGCTTGTAATGGCAGCAATCACTACTGAACCATGAGCAAGCTCAAAGTCACAGCCCTCAAAGCTGAATTTGACAACACTGTTGTGTTGATCTGGGGCAATTTGAAATCCCTTAAATCCTTGCTGTAAGAGAAGAAAGAAAGAATCAAAAGGATGAGGTTAGTATTAGTATTTTGAATGGATATTAGTATGGGCTGGGAACATCACGAATGACAAGCATCTGTCAATCACATCCATATTCGCACTTTTAGGTCTGGTGGTGAAGGCTTGCATTTCTCAACAGTCAAATTGGTGGTCAAAAATAATTTTTCTAGGGTCTATCCTATTCTTTGTTTATTGGTAAAAGAGGCAGCTTTCGCAGTAAAATGTATTTGTGTTTTCTTCCTGCATTAATATATCCTTCTCCAGATTGCTTAGATGCTCCTTGCTCCAGATGCTCCAGATTCCTGACCACATACAATCTGGTTATACAACCTAGTCCCGAGATTTTAGACATAATACGTAAGATTTTTTTAAGCCACAAATATCGAACAGTTCAAACTTCCACTAAGAGCTGACTTGAGAAGTAAAAGCCTGACTGTTGAAAAAACACCAGAACAACCCAAACCCAAAACAAAACCCACAAAACAAAAATGAAGCACCAGAAAGCACTGTTCATGACATGAAAAATCACACTTATAGATCTGAAAGCACAAGGTCATTAAATGGAGTTTGGAACATGTATCAAAACAAGAATTATTGTGAACTACTTATTTTGATTCACATCACTAGATTTCTGTACTGCCTTTATCAAGGGCAGTTATTGTATTAAGTAAGGATTCAAATTGATTTTGGAAACTTAAGTGTCTGGGTATATTAATTCAAATTAAAATCTTGCTCTTCTTTCAGTGACTGGATGATCTAGGCAGAAGTCTTTTTTTCTATCTTTACCACCACCATCAAACAGCTACAGACACACATGCAGTCCTCATCTGATAAAAGATTTGAGTACTGACTGCAAAACTACATTGTGGAGCTCACGGCATAATCTGCTTGGAAAGATGATCTGGATAGTTAGCACAGAGTTCACTGTAATAGCTGCTTCTAACAAACCCACCATGGTCCACTGTAACAATACCCACCGAGGCTAGTTCATAAATTCCTAGTATATATCAAAACCATATTAGGCCTAAGACTGATTTAAATCAGAAAGAACTACTGTTTCAACAGGACATGAACAACTTCCTATAAGGGAAGCATCAGCCCAATTTTAAACTACCCACTGTTGATGTAATCTTTGAAAATGTATTCACACATCCTCATTTACTTTCCATATGCAAATAAACAATACAGAAATTTACCAGAATGTAGATCCTGAACACTGAACAACTTCTAGAAACATGCATTAGCTTATACGCTCAAAGGTTCCTAGTCTCTACCTTGGCTCCCAGACAAGTCTCAAAGTCCTTCTTCATATCCGAAACAGCAACTTTGTCCTGAGGTCTTTTTGGTCCACTGCAGCAAGGCACAACAGTATGGAGATCCAACTCAATAACCTGTTCAGTAAGAGGAACAGAGAGCGATTCAGCACTCCATGACAAGTTAAAGCCAGTTAAGCCACAGGTATGGTTTACCTCTGCTGTTGAACCAGGGCTATGTCTGCATACCTTTATGTTTGTTTGCAGAAATTAAAGACACATGAGACGGGAAAGATCATATGAAAAGAAGCTACTCTACTTTTAAACCCTGCCAGCTCTCAGGTATGGCTCCCAGAAGTACCCTAGTTATTTAAAACCCAATGTGTGACTAAAGCAACTAAGTAATATAGATGCTTTTAAGAATTATGTCCTTTCACATGCTAGCAGCAGGGTCCTCTTCAGAAAACAATGATGTGAAGAAATCCTGGTACTGGCATAAACCAAAGCAGACTATTTATCTTGGCGTTGGGGAGAATGTTCAGTCTATTATGAAATAGAGATTATCCTATTTTCCTGTTCCTCACAAATTTGTCAACTTTGTTGCTGAATCTTCCTTCCTATATTTACTAAGTTTCTTGAATAATAATGCAAACTTTAACGTAAGTTACAAAGTAAATTCTTACTGTAGAGAAAACCAGGAATATTCTTGATTTTCCTGGACACTGAGTAAGATCTTCATTTTTTTTTGAACACAAAATAATGTTTGTGGTCTGCAGTTACCACATAGTGCTTCTAAGTGTCCTGACTGACTCAACAAAAGTTACTGAAAAGAAAGGTAAAACTGGGACAAAGCTTACACAGACAACATCCGCACTACCTTCATAACTCTGAGTCTGGACTGGATTTCTCAAAACTACATGGATCAAATTGCAGAATCTGCACCAGCTGGAGCTCAACTGAAAGCCAATCTATACCTGTGCCAGAGCTTTCATGAGAGCCAGCTGATTCATTCTACTGGGCCCTAAGCTGTGTGGACCAAGCCAATAAGGAGCTCCACATCTATTTCTGATTTTCTGTGAAAAACAGACAATTGTCACATCAAAACAGGTCAGAGCATAAAGCAAGGAGCCAGAAGACAGAGTAGTTTCTAACCTGTGTGAAGTTCGGGTCCTGAGAGGAGTTCTTGAAATCTCTTAGCATTCCCACAGCCTCAAGATACTTTTTTGTGCATATAACTTTCTCTTTATCGCGACCTAAGACGAAAAACAGATATAGCAAAAACAAAACACAAATGAAACTGAGGCACTACCATGTGACAGAAAAATTTTTAAAAAATGTGTAACAACCTATTTCACTGTTCACACTGTACACTGCTTTACAAAACCCTTTCGGCACAAACATTAGAAACTCACTAGAAATAAAGCAACTGAACAGACTTAGTGGTTTTTGCAGAACAAAAACTTGGGGTCCTGCTTTTTTCATCTGGACAAGCTAAGTTTGGGTGGGTCTAATCAGTCAGTCAGATGCAGAACAGTTTAGAAGTTGGCTCCTCCTAAAAAACATGGACCCTAAAAGCAAGGAACAGACTGAATAAGCAAGCATGGATTAAAAAAAAAAAAGCACTCAAGCTCCACCTGATTCAACCCATTGTTGACTACACTATATGGACCTGGAGTCCTTGCATTCAACTACATCTTTAATCCACGGTTATCTTCTTACACTCACCAGTTTGTATCAGGTACCCAATGCTGATATCATCCACCGGGAAAAAGGCAGCTGTTGCTCCATACTCGGGACACATATTGGCAATGGTGGCTCGGTCAGCAATTGACAGCTGGGCTACACCAGGACCAAAAAACTCCACGAATTTACCCACAACTCCAACTTGGCGAAGGTGCTGTTATAAAAATACAGTGCCTGTGTCATTGTTAGGTGTCAAACAACCTGAGCATGCATGCTATGAAATCCAGATTCCAACTTCAGAGAAACCTTTTTCAAAGGTTTTTACAGCCATTTGAAACCAGGAAGCTTTGGTAAACTAAATCACAAAGATGATGACACAGAGATGTAAAGTTTTAATAATAAGGTATAAGACAGGGACTTATTCCTTATAAACTTGCTCTTCCTCTCATTTAAACTAGAATCTGTGTTAGAAAAACTATTTTTCTCAACTTGATGTTCTAAGGAGAGGAGAACAATGTAGGGTCTTTAGCCAGCAAACCCAGGAAGATGAGGCAGAAGGAAGAAATAACTGCACAAGTACATGAATCAAACTGCAAATGACTGAAAACACATGTCTGCACCAACTCATAAAAAAAACAAACCCAAAACATTGGTTTTCCCCATTTGGAGGTTCTCTCTAGAGACCTCATGTTCATCTCATGATGAAGACATATGTACCAAACTTCTGACCTCCAACAACATTAATGCTGACCCAAGCAGCTATTAATTCAGTCACAGTCCACAGAGTGAATAAACATATCATGAACACATGACATGTGAGTGAAACAGCTGCAGATCAAAGAAATCAGACTGCAGCGCTTACTGTCTATTTTCAAGCTTTACATTGCCTTAAGTGGGGACTTCAAAAAAGACAGTCATTGTGGGCTTTTTTGAGGCAGCAGAGAAATAAGAACGTTTTACAAGCAGTGTGCTCTAAAGTAGATCTGCATGTGAGGATTTGAACAAGCCATGAGATATCAGCTCTCTGTTCTATTTTGTCTGGCTTCTGAGGATTAGGTTTGTCTAGCAAAGTTGTGGTTGTCCTTAGGCACCTGATTCCAACCCTCAAAGAGAGATAAAGCTTAAAGAAAAGTCCAAAATGACTACATGAAAGCACACACAGGGCTCCTGAGCACAGTGGCTCTGTCCTACAGAACACACGCAGCTTCCAGCAGTAATGGCAAAGCAGAAGTCACGTTAATCACCTTGGTAATGGTGAGCACAATGTCAGTGGATGTTACCAGTGGCTGAGGGTTACCTAGCAGCTTATAACCAACCACCTCAGGAAGCACCATGCTGATTGGCTGGCCCAACATCACTGCTTCTGCTTCAATGCCACCGACACCTGTACACAACAGAAGTATACAATCCAACTACTGAGTTAGTAATATATCAAATATATACCACAAACTACAATTAACTGATGATGATTCAACTTAAAATGTGAAAGGGGAGAGAAGGCAGAAAATCAGAGGGCTTAGCCTCTTGCTTAAGTGGCACTTCTCATCTTGCTTCAGTTTCTGCAATGTTTGTTTTTTTAATTTCTTTCCATTCCATATTTTCATCCTTGTTCCTCGGCCATTACCTAGGATACTGGGTAATACTAAGTAACTTACTCTGAGTATGTTTGACTTTTACAGTAACAGATGTAGAAGTTTTATTTAACAACTTAAGCATTCAGTGCATAACCAAAGACATGCAATTGAATGTGTTGTGCTGCGAAATGCATGCAGACCATTACTGCTGATCACCAAGCAGAAATTTAAAAAGTTATTTTAAAGGAAAGAAAGATTAGAGTCAAGAGCACAGACTACTCTAAAGAATACTAACAGAAAAGCTACTTGTTTAGATAGAAATATCTTCCTTATACCTACTAAGTTTCAACCAGGCTTGGGCATGTGCAGGTGGGAACCTCTGTGTTAAGCACCCTTCAGTACTAGAGGAATGCAAGTGAAATGACTACTTAATTTTCCTAATTTAACAAAGTAAAGTTTAATTTTATAAACATAATGCATTAAGTATTTGTACATATCTATTTCAATAGGATTCCTATCACCATGTCACAGGAAGAGAGAAAGCTCAAATAAAGTTTTTGCTACCATGTGCGGGATGACTGCAAATACTTTTATTTCATACCTCTTTATTTAGTCAATAATTCAAACACTGCAGTTTTCCACTACAAGCAGAAAAAGAATTACTTGTATTACTGTAACAAGTATTCTGAAGACTTCCGGTATTAGAATATGCTTCATAGTGCTGTTTTTCACATAGCCTCTCTAGCCATATTTAACTCACTCAGGTTCAACTTTAAGCATTTTAAATCTAATAGAGTATCTGAAGTACTTTTAGATAAGGAAACACTCTGGAAGTAGCTGTGATTAAGGGAAAAAATGGATGTTCACTGATGCTTCAACTCTTTTGCTTTCCCAAACAACTATGATGCTTCCAGAAGTCTAAGTTAATATTTTTCTTGCCTGTTTCCTGGCAACTTAAATGCAAAATAAAGAAAAAAACCCCAAAACAACAAACAAAACAACACATGCACCAGAAATCACCTAAGGCTGTTATCAGAACAGGGAGCTTAGTTACAAAGTCTGAAGTAACTGTAAGAAACCTTATCAAGTTCTTTGAATTTGGGGTCAGTCTGTGTACTGTGTCTGGCTGTCACAGAGATAACTTTTTTTTTATAGCAGCCCATACTGTGCCACCTGTGACCAAACCACTGTTGATAACAGGCCAGTGTTTTAGCTACTGCTGAGCTGTGCTTTTAAAGTGTCAAGCTCTTTTCTGTTTTGCCACTCTACTCCTTAGCAGGTAAGCTGGGGTGGGCAAGACACTGGGAAGGGACACAGCCATGACAGCTGACCCAAACTGAATGAACTGATACTCCATGCCATGTAACATCATGTTCACTCAGCATTAAAACTGGAAGGCAGTGAGTAGGGAAATTTTTCCAAAGTAGCTGTTGCACAGGGACTGGCTGAGCTTTGGTGTGCTGATGGGAGGTGGTTACTGATTGTCTTTGCACCACCGGCTCTAATTTCCTTCCCCTGTGCCCTCCTCCTTCATTTACTAAACTGTCTTTACCTTGACCCATGATTTTCTTCTTGCATTTGCCCTTCTGATTCTCTACACTTATCCTGATGGCAGGAGAAGTTTGTGAGCAGCTGGGTGGAGGGTAACCTGCCAGCCAGGGTCATCTCACTAGTCTGAAACACAGCTTAGACACCAGATTGTTCATGATATGCTACTGCACATACCCCAGCCAAGCACTCCCAAGCCATCTATCATGGTGGTGTGTGAGTCAGTGCCCACCACACTGTCTGGATAGTAGTAGCCATCCTGATCCATTACCACTCTTGCCAAGTACTCCAAGTTCACTTGGTGGATGATCCCAGAGCCCGGTGGAATAATTCTCAAGTTTTTAAAAGCCTGAGAGCCCCACTGAAACAGAAAGAATTGGAATAAACAATTTTCAATGACCATGAGCACTGGAAGAGGTTTTGTTCACTGCACTATTCTCCATGCAAAAAGGATTCTTTTAGTACCTTTAAGAATTCAAATCTTTCTTTGTTTCTTTCAAATTCCAGGTCCTGATTTTTTTGCAAGCTGTCTGATCTGTAAGTGAAAATAATCTGCTGTCAGAACCAAGAGTATCCATCTGAAATTTATGTCTGGTTAGATATACCCAAAGGTTGAAAGAAAAGAATTATTAGCTGATCAAACTCATATTTTTAATCTCACTGCAGCTGTAAACTGCAAGCAACCAATGACAAAGACTTCAGAAATCTTAAGAGATAATAACTGATGCCTGGTTCAAATGTGAGTGCTAGTCTGCACATTAGCTGCTCTGCTAGTGTGCATATTACACACATGGCAGGCCTAGAACTTGTAGCCTTAGAAAAGCTATACTACATGTTAGAGCAATGTGAAATTTGTAACACTAAATCAGTAGCAATCAGCAAAGCTGTAACAGGAAGCAGAACCCAACTGCCCTGCAAATTTATTTTAGAAGAGGTTATCACTCATGATACAGTGCTGCCTGAAGCCTTTGTGTTTCAAAGCAGAAAGAGCTAAGAAACTTTTCACTTGAAACAGGTGCCTAACTTGAGCCTAGAGTTTGAAAGAACTGAAGCATAGGGCTGCCCAATGTTCTTGATGTATATAGCCTTAGAGAAGTAAGGTGAGGCTGTGACAAAAAGTAGTTATTAGCAAAAAGTTATCCGAGTGAAGTCCTGGATGCTACTGATAACATAAAAATAATGGTATTAAAATAAGACAGAAAAAGAAACATAATAATTTATTATGCCCCATGGTAAAGATGAAATACCTTGTTCACAAACAAATACGCTGTTTCCCAAAGGTCATAAAAATGACATGATGCAAATTAAAAAGACAAAAGTTTAGGTTTCTAGCCTAACAGATTAGTGCTAGAACACCCACTGCTCCAGAAACCAGTTTCTAGATATTATTTCTACTTTTGTGTTATGTTAAGAATAGATGCAGCATGTCTAAAACAAAAAACCAACAAAAAAATAGTTGAATTTTAACAGTTACATACATAAAATTTTTTAGCCCTTTTTGTCCCCTGACAACTATGATACGCCATCAGCAAGAACTTGTATGCTTACTAGTCCACAGTTAAAAAAGAAAAAAAAAAGGTAGGAAAAGAGTTGTATTTGAAAACTGCCTGGCAACATTCTTCTTCTAAGCAGGCTTCACAATACATTTCTGCTTAGAAGTTCAGTATTCTCATTCTAAAGAAGCCTCTAAATACTGGCACTGGGAAAGTGCTCTTTATGTTTCTCAATTTTTACCTTCTAAGAATTTTATTCTTTGCAATGCTATAATTTAAGCGTCCCACATCAAAACTACCTCCTATAGAGGATAATATATGCACAGAGTATTTTAGCATGCAAGGTAAAAAAACAGACTGAAAAACTTCAGGAGTTTGGAAGATGGAAAGAAACCATTAAGAAACATGTAATCACAGGATCTGTTAGGAAAAGTAGTTCATTAGTTATCATGGAGGGTAGGATGACCCCTACACAGAGGTATTTCATTGTGGGTCTACTCAGTCCTCATCTCTTTGTAGTATGCTGAGGGTTGAATAGCATTATGTTTCTTTCCTGTACATGTACAGGCCATATTAATCACTGTCTTGTGCTCTTCTATGTGGAGGCAGTGAACTAACAAACAGAAAGTCAGAGCTCGGCTAGGGCAGCTCAGGTCTTATACAAATAAAGAAGAAAGGAGACATTCTCGTTTGTCATTTCCAAGAAGTCTTCCAGGGTCAAAGAACTGCATATGGAAAAAGCTATTTCTGAGCAACTAATAGTAATGCAGTATTATTATGGAAAATTATGATCACCAGAGGTCTGGGCAGAGCCTGTTTCTATTAACATTTAATCCAGGCATGAGCTGCTGAGAGATGCACAACAGAAGAAAAATCAAAATTCCCCCACCTAATTTACAGCAACTGATGTAACAGTCTAAGAGTCTTAGAGTCTAGGATGTTGTAGTCCAAATGCTGAGAATATCACCAGTGGAACTACCTTTACTATTAGTAACTGGATCCAGCTTGCCTATTACTATTAAGAAGCAAGACTTATTTTGTATCCTTACCGCCTGTTAAAATCAACCTGGATGGAATGATCTATCACCAGATCAGCAGGACAAATAGGATTGATTTTGTCAGGGTCGCCACCAAGTTTCTTCACAGCATCACGCATTGCAGCAAAGTCAACCACAGCAGGTACCCCACTAGAACAGAAGACAAACAGGCAAGGTGAAACAATTTGTAAAAGAGAGAAAAAAAAACCAACTTCACCAAAACCAAAACCCACCCCTACACCCAAGAAAGAAAACACAACTAAGACCCTGAGATGCAGAACAGACACCTACAGTCGCATACAAAGCAAACATCCTTACCCAGAGTCTTGAGATCATTACTCTGAGGCAGAGAGAGTACACTTGGGAAGACAAAGTCAGAAGAGCAGAAGAGACAGAGCTGTATCTATATCCTGAGCACTGTTGGGAATGAAAAGGTAAGACCAAAATTCATCAAATAACAGATGCAGTTTAACGTGCTTGGCTGGGAATCTGGAAACCTAATCTTAGCCAGCATTCCTTTGGGACTTTGAACTGCTTTCTCTTCTTTTGCTCTGCTCCTCTCTCTCCTCCCCATTCTGTTTAAGAAAGAAGTGAGGAGGGGAAAATCACAATGGCCTTTCCTTGATTTTTTGCTATGTTTTTTTAGCTGATTTTAAAGCAAGAGTAGTCTCTTTCAAGTTTTGCAAAGCACAGGAGAATGTTCTCCATAATCAGGGCTGGCTGTTATCTTCCATGTTTCAAGTGAAACTGGCAGAGCAGTGCATCAGTTTTCTTAAATTACAAAGGATATAAGCGCAAAACACATTTGCAGAATAACCATATTTTCACAACTGGACTTAACTGTCCTGGCAGATCACTGGACAGACGTGAAAGGCAAAAATAAGCTGTACCATTCATCTTAACTAACAAATTCTACTTACAACAGACAAAAGATGTATCACAAAAGACATTTCAAACAGCACGCTTTTAGGAAGTAAGCCGATGTTCACATTTCTGCCTTCTCATGAATCTTGTGACAGTCCTGAATGCCTTTGAACTCCAAGTGACTCAGACAAAAGGTTAACAGATCTTTTTATTTATGTATGTTTCATTCAACCAAAAGGATATTAAAACTCTAAATTAAGACTTCCTTCCTAACTGAGGTATGTAAACTATACAGAGGGTCAAAGGAGAGGCACAGGAGAGTCCATTTTCCACTTCTAACCTAAGTTTAGTCATAGGCAAACACAGAGTAGTAACCAAAAGCTCTGGCACTTCAACACCCATCTCACCTAACAGATCATACATGTTCCCATATTTATCTTAACAAAGCTTCTGGTGCTTCTCAGCACATACATTCTCAGCTTCTACAGAGAGACATGACACCTTTCAGTCAGTTTGGCAAACCCTCTTGCATGCTAGCCTATCTGATTTTGCTGGCTGCTGGCACAGAGAGAGCTGTCTATGATGTGCTTGTAAGAATCTGGTATAATTCAGAACACTGTGTTTCTGCAAAGAGCAGGCCAAAGCAGTGAGAGCTTATGTTTGCAACCGTGATTATAAGGAAGCTATGGAAGCTACCATGATTTTAAAATGTTATCAGAAACAGTGAAAGAAGATGAGAAAAAGCTTTGTGATTACCACAAATTTTTACCTCAAAGATCCTGTTCACCAAAACAAACAGGAAAAAAACAATCTACATTATCTAAATTTAATATGATTACCTGATGTTGCTCAGCTGTTTGAAGCAGCTCACTGTCCTAGGATACATATATTCCAAGGACAATAGTAAATGCTATGTTATTCTACTTAGGTTAATTTGCAGAACAGCAGGGGTAAGAGAAAGGGAGCGTAATTTTGTCAGCCTACAAATGTTATACCAGTGAAAAGGAACAGATACAACATCCATTTACTGGTTTAGAAAAACTCAGGATAACTACAAAATTATGAGATCCAGAAAATTCAGTAATTCTAATCAGGACATGAAAATGCAATTGTATGGCTTCTGGAAAGTGGCCAAACTGACTTTACCAAAAGATGCCACTCAGGAGCCTGTTCAGGAGCTTGTTCTTTATGAATGTACCTACTCTACAGACCTACAGGCACATTTTAAAAACTCAACAAGAGAGTGCAGCAACAAAGCAGATGTTTGCTTGAAAGCTCAACTTCCTCTGTGCTCTAGTTTTTTACATTGTTAACAACAGCCAGCAGGTAGAAGATAGCTAGGAAATTAGCACATTTTTCAACTGACATTTTGCCACATTGGCAAAGTCTCAAAAAAGCCCAACAACTTCCTTTAGGAACTGAGCTGTGCTAGGTCTCTAGCACATGGCCAACCTCTGGGAAAATGCAGAACACAAGGAAGCTAAGTTACTCTATTGTTCTGAAAAATAAAATCAACTGACAGCTCAGCAGCATGGTGCTTACCATGAATGAGCTAAACTTAAACTATCTTACAAAGGACAGTGGACTTGCAAGTCAAATGCTGTTATTAAACCCAGTTAGAATCTACTATTCCACCTGAAAATTGACTGTCAGCATCTACTAAGGACTCTTACATGATGACACATGGGGACTAACCAAACTGCAATTACAAGGGCCAGTTTTCAGAGGCCATTATGTATGAATCTCAATATGCATTTCTGGGAAAAAGTAGACATTCACTTTTTCAATAACAGAGAAGTCTTTAAAAATGTATTTGTAATAGTACTTACTTGGAAGAGAAAGTAATGATATGGGTTATAAATGAGAATTAAAAAAGGGAGACAATTGAAAGCAAAAGTCCTGGGACAGGGGTGGAAGATACCACCCTACCTCCCTTCCACCTCCAAACAACAAAACCTCTAAACTCTGAATTCATTAATTTGGATGGAATTTATCCATCCCATTTTCTTTCCATCTGTTCTAAAAATTTCATAAAGCTATCAATTTTTCCATCACAGAAGCACTTCATTTAGTGTTTTCATCACAAGTGCTTGCCTTTACAACGGAAGTCTGTATCATGACATTGAGGAAAGGTGAAAAAGATCTTTCCACACATTTCACTGCTACTTTTTCCTTCATCTCACCCATACATCCCAAGCTAAGCATTGCTACACTTTCAAAAGCCACTCTTCCAATCTTTGGAGACCATCGCACTCACGTGAAGTCTTGCAGGATAACTCTTGCAGGCTTAAATGGCACTTCAACATTCTTGTGTTGCACCACTTCCCAGTTGAGAATGTTCTCAACATCTGCCTTCTTCACTAGGAACTCATCACAGTTACGAATTGCTGCTTCCAAGAGGACTCGAATAGAAAATGGCAGGCGTGCTGCATAGGTAAGAGGCAAAAAACAAATTCAGTTTTTACTTTAAGGCATATGTCAGCAAGCACAGCATTTGACACCTGGGGCAGATGGGTCCTCGAGTGCTCTCCCTGTATTCTCCTCTATTATCAGACATCCTTTTCTAGCCTCCAGCTTTGTCAGGTCAGTGGTAACCAACATGTTCCACTTACTTCTTTGAGTAGATTTAGTATCTCAGACCCTGTGACACAGCAGACATCTTTGCTGAAAGGAGTCTTTTCCACAGCTATTACATCCTCAACAGCAATATTGCTCTGAAAAGATGCTGTGCTTACCCTGTTTCTCTGCAGTTTCCTCTCACTCTTGCCACTGAACACAGTCATATAAATGCACTAGAAACATACAATTTTCTGTGTGACATGTTGAAAGGCATAGCTTTAGTGGTCACGGCAATCTCTTCTCACGAGATGGAGAATAAAACTGGACAACATTAAGACTGGGCACCTGCTGACCTTTTTTTACTTCAAGATAGAAATACTTACAGAAGATCACACAAAATACTATTAAAGCAGTCCTGACACCCTTATTACAACCAATGGGTGTGAAGAAAAAACAAAAACAAACAGTAAAAGCTTTGCTGTCCTTCCTCCCGTGGTTCACTGTAATCATAGCTCTTTGATTTCCTCTCAGAATGTTCACATTCAAAACTCTCTTGAGAAGTTTGTCCCAACTTTCTACACATGGCCCCCAAGACACAAAAATCACTTAATCAAAGTGACACCTCATTGCTGCTATCATGAAAACACCCTAACTATTATCCAGGACAAAGTCATTCAGAATCATTTGCACTGGGGGAAGGGTATAGTGGTTTTTCATTATTGTGGTTGGTTTTGTTTGGGTTTTGGTTTTTTTTAATCCCTATAATCCCTACCCCTAGCTCTTCTGTTGCTCAGTTACGCATTTTTCTGTAGGACAGTGAGAATTTAGCTGTTTTTTCTTTAAAGACTCTGGAGTTTCCCATTCTTAGAATCCTGGAATGGATCAACTGGTAATACCATATACATAGTTGTCTATTTCTTAAGACTCATCTCTGCTTTTTACACACGAAATCTGACATGGATAGTTTTCTCACACACTACATGGGCCTGCAATAGATATGCATTGCTGATGTTCAGAGAAAACATTCCTCTTCTTGCTTCCTGAATTCTTAATCACTTGTTTCCTTTTTGAAAGAAGAAAAATACCCAAAACAGACAGCTGTAATCTAGAAATGCTTGCTTTCTAAGTCAGTGGCACATATTGGAAGATATTTACCCTTGCCACATGGAAGATGCCCACATACATACTGGAAGTGTCAGAGGAGCAAAAGAAAAAGCCTCCTAGGAAAGGATTTTCAAGCCACTGCTCTTTTCAAAGTAGAGCAATCTCTACAGATGATTCAGTCAT
Organism: Melopsittacus undulatus; assembly: GCF_012275295.1. NCBI lineage: Eukaryota > Metazoa > Chordata > Aves > Psittaciformes > Psittaculidae > Melopsittacus > Melopsittacus undulatus. The sequence continues at coordinate 61,079,885 of NC_047557.1, read as the reverse complement.
GTTAGTGTTAGGTCCCTTCCAGCTTTTCAGAGCAGCATAGCAGTATTTGAGAAAACTTTTGATCTTAGTTTTGCCTAGTTCTCCTCATCCACTCAAGAGAAACATGAGGGCTGTGTGCACAGCTTTTTGAGAAATGAATATTGTGATCTTGCCAGGTTTTCTATCATTCTAAATTTCTAAAATTAAATTTTGTTAACATTTCAAGAACCCTCTTTTGAATTCATAGTTTCCTCCAGAGACCAAATATTATCCAATGTTGCAATGTCTCTTCAGGTTTAGGTTCAATGCTGATGAAATGCTTTCCTCATGCTGTCAACGCACCATATCTTGCATCTTCTAATTTGCTTAGATTGAAGAACTTCTTCAGAGGCTGTTTAGGGTCCAGTGGCTCCACAATCCATACAAAAGGGTTGCTCATGGTTACTCAAGACTCCTACTGTCCCTAAAACACAGAAGAAAAAAAAAAAAAGCTTTTTCATGACATCTGTTCCACATACAAAGTACATGTCCAACAGCCTCCCAACAATGTATATGTCCCACGTACAAGGCCTGTACCAGACAAAATGGTACTGCACAGGCTGTGCTAGTAATGCCCTTTCCCCCACAAACACACTTGTAACCCATCCTCAGAGATAAAAGGTCTGCAGGAAGGTAAGAGCATTGTGAAAAATATGGATACATCAATTCAAGCCAGAAAACACGATAGTTTTACTTGAACTAGAAAGTGTTATAAACTAAGATTACAAACCTTGAATATCAGAGACACACGGAACATTTCTGAGTTCAGAAGATTAGTTATGGTTGCCACAAAAACAAACAAACTATATAATTAAAAGTTGATTTTACTGTAAACATCATTTTAGTTTGAGATATTTTCTTTTTTTTGTGGCTTTAATGATTTACTAGATAGAGCATTCCACTGGGACCTTAGACTTTTAGGATTTACCTATACACGTACACCAAGATATGCCCAATTTCAAGGCCAAGTAGGACAGCAGGGTTCACATTCACCTTAGGCATGTATCTCAATCTCCAGAACAGGTTAACTGCATGCAAATGGAACAGTTCCTAGGACATTCCTAAGGCCTGAACTCTGCCCTGGGCTCTTCTGGGAGCAGTAGTTTAGGCCAACACATGCCAAGGAGCAAGCCAATGATTTAACAGTAAGGATAACTCTTTTCCAGTGCCTGGCAACATTCCCAGTCATGTTTAAAATGTTTTTAGACGAAAGACAATCACAGGCCCAATTTCCAGATCTGTTGTTTCCCCACAGCAGTGTTCCTGTCTCCATTCAAGTAACATTATCTTCCTGTTTGGTGCAAAGGGATACACAAAGGTCAGAATTTGTTAACAGTTAATGCAAGACCAAAGAGTGAATTCATTTATCTCACCTATAAGTCTCACTGACTGCTCAGGGAATACTATTATGTGGAATACATTTATGAGGAATTTTTAAACTATTCCAGCAAAATCATTTGATCCGGGACATCAACCAAGTCAATGTTTAGACTGAGACAGAGATACAGCAGAATGGTGACAAAGCAAGGTTCAGGGTATAAAGCAGCAAGATACTGTAAAAGAAACACAATCTTCACGAATTCTGTCAAACAAAACTCCAGAAGTTTCTAGATAAACATCTGAATGCTCAGGGAAGGCAGAAAGGCAGGCATATCAACAGACTGCAAACACCCCCGAGCCCCAGACATATCCCCTCTTGCATTCCCAACTACAAGTCATTTTCTGAGATTGCTCTTTCCAGCTTTGCAGATACCCATCCTGCACAAGCACGGAAAGTTTTAAGTGACATCTTCTTGAAACAGCATGAACTACATAGTTATTCCTCTTCTAAGCAACCTTGGTGCTTCTACGATTGAGCATGATCAAAATAAACTGATTCCTTTCTCCCCACAGCTATGCTCTTAATGAGCTTTATTTTCTGCCTTCCAAGCTGAAGACTCTATTTTGTGCATAACCACATCTCCTGGGAAAGTCTAAGGGTAGCTGAAGACAGAGACCACCGAGATATACCCTGACAGATAAAGCAGATTGTTAATTTGATAATGATGTACTCAGTTCACATATTCTTATCTTAGTATAAATTGCAGTTGGAACATTTCCCATTCAAATCAGTGTCTTGGCAAACCACAGCAGCAATTCAAGATGCTGTCACATATTATCTACTTGCTACCATCTCTTTGCCAGGCATCACTCTTCCCTGAACACAGCTCTTTTAGTTCACAGTATGAGATACTTCAGTACAAACCTGCTTTGATCAGTAATTTAAACCCATAAGCCTAACTATGGGGTTACCAAGGCCTAAACACATGTTCTTTTCACCTCCCTCGTCACACTGTTATGAAGAACTCTGTTACAGTCTTGTGAGCCATTTAGAATTCCCTGCAAAGGGGTAATGAACACAGCAAAAACCCCAACTTTCAGGATTGCTGCAGCAAATTTCACAGAGTAAGCGGAGCCTGGGTCATACCAACTACTATTTCGAGACAGTAACTTATAAAACCTAGGGAATGGTTTGGGTTGGAAAGGACCTTAAAATAATCTAGTTCCAAGCCCCTGCCACAGGTAGGGATTACTCACCCTAGACCATATCACCCAAGGCTCTCTCCAACCTGGACAGATTAACTTGTGATTGCAGCACAGAACATTTATTCATGACCTGCAGACTCAGAAATGTAAATATGACAGTATCTGCCTGCCTAGGACTGGTGCAGTTTGCAGGGCACACTGACTATGGCCAGTGCTGCATGAAGACCATAATAGCTCATCACATGTACTCAAGACAGCACTTCACCTTCCACCTAACAACCTCAAAAGTGTTTGTGTGGAGGTCACATCTGAAATAGGATTCCAAACAGTGGCCCTCAGGAAGACTGAAGTACAGATTAAGAGGTTTCTAATGGCAACAGACACTAGCCACCCACCCAAACTGCGTTCATCCTGACCTTGGAATACATCAGCGACACTAGCCTGAGTTATTCTTCATTTCCCATTATCCAGACACATGTTCTTCATTGTGCAATTCTGGAAACCACTCAAGGGTACCACAGATTTCAGCTGACTGAAATGTATGAAAAAACATTTTTCCTAGTTTTTCAACTAGGGAGTTAAAAAAAAAAAAAAAGAAAAAAAGAAAAAAAAAAAAGGAGAGGAGAATTGCGTTACTGGAACCTTTTTAAAGACTTACATGGTTACATGACTTGTCTAAAATGTACCAGACAAACAATAACTATATTTTACCCCTTCCTGTGCCCACTAACACAATTCTGTGAACGCTGATAATCTGTCTAATGCTGATCATATTTAGATCAATACCCCCTAACTACCAATATTGTTTCCCACTCACCTTGTTACATCAATACAGCTGCTTGGCACTGTGCCACCTAGCTCTATCTCTTTTGAGAGCATGCCTCAAATACCCTCACAGGCTGCACATCAGCTCACCACAAGTCTCACTTCTGGCTTTCTTTTCTCCCAGCTCCACTTCTCTCTCACCCCAGAGAAACAAAGTGCAGAAGGACTCCAACCATGAATACCAGCACAGCAAATTTGCTTGGACAAGATCATAACTTTCCAAGTATAAAAAAAGGAAGCTGGGTTTTGTGCATGCAACATTTGCTCTTTAGAGAACGAATCCTTGGCTGTAACAGCTGATTCATACCCTAGATGTTAACACAGAAGGGTTCAAATTCATCTAGCAAGCACGAGTTTTACATTGGGACAAAAAAGCATCTGCACTAGCAAAACCTGAGTACAACGACATTCTTTTCTTCATCTGTATTGAATGGGTCAGTAAACTCATCTTTTACCATGACAGCTCAGATGTTTAATAGCAACAAAAAAAACAGTGCAAAAATAAGTAGTGGCTGTACTGGGGATCAATGTCTTTATGGCAGCCTGAAGACCACACCATTTGATGATACAGGAACCTGGAAGGTGTCTGATGACACAAAAGTATGCACAAGCCTCAGGGGACAGAAGGAAAACTATGCCTGTACCCTCCTCTTTCTTTGTTTTCTCTTAAAAGTTAATCAACTAAATCAAATACACTTGAAGCATATTAAAATCTTGTGCAGATTTCCACAAGGATTCAAGTACATAATTTAAAATAGCTTTTCTTAAAAAAAGAAAAAATTTACACAAAAAATCATCCCATTCACAGGAGTTTAAACATAGGTTGTATGTGTTGATTTCAAAACTTAAGATGATGTATCTTTTCTGAGTATCCAATATGAATTCAGCACTAGTCACATCACACCACCTTCTATTTGAAAAGGACTCAGTTCAGTAATTGAGGTATTATTTAAAGCACCTTCTGATTAGCTGTGTGTCTCAGACTGTACGTGAGACCCTTTAAAAGCAGCGTTGTGACTAGGAACAATAGCAACAAGCTAAAATCTTACCAAAATGAATGGAATTAAGAAAGTGTCCTGATATATCCCATAGTTCCACACTTGAAATTACCTCATGCAGATTGTAGAGGAGGAAAAGATGTGCTATTTGGCCTCCCACTACACCTAGGAGAGAACCTGAAGACACCAGAGCCGTTCTAGACATCACTTTGACATAATATCTATTTTGTTTAGAGTTGTAGGAAAGGCTGAAGGTAAACATGAATACAACTAATCAGCCTAAAGGAAAAATCTCTTTCACACCACAGTAAAATAAAATAAACCCAACCACACAACTGCTCCTATTTTCATTTGTTGTACCACATCAATACCAGCAATAATATTGTTTTGGGTTTTTTAGGGAGCCCACTCAACTCTAACTATATAGAGTAATAGTAAACCTTAGCACAAAGAGTAATTTTCTGCTAAAATACACAGTAGCAAATCGTGCTCCTTCTGTAGTACATTACATGAATGTTGGCAAAAACTCCTGATTAGTAGTAACCATACGTATTACATAAGTGCCTGAGGACAAACCAAGGACACAGATTCATCTTGGCTGACGTGCAGAAAAAAAAAAAAAGAAAAAGAAAAAAAGGCCTCTGTATGAAACATTTTCTGTCTAAGCTTCAGGCCATAAAGCAGGAACAGAATAGGCACAGTCATTCAGCATTTTAGTACAGACATTAATTTCACTCAAGGAAAAAAAACAGGTTTCCACCACTGTCTTTTGTACTACATCTTTAGTTTCTTAGTTGTTGTCTTCCAAACTATACAAGGATGCTTATGTTATTAACAGGAAGAGCTAATTTTAAGCATCTAGTAATAAAACAAAATATCTGATAGCTTGACTAAAATGTAGTAGTAGTTAGTAAAAGCTCTTCTTCCTGGAGAGTGAGTAAATTCTCAACCACCACTGGGAAGCACACACTCAGAAAACAAGCAGTTTAATTCCAACACTCTAACAGATGCTAGAAATAATAGAATTATTACACTCAGCCAAAGTAAAGATAGTATTTTGTCAGCCATCAACAAAAGGGGGAAGGCTCAGGCTTGACAGTATTGCAGGAAACCTGTGAAGAAGCTTCCAACTGAAAACTGGGAAAAGGTGAGCTGGCAGGACTACTATGACAATAGCCCTCATCCGGTGGTAAGGCAGAGGTCACAGGGAACACTCACGGCCTTGCCTGGAAAATACAGCATTTCCCACCCATGCTGAATCTGATCTTACAATCTCCTACTGCAATTATCATAACTCCTCCTACTCCCCCAAATTATTTCCCGTAGTTTTGTCCACTCAACTGATTGATGTTTTATGTATATACATATGTATATGTATATGCACTTAGCTGACAAGTATGTGTCTTACAAGCACGTCTAAATAGCAAAAGCAAGCAACTAGAAAACCTAGGGGGAGCTGCAGCAGAGCAGCAGTCTAACAAGCTATAAATTCATGAAGACAATACTGAGCATGCATTTTGTAACATTACTAAGAATTATATACAGCTGAACAGCACTTAAACTGAGAGCTATTGCCCAGTTCCCCAACAGAAAATGAGCATCTGCAACTTACACAGGTTTTCTCAGTTTCACATTCTACTCAGCAATGGCCATAATTAAAGATGTTGATACCTGCTTCCAACTTACTGAACCCATAGATCACCTAACCACAAAGACCCCTAAGCAGACCCAACATGTAGAAACTTCTCTGCTATTAGAAATGCAGCATGCTTCAAGGTATGCCTACCTTGCTTGAAAAGGAGGAAAATATCCAAGTTAAACATGTTGCCAGAAGTCTGCATTTTTAATATGGAAAAACAACTTTTTCCAATATCAGTCAGGTGTCTACAGTAATAAACCCTTAGTAAGTGAATCAATTCATAACTCAAATTAGTTTAGAAAAATCCTAACTAATAGGTATTTATGGGGTAAACAAGCACAACACCATACACACACCCCCAAAAAATCTGGCAAGAAAACAAGCAAAAAACACCATCACCCCCAATCTACAAATGGCCCCACAATTTGGATAGAGTTCAACACTACTACAACAAGCACAGTCCTGTTTTACAATGTATCTACACATAATTCTGGATGCAAGCAGAACAGATGAAGACACCTACTGGTGCAAAAAACACAGGTTTCTTGTTTTGATTAAGAGAAGCTCTTACTATTTAACACTTACTCTACCTGTGACAGGTAAGACCACTTTATAAGAATACACAGTGCTGTAAGCAGTCAGTGCTGAGATTTCAGTGTTAACAGAGATTTGAGAAAGAATCTTCTGTGTTTCTCTGTTACACAGAGAAGTCTGTCATTACTTAGAGATACTTGGAGAGAAGGCTACTTACAATCTGATGACTTAGCTACTATTCTGCTGGTATAAAGTACACATTACTGCACACTGGAAGAAAATGCAGTAATATGTAAAGGAGGGTTTTCTTTTAAATACTCTCTAAGCTTTCAAGAAGCCTCTTTCAACTTGAATACTTGAGAGGAACTCTGTACTGGAACATAAATGGGACTCTGGACTGCAGACTACTGCTTTCCCCTGAGGCCTGAAACTCCACCTGCAATGCTAAAATATTTATTCACAGCCATAATGTGGTACACTTCCAGTGCACTGGACAGGTTACTAAGTGCATATTCCTATAATCTCTATACTTCACAGGCTGTCATAAGCATTCTGACCATTTCACTTTGTTAGCAGCATTGTATTCACATATAGGAACTGAAGATTAATTCACAGATAAAGCTTGTGAAACCAAACCTTTAGGTCTTAAAGCAACTCTAGCTCTAAATGAGCTGGAAGTTTAGATGTGTACCTGATTCCCAGATGTGTATATTAAAACCCCTCAAGTCATCCCTCTGGAAAGCCAAATACTACATCCTCCCTCACTTCAACACACTTAGAGCACTTACGGCTTAAGAGACAGTCAAAACACTTCTCTTGCATACATCTCACCAGCTCTTGGTGACTCAGGCAAGCACACATATCTTGTATCCTCAGACAGCCTCTGGAACACAATCTAGCCTTACAGTTAACAAAATCCAGAACCTAATTAAACAGGCACAAGTAACTGTTAAGGGAACATTATGTCAGAGTCACCACTGCATATCCTAAAAAGTAGAGATTAATTTTCTTTTTGCTGCAGGAAAATGAGCAGTATTATGCCTGAGAATACAGGGAAGCTTATTTGGAGGCAACAGAACACAGAAAAATGAAGCCCTGGATTTTATTTTTTTTTTCCCTGTGAAAGAGCAACAGTGACCTTTAACCTGCTTCCTACATCTGCAGAAACTTGCTGCTCATTTCCCTTGTGCTAGCAATCTTAGACTGTTCATTAATAAATATGCAGCATAGACCAGTTTTAAAGAACCAGCTTTCAGTGTTAGTAAAAAACAAGTAATATAAAATCCTGCGTAACACATAGAAACATGTTCCCACTGGCAAGATAACATGTAAGTGCTGCAAGTCAAATACAGATAGTGCTGTGTGTACATAGGCTTGGTCTGAAATTTGGTTTCAACTTCAGCAGGAAGGATTAAAAAACATCTCCATGTTCATCTGTTTGTTTCACAAGGCTCACGTGAAGGGGAGAAGGAACACTGCAGAGGTGCGTGGGAAAGGGAAAAAAAAGCAGGAGTATTGTGAATCAGCTCTCTACTCATGCTCTACTCAGCTCTGTAAACTGCTGTCTCTGCACCTCTGTGCAACTTGCTGTCTTGAATTGTTTCAGAGCTATCAAAGATATGTAGGTGGAAAGAGTCTTTTCAGAATAAAAAAACTGCTGAGAGATTTACTACAGTTGTGAAATAAATCTGCCATCACAGGGGAAAAGTCCTAACTTTTCATGGCATTTTAAGACTAATTCTGAATTTGTGCTCTGGAAATAATGAAAGATAATTTTATCACAACAAAAAATGCTGTACAATCTCAGCAGCTATTCAACAGTTCAAACAGATGAATCCAGTTTTCAAACACCCATTGCTTCAGTCTGTAAGTGGAACAAGTGCATATCTGACAATTCCAACTAGGTGATAACCAGAGTTCACAGGCCAAGCTCTGTGGGGAGGCAAGTTCAGTTTTCACAAAACACTTTTAGTCAAACTGGCATCTTCAGACTAGTTTTCCACTAAAAGGCTAGGGGGGAAACTGAACATCCCTCCTACCCACACCCCCAAAACCAATAAAAAATAACCAAAACTGAACACTCACAAGTTTTTGGACTCCTCACCCTTGAATTGTGGGATGTCACAGCTCCTGCAAAGAAGTGCCAAATACGTAGAGGAAATCTTAACTAACCACTCCCTTAAGACACCACTGAAGGCAAACACCCTTAAAAATTCTTACCTCCTATTCACACAGACAGAGCATACTGGAAATTAAGATTCTTGGCTACCTTTTCTCTGTTCCAAAATTAAAAAAGGGACCACTCTTCAGTTCATAGCCTTCCACTAATCTTAAATGGATTGTTACTCCAGGGAGGGAGAAAATTTCCAGTTATTATGTGGTGAAATCCTATAAGGAAAATCTGTTGGAAATAAATATCAAGAGAAATCTGCTCCTATTCTTACTATTTAAATGTTAACAATATTTCTTCTTAAATTACAAACATGACCAAAAAAATCAGTTTGAAAGCCCGACAGTCTGACTGATAGTCTGCATGATACAGGCTACAAAGCACCACTAAGTAATCAGAATCCTTCATATACTGAAAACCTCTTCAGAAATTTCCTCTATCTTACAAAGCCCAGAATGAGAAAAGTATAGACAATTTTCCAAGTAACTCCTTACACACGCCCCACAGATCCTGGACGGCATGAGAGTCAGCTGCACTTCCTACATTATGCTCATTAAATTCCTCTTACTTTCTTTGAAGCAGTAACAATCCCCAGAAGTTGATTGGGACATTCTGATGGAGCACAACTGCTTTTAAGCAAAGCAATACCAAATAAACATTCCAGTGTTAATATTTCTCTAGGGTGGTCTTCCTTTACTTTAGTATTGTGGATTGATAGAGCCGGTTTGAATAATAGGAACAGCACTGAGTGTTCAGAGATATTAATTCAATTCCAATTGTTTGGAGAGAGAATCATCTGGTTTAGACCAAGTTTCCTGCTGATACTGAAGAATACTGAAGTCCAGACCTGTCCTTCCCACCCCCAGCCTAGCTAACTTTAGAGGTTGAAGCCAAGTATCCAAGTGCAACCTCCAAATGAAAAGTAAGAGGGAACTATGGTAGTGTTATGAAACATGGCAACACACTGCACAGATCCACAGGGACTAATCCTAACATATACCTAATCCAGATTCTGAAACAGCCCCAGTCCTCAGCCAGGTAAAATGACAAGGCAAATACCTGCATATATGCTATAACCTCCACAACTGTTACCGTTATGGAGCATTCGCACCTGCTGTCTGTGCCATGAATGTAAACCAGATGATTTTGTCACCCAATACAAAACACCAAAACTATTAAAACCCTGTTCACTTAATCTTACCAGAGGCTTTGCCTTCTAATGCTTTTCTTCCACCCCTTCTCTTAGTTATACTGCAGTTCTACTGGGGGTTTTTTTGCAATACTGCAGGGTTTCCCTATGCTTGATACGTTCACAATGCACTCTCATCTACTATTTAATTACTACAGAAATAGCGATAGACAAAGTTGGAGTTGTTCTTGTAGAAGAATTAATGAAAAAGCTTGTGTAGATGAAGACAGAGCAGCACAACTTCTCCTGCATTCCCGCTCTTTTCTTTTAGATAGTTTAGTCATTCTCCTTCCTCAGCCTTGCAAAAGCCAATTCCCGTTCCTGGTGTGCACGGGTTCGAAACCCACACTTCAACAACGGGGCCTGCGGCCGCGGCCGCTGCCCGGGGCCGGTGTCACGAAGCCTCCGGCCCGCCGCACCAGCGCCCTTCCATTCCCCACCCCACAGCCGGGGCCGCCCGCGCCGCCGCCTGATGATCCCCGGTCCCACCGCAACTCCGGCCTGGCCTGGCCTGGCCTGCCCTGCCCTGCCGCCGATCCCCGCCCTCCGCCAGAGGCCCGCACCCGCTCTCTCCCAAGGGGAGCCCCTCAACCCCACACCTCTCCCCGCGGTTGGCAGGCCTCACCGCCGCCAGGACAGGAGCAGCCGCACAGGGTGAAGCCACTTTAAAGCGCCCGAGCAGCTGCCGCGAAGCTGGGAGAGAGGGCAGCAAGGGCCTGCTCTTACCGGGAGCGAGGAAAGCCAGCCGCCGCTACTCGCCGTCAGGGACTGCTGAGCGCGGGGAGAAAAGGGGTAGGACCCGCGTGGCTCCGCCCCATCGCTCGAGGACGACCGTGGGGGCATGGCGGCTGGTGGCCGAGCGGGGAGGCGGGAGGAGAGGGAGGGCAGCCAAGCGGGGCAGCCCGTCGGGGTGCTCTTCCCTTTCTGCCCGCAGTCTTCTCTGAGGTTGGCCCCGCGGGGAGCCGCTGCTGCTGTGGGGCGGCGCCTCTGTCCGGGGAGACGAGGCGAAACAAGGGGGCTGTGCCCCGTGGGAAGGGATGGCCTCACGTCAGGGATGGGCAGCGTGGTGGCAGCGGAGCCGAGGCCAGGCCTCTGTTAGGGACCAAGCCACGGCAGAGCTGGAGCTCTGTAAGTCGGGCGCCGGGGCATGAGCTGTGGTGTGCTTTGACCTGTGATCTACACGCTCCCAGCCATGCACCTGCTCCGCTTCAGAAGGGGTCCCAGGGTCCTGCCTCTGAGGCCAGGACTGGCAAAAAAATGGGTTTCCCTTAGGATGGCCTGAGACAGGGCTGCTTACTTGCACAGTGTAATGGGTTGCACCGCAGGGCTGGGGGAGAGCCCACTGCCTTGGCTGTCACCAAAGACACCCTGTTACTTATAAACTGGTCAAGATCAATATCCTGACGCCAATATTGAAGAATGACGTCTGAGTACAGGACATCCAAAAGAATCTCATGAACATCATGACCACAGCAGAGTGTTATGGGGTGTTAGACAATGTCCAGTGTGCCCATGACTGTATGGTTTGGGCCTGAATACTTGAAAAAGTATGAAATTCTAGGCAAATAATCACATAAATAGGAAAGGGGCATTTCTGAGGAAGAATGTAGATGTGTCTTACAAGGCTGGAGAAGGTCTCAGAGAACAGTGGCTCAGAGACTTGCTGAACACTAAGAGTTGGAACTTGAGGAAAGGAAGACCTTTAATGTTTTGGTTTTTTTTCCCTGAAGAAAGCTCAGACTAAGAGCAAATGGCTGCTTGCTGGCTTTGCCCCAGAGGAGTGTGTCTCAGGTGAGCAAGCCAATGAAAGGAGTGAAAATGGAAGTGCTTTAATCTGCCAGGAATGCAGTATGAAACCCCAAAAATGCCCAAGATGGCTCTCCTAGGGGTTAGATTCCTGCACACTGACCTGTGCTGGCAGATCCTCCTGTGTATGCAATGTCCAGCTGTAACTTGCAGACCAAGGGAAACCAGTGGTAGGATCTCAGGGTCTAGCAAACAAAAAACATTGCATAGGGTGCTTTTTTTTTTTTTTTAACCAAATACTGAAATCCTGGCATTGGCACACTTACTGATTTCACTGGTACAATTAAGACCTCTAGGGCCCCTCTGTAGCTAAACATACTATTATCCAACTTGATGCCTCTAAATGTCCTGTTATTTACAAAATACTCTACTTTTGTATTGCCATTAAAAATCTTTCCCTAGCTGGCCTGTTCAGGGTAAAAATCTCCATGAGATGTGTAAGGACACAGAGGCCATGATGGGATTGGAAGATAGGCTGCTCGTTCAAAGGTTTGTGGTAATGCTCTCTGAAAGTTATCGCAGGCTGGTGCTTGCAACATGAGTATTTGAGGCTGTCATTCATGTCAGCAGGGCTGAGTTTACAATAACATGGTTTACTTAGAAGATTATTAAGTTTGTTGGTTTGTGTCCTTTCCAAGACTGCTAGGAGTACTACAGTAGATCCATTGTTTTTTGAGAAGATGTTTAATGAAATGGGTTCTTAGTTTTAATACTGGATTACAAGAATGTCCAACAGCTTTATTGGGCAATCGTGCATTGTGCTGAATCAGGGATAAAGAAAATGACTTTCAGTTCTTGCACTGAAGATGGATGCAAACTGGAATAACAATGCCTTTCATGTGGCAGTCATGAGTGTCCCAGGGCTTGTGAGTTCCTGTTTTTTAGAGTTTTAAATTAAATTATTTCACAGCAGATGAGGAACTGTGTGTCAGTATTTGTCCTTTCTGCCTTACTGTGTAAAGCCATTTACAAGAGACTTCTTCTAACCTCAAATTCCTTCCAGAGTGTACTTTGAGGTTATTCACCAAGCAGTGTTCTAGAAATCTGGGGAGTCTATCATGTCTGTTCAGTTGCTGACTTCACTGTCCTGCTGTAAACACATTTTACTCATTCTGATCCTATCAAGAAATTACAAATACTTTGGATTTCCAAGGAATGATTTCAGCTCATTACACTCAGGAAAGCCTTAACATACAGCAATTAGTAGAGTTCTGTCTTGTGGTAATCTTCCAAGAAGCCTCAGCTGATCACTGAGGTTGCAGCAATCACAGATTGTTGCAATTGCCCTTAAACTGGGCTTGAACTGAGGTGAGGGGGAAGCTATAAACAACAGCTGTCAGCCTAGAGCTATTTGCCCTTTGAAGTAATCATTCCAAAGAAGTGTCCTCCCATAGCACTGTCTGCACATGTTCTGCTTTTACTGGCTATCTGCAATATAATGAAATCACCTGACGATGTTCCCTCTGGAGTGCTGTGCCCCCACAAGCAGCATCTAAGGGTACATCGTATAGCATACTATGTTCTGCAGAACATGATATAAATTCATATTTTCAAATTAATTCAGCACTCAGTAAAAGTGTTTCACTCCTGGAAGCCATCTATGAGCAGGCTTGGGAACTGATGAGGTGGTAGCTTTCAGGGCTACAGCTTGTTCTAAGTACAGGAAAATAAATTGATTTGGCAGCTCACAAAGAATTCATTTCACCACTTGTCACATACATCCGTGTGTTTTAAGCTGTTTGAATTGTTATTTGTAACAGTAATAGTGTCTCTAAGAAGACTGTTTAGAAATACCAGAGTGGTTTCTGGTTATTTAAATAAGTGGGGGCCTGCTGCTTCTCTAATTAGATAAGTATGCATCCTGTAAAGGAAATGCTCTAATCGGCATATTTTTAACAAATATATTATAATTTGCTTATGGTCTTAGCACTGATTTACTTAAATGCCTTTCTTCAAATGAGTCTTCAATACACATAATTACAGAAATGCTTACTGAACTTCATAGTTAAGCTTCAGTACCAAAACAAAGGTTGACGTTCTGCCATCTGCTGGTTAAATGGGGTTTTAGCGGAGGTTTCGTGTCATTCACTGGCCTCCACTAGAAGGGCATTGGCTTGGGAGTTCAGATCCCTCTTCTGATTCTGAGTCAGAATTCACACAAGTTACTCAGGAACCACACACTTCTCTTGCTGAGTAAAAGCACTTGTCTGGCTCTGCAAAACGAACTGAAGAAAAGGGAGTTTAGAACTGGATTATGTACCCAAAATCAAAGCATAAACAGACAGACCAGTAAGACTGCTAACACTTGATTGTCAGCACTGTACCTTTAACACCAGGCTACATAACAGTATTGCAGAATTTCTTCAGATGTAGATAATCTCTGACCAGTTTATAGTCACTGTACTGAGCATCAGAAAAACTGTGTGCACCACAGAAGTCAGAGGGCAGTTCCTGTCCTTGTTGAGAATCATGTGCACGAAATGCGGAAGTCTTTGCTGGCCACCAGTGTGTTTCTCTGCATAGCTGAAATGGTGTAGAGGATTTTACCTGGACTAAATTATTGGGCGTGCTCACCCTAAAACATCCCACATTCAGAACATAATTTAAACTGTTGGTGTGTATGCAATGTACAATACCCTTGCACACAGGCTGGATCTGTGCTGTTCACAGTTCGTGTTGCAGTTGCTCAGAAAGACTGAGCTCAGGACTCTGGCAGAAAATGTTATTAATCTGATGGAGTGGGGGATAAACTATTGTAAAAAGTTTGTAGAAGAAACAAACTCTGGAGCACAGGCTGCTGTGTTATATACTATGTGGCCAGCCTCAGCCCTCTGTTTTCACTTTGCAGCCTACAGAACTTGTACATGGTTGCTAACCTCTACCCAAGAGGCATGTTTCCTACTATATGCTCGTTGTCATGTATTTAGTGACTGGTAAACTTAGCCTTGAGCATTTACTACTGCACTATTCTACCATTCCCTGTACTGACTAGTAATTATCTGTAGTTGCCCTAACATCCGGAATTTGGTTTACCCACATCCCCTGGGGCCTATTCGAGTGAGTGCACTCACTTATAAGAAGCAAATTGATGGTGAATTTCTTTTTCATAGCTCACAACTCAGGAGTTACTCAAATAGCAGGGAGGTTTCTTACAAAAATAGGAGAAACAATAACACTGTATTTGCATTAATTTATATTTTTGCTGCAATGTGGAAACAACTCCATATTCAAAATTTTGACTTGATGATAGTGTTTATGTGTAAGTGTGTGTATAAGTCTGTTTCATACTCCCAAGTGCACAGGGAGTGTTTTCTTTGTATGCCTCTGAGTTACGATGTTGAGTGTCTTTAATTTGCTCAGGAAGGTGTTTCTCCTCCAAGGTGCTTTTATTTTCATGGTAACTATTATTTAAAGAAGTATCTGATAGTCCTTGGCTCAGCTGTTCACTACATTTCTGGGTAGAGCAGTCAAAAAGAGCATAAAGGGCTACTTCAGCCGCAAGGTCTATAGAATTTTGACTGGTAGATTGACAGGGCTCTGCAGCAGCGGTGCCTTTGCTTTGTCCAACTGATTTCAGGGAGAGAGCAATATCTGTGTCAGAAACTTCACCAAGGAGTGATTTCAGATTCTTCCTATTTGCTTCGTCTTTAGAATGACTTAAAGACTCTGAGTCAGTCTGGATGAAGTCATGACCAAGTTTCTCTTGTTTGTGAGCAGCATCTTGCTCTACTAGATTTTTATCAAATTCCTTAGCCAATTTCATGAGTTCCTCTTCAGGATTTTTTATTTTAATATCTCTAGATTAAAAAACAAAACAAAACAGAAAGAAAGTCAGACCTTCTGAAAAGGTTTAGCTAAGCTCAAATAGAATGACTGTATGAGTTATTCATTCTCTAGTTTTAACAACTACAAAGAGCATGACTTAATCCCACCATTTTCAGTGCAGAGTTAACATTCAATCTTTCTGGTAATTCCCAAGAAATACCCATTAAGAGGAGATAACAAGCCTGAAATTAAATACATTCTGTATGGAAATGTACAGTTACATGGTTCACTATACGTAAAGGAACACCATATAACCTTTTTTTAATGAAAGCCCGGCTGTGATGGGCAAAACAAAACTGTAATTTATCTCGTACAACTTAACTTTATCCTAGTTCACATTTTTACTTCTCCAGGTGTACAGGGAATAGCATCCTCACCAATCCAGCTTTATAATGTTTAGCAATCTGATTTCAGGTAAAGATTGGAGTAGACCCACACCCTGCATTAAAGTTGCTACATCAGATAAAACCAGATCATATCTGTTGAAAGCCACAGATAGGAACTAAACCAACACAAGTTCAGTGAAGACAGGAGCCTGAATAAAAATAACTGAATTTTACTTTGATCCTCAAATCTAATACTGTATTTACTTTGGGTTTACACATAATCTGCAATATTCATGTTACAAACTGTATTCTGGTTTATTTTAGTATACTACTAAGGAGCTGGTTCAGATATATTGTCTTTATCCACTTAAAGCAGCATTAACAGATCAGAGAATTTTAAAGAAATCATATTCTGCATGTTTCCAGGAAAAAAAAATCTGACTTCTTCCATTACAGCTCATTTATACAAGGAGACTTTAAACAGAAATAAATTAAGTTTAGGAATTAAATGAAGTTGTTTCACAGCTTCGAAGTTGAGCCTTGGTTTTGAATTCTGAAACATAAGAGATATACTGCATAAACTGATAAATTGTCTAGAGGGCCAGAGCCATGGGATGTAGGAAATTACTGCATATAAGCAAGCAAAAGTAGTTTGAACTGTACTAACTTCCAGGGTAGCTCAGGGTAGGTTTTCTTTTTAATGAGATATATATATATTAAATTATTATTTTAAGAAAAAGGAAAAAGCAACTTATAGTTGCAAATGCAAATTTACATTTATGACAGGGCTGTAATCCGGAAGGAAGTAGCATCCCTTACCAGTGATTTTGTAATTCTTAAGTATAATTTCTTGCAAATATGCCAAATAGTGAATACATTTTAAATGTCCCAATCAAATATGCAAATAGGAACAATGTGTTCTCTTATTTCACTTAAGAAAAAGCAAAGAATAAGCAAACAGTCTTATTTTCACTTTCCAGGCTGTAGACATCAGGTTCACAGCAAAGCATAGACTTAAGGTAAAAAGGCAAATATTTAGAATAACAAAGCAATGTTACTGTGTTTATATTATTGTGAAGTCTCTCTTATCTGAGCCTTTTTCTTGTACTTCAGCATTCAAGGGCATTCAAAGGCATTCAAAATGCTTAAAAACAGCTGTCAAGTAAATCTAGTATGGAAGAAACTCTTACCTTTTAGCAGATTAGTGATTAAGAATAAATAAACACTACTGTAACTAAACCTGAGCCTTCACTAAGGCTGTAGGACTATTCTGTCTGATGACTGAATATACAGAGCATTGTTTTAGGAAGCAACGATTACCTGAGGAGCAATATGATAAACAGTGTCTGAGATTTCTACACTGTATCTACTGGTAGACTGGTTTTTCCATTGCCTTTGAAAACAAACAGGAAAACTTCTTAAAAATTGCTAAATAATTTGATTTATAAAGTGCAGTATATGTAAAATAATTCAAATATATGTGTTAAAATCAGAACTTGATTCAGCATTACATTGAAAAAAAATATCGGTTATTAATGGATTTCTAACAAAAATAACACCAAACAACCTACCCATGATAATGGAAAGGGATTTTTTTGAGACATTTGGTAACTTTCACTGAACTCCTACTGCATGCCTCAAATAGGCACACTGAGTCTGGATTTTGTTAGCATTACTACTCTGCGTGCAACTGCTGAATAAGGATCCCAAAAGATTTCTTGCTGTACCTCATTGTCATTAACAGTTGAAAGTAGGTGTTCGGGATTTCCTACTCAATGATCTCTTTGGTGTTTTATGTAAATATTATGTGAACAGGGAGATGATTCTCATTAAGAACAACAAATAAAAGGCTAAAATAACTTAGAACATACAATAGAAGAAGGCATAAGATGCTTCAGGAACTTTTAAGTTAGGAAAATCAAGTTCACACTAATTAACATTACTTTCAACAGGAATATTTTCACAACTATACACTTAATGTAAAGTATTACTTACCTGAGTTACATCACCACAGAGATAACAGAGCATTACAACTCTAACAGCTATACACTCAACACCTCAACACCTGATACAAGGATGAGAAGTGTCAATCCTACTACTTGAGAGAATATTGATTTCAGCTTAAGTTAAAGAGATAAAATATGTATACCTATATAGGAGAATCTTTTGTATTCTTGCTTTCTCTGTGTCTTTCACTCAGATTCTGATTTGGGCCTCCAACCTATCTTTGTCTGTATTTCCCCCTCTGTGCCTTTCCATCTCGACTGTTAAAAGCAGGAATAGAGCTATTCTAAACCAGATTGCGGCTGTTTGACATCACTAAGTGAACTGAATGCTCAGACTCAGCTTTTCACACCAGCCCTTTAGAAATGACGTTGCAGATGTGGAAGCCTACAGAAATAATTTTGAAAGATGCAATTGTTCCGTGAGAAGCATCTTTGCACTTCAGCAGTTAGCACGGCCAGGCTTTATTATCTCCTCGAGTGGATTAGCATCCTCAGTCAGCTCTAAGGACCTGCCGCGGGAAGATGCTTTCCGTCACTCCTTGACAAGAACAGCCCCTTCCCAAGGCACACAGGGGGCAGAAGGCGGGGGGCTCACCGCACCGCTCCTCACTGGCAGGGCCCGCCTCTCCCGCGGCTCCCGGGACAGGGCCCCGGGACCGCTCCCGTCCTACCTGCAGCACCGCGTACCGCCTCACCCACGGGCAGGCCCGGGCCCGCACAGCCTTGCGAGCCCCTGGCAGCAGCCGCGTCCTCCGCGGAGAGCTAGCTGTGCGAGCTCTAGAGTGGTTTTATTTTGTAAAGAGTATGTATCATTAGCGAGGTTTACAAAATATCTAAAACCGTGTCAATGTAACTAACAAAGAGAAGTGACTTTATGGTACAGTTCATCTCTCATTCTTGTTAGCGCTGGAAAAGTGAAAATCAATAATAGCGATCTCAGTGAAAAGACTAAGATTTGTGAGAGGACAGAGGTTACTAAAATAATTAAATTATTTTGACAAATACTTCCTTTCTCCAGAATGCTTTTAAATGCTTTCTGAGATTTTTGAAGTGAGCTGTGTTGGGCGTTTTTGTTCCCAAGCTGCACTTTCATTTAAAATTCATTTCTTTTTAAGGACTGAAAGAGAAGTGAAGAAAACACACACACACACACACACATTCATAATTTGTCTCCAGTGGAAACATATGCATGCATTTTGATCACCTGAGACCAGGTGAAAAGACAAATCCTTCATGCCAGATGTTCCTTGGATAATTTGTTTGATTATTTTTTTTAAACAGTGTGGGTACAATTTAGTACAATTATATGATACTTTAAATATAAATATGTTTTGTCCTAGGGAAGAAACAGTTAAATAAATAGTGTATGGAGCTGAGTAGCCACCTGTGGTACGTTCCTAAAGCAATATGATAAACAGGTTACAGTCTCTTTGCTGCTGCAGTTAGACTTCTGGCAAGACAGGTATCAAGAAAAGCCTTCTAAACCTGTGAGGACCTGTCTGCTTCTTTGGTTGTGTACAAACAGCAAAACACAAAAGCAGATGTTAACAGAAGCAAAATATATCTAAGGTTGTGCACTGCTGTGTTCAGCCTAGAGTTCTGCAAAAGTCCTCAGGAAATTTCAGTGGTCCCAAGAGCAAGAGTCTCTGGCTGTGGTTCCTTGCACAATGAAGACTGCCTTTAGCCTTGTTGTGTGCTTCTGCAGAGTGTGGCTCAGCAACGCTCAGGGATGTACAGAGGGACACCAGATGTAACTTAGGTGCCTGATACTTTCTACATAGGTTTCCCATTCAGAGCTGGCTTGGATATTTCTCTGCAGCACTGCCTTGTGCCGTATAGGCATACTCTGGCATGCCTGGCTTCCCATCTGTCAGAAAGAGGTAATAGTACTTACTGCAGCATGGGTTGTCCTGGGGATAACCATGAAGCCCTTGGATACCACAGTGAGGGGAATTATATAAACAGGGGAATAAATTTAGATGCTTAATGTAAGATGCATTTATAAATACAACCTTGTGGACCCAAACAAAAATAACCTAAGACAAAAATAACCTGATATAAAACTCAGCTGTGAAAGTAGAATATTCTAGCCACAGATTTTTATCTTTTTTTCTCCCAGAAATCCTACTCATCCATATATTCTCTTCAGAAGCCTTGGAGTATTTACTAAAATGGAGCACTACGTGGTAGCAGATAGTTTATACAAGTTAACAGAGAAAGATAAGTGTTTTGTTGCCTTCAGTGGGCATCTGAAATTTTAACTTAATGGATGGTATTTTTTTTTAATCCATAGGAGAACACAGGCATCATGTGGTTTTATTAATAGCATTTTGATAGCACAGTTATAAAGCCTGTTCTTGTCTTGCCTTGGAATATCATACTGACCTCACTTATTACAGAATGCTACTTTAATTTTCCAAGGTGAAATGTTCACAGAGCAGAAACTGGTGAGGAAAATACTGCCAAAACAGTTAGTTCTACCTTTATTTTTAAAGTGCTGTCCAGAAGTGCTTGCAGCAATTTTTGCTGATGCATAGGTGGCCTAGAGAGTAAAAGATATGTGAACTTAAAAATACCTGAAGCCTAGCTTGAGAATTTTTAGTAGAGAGTCATTAAATGGCAGTATAATTTACACAAGCATGGCCTAATTTATGCTTTAGCATTCTCTTTTGCTCTTTCTATCCACCATGCCATCTGAGAAATGCAAAAGCTTTGAAAATATTTTACATATATCTCTTTCTCTTTTTTTTTGTCATAGAGATGCATCTTATTTTATTTATCACACTCAGAAAATCTAATCAAATGTGAGCCTATAGTTTAGCTCACAAAGGCCTGATCCAGCACAGCACTTAAGTACCTGCATAACTTCATCATGAAGACATCTTCCATTGCTCATTAACTGTCATTTAAAGGAAATTTTTTATGGCTTGGTGTCTGGGTGTTTAGAGGAAATTATCAGCCAAAATGGGTGAGCCATTTAGAAGAATTAGGTCAGGCAATGAGCAGGCTACAAGTCACAGAGTTCTGTAGGGAGCCCTGGAGGTTCAGGCCCCTTACAGAAAGCTAGAGATCACCACTGAGAGGGCCTTTGAATAGGTTATTTATTATAATGTAGGCTTAATTCCATAGCTGTTCTGCACTGCTCAGGGTGAACTTGTATTGAGGAAATGAGCGATGGTTGTTCAAGGCTGTGGAGACCACTGTTTATAGAACTTATGCCTTAAATCTTGGCTGGCCCAGTTAGCTTCAGGGCACTGCTGCCTGGAGGCAGCTCAACAGCTTCTTCTGGAACAGGTACAGTAATATGGGCATCTCTGCATTGTGCTGGCTTGCCCAGAGTAGGCTTGCACCAGGGAATGATGAGGAGGAGTCTTGAGGCAGTCATTCCCCATCCACTCACTTGTTGCTCCATTTGGCTTTGTTACCAAGGAGCTTTCAGTGCTTTTCACCATTCACTCATGTCCATACTATAGTATGTACATTGCAGGTGATCCTCCCAGCTGAGGTGCACCCTATTCTAGGTTATTGTTTATACATGAAGAGGAGATTTAAATAAGGGCAGGACCAAAACCTCTTCATAGAAATTACAGCTGCAAGGTTTTTTTTAATGGTGTCACTGGTAGAAATTATGTAAGAGCATTTTAACATCAAGTATGAAGGCAATACAACAGAACATAAGGGTTATGGTAGAACAGTTGTGGTCATTTGCAGTCAAGATAATTCTGAAGTCAATTGTAATAACAATATTTAGAAAAATAAGCATGATCCTCTGAATGAAGAGTGTAAGAGCAAGCCACAAGGAATTCTCTGAGAATAGAAGCATATTAGAAAAAGAGGAAACTGGATCAGAAAGGCAATGTGTTGAAATTCAAGACAGGCATTGTTAGTAAAATGAGCAGGAAAATACAAGTAAATAATGCTATTATCATAAAAATATGGGTTAACTTCTGGATAGACTCTGCAAGGGTTAATACACTAGCCACAAATTATGTGAAAATGCTCAGGATAATTAATTCAATAAATATTGATCTATTTTTGTACTGGCTAAAAACTCAAAGTCTAGAGTTCAACTTGATTAGATGCACACTGCTGCAGCTGCCCAGCATCTAGTGGAGCATCAATTGAGGCATACTGTCAATTTTCACTTTTATAGGCTGCTCAGACAACACTTTAACTCTGCATTGAGGGACTTAATGTGCAAAATAATGAGCAAAACTGACTGTAAGCCTCTGGGAGGAGAAAAGCGCCTTGTCTCTGTGGCAAACAGCTGACTTTCCCACTGCCTCTGCACACCAGCAGTGGTCAAACAGCACAAGACTTTGGTAAGTAGAAAGAACAGTGTTCTTCCTGTATTCCTGGTTGCTAATTGCCTAGGGGAAAAAAACATCTATGCATGTCTTACTACCTTAGTGGGGGCTCTGTGTTAACATATGTCCTCTGGAGTTCTTGTGGATAGTAATTGTACTTAAATGGAGCAGTTAAAGTCTTTTTCTAATAACAAATAAAAGCTACTACATTACTAATGAAAGATACAAGAACAGCAGGGAATATTTAACTTTCCTTGGGTGTCATTCATCTATATGCATATTTAATCCACCTGCCGACATTAATTTCAGTGCTTATTTAGGCTTTATTTGCAAATATTGCCTGGTTTTTCTTCCCAAATGTCTGTACTAGTACTTTGCTTTTTTTATTTCTCAGTTTTCCTGCAGAAATTTAATATTCTAAATATAACAGCATTCACAATTCAGGAATATTCCATTTAATTTCTTCCAAAGCTTCCTGAACACATCACATCACTTATGATGTGGCACAGTCAGGATGGGTGTTTCTCTGAAATCTATTTTTTCTGCTTCTGAGGACAGAGAATAATGCATCATGAAGGATATAACCTGATTCCTAGCAACAGTGAGAACACACATGCTGTTGCCTGAAGCACTGGCTGCCCTGCACACCTTGAAAGTTTCTATTTTACATCTCACACTAGGCACTGCTACTTCTGTTTAGAAAGTTGTCTTCTTTTGGCCCTTTGCAAATGTCCAAATCTTTCCATACAACTAAGCCTTCATTAAGATCTACTTTAGTGGTTGCACTAATAGCACACCCGCTGAACACAGCGGCTGAGGACAACACAGTGAAGAAGCCAGAGGTTGGTGTTTCTTTTTATCCTGTTCCTTAGCGCAATATTTAGATGCCATGAGAGTGGGTAATGCTCTGCTACTGCTCTGTGTGAAAATAGTACCTCCATTGTTGATCTTTCAGTGAACAGACTTCCTTATTCACCACAAACCTTAATCAAAAGCTGTGGTTATGCCAAGAGCAATCTACTCAATGAGATTTACTGTGAAATGTTCATTTGAATGCTACCAGGCTTTTGATGCCTCATTTACATCAGTGAAACCCCATTCACTTTTTTTTTTTGTTCTGTTTTAATGCAGTATCTTAATGACCACAACCACTGAAAATCAATCTACTCAACACTGATATCTCAGTCATGTTCCCTATGCTAGCAACTCCTGAGCAGCCAGGTTTAATTGTGTGGTACTTTCAACATATACTAAGACTAAGTCTCTTTTTAAATGTCCACCTCCAAAAAGCATTTACTACTGGCCTGATGCAGCTCTTGTAATTTTTACCTTTTAGGAGATAGTGTTAATGTGTTATTTGGAGAGTAATGCCCAAAGGGACTATTCCACATATAGTCCCATCTGGACGATCTTGTTGCACACTAAAAATTACACTGGCAGTAACTGGTTTAATCCACTTTCAGGGAAAACTTACCTAGGATACAAAACCCTAGCTCTGGAGTAAGCATTCACATGACAATTAGTGAAGGAGTAACTGCTGTGCATCTGCTGCTACTTTAATACTGTTGTTTCACGTTCTTTTTCCTCCCACTACACCCCCAGACAAATGGCAAGGTGTCCTAAGATCCTACCCTGAAGTCTGCCTTCTCAACCTTAATGTAATGCTAACACATGGAAAGAAAGCATTAAAGCATTGTGTTTTTTTTTCCATAGGAAACTAATCTAAGATTAAATTGGCAAACAGAAAGTACTTAGCTTGTCTTTGATCTTTGAAACTCTTCATAATGAATAATTGTGAAGATGCATTCAAGTAGTTGTTGATAAATTGAGCCTCTTAAGCTTTTAGAAGCCAGAGGTCTTGCCACAAGCAGCACTGTGGGCCAGTGGAGTGGTTTATAAGAAAATTCCTGGGCTGAAAGGCAACAGCTTTGTTTTGGTGGTCTCTGAGGGAAGGCTAGGCTGAACTACAGTGCCTAGACTGGGCTGCAGTGGGAAACCGAAGGGTCCAATGCCTTTTCTGTTGCATAACCAGCCTTGTGCCCACTGATACCTGCAGGTGGGTCCCTGGGCTGGGGCTGTGCAGAGGAGCTCTCAGCTCCTCTCCTGGGTTTGCTTCAGGGCCCATCAAGGCTTTAGTGCTGGAGGTGCTGGTGCCTGTCCTCATGCTGCAGTGTGCAGGGTACAGGATCTCTGTTAACTTAGCTGTGGAATGTGATTTGCTGTTAGGTGGTCATTTCCCCTGGCCCATGGGGAATTTAAGGACATCAGCCTCTGCACAGGTAAGTGCCACTGCCACACTGCCTTCCCTGCCTGACCCTTAGATATCACACTTGCCTGAGGCATTGGCTGCCTTGCACACCTTGAATGTTTCTGCTTTACATCCATGACTGTGTGCTGGTCCTGTTCAGCTATGTCACAGAGCACACAAGGAGGTTTTTAACAGTTTTACTTGCAGCATGAATTGGAAAAATCACACTGTTCCTAGAATCTTGAACTGAGTTACACTTTGGGAAGTTTTGTCCCATAAGATGGTGATAGAGCAGGTGAGTAGTCCTGCTGGGAGAAAGCAAGAACTCCTTTAACACCAAAGCTGGATCTAATTTTGAGGTTGTCATTGGTCTGAACTCTGGAGAGCCCTCTTCTGTAAGAAACACAGCTTTATTAAATGGTGTTTTATATACTAGGTTTCTGATACATAATTATAGAAGAGAAGCTGCAATGTGGTTTTACCAACATCAGACCTGTGTTACATGGAAAATTTTTTTCAGTGAGTAGAACTCTTTCCAAACCTAAACCTGTCATTCCAATGTGGAATCTGCCAATTCTCTATGTGGGTGTTTCTGCATATTTTGAAGTTCAGAATGCACTGAGTTAGCTATTCCATAAGAACTACTCATGTGTTCCATAGGTCCAGAGACAAAACATGATTAAATAAACTGACAATCTTTTACAATAAATAAATTAAAGCCTAGTTGGGTTTTGGTTTGTTGTTATTGTTTTGATTGTTTGTTTTTTTTTTCCCAGAGAAATCATTCTGTAACTCTGAGCATATTCCTTATGTTGTCAGGAAGTTATTTGTGCTAAAATGTAGGAGCTGGAAATAAACTATTAAAAGTTAAAAATCAGTGTATTTGGGGCTGAAATAGCTTGCCTGTCATACCATCATATTTGCTAGCTGACTGGATATAACACTTCCGCCTCTCGACCTTGCTATGTTCTTACACAATAAGTTTTTCCTTTCAGCTCTGCTCTGATTATTATTTACAAGCCTCAGTTTTGTTAGCAGAACCAGAGGAGATCCTGAGATAGCAAGAAGTGTAACATATTCTGCAGTGTTGACTATAATGATTTTGTTAAGCTGCAGTTATATTAATTGATGTTATCTCTGTAGGTTTTAATCCACAGGAGGCATAGTTATTTTAGACTGAAGCACTTTCCTTTGATCTAAGTCTCTCTATCCATTTGTGGAGTGGTATATTTTATGTATAAATATTAATATATAAGATAATACATAATTTATTTTCTGGAGTTCAAGAGGATAGGCATTCTAATTTCCTTTTTTTTTTAATAAAGTGTTTTTATTATAAACTTTATCCAAAAAGGTATAATATCTTAATCTGGCTATATAAAGAATCAAATCAAATATCGAAAGACATACCAGCCATTTTGCTGCATAACTTGAAACTGAGCCAGAACTTGGTCTTGGCTATACTTATCTGAGCTTTTGATTCTCTTATTCAGGGGTAGTTGTTAGTGCTTTTAACCAAGAGGTCTGCACTTAATTTATTTCTATTCTGATCAGAGCAATTTTTTAAAAGACTTTCCCAACCACCCCCCACCACCCCCCCCCGGAAGTAAGATGTAGAGCTCCTAGGAAGCAAAACTAAAACTAATTAAATGCTATGTATTCATTAATACTTTTTATACTGTAGGTATGAGAAGTTGCATTTCTCTTTCGCTTTCCATTGATGGCCAAAGAATACACAAATGTGACCTAATACTTTCCTTGTCTCTTCAGTTGTGAGATTTTAGCAAAAAAAAGCCCAAACAAACCATCCCAAAACAGTATCCCACTTAAATGAACATCAGGATTTGCTTTTGAATTAGATAACAACTTTAATTATGAAGAGTCAAAAAAGGTACAAGTCTGAAACTTCTTTTGCCTAGGAAGCTGATACTTCTTGAGCCATTTCCACCAGATTAACCCTCAATTTTCAAATACTAATGCACTTGTTTAAAACAACCCACCTGCCGTGATAGCCCTCTATTTCTTCTGGCTGCCAACGAGGACACATTCAAAGCACTGCCTGTGTTTTAAATTCTTCATTCGTAACAGCCAAAGCTTATTTTAAATTTTCCTTTTCTACCTCCACCATTAATTTATGCCATGCCTCTCTTCCAGTGCCTAGTGGTAGGGAAAGAAACATTCTTAGAGTAAAAAAAGCCTTCTCTAGAATCTTCTCTATTTCAGTCTGTGTCCATTGCCTCTCAACCTTTTCAATGGTCACGACTGAGAACAGTGTGCCTCCTTCTGCTTTCCACCCTCTAATCCTGTATTTATACAACCTTATAAAATCCTCCCTGTGCCTGGGTTTGACCTGGTTGTTTATTGTCAGCTTTTTGCAGCTTGCTTACAAATAAATTGCTTCACAAAAGAGTTGAGTTACTGGCTTTCATAGTACTGAGTGTCAAGTAAGTACTGATACAATTTACTGTATTACTGTCATGGTTTAAAACCTAGTCAGCCATGCAGTCTCTCTCTCACTTGTCCCCCTTTTCTTCCCCCTGCTCCTGGAGGGATGGGAAGGAGAATCGAAAGAATGTAACTCCCACAGATTGAGATAAGAACAGTTTGGTAACTGAGGTATAACATAGATCACTACTGCTACCACCAATAATAATAATGATAAAGGAAATAACAGGGAAATAGAATACAATACCACCCACCGATTGATTATATCCAGCCCGATCGAGCACCGACCAATACCTAGTTCAACCCCACAGTCAACTAGCCCTTCAGGTTACATCCTGGGCATGACATGCTGTGGTATGGAATACTTCTTTGGTCAGTTTGGGTCAGGTGTCCTGTCTCTGCTTCCTCCTGGCTTCCCCTCCTCCTGGCAGAGCATGAAGTTCAGAAATTCTTGGTCAGACTAAACATTTGAGCGGTAACTAAAAACATCAATGTTATCAGTGCTGTTCCCAGGCCGAAAGTCAAAACCACAGCACTGCACCAGCCACTGTGAAGGAGAAAAAATGACTGCTACTGCTGAACCCAGGAGAATTACTTAAAGGATAACAATATGTGATGTGATATTGACAGCGCATAAAAGTAATTTAATTCTGTACATAAACTGGGGCTATTGTACCAGAACTTGCAATTTTCAGTGGTATTAAAGGCTTTTTATACATCACAGTGTGTCCTCTCCCTAGATAGACAGACTACAAGAAGGTTACAAAATGTTCAGAAGACCCAAGGTGTAAAGGTTGCTTGATTTACAGAATTCACCTCCATCAAGTCAGGAAACTTGCAAAAATGAGGATTTTCCTGAATTGTCTGCCCTACAGTTTTATTACGTGAGTTTGCTGCAGTCACTGCAAGAACTCCAAGTACTGCAAAATATTCATCTGGGTATAATACTAAGTAAATTATCTTTTCAGAGGCATCACACTTTGACCCTTTTTACTGATCTGGTCAACATAGGAAATGGATGTTTTTAGAATTTTGCCTGTTTTCATCTGTGTGGCACTTCTTTCTTCTAAGAAGTGGTAGTTTGTTCCCCTTTATTCCATTTTTCAATTATCATCCTGCAAAGCAAAAATTTCTGCATGATCAATATCCCCTTTATATTCACTGCAGCTTGGAGGTTTACACACATCTTTTGGAACAGGCCATTCAGATATGCTGGATATCTCATTATTTTATATACTTATCCATTTATTTATATATAGAAAGACTGGAAGAGCTGTCAAGTCTTTAACAAACACAATCCTTTCATCTCTACCAGCTCTTTATTTTACAATGGAAGCATAAGGGTAGAAATTACTTCTTCACCTAGTCATGGATATCTATAGTTCATGCTAGAGTAGATGGGAATCTTGGTTCTGAATCAAAGCCTTAATGGAATGCCACAAAATCTTTTAAACTGAAACGCTTCAGAACATTTATCCATGAGAATATATAATTCTTTTAGGATAAACGAAGATGTTTTTTCCCCATGATGTGCTTTTACTGTTCATGATATTGGGCTATCTGAAACAAGGCCCAAAGAAGATCTGAATATAAGTTGAGTACTGACTACAGTTTCTGGAGGATGACCCCCTTCACATAGCCTGACCCAGACAACCTATCACAGTTTTACCACACTGCAAGCCCTGAACAAGCATGAATGTATCTAAGAACAATTCTGGCTAACAGCACAGAATTCCACCTAAAAAACCACTGGCACTTCTCATCTAATTATAACTTTTGTCATAATGTAGTCAAACTCAGCTTGTTTGAAAGCACTAAAGTAGACTACGTGGGAGTTAAGACAAGCAGACAGAATGGCAAATGTTCTACTTTTTTAGTCTCAGTTTCCTGTTCTTTGTGTTCAATAGGGATTTAAAAATACCTGTGGTCTCTGAATTCTGTGAACATCTGCACTCTCACCTGGTGCAGAGAGATAAAACTCAAGGAACTGTATCAGCTCATACCAACTGACAACATAGCCAGACTGCTAAGAGATATAGTCTTGCTGTGTGTGTGTTGAGGTCCATTCATGTTTGAAATGTCTGAGTGTAACACTTTGAATCCTAGGATCATGGGGTAATTCAGTCTGGAAGGGACCTCAAGAGGTCACCTAGACTAATTGCCCTGCTCAAAGCCACATTACCCTTTGTCTCTTGTCCTTCCAGTGTACACCACTGTAAAGAGCCTTGCTCAATCTTCTTGAAAACTTCTGTGTTGGTACTAAGGGGCTACTATGAGGTCCTCCTGAAGCTGTCTCTTGTTCAGGCTGAGCAAGTCCCATTCCCTCAACCTTTCCTCAAAGCGTGAGTACTCCAGAACTCTGATTATCCTGGTGGCCCTCCACTGAACTTGGTCCATTTTTCATTGTGCTTCCTGTATTGGGGGCCAAAACTGGATGCAACACTCTAATGAGCACTGAGAATCCCTTCTCCCAGCCTAATGCCTGGGCTCCTGAGCAGCCCAGGATGCTATTGAACCTGGTTGTTGCCAGGTTCTCATTTTTCACAAAGAGAACAATCAGCCATTGGAAGAATCTCCCCAGGGAAGTGGTGGACTCCTCAGTGCTGGACACTTTTAAGATTTGACTGGACAGGGTGCTGGGACATCTTGTCTAGGTCACACTTTGCCTAGAAAAGTTGGATCAGATCATCCTTGCGGTTCCTTCCAACCTGGTATTCTATGATTCTACGTGCCTAGAAATGTGTTCCAAGAGGCCTTGCTCTAAGATTTCCACACAGACCAAACTGGGGTTGAGTTTGTGGGAGATGGGACCTGTCATATGGGATTTGGCTCATTCAGTATGCATGCACTTATTTGCACATTCAGCAGGCACAGATCTTCAAAGCAAGGGGGTTCACTCTGCTTCCCTCTTCTCCATCCTCTTGTATATCTGGAGCTCTATAAAGTTTTATAGTATTTTAGGTATGTTTGTAGGACCAATTAGAAATACTTCAAAACATTTGTATCTAACTGCTCACTCTTTCTCCAACCAAAAAAATGACACACCAAGCTTTCTTTAGTCTCTGATTTTTTCTGTTTCTCTTTCAACTGGTCAAATCTTTCTTACTCTTGATCATAAATAAGTTCATATTAACAGCACAGAAAGGACATGTAAAGTTAGATTAGTGGAATTAAAGATTAGAAGATGCTAAGAAATTTTAGAAGGATTTCAGTGCTGGTCTACAAGACAGCAGGATGGTTTATTAAGCCTTTCACCAAAATACAAACAAATCAGAGTCAGGGATGAACATTTAAACTGCTTTTTCCTTGTCTGTGGCTTAATGAACACACCTATGTGTGTTGTTTGATGGAAGAGTTTGTGTTGGAAGGGACCTTTAAAGGTCATCTGGTCCAAATTTCAGACAGCTCATATTCTCCCTCAATATGAAACTGAGAACTAGGACCTAAGTGGAGATGTGGACAGCACACATCTATAAACACAAAATCCAAAGGCATAGCTGTTTCGTATTGCAGTCTGCTCCAGCCATGGTACTTTGCCTGTTGCAATAACAGGCAATGAACAGGCAGAGGAGGAAACATCCTGCGGTGTAAATGTTTTCAAAACTAGAGAGAAGGTGGTAAAGGGAACATACAGTACAAAAGTGTTATAGAAGAGAGAGACTGCTAGGCAGAACCCATCATCTGTTCTTTTTATAGAGGCAGAGATGTTGACAACAGAAGGTAAGATCATAGCAAGCCATCTCCTTCTACGAGTGCATCATGAGAAAACTTGAGATGGGGTTTTGTGCGCACCAGAACTGCAGGGGCCTGGGGCAGTGAAACTGCCTTGCGCAGTAGAAACCTGGACGTCTTTTCAAGCTTCACAGTGCTAAACTGCAAACCGAACCCAATGCTCCTTGCTATGAGACCCTCTCACAGGCAGCTCTGCCTGTTTCCTCGACGTTCCCTATTGCGGGCCTGTCATCACCACAAGGCCCGGGGTAGCGGTGTGTGCACCTCCCCGTGTTGCGTTCCACCGGCACTGCCGCGGCGGACCCGGCCTTCCAATGCCCGGCCACTTACTTGTCCCGCTCCTGCGGGGTAACTCGCTCCCGGAGGAGCGGTCACCTCACCGGCAACGCCTGGGCAAGGGCAGCCGCCAGCGGCAGCGAGCTCCTCCGGACGGGCTGCGCCGTGCAACGGTGCTGCCAGCAGGGGGCAGCGCATCGCCGCCCGCGAGGCCTTCACGGGCCCCGCCCCCGCCCGCCCCTAGCCGCCGCCGCCCGCCCCTAGCCGCCGCCGCCGCCTGGGGCGGAAGCGAGGGTGAGCGGCGGCTGGTGCCGCGCCGTGAGGAGTGGGCATGGCGGACGGGACGCGTTCGGTGCGCGGTGGCAGCCCGGCCTCCAGCCCGGTGCTGGGCGGCCGGGGACGGGCTGCGGCGGTGGCCGCGGCGGGGGGGAGCAGCCCACCGGGCCACGGCTTCCGCAGGGTGACCCTCACCAAGCCCACATTCTGCCACTACTGCACCGACTTCATCTGGGGGCTGGCCGGCTACCAATGCGAGGGTGAGGGGTTGCGGCGGGGGGCCGGGCGGGACGGAGGGACGGAGCGAGGGCTGCCGGACGGGGTGGGGGGGACAGGCCGGCCGCCGCCGTGCTGGCGGGCGGGTGTCCGTCGTGCGGGACCGGCTGGGGACGACCGCCGCTTCCTGGGTGTGATGGGGGGGGGGAATGTCTGAAAATACTGCTGGTAAAAATGGTAGTAATAGTAGTATGTAATGTGAAAAGAGCCTGATAATAACAAAATAACACATTCTGCTAAAATAGTCTGACAATAGTACTGAAATCTAGTCATAATGGTAAATTGTAATAATAAAGTCTAACGACAACTGATGCTAAAAATTCTGTTAGTAGACTACTATTAGTAACAAATGTTAATAATAAATTCTAACAGCACTAGTCAGAAGCCTAACAATAATTGTAAGTTATAATAATAATATCTAACCATGATAATGATTAAGCTTCTGATAATAATGGTAAAAATTGTAGCAATAATAATGGAAGATTGAGGTGTGCACTGCCTGCTTCTGTGTGGTGACAAGGGTGTTTGCTGTGATCCAGCACTGCCCTTGCCCATCTCAAGGTTTCCCTTATCTGCCAGAATGTCTGATGGCAAGGAGGAGCCGCATGGTGCATGGGGTTTGAACCTTTTAAACTCAGGAGGGCAGAAGGGCTCTCTAGGTCTCCTTGCTGGCCCCTACGGCAGCAGAGGTTCCTGGAGACAATGAAAATACGGCTTTTCTGGCACAGCAAAACCAAGCGGTGTCACAAGGAAAAGAAGGTTCTCACTGGGCTGTGTTGAGTTGTTTCCTGACAGAGCACCTTGATGTCTTCCTGAGCGTATGCAGCCCACCTGACTTGGGTTGCATCTGCAAGACTACGTCTGAAGTAGCTGGGCTGTACAAGAGCCTCATTGTTCAGGTGGTGTTCAGGTTCTACAAACAAGGCTGTGTTTGTAAGACAAGCGCCCTGCAGTTCTTAAAATAGCTCCTGCCTTTTGTCATTGTCGTGGCTGAAGAGGGTGCAGGATTAAGTTGGGTGGAAATCATGTTCCTGTGTGGTGCCAGAGAAGCCTGGCAGAAACGGGTTTACGTTTGCTTAAAACTTTGGCTGAGCGATGCGTTATTCTATCTGCATGGCACAGAGTCACTGCAGCCCCTAACAGCAAAGAAGCCTCAAATTCAAGTAAAAATTTCTTTATCAGAACACACAAGGCTAGTCTTTTACAGTCTTTTATTACACTACTGCCTTTAAAAAAAGCAAATTACTGGAGTCACAAAAGTGGGCATTAAGGTGCCAGTTTTGTTACTTGAAGGGCTGTGTGCCTTTGGTGTGTTAACAAGTAAAATGCAGAAGGTTTCCATCCAGGTTACCTCAGTTTTTTTCCCATTCCCATACTACATATGTGAAGGTGTGCACAGTTGTAACTTGAATTTAGGGTCTTTGCCTAATTTGAAAACTGCACTGACAGTTTGTGGTTTGGAATTGTTTTCCCCTTTGGCTTTTCAGGCTGAGTTCTGGGTGAGGATTGTTAGCACCACTGTCTAGTGTCAGTGTGCTAATGAGGCACTTGCAAGCTGCACTGTTAAGATACCTCTTTTAAACCTCGATGTGAAACCTCCACCCCAGACAAGTCCTGTGTGTGAGGGAGAGAGAAAAACAGTCTGCCTAAGGTGGGAGGGTAACCCTGTAATGTCCATGTCCCCTCTGGGTTAATAACTGATCTTTTTTGTTATTGTTTATCTGTCTGGTGTCAACCAGTTACGCTGAGTGTCATGTTTGTCTTTTTCAGCTGCTAAACAACAAATCTCAAATAGACCTGATGGGTCACTTGCTGATGGTGGCTGCTTTTGACAGCCATACATACGCCCTTGTACCTTGTTGAATAGCTTTGCAGTTCCCTCTTTCAGAGTTATTTAATAAATGCTAATATGATTTCTCAAATGCTATTTTAAGTAAATTCCATTTTATAATTACTTCCTTGTCACATTTGCTTTAACTAATGGAATCTGATCATTGTTCTTTAGCAAGTAATAAAAGGGTGATATCTAGGAGTGCCAGGCTGATTGAAAATAGAAAAATAATCCACCCAGCCTTTAGTGAAGGAAATGTTTGCAGTAGACTGCAAAAACTTGGTAGATAATTGCTATCTCCTTTTTCTTCTCCCCAAGGACAAGCATTGTGGGTATAATTACAGCTGAGCTAATGCTGGCATTATTTGGATTCCTTTTGATAACCCATCTACAGGCTTCAAGATGAAGCCATCAAGGGGCCTTTTTCTAGGTGAATTTGCAGTTGTACTATCTGTGGGTTCAGGTGTTCAGTCTCCTGATGCTGTTTGTATTGAAGCTGCCTGAAGCTGTTCTTGATCAAAATGGAAAGTTCCTAAACTTGGAAGGGAGCTGAGCATGCTGGTGGTAAGATCTGTCAGTTAAAGTAAGGGTGGGGGAAGCTTCTGCCCATCATTATTTTGACTAGGTGTGTGGCCTAAATGACCTGGACTTGAGTTTTAACTGTGATCATGCTTTTGACCCTTGGAAAGGGGCATTTTCTACATGTAAAAGATCAGGTCTATGAAGTTTTAAAGTAAACTTACCAGACACTAAGCAGGCTGGCATATGCAAGAAAGTACAAGAAAGTATACTGAATTCTTAACACATTTCTGTAGTGCAGGCCAAGATAAATGGTCCTTCCCTTTTCTTCTTGTGAACTCTGAAAGATACACAGAAGAGATGCTCTGATACTCTCTGTATAAGGCACGAAGTGTCCTGGATCTAATCTCTGAGATTTAGAGTAAGGTACTGCTTCCCTCTTCAGTTCAGGGCCAGTGCCGCTCTTGCCAGCGGTTTGTACAGCACAGGAGGTACTCCTGGGGATAATTGCAGCACTCTTGCTAGTTTGACAGGATGTTTTTATAAGTAAAATTTTACCGGTAAGGCAGTAGTCATACTCTGTGTATTAGGTGTCCAGTTGGGTCTGAAGATGTCACTGTATTAATAAGCTTTTGTGCACGTGTTTATTGTAACCTCTGTTAACCAGGCTTGCAGCTGTGGTTTATATTTTTATTTCCACCCTCCTGCAAATCTGTTTTACATAAAACCTTTGTCAATGACTCTTTATTTTTCTTGCCACTTTATTCCTTGTAGCTGTCACTTTCGTTGATAAGTGTGTGTGTATGCAAAAGAATAAGTGATGTCTGGATTGTACCATGAACAGTTACTCTGTTGTATTGCTCTTGTTTTCCAAAGCCTGGTAATTTCAGTTTTGAGTGGGTTTAAATTTCCTCAGGCTTGGCAATAAAGAAGCAGGGTAAGAGACTGCATTTCTGTGCATGTATGTGTGCATCTTAAAAATGAAAAATATTAAATATAATAAGTTTATGTAGGAAATTAAGAGTTGAGTTCTTATTGGTAGTGCACAGAGGAACCAATTCCATCCACTAAAATAATAGCTAGTAGATATTTTAATTTGGAGTTTGGGATTCATTTTAGCCACCAATAAATTCAGTTCTTATCACAGTGTAGTGTGTTGTGGTTTTTTTCCCCATAAAAGACTTAAAAGAGAAAATGTAGGAAGAATTATGAATCAGTGCATTTTGGGAGCTGCAAATATTTCCAATGCTATAAATCCTTCTAATGCTAGCTCAGGTTAGTTTATTTTAGCCAAAAGTAAAATGTAAGGATTTAAATAATATGCAAATTTGTTAGTAAATGGGATAAGTAATTATTAAAATAGTAATAGTAAAAAGCAATTTGCTTGGGTTTCAGGCTTTGTATTCTAAGCATAACCTCCAGACTTATTCCAAGATGCATAAACCCTTATTTCTCCTAATTTGGTTTAGATGTTGGCTGACAACACTGCTGCTTTTCCAGAATAAAATGTAAATGCTGACTTGGAGTTACATTTATGCCATAAATCTTTGACTGAGCAAGACATCCAAAAAGTGCTGTGATTCATACAGGCATGTTGTAGACATGAGCAAAGCATGTTGTGCTTTGTCAGTATAGCAGAACCTGGAGATCTTCAGACAGCAGCTCTGCAGTGGTCTGTGGTGCATATTCTGGACATGTTTTGAACAATCCGCTCCATCTAACAACTGTTCTGAGTAACTGGAGCCAGACAGGGAAGATGTGTTTTAGTTTAAAACTGGACATTAGACTAACAGGGCATCTGTCTTTGTAGGGACATGGAAATAGTAGCAGGGGAAAAAAGAGGTGATGAACAATGCCCTGGAAATCTCATCCTGTCTAATTAGTTTTGCTGTTGGGACAACCAGCTGGAACATCCTTGACCCTGCTGGCTTCTGTCAGCTCAGTTTTGAAGGAAGTAGAAGGTGTATGAGATTCTTCAGAAAGTGTTAATGCTTGCAGTTCAAAAGGAAAACAAATTCTTCCCTCTTCTGTTGAACTTGCCTTGCTTTTGGGGCATTTTGAACAAAAAATTAAAGCTGCTAGAAAGTAAAGTGGCAGTAAAATGTCGCTTCTATCGTACAATCAGTTTGAATTTTCAGGACTTGCTGGCTTTATTCTTTAGTGGGTTCCTTGTCAGTGGTGGAGCCCTTCCGTGCAACTACAAGATGTTTGATGTTGAGATGCAGTGTGAGTTTGTGGTTGAGATGTTGTTCAGTGGAGGTGCCTTTACTGTGTTTTAAATTTACATTGAATCACGACTGAATTTGGCTTGGGAGCAAACATAAAGGCTGTCAAGAATGGGGAAAAACACCCAACCAAATCTTAAAAACCCCACCAGAAACACTCCCCAGAAGAAACCCTGACAGAGAAATTTATCTCAGTTCTGGTCAAGCTGAAACATATTTTGGGAAAAATGGCACTGACTAACACCTTGAGAAGTGAAACAGTTACTGGTCTGGATTTGAAGGATAATCCATTTTGTGCTCAAGAGAGCTCACACTTTTCTTTTTCATGTCTCTCTGTGACAGTGCTTCAGAGGAAGATGTTCTCACCATTGGTGATGCAGAGAAAAGAACAGGGTGCTTTGCAAGGATGCACACAGGTTTTGTAGCTGGAAGCTATTTTGTATTGATAGTGTTATCCTAGATTTCAGTCCAGAAACTCAATTAGGTAGTAAGTAACTTACCGCAGAAAGTGCTAAGGCCAGCAGTCCAGTACCAGCCTTTGCTCTGTGTTACTGGCTCGGTCTGACTTGTTGGTAAATGACAAAAGCAATAAAGAAGCTGCTCATCAATTCTTCATGGTGTGGAGTGGCTGTGACTGGTGCTCTGCAGGTTTCCTTCCTAGATGACCTTTCACCTAATATTGCTTAGACCTTATATGTTCAGGTGTTCCTCAGCCATCTTCTATGTCTAATACCCTCAGGTTCTTTCCATCCTACACAAAGTTTTTCAATCTTCCATGTAGGTTTCCTGTGGTCCAAATTCTTGCAATGCTGTGTTAAGGTTCTAAAAATCCATTTATTCTTTCTTATAGTTGTGTGGGAGATAAATGCCAGACTAGTTATTTCTTTCTCATAAACAAAGGGCATTGAACTCTACAGTTTTTTCCCATAAAACATTTTCTAAGCACTGCACTGAGCCATTTAACAGCATTTTCTTTAAAAATTGACTAGTGTTTCAGTCAGAAGTGAGCTCAGTACTTCATGGGTGGAGAAGCACTTGTTCCTGTTTTGTGTGACGTTTTCATGCATTAGCTGTGTGCTAATGCATCCCCTAGTTCAGGTTTGGTTTACTTTTGGGAAGTAGTACAATTTGGTAACGCATCTATTTTCTCTAGAGCTGGTGTGCATTCCTTCTTTATAGGTGTAGAAGTTTGTTTTAAAATGGGATGTAGCACATTCATCTCAGCAACACGATCTCTGATTATTTTCTTATACTTCAGTTTTAGTCATAAGCAGTATTTTTGAGTAGTGGTGTTACTTTTATTTCAACGCTTTACTGATAACATTAGAAGGTATCCTGGGGTTTTCCATGTGAAATAACCCCATTAAGCAATCACTTTGCATTGACAATTGCTTTTTAACAAGGTACACATTATGTACAAGGGGCATTTATTATCTAACTGTAGATGCTGATCTTGAGGTGGGGTCTCACTCTTATAGTGCCATGGAGGATGATAGGCAAAGGCTTTGACTTTTTATTCTTGGCAGTCTGTAATGAATATTTCTGCTGATTTTTCCCTAACCCCCTCTAAACTCTTAAGTCTATTGATGTGGAATTTTGTTGTGTTGTTTCCAGTGGGTTCCCCCTAGGCAGGGTCCTTGTTGCTTGTCTGTTTTCTCCTGTTTGATTACTACACTTGTCCATAATGTTGTTTTTCTGCTTAGTACCCTGTAGAAACTTGGTTCTCATCCTGATTTTGCTGTTCTTTTCTTAGGCGGCAGCTTTGAATTATCTTTGAATCAGGCTGTCCCTGGGTGAACTTTTCTTTTTGGTTATGTCACTAGTTTCTTCCAGAGTTATTTCTAACACATTTCATCAGCTCAAACTGTCTTCCTTCTAGGCTAAATGTTTTTCATTAAGCCCACTCTGATGTGGCTCAGGAAAATCCCTTTGGCAAAACTACTTTTGCAGTACCTATTGAAAGAAGGTGTCTAAGTTGCATTCGTGTGTTTAATTTGACTCTGCTCTAGTGGGGAAAGATTAGGAGGTCTGTATAGCCTATCAACCTTTCTAAAGGATAAAATATGTGCTGATCACCTCATGTTTTATTGTTTGTTTATTTGTTGTGGGATTTTTGTTTGCTTTTTTTTTTTGTTCAGTTGGGTTTTTGTTCCTGTGTTTGGGGTTGGTTGTTTGATTTGTTTTGTTTTGTATAGCACCTTTCAATTTTCAGAGAAGCCTGTTTGGAAGTGCTCCCAAGTAGAGGACAAAACCTAACATTTGTGTATCACAGTGTGATTAGGAACTGAGTGGAAGTGTACTTTTTTGTCCTAAAAGTACCACCACAATATTTTTCCTTTTAAACCATATTGTTGCCAACTCTTGTCTCACTTTTGTTAGTCTGTTATTTGCTCAAGTTAACCCAGTATTTCACTTCCTGATTTTATATAAATATTTGCACCCATTTGGCTCTGGAACAATGTGGGTGTGTATGTCTGTATATATTCCTGTGTGTATATTCACGTATATATACATGCAGTTGAAAAACGTGTATTTGTATTTTTATATATGTTTACTGGTTTTTTTTGCTGTTTAAAATTGAACATGACTGATTTACTTGGAAGTATGTTTAGAATTACAAATGTAATATGTTTTTATTGCTCACCTGCTTGGCTTCATTTTTAAATAACTATTGTATGATATAAATGTCAAAGAATCGTAGAATCAATTAGGTTGGAAAAAACCTTTAAGATCATTGAGTCCAACCATTAACTGAGGACTGCCAAGCCCACTGCTAAACCAAGTCACTGAGGGCCTCATCTACACGGTTTTTGAACACTCCCAGGGGGTGACTCCACCACTTCCCTGGGCAGCCTGTTCCAATGGCTGATCACCCTCTCTGTGAAGAAATGTTTCCTAATATCCAGCCTAAACCTCCCCTAGCACAGCTTGATGCTGTTACTTGTTACTTGGGAGAGGGGACCAACCTCCACCTTAGTACCATCTCCTTTCAGGCAGTTGCAGAGAGCAGGAAGCTCCCCTCTGAGCCTTCTCTTCTCCAGGTTAAACCCTCCCCAGTTCCCTCAGCCGTTCATCATCAGACTTGTGCCCCAGACCTTTCACCAGCTTCATTGCCCTTCTCAGGGCCCACTCCAGTGTGCCACTTGCTATGTAAAAATAATGTTGTTCAAGATCTAAAGCAACTACTAGTGAGAAAAAAAAAATTACTGTATTTGACCACAATTTCATCTGTCCCTGGATATTTTGCATACAGAGGACTTTGGTAAACAAATGTGTTTCGGAGAAACCAAATGATTTGAACTTGAGGTGTTAAAATAGAGCAGTGTCTTGTCATGTAGTGTAGTTTTAGATTACAGTGGCTAGGAAATAGGACTTCCAGTTTAAGTACGAGAATATGTAGCAATTGAAAAAAAATAAATCTCTGTTCCTCATTGCATTGCTTTCTCCTCAGCAGAATGTGTCACATTTTAATGTCTTGTTTTGTTATGATGTAGTTCAGGAAATGAGTCTGTACTTTTTTTGTAGTACTTTATCTGCAGCGTGTGGCGATAAGAACTGGTACACCTTGTTAACCAGTGAGCATAGGAATACTCCACTAGCCAGTTTCTTCACTGTTTCAAACAAATGCTTTTTCAGTGCTGAAATCATTGCATGGTTCAGAGCTTCAAAAGAAGGCAGAAGCATACAGGGAAATTGTGAAGATTCCTCTAAACATGAAGAGGGCATGAAGGAAGGATCTGAACGTAAAGTAAAAAGGCTGGTCCTGTTTGAGGCTGTGGGTGCTGTCTTTCAGAATAAAAAATGCTCTCTGTGAGATGAAAAATTCTCATCAGAATGTAGTTAGGATGCCAGAGTCAAGTATAAATCACCACACATACAAATTTGCATGGGAAATTGATTAGGACTAGCAGGCCTGGAATGTGTCTACTATGGAAAGCAGCCGTTAGACTTGAAATGAAGGTGTGAGCTGAGCGGCATGACCTAGGAAAAACTGCTTTTTCACATTAAACCTTTTCTCAAAAGAGTGTTGATAGAGAAGACTGGAAGAGATTTCAAGCTTCTTAGATATTCACAAGTATTTAGAGAATTTAAACCTCTTAAGGCACTTCCACAAGTTGATGCATGAATTTTGGTAGCCATGGATGCCATCCGTTATATTGGTGACATAGTACTGCTCTGGGACAGTTGTGCTATGAGATGTGAGCAAGTGTGTCTACACTTGCTGCGTCAGAGTTGTCATTTTGTGGTTAATAGCAGGCCTTCCAAAAAGCAGCCCCAACAGCTTTATTCTAGAAGGGGTTGAAACTTGAGGAAAATGGTGTTTGCAATTGTATTTGCTCCAACCCTCTCTCTAGATGCTGGGGAGACTTAACTCTGAAAACAGAAGATGCCGAGTGAAAAACTGAGCATATGGCTGAAAATGAGGTGGTGTGAAAGAAGAGGTGTAACCTTAAAAGCAAGTGAAAAGATTCCTGTTTTGTTTTCTGTACCATTGACTTGGATGCCTGTGGTTTCCCTTATGAAGGAGAGAAATTAACCAGTGCTGCATATTCCCAAGAGCAGCTGGGGATATTAGACCTCTACAGCTGAATTCTTTTTCAGAAATAGACTGAAGTAGGAGGTAAAAATACTGTAATGTTTTAGATACCATTCAAAACAGGTAAGTATAGTCATGTCCATTCTGGTTTGATCCTTTTTATTATGTTCCTTTTATATTCTCTTTGTTCCAGATAACTCCTGTCTGACAAGTGCCTTGAGATTTCTTGAAGCTATTGTATTTTCATTCAAGCACTTCTTCTTCAGGATGTACAAATAGATAATTAAAAATTAAATCCTCCTCCCCTACTTTTCACAAGTCTGGAAAGATAATGGAGATATATTATACTTATGCAGTACTTTTGCTTAGTGTAACTTTTTTTCTAAATATGGTCTCATGAGAAGCCTTAAGAACCTTTCTACGTGCTTTGGTAAATATAGAATCATAGAATGGTTTGGGTTGGAAAGGACCCTAAGATCATCTTGTTCCAACCCCCTTGCCATTGTCAGGGACACCACACACTAGACCAGGTTGCTTAAAGCCCTGTCCAACCTGGCCTTGAACACTGCCAGGGATGGAGCTCTCACAGTTTCCTTGGATAGCCTGTTCCAGTCTTTGCTACTCCCTCATCACTCTTGCAGTAAAGAACTTCTTCCTTATATCTAACCTAAATCTTCGTTGTTTAAGTTTGAGCCCATTATCCCTTGTCCTATCACTACAGTCCCTAATGAAGAGTCTGGCATCTTTGGCATCCTTATAGGGTCCCTTCAAATATTGGGAGGCTCCCCTGAGCCTTCTCTTCTCCAGGCTGAACAGTCCCAATTCTGGACTTGCTTCAGTAGCTCCATGTTCTTTTTATGTTGAGGACACCAAAACTGCACACAATACTCCAGGTGAGGTCTCACGAGAGCAGAGCAGAGGGGCAGGATCACCTCCTTTGACCTGCTGGTCATGCTTCTTTTGATGCAGCCCAGGATACAGTTGGCTTTCTGGGCTGCGAGTGCACACTGAAGCCGGCTCATGTTCAGTTTTTCATTGACCAACACCCCCAAGTCCTTCTCCTCAGGGCTGCTCTGAATCTCTTCTCTGCCCAGCCTGTAGCTGTGCCTGGGATTGCTCCAACCCAGGTGTAGGACCTTGCACTTGGCATGGTTAAACTTCATGAGGTTGGCATCAGCCCACCTCACAAATGTGTCAAGGTCCCTCTGGATGGCATTCCTTCCCTCTAGTGTATCAACAGAACCACACAGCTTGGTGTCATCAGCAAACTTGCTGAGGGCACACTCAATCCCACTGTCCATGTTGCTGGCAAAGATGTTGAACAAGACCGGTCCCAGCACCAGTCCCTGAGGGACACCACTCATTACTGGTCTCCAGATGGACACTGAGCCATTGACCACAACTCTTTGCATGCGCCCATCCAGCCAGTTCTTTATCCACCGAATGGTCCACCTGTCAAACTGATGTCTCTCCAAATTAGAGACAAGGATGTCGTGTGGGACAGTGTCGAACGCTTTGCACAAGTCCAGGTAGATGACATCAACAGCTCCACCCCTGTCCATCATTTCTCTGGCCCCATCATAGAAGGCCACCAAATTGGTCAGGCAGGATTCACCCTTAATGAAGCCATGCTGCCTGTCACCAACCACCTCCCTCTTTTCCGTATGTCTTAGCAGAGTTTCCAGGTGGATCTGCTCCATGATCCTGCTGAGCACAGAGGTGAGACTGACTGGTCTGTAGTTTTCTGGCTCTTCCATTTTCTCTTTCTTGAAAATGGGGATTATATTTCCCTTTTTCCAGTTGTTGGGATTTTCACCTGACTGCTGACTTTTAAAATTTGATGGATAATTTGTGTGTATAAATTAATAGCTGATTATATTACATAATAAATTAACAAGTGCTGTAAGAACTTGCCCTGCAAGTCTGATCAGTTAAAACAAAACACACCAAACATGAAGCGAGATACAAAACAACAAACTTGTGAACATTCAGCCACTCTTTAGGAATGATCTGTAGTTTCTTATGGGTAGACTTTGAATTTTACTGTGTTGTGGGCAGAGCTACTGCATCTTTGGAAGTTCTCATGTACATGTAAGTGGTGTATGTGGTGACACTGCAAGCTTCTGTTTTCCAAGTAGATATAAACAGTCAGCTTATGTGAATTATATATTGCCTTATTTCTGTGAAAGACCCTATTCCTGAAGTTAGGTATAGTCCTGAGTCTCATCAGTGTCTCGAGCTTAAGTGGTGGAATTGAAGTACTCACCCTTTCTTAACAGGAATCTTAAAAGGTTTGAAATTCATAATAAAATTAAAAATGATGGTTAAAAAAAGAAGTGTATCACAGGATATTAGCACCTTCAGTTTGCTAGCCTTTCTGGAAGTAGCGCCTAGCAAGTGTTTTACTTTCCTGTGATTCATCACTGTATGAATCATTTGCCTTTGGTTTCCTGACCATGTCAATACCCTCACAGCAACCATGTTGAAG
Source organism: Melopsittacus undulatus (assembly GCF_012275295.1). Taxonomy (NCBI): domain Eukaryota; kingdom Metazoa; phylum Chordata; class Aves; order Psittaciformes; family Psittaculidae; genus Melopsittacus; species Melopsittacus undulatus. Next base: position 61,036,863 of record NC_047557.1, on the reverse strand, counting down.
AAAATACTGAGTGTATTTACCCAGCTGGCACAGGACCCTCTTACTCTGCTTTTTGCCTGCCTCCATCCCTTTCTTTCCATCTCTGTTTTTCACTCAGATTCTATGGTTTTGTACCGTACTGTCTGTGGTGCAGCTTGGAAATGAAGCTCTATAGGAATGAGAGATAGAGGTTGCCATGGCAACTGGGTGTGGGTTTTTTGTTTGTTTGTTTTGGTGTTTTTTTTCTTCCCCTTCACTTATTTTGTTTTGTGGCTCTAGAAAGTGTGGAGATGCCCTAGATAATGCTGAGATTACGCAAGTTGAAAGAACACTTACCTTGGGGTTACTCGTACTAATAATTTGTCCTACATCTTAATTGTGCTCAGTGTTTCTTTTGAAATTAAAACTCTGCTGTAGAGGTATGTGGGTGCTGTTTTAGCCAAGATTAGCAGTGGTTTTTATTCTAGTCCCCTCAGGATTTTTATTGCACTTTTATATTCTGTATTCAGCTTTTAAGAGACAAGGTGGAAGGAAGTGCACCTCCAAGGCATTGCAACCCTCCTGCTTACTGGTTACATAACTGAGTGGAGGAGGTTGGTTTTATGTGAAATGCTGCTTGTTTTTCCTTCCTTGGTCCATTCAAGGACTTAACGTGTTTTGGAAGGAATTCTTGTGGTTTTACCCCCCTAAAGCACTGCATGCACGTGGTGTACGTTATGTGCCCCTGGGGCAGGGCTACATTAGAGCTGCTCTGAATGCTGTAGTGTTGAGAATGTGTCCAAGCCTTTGAGTATTGTGAGGGATTCCAGGGAATTGTGTTGGCGTCAAAGTCTTCTGCCAATGTGCCATCATGGCTTTTGAAGTCCTACCATTCATTAACTTCTGCTATGGCCCATCCTGTTTATGTGTAACTCAGATTCTTTTTCAAAACTGAAGCTATGGTTATTTCACTTTTATAAGTGGGGACACATTTTGGCTTGTATGTAATTAAAATTGCGGAAGTGTTAACAGGACTGATTTTGTAGGAGACATCTATGTTGTCCACCTGGGTTTTCAGAAACTAGTTACTGAAGTATGACATTGACGTTGTCTGTGTGAAGTTGTATGTATCACCCTGGGAAACTAGTGATAGTGATGCAGAAGGCCACATATATAAGGGCTGGAAGCCTGTAATGTTTATGTGGGTTGCCTAAGCATGGTAAAAGTTTCAAAGATGCTTGCAGTAAATATAAAATTGCTTTGGTGGATTTTTCGTTGAAATTGAGGGCTGTATCAGATTGCCTTGTGGTTTTTGTTGTGTTATTCTGTTCTGAATACTGTAAGCTATAGCTCTTTGTTTCGACCATTCGCTGTGAGTCAGCTGGAGAGTGCTGATAAACAATTGACAAAGTTACTCTTTGTAAAGCATCACCATGAAAACTGGATTGGAGAAGCTGCTGCAGACAGCAGCTCCAGGGACTTAAGTACCACATCTTTAGCTTTCATGATACTGGTGTACATGTCCTGCTGCAGTAGGGAGTTCTTTGGTCCAGCTGGGTCTTCCTTATCACTCTCCTGTTTTTAACCATTACTTGTTTCTCTGCCATCTGCAGATGCTGCAAAGGTGGCACCTCTCTGCTCTAGCCACTGTTCATTATGGTTCAGTTGATTGCATGGATAATCTGCAGTAGAAGACTGAAGAGGTTCCAGCTTAAGACAAAGCCAGGGAAAAAGACTGATGTTGATGTGGTCTTCAAGAGGTTTGTCTGTAGTGGTATCTAGTACCTGATTTTCTTTTTACTCTGTGGCATCTTACTGAAATTGAGCTGGGTGTTGTTGGTGTCCTCTGTTTTTCTCCCTTCAAGGGTGTTAGGAGCTATAGGTTTTCACTGCAGGTACAGATGAGAGGTTTTCTGTCAGACTTCAAACCAGCTTGACCCTTTCTAGTTGTGTAAAGGTTGCAGGCTGGAAGGTCTGGCAAAAAAACATGATTATGTACCATGATCTGGCATCTAGTTTGCAAGGACAGCCTTCATCCTGTAGCCTGTACAAAAGAGCTCCTAGAGTGCTTAATTGTTTGGCCTCAGATAGATTTCTGTGGTTCAGATATGATTTCTTTTCAGGATCTCTGTCTGCAGGATCACTGAGTACCACTGCTAGCCTGCTAATAATCCCCTTTGCTGGAAGCAGAGTCACAGCCATCCCGGTGGTCTGTGGCCTTTGCATTGTGTGTGTGACTCCCCTGTAGTGTGCTGACACACACCAGTAGTGTGTTTAGCAGTGGAAAGACAAATTCAGTGGACAGAGTGCAAAAACTGTGTTCCTTCAGGCTCCTTGTGCAACTCTGCATCATGAGTGTGATGCCTCTTGCTCTGGAGGATCTTTCTGGGGAAACTGACAGGAGATGAGTTGCTGAGCTCTCTCCTGATGTTACAGCTGTTTTCAAGATCCTGGTTTTCCATAAGTGAACCAATGCCTTGTCACAGGTCACTGTCCTGTCTTTGGCCTAATCCGCAAGAAAAGAGAAGGTGTTGGTGCTTTCTGGATTTGAATGCAAGTTTGACACTAGCTATCTTCCATTTGTCTGAAGAAGAAAAGCTCTTCATGTTGTGGACCTGTTCTGTGCTGAAATCCCATGCCTTTGAAATTCTGTGCCCATCTTCATTTCATAGGCGATGGGAGGATGGGGAGGGTGTTTTTCTGACAGGTGGAGTTCTGTTAGTTCATTTCTCAGTTCTGGGCTTACTGTACCATGGAGAGGGAGAAACAAGATAGAGTTTGTCGTAAGACATCAGAATGTTTACAACCTTGCTGATGAGAGAGTGAGAGGTCTTTAGGGTAGGCCAGGGGGTTTGTAAGACTACCAGCATTTTAGCAAACCTGTTGTAACCAAATTGGTGCTTTTATGATTCTGGTTCAAGTGTATAATTTAATTCATTTGACTCTATCGTTATTCAGTAGCTTGTCTTGTTTTCACTTGACTTGTTGCTATTGTATTTCCTAGCAGCATTATCTGAAATACAAATGAATAGGAATTCAAATGTGTTGCCTTGAAATTACAGAGTTCAGATGTTACAAAAAACATTCTTTTGGGCAATTGTACCCATAAATAGAGCTTGCTCTCAAGTAAACCATTCTAGAGATATAAAGTATACCACCATCCACCCCGTGGAGGGGAAAACTTCATTTTTATTAGACAGAGTGTATGCTGTTATCTCCATTTAAAGCAGAGGCAGGTATGACTGGTTAAGTTGGCAAGGCCAGAGACTTCTGGAAGGAAAAAGGAGCTGGTGAGTACAAATAATCTATAAGGACACTCAGTAAATATTTGGAAAACCTGAGCAGGTTTCTTATTTCTTCTGGATTTTTGGAAGAAGAAGATCCACAAAGTGTCACTGAACTGTAAGTCCACTAAGGCCCAATGTTCCCATGGCAGTGAGAGAGGAGGGTGGTTTTGATGCCTCATTTATTAAGGCTTTCAGAAGTTTTTCCACTCCTGTCTTGCTGTTGTTCGAAACGTTCTGGAAAGATCAAAGCTTCCAGTGACAGCTTTCCTGGTGACATTTAGCAAGCATTGCACAACAGACTTCTAAACTTAAACTAGGTTGTGTTTTTCTCTGAGAGAGCACACCAGTATTGCACACAGGTCTTTGCATGTTTCTGCTGAATTGGGAAATCAGCTTGCAAGGCCCATGTACTGTGTCCAGCATTCCTTTCAGTGAATAGTCACTGTATTCAGGCTGGCCTGTGGTCACGGTTCTAAACAAAAAAGCTGAATGTGTCCTATGCTGGCAGGCTGCTACAATGGAAGAAGGAGCTCAAAGCTGTGTAGCAAATGTAAAAGTTAAGTCCCACAAACTTCAAGTGAAAGGAGAGCATTGCTTTTAAGTTACTCATGAAAATAGCATCTCCACCAGCTGGAATGGTCCTGTCTGCATAAGCAGTTCAATAACAGTGTGTTTTATATAATAATTTTAAAAAATTGAGATTAAGAGTATTTTTCTCCAGTGTATGACTACTTAGCCTGTGGGTATTTCCTCAAAGCTATTGTCTTCTAATTATCAATGGATCTCTCCAGTGAAGGCAAAGGCAGGCCTGCTGAACAAAATAGGCTGCTTGTAGGGCTTCAGAAGTGAGTGAAAAAGCCCCTAAAGGGCAGAGGCACTCCAAGATCAAGCCTGTTATTTTGGCTTGTGTCACATCAGTCACATGCTATGGAAGAGCAGGAAGAGAGGAGGAAATAATCTACTTAGTTTTGACCAAAATAAAACTTTGTTTTGATAGTGTTAGACTGACTTGGCCTGAGTTTTGTTGGTGCTGATATGCCCTTTAAGTCCCACTGATTCATTGTTTGGAAAGTAGGGACTGTTATTGTTGTCTTGCATAACAGCTTTGAAGCTTTGGTTTACTCCTTGGCTTTGCTAGATTTGTTGTTTGTTTTGTTCTGTCCATCTATAGGCAGTTGTTCTTCCTTCTTCTGTCTTTGGGGCATTCTGCAGTAGCTATGCCTTCTGCAATGAGCATCCTTGTCATGGTGTGCCTAAGTGTACTTTCATTAAACTAATTTGAACACGCTGATTCTCCAGTGTTCAGCTTTCCTGTACCCATCTTCCTTCCGTAAGCACTCATAACCAGCCTCTTTATGAACCAGTGCTGCTGGTTCATGAGTCTGAGCTCTGACAGAGCTGAGCTGGAAGTGAAGACATCTCTATGGGTACTGGCAACCAGAATAGGAGTTTTGAAAGCCTTTACAGGTCATGGACTAAAGCAGTTTGGGTTGGTGATCTCCAGAAGGCAAAGGGTCCTGCTGTGTTTCAGAGTAACTCTGGGTAAAATGGCTGGACTGAACAAATGTTTGCATGCCTTTCATTAGTAAGAGGGGTAATGAGAGGATGCCTTGTTTTCACTTACTGTAGCAGTTATTGCCAGTGCTCTTAAAACAAAAAAACCCAACAAAACACATATTTTTGTCACTTAATGAGCATGATCTTCCCTCTCCCCCCTTCTTGTTTATCCCACATTTCCCTCCGTTTTCCCCTCTTTTTTCCTTCTCCTCTCTTTCCCCCACCCCTTTCCATCCCCCTTTCAGGACAAGACTTCCTGAGCCTTGAGGTCACTTGTTGCCCAGCTTTCTGTGAAAAAAAGTAATATATTACCTGTGTGTTTGCATTACAGTTGCTTCAGGGACATACTGAGATTTGTGCCCAAAGTAGTAAATATTCTTGTAGAGATTATTTTGATAGTGTATGTGTCACAAAAATAGCACACTGTCTAAATTAAAAGATGTGAATGTTTGACATCACCTCCACAGGGTTGTTACTACTCTTCTGTCTTTCTGCTTGGAATGAGTTTTGTTTTGCAGTTCGGAGAAGAAAAGGATGGAAATCCCAATGCTTCCTGCGTAGTTTGGGCTGTGTAATGTTCTCATCTCTTCCCTCCCAGCAGATGTCTTCTCAGGTGCAAATCATTGGAGACCTCTGAATTCCCACAGTCATTTGTTTTGATAAATGCCAAGACTTTTGTTAATTGCTGAATTTGTAGCATTCCTAGGCCTGGTGTCTGTGGTAGGCAAACATCCTGTAATGCTGAGGAACATTTGTATTCTGAAGAATAGCTCTGACTCGGGAGAGAAAATGCCTCTGACTACTGAACAGGTTGCCATGCTGGCTTGATGTAGCATAGGCAAATTTAATTACTCCCTCTTGTTCTATATTGTTGATGCCTTGTGTAAGCTGGTGACATACGGAACAAAGATTTGTAATAATTGTGTCTGTTCAAGAGAAATATTTATATTGCTAAAGTACTACTGTTAATCTCTTCTCATCATTGAACTTTACAGGAAGACTGGGAATGTTTTTGAGCGTATAATTTACCCTAAGTTATTCTTTCAGTTTGATAAAAATAAGATGTATGTTCCATGGTGTAATTTATGATCTAGTGTATTGATTTAAAGTAAAAGAATCTTGGCTTCTGTAAACTGTTGTGCTTTAGCAAGCTGAAAGGAGTCCTGCTGTTTTACAACCCAAGAGCCTGACCTTAACTCTTCAGGCTACATGGTCAGATGTGCTGTACTCTAATGCTCTCTACTGGAGTTAGTGAAAATGAAAATTGATGAAAGCGTTGCAAGGGAATTGAAAAATTCGTCCTGATAAAGTGAATTACCCCTTGGAGTAAATGGATGAGTTATTCTTTATGTAGTAGCTGCTGCATTTGAAACATAGTCACCTTTACTATGAAGCACAAGGCTATGAAAGTGCATTTTGCGCTGCCCTGAGATTGCTGCTAAGCTTGATGGCTCTGATTTCTTGCTGAGGTCAGTTGTCTGTTGCACCAGACACATGGTAGTGAAAAAAGTGTCTGTGCTGTCACCTTTCCAAGGAGCCCACATAACCCCAACAGTTCCCTGGAGAGACAGCATCAGAGTTGTACTCTGGGTGCTCACCACCCTGGAGTTTGTAGCCAGGAGACTGGTGGTTCTTGGATCTATCCACTAGCAATGTGGGCTCTGACCAAAGCTATCACAAGGTACACATCTGTGATCTTATCCTTTTGCCACCAGTAAGGAGCTGGATTTTTTTGTGTCCCCCTTCTCTTCAAACAATTGCTCCTCTCTAGGGGCAATTAAACTTCGGGGCAGTTCTGGCCTATTGAAGTCTTCCCATGGTTAATTCTGGAAAAGTGTAGTGGGAAGCATTAAGGGGCATGGTCCTGTTTTTTCAGAGACCTGCCCACCTTCAACTGGCAGAAAATGTTGCAGAAAAAGCAGCTGGGATTTGTTCAGGTAGAAAAAGAAAAAATGAATACAGATGATTATTATTTGACACATAAAATGCAGTAATGAGTTGAAGGTTGTCATGTTAAAAAGGAGGAGACAGAATCTTGGGGTGTGCGGATTTATGATAAAGAATAGAAGTTTCTGTAAAAGTGGAGATGGGGAGAATGTGATTGTATCACCTGCATGTGGTGCAGGAAGCTATTTATAAATGTGTTTAATTTCTGAAATGAATACTTCAAGTTTTTAACCCTAAAATATGTGCAGAGTGCAAAGGCACATTCCAGTTCAGGATAGGAGGAGTAAAGTTGCACTTTAGATACCTCATGAGGACTTTGTGTTTTTCCATCTACTGTGTTCTGTCTTTTCATAAAGATAACCTTTTAAGGTTGACATGTTTGGGTAGGCAACATCTAGAACACTTATAATACTTGCAGACACCTGTTGTGTAGAAGGTTGGGGTTTTTTTGTCCTGTACAATTTCCATGTGCTCAAGAAAATGTAGACAACATTCCTGTGGCCACCCAAAGGGTGGTCCTGTGCCAGAGTCAGTTGCTAGCCATAAACACAGCCTTTTTGTCTTGTTTTCTGAGCATCTTAGCAGAAGACAGGCATAACTGAGGGTACTGTGCAAGGGAGTTTCCCTCCAGAACTGAAAGCTGGCATTCATGGAGTGTGAAATGCTAAAATAAAACCACACTGACTGCATGCCTAGGGTTTGGGTTGCAGACGAAAGCAATAGAGGGAAGCAATGAACTCGATTGAGGTTGCGAGTGGAGTTGTGGCAGTGATCTTAGTAGGGTGTATGCTACTTAACTCTCCTGTTAACAGCCCAACACCCCCTCTTCAAAGGCCAGTAATGAGCTGAGAGTTCATGTTGGACATCAGCTGCTGACAAATCTATTTAACTGAATTAATTTTGGTCTACCATCTGACTGCCTGTCAGTGAATGTAAAGTGATGTGTATGAAAGGGGGAACAGATACCCTTGCAAGTTGATGAGCCTTGAGTCAGCTTTTGCAGATCAGGCAAAAGCTGAAGTTAGAGTTGTAATGATGCATCTAGGGAAATATTTGCCCCCTATGTAACTGTCAAAAAAATGCATTATGTGAATAGGTCCACAGTGAGTTGTGTGTTAAACTGATCACGCTTCCAGGAGAGGATCAAATCTATTTTGGTCTTTGTGTTGTCATTCCATGATCCTCCTTGGTGATCAGTTTGGTAGCTCTACTTTAGAAATACAGTTGTTAAAGTTAAAAAATTAAATAGACTTACGTGTTAAAATACAAAATTACAAATAAATTTAGGTTTGAAAACCAGCAAAACTGTATTATGATAAGTATTTCCTCAAAGAGGAAGCAAAACTAATTTTCAACACCTAGCATTTTGTTCAGGACTGTGTGTTCTTTCAAAAGTGGGAGAAGAATATGTGTCAAATTTGGTTATTTCACAAGCGTTTCTCACACAGCCATGTTTACACGGGTCACTGATACATTGGTAGAGTCTGTACAGCATCTTTTCTTCTTTCCACTTTTGGGATCTGCTTTGAAGTCTGTCTTGAGGACAGAAAGAAAAAAGGTGGTGTGGAAAAAGTGTGGCATATTGGAGGGTGAAAACAGCCCTTGCTTTGCTAGCAAGTGTTAACACAACTCATGAGTTAAGAGTGATGCCCAGCTTTTCTCTCCTGCCTTCCTACGGAGGGCTGGAGAGGGATGTTTTCTGTTTTCCTCAAAGTGTAGTTTGGAGAGCTGCTGTGTGTTCACTGAGTGCTGCCATACATACACATTGTCTTTATTAAATCACCAAGTCAAGCAAAATATGTTCTGGGAAGTGAAGGCTTATGGGCAGAAACTGCTGTAAAGCTGTGCCTCGTGCCAGATGTGGAGCAGTCCTGTGGTGCCTGATGGCCGCTGCTCTGAATTCCCAGAGGTGTTTGTGCAGGGCCTGATTAACTTGTGTATTGAGTTACTGTGTGGGCACTTGAAATAAAAGCGAATAGCCACTTGGAGATACTTGTCTTGTGGACTTAAAGTGCTTGCTGCTTCTGCAGATCATAAAATTGCAGGGAGTGATATGCTGTGCATTGCTCTGTTCTTTCAGTCTGCCAGCTTGTGAACCAGAAAAATGAGAGAAAGCAGTGCCATTTCACTGATTTCATTAGTCACTGATGCTTTCTCCTCGACTAGCTTTCCTTTATGAAGTTTTCAACAGTTGCCTGTTTATATTTGAAGCTTCATATAGTCACCAATTGTGGGTTTGCTACCAAAGCCATGGGAGCCTTTGTCACCATGTTTCTGCCTGCAGTTCCCCTCACCTAGCCAGGTTCAGCTGAGCTTCAGGCACCTCTGAGTCAGTGGAGAGGCTGCCTAAACAGATGGCTGGGGCAGATGTCTTCTGGCAGTGACAGGGCGTATGTGGTAGATTGCAGAGTAGCTGATAATAGAGGCAGGTAGGTTTTCTCCTGCATCCTCTGCAGACCTGCTCTCACAGCAGCCAGCTGACCCTCCTAAAAGTGTCAGTAGAAATGTTGTGGAGACCTGAGGAGAGAGTAGGTTACATCCATCTACATCCATGTTGTGATAACATTACATAAGTGTGGTAAGAATTCACCTGTTCACCGTGTGGGCTTGTACCTGTTTTAGAGCAGAAGATGCATCTTTCCTCTGCCCAGTCAATCACTTATTCTCTTTGGTCTCTGTGCTGAGGGGCTCTGTGCTCCTTCCTCCATGGTGACCACCTTCAAAGGTGTTGGACATCTGCATTTCTAGCTCTCAGAATCTGCATTATCATTCATTTGTTAACTGTTTCTACTCATTTAGCCAGGAACCCTATTAACCTTAAAGATGCACATAACACTTAATAGCAGCCATTGAAAGGTTTGGATTTGCTCCATTCCTATTTTCTTTCATCAGTGCAATAATCACTGTGTTACACCATGGGTGATAAGTAACATCTTTGTACGCAGTAGTGACTTGCAGTGCTGCTTCTTTCTCTGGCTTGCAGGCTAATGGAAATCTGCCTACTGCTCACATTAAGAGGAGTGCCAATGTGAAAGGGATCATCTTTCTTTTTGTGCCTCCAAAAGGAAGGGTTACCTTGCATGGTCTGGCAGTAAGCCACATAGAGAAGGGGGCTTGGATTTTAGTGCTTGAGATGGCATGGGAGAAGCAGGAATATGAAATCAGAAAGTACAGAAGTTACCAGAATCTTCCTCTACAGGGCTTGCAAAAGAATCCTGTAAATGTGCATGCTTCTGAATTTGAACTGTAAGAAGAAGAACAAACCAAACCACTCTTTCTCAGCAGCTAGCATTTTACTGTTGTGGAGATTACAAGTGTTGTAGCTTTGATTATCTAATGACATGACCTAAAATTTGGTGGGATGTGTAATATCTTTTATTGCAATGACTAGCAGGGTTCATAGAAGCCCAAAACTATGTTCTACTTACTTGATTACATACCATTACCCACACTGGCAAACCCTGGCTTGCTCATGTAAATTATTTATGCTAGTCCCTTATTTGTATTTTAGATCACCTGAAATTATCTGTCTTCCCTCATAAGCCAATGTAATTTGCTGAAGGAGCTTTTAAATACTAAATACGAACAGAATGTGGACAAGTTCCTGTGTGATGTACTCTAGGTTACCCTGCTCTTGCAGGGGGGTTGGACTAGATGATCTTTCGAGGTCCCTTCCAACCCCTGGGACTCTGTGATGCTGTGGGAAGGGGAGATGGGGAAAATTGCTTGTGATGGTACTAGCATGTGATGGCAGTGATCTACAGAACGGGAAGCCTGAGATTCATACAGTTTTTTCAGTTGCTGGTGAAACTTAGGAAGAGGTAAGTGTGCCTCTGAAAAGCAGAGATGTGGGAAAACCTCCTCTGTACAGCAACAGTTATGTCTGGCAAGTGATCTTCTGCCCAGACACTGGCAGAGGTCTTAAGCATCTGTGTAAGGCTTCACACTTGAAATGGTAAGAGAGTAATTCTGAAAGAAGGAGGACTCTAATGACATAGCATGTGTTACAAGTTCTTAATTAATGTGAGGTGGGGGGAATGAAATAAAGAATCCCTTGTTTTCTTTGGACAGCTTAACATCATGTAAATCGATGGTAAGAAGCTGTGGAAAATATCACCACCATGAGAAATGATTTTTTTCAAACACTGTCTTGCTTGAAAGTAAGCTTGTGGAGCTTGGGTGGAATTCTAAAGCTGTTGCTTCCACAGTGAAAGAGATAATTAGTTGCTCTTGGCTTTCAAAGCTGCTTGCAACCGGTGACCTTTAATTTCATCTCCTTCATCCATTTATGCTCAGTGTGTAACAATACTGTTGTTTTCTCCCATTTATTCCTGTCACATGCACCAGCCTGTAGAATAATTCACTTTCAAACATCTATGTTCTCTGGCTACATCAAACAGCTGTTTTTTTAACTTCAGATTGTTTAAAATCTCTTTTGGAATTCAAGAGCTCAGTCTGGTACTTATGGAGAGGGATTCTGGGAGAGCATAACTTGCTGTAGTCCTGTGTTGCATTGGTATGAGATGTGTTCCTAGCTGTATTTGACTCTGTATTATTTTTTTTGTTTTTTCACGAAGTCTCTTGCTTGTGAAGACTTGCTCAAGGTTTTTATTTTATTTCTGCAGTTTGCAACTTCATGTCTCATGAGAAGTGCCTCAAGAATATCAAGGTCCCATGCTCATGTGTTGCTCCCAGCCTTGTGAGGGTGAGTAAGCACACACTGCCTTGTCTTTTTCTTAGGATAATAGAACAAATTTATTACTAATGAACATGGTGTAGTACCATGGTGGCTTGTTAATATCATCATGCTTAAATCAATTGTGTTAGTCACTACTGAGACTTTTATAGCTGCTCAAAGGCAAAGTTACGTTTCCTTTGAAAAGTCCCTGCTATAGGGAGCTGTGGGTAGTCTGTCTTTGAAAAGACAGTTACTGACATTCTTTAACTGTTACTTAATGTTCTTACTTGTATGTAAGACTTGTGTGTCATTACCTAGAAGCCTCACAATAACGGAGTGGGGTGACTGATTGATATCAGTGTTCTCAGAAAACTATACTGTGTGTCATAATAAAGAAGAACTCTGTACGTACAGTCACCAATTTTTTACAGTGATTTCATCTTGCTGGGAAAATACTAAAGCTTCTCTGCCTAGTGAAGCGGCTATATTTGGCTTCTATTGATTGCTGCATCTTAAGAATTTGTTTGTTTATTGTGTCCAGAGAATAAAGTCATTGCATAGGGTTTCAAAGCAAAAAAGTCAGAGGGCAGGACTTCAACTGATGATAATATTTCAAATTTATTTATTTGGGTAATTAATAAAGTACTTGATTTCAGATGCCCTGTGACTTTTTCCTCTCATAAGACTTGAAGCTTAAGAGGTTGCTTTTAAAGGGTTGAAAAATAAATTGGATTTAAAGAAATATAGTCCTCTTAGTTGCATCTGTAAGATGCAGCTGAGGTATTAAGAAGCTAAATTGAGGAAAAAACAAAGTGTTATTCACTTGGGGAAGGATAACAGTAAAGCAAAAAAATTGGAAGGCAATAAGAAACTTATTAGAGAAGTAGTAAAACACTGCAAATAGCTTAAGTAGCCATATGCAAAAGTCAAATGAGACATGGCAGAATCATGTGCATTACAGACATTGCTGATTAAAGGCACATTTATGGGAACACATTGGGTAGACCTGGGAACCTATGAAGGGTTCCTATGAAGCTTTATAAGTTCCTTTATGTTGTGGAAACCTATGCAGGGAGTGAGACAGGAAAGTAACTTGTGTTATAGAAAACTGGATAGAAATCAGCTATTAATTTTTACTAAATTTCCTTTGTCTAGAAAATAATCCTGTTAGACTTTGTTACATACTTCCTCTTCCCCACATACTTTTCATCTTGAGAGGTATAACTTAAGTGACAAAAAGGTATCTGATACAACAGTTGCCAGTCAAATGGCAATAAATATTATTCTAAGTCTTAGAACCCATGGTACAGGACATGCAGATAGTGAGAAATGCTACTACTAAGACCAAGCAATCAGTCATTGCAGCATGGAAAAAGAAATGGTAAGTTGGATAATACAGGTGTCTTTGCAAGGGCTGTTGGGGGGGATGGTACAAATCCAAATTGGAAACATTCTTTTAACTCAGAGTGTCACAATTGTAAGCCTTTGTGACTGCTTCTTTTGTGAATTTGCTCTAACTTTAATTCATAGCTCAGAATAGTATTTGTGCATTTGCTTTTATATGGTAAAAAAATCTAGCATTTAAACTGATTAGTGTTTCCATTTGCATCAGTTGTGGATGTCAGTGTAGTTCATTTGTTCCTTTGCTAATTCTCATTCTTTACCTGCCTGAATACATGAATTTTATCTGTTTATTATTTACACATAAAATGTAATGATCATTCCTGCGCAGTAGAATTTCTTCTGTCAGGATGGTGTTATCAGTCCTCAAAGCTGTTTGGAGTTCAGTGTTTCTGTATTCAGCTGCAAAGCATCTTCTGTGTTATCTGTGTTGAGTTTGTAATCATTATGTTTTGAAAATACAGGATTGTACTGTTCTTTTTGGATTGTCTTGTCTTTGACATGGTCATCCAAGTTGCATTAATCCTTGTCTACTGTGCAAGTGAAGTCTGCCATATGGGAGATGTCCTTTTGTGTGCAGGCTCTGTCAAAGTAAATATTGAACTTGGCATTTGCTTAAAAAACATAACAGAGCAAAAAGCAAATTATAATAGTTCATAGAATGTGTGGAAAGTTTATTTTTTGTAATCTCCCTGTTCTCCTTTCAGATTATTTATTATTTATTTATTAAAGGTCTGACATAGGAGAGAACACTGGTGGGACTTTTCCCCTGATAGTTCCTTCTAGGATGTCAGTATTTACTGTATCTCAGAAATGAGGTTTTTTTTTGTTTTCAGTCTCCTGGATTTCATCTACAGAAGACTGCAATTGTTAAAGCTCATTAGAGTGTGTGTTATTTGACACTAAGTCAAACTGTCAGAGAATAATTTTTCAGCAGATGTTTCATGGAAACTTTTATTCCTGAGAGTAGGATTTCCTTCCCAGGGTCAAGAAAAGGCCTAGAGACTCACAAGCATGCCATGACTGCATCCAGTGTCAGATCATTCTTGATGAGTTCTCTCAAGGCTGCTCTGAGAATGTTTTTGCACTATTGCTGATCATTATCACCTATGTTTAGTATTCCGGACTGGATCCAGATGACGATGTTTCAAAACAAGACTTCATGGATCCGTCTTCTGAACAAATGGTGCTTTCATGGTTTGCAGGGCACATGATTTGTTTCACTGCTAAGGTATCAGCAGCTTGTCTGAATTCAAACACTCTCTTCCCTACATTCCCATAGGTACTTGTCTACAAAAACCAAAACAAAGCCAAAACCACACACAAAAAAAAACCACCAAAAAAACAAAAAGGGGGGTGGGGGAAAGGGCAAAACACTCCAACCCCAAAAACACCCAATGCAAAACAAAATAACAGAGAAAACAAAAAGTATTTGATTCCCTGTGAAGTGTGGAGTTTTATTTTCCCTTGTTAGGTTGGAATTGAAGCTGTATTAGAAGTGTGTGTGTTTTCTATATGCCTGTTCTTTGAAAACTAAATGGAAATGAGAATACATTATAAGTGGCTTTAATGAAGTTAGGCATTTGCAGTAGTTGTTTTTCCCCATTTTTATATTGGTACATTTCTATAATGGTTTCTAAATATTTCCACTTCAAAAAGGGTTGATGGGCTACTCATGACACTTTCTTCTGTGCTTTTATTGTTAAAGCGGGGTTGTCTAGAGTGGAAAAATGCTCTTTTAGTTCATCAGCTTTGCCTGGAGCTTTCTATGCTAAAAACAAAACTTGGCTTTGTAGTTCAGAAACTGGGTAGCCTGCGTTTGTGAGTTGTGATAGTGAATGAGAAGGTTGTGGTGCCTGCTTGGGCAAGCCGGTGTTGCCCTTGCCTGCTGACCTGAGTTTCTCCTGCCTGCTGGGTTCAGGTATGTGCTGGTGGTTATTTGGATGGGTTCCTCATGAACTGAAAGTAGATGAGAGGAAAAAAGGATACTAGGGGTTGCAGTAAGTTCCTCTGATCCCCTTTGGATAATCTGCTCCTTATCGGACACTTCATGCTTTGCATGCACAACAGCAGCATCTCATTTTTATGCAGCTGAAGGACTTCTATACTGGGACACAACCCCTCTTTTGTTTACTTTCTTTCCCTGCCCAAGAAGCAATAGGAAGGTCCAGCAAAGTGCAAGACAAAGAGCATCAAGGTTTGGTTATTGGCTTCACTTGCTTTGGAATAATAAATCCAGTCTCATTCAGCTGTCAGAAATGTCTGTTGGATTTTTATGTGGCTGCCTCAGAGAATTAGCTTTTTAAGGAGTGTTGTTGCAAATGGCTCATAGATGTTTTCACAATGGGAAAAGAACTTGGCAAGCAGGGAAGGAGAATTTGATGTTGTTGGACTGGGTGGGAATTCTGGAGAGTTTAGGGAGAAAAAAATCAGAATCCAATTTTGGAAAATCATTCCTTGGTGGCAGTTGCAGGTGTTGAAGGTTTTATGTCAACACGGGCTAAAAAATGCTACAGTGAATGCTTGCTGAACTTTTACTGCTTCTCCCAGCAGACTGTCACAGAAGACAGGCTGAAATGCAGTGTTAATGAAGAGCTTGTTGGCATATTATGGTTACATCTTATCTTTAAATTACTGTATATTTGGCATACATCAATCAAGGGATGTTTTATCCTGCTGCTCTTGTTATGTCTTTTTGGTGGTTGAGTTAAATCTGCTTCACAAAATATGTGCTTAATATTTTTCTGTTTTATATTATGTATTATGAAGACAAGTTTGGTCAAGTTCTTCTCTCTCTTCCTGTTTTATTTGTTCATGATAAATAGGCTTTGCTGGTGTGAGGGTTTTTCACAAGATGTCATAACAACGGATGGATCCCAAGCTGAACTTTGTAGCAAGGCCTGTTGTGATAGGAAAAGGGATAGTGGTTTTAAACTGAAAGAGGGGAGACT
The DNA here is from genome assembly GCF_012275295.1 of Melopsittacus undulatus. Taxonomy (NCBI): domain Eukaryota; kingdom Metazoa; phylum Chordata; class Aves; order Psittaciformes; family Psittaculidae; genus Melopsittacus; species Melopsittacus undulatus. The sequence continues at coordinate 61,021,084 of NC_047557.1, read as the reverse complement.
CAGGTCAGATACACAGAAGACACTTTTTTATGATGAGGGTGGTGGAACACTTGCACAGGCTGCCCAGAGAGGTGGTAGTTGCCCCATGCCTGGAAACATTCAGAGTCAGGTCAGACAGGGCTCTGGGCAACCTGATCTACTTGAAGATGTCCCTGCTCATTGCAGAAGGCCTGAACTAGGCAACTTGTAAAGGTCCCTTCCAACCCCAGCTGTTGTATTGTACTTCCTGAGTAGCCCTGACCACCTTCACCAAGAGGCCCATCTCTTGACTCCTGCCAATGTTGTTGCAGCAAGGCAGTTGCTTGGATTGTTGCAGTCATGTGGCGTAATAAAGAAGCCAAATGAGGTGTAAAACCACTTGCTCATAATCCTGGCACTGAACCAAGGTTTCCTCCTTTTCCTCCTCAAAGTGATAATCCCTTTAACCCTGGGGTTAAAGGGAAGGGCTAGTGATCTGTAGTTCATAAACTCAGGAGAGTTTATTAGGCAATGCTGAAACTTGATGCAAACTGCCTAGTAGCCTGCAGACTTCCAGATCAAGTGTACCAGTGGGATGTCACTGTGTTTGTTGCTTTAAATTTTTAATCTTTATCTTGATAAATGCAGATGGACATTGATTTCCTCTGTAGCGATAAAAGCAAGGAGTGGCTTTTACATATTGCTTTCTTTTTTGCAGTACAAGAAATTCTAGTCAAAACAACTCTTAATTGCAGTGGAAAGCTCTTACACAAGTCTCATTTGCTAGGAGAAGTATCAAGTATTCCTGATTTGAAGTGGTACTGAATGCACTGTATAGTTCCCATCACAAAGGGTTTTTGAGAGCTTGCAGATAAGTCTAATATCCTATCAGAAAGATCTGTAGGATGAAGAAAAACATTCCTAGATATAGTGAGGTTGCGTATGTATGTGTGCTTCATTCCCTTGTGTTAGCCCCAGTTAAAATTTTTATAACTAAGTATTTGATTTTCTCATCTCTTCTGCCCAATATTATGTTGAAACACCATTTAACTTCCTATTCTCAACTAATTTCAGAATTTCCATATGGAGTATATACTTAAAACTGCTTTTTAACAGCAAGTGATACATCAAGTGCTCAGAGGAAGAATGTCAATTTGGACACAACTGATGAGTAATTGACAGGCCTTGTCTCTCAAAGGAAAAAGTAGAAATGGTTTCTACTGAAGTGCATGCAGTGTATTTAAGTTGCTACTATATCAGAGAGGTTTCAAGCAAATGAAAGGCTCTTTGTGATTACTGAGTAATAACAAGTAAGTAACTGAAAATATGTCAATACTGGGAAAAGTTAAATCACAAAGTTGTTAGCTTCTCTCAGGGAGGGTGCGGTCTAGACGCTTGATTAACTTGGACAGAATAATCATGGGGTGTATTCAGATCTCATCACCATATCTACCTCTCCAGAGCAAAGGTTTTTATGTCACAGTAGACCTTAGGAACATTAGATAAGGAAGTACTTTGCACTGGACACATCAAAATGCATAGAAGATGTTCTTATTGCATAAACACCATTTAAATTTGTATCAGCATTTTTTTTGGTGTTATGTTGAAAGCAGTCTTTGTGAAAGACCATCTGCATTTCATGAAGATGGTTGCTTCCAAGCTGGTTGTGCCTATCCTTAAAATGCTGCAGTATTTTTGAACATAAAACTAATGACCTCAAGTTAAATTCTGTTTGCTCAGCCTTTGGATTCTGTTGTGAGAGTGTTTGTATCCTTATTTCTATGTGCCCTTTACTGCTTGCAAGCTGATCAGTCCCACAGTCCTGTAGGTCCTGCAGTCCCACTTCCTCAGTCTGTCCAGTGTTTTCCAAAGTCCTGCCAAGTGCAAGTGTCTGTGATATGATGGAGAAGGAGATACATGAGCAAAATATTTAGACACAGGCCTAGGAAAAGATTTTAGTACATTGGTCTTTTTTTTAAGACTGCCCAAGACAGCAGCTCGTAGACTCACAGAATGGTTTGGGTTGGAGGGGACCTTAAAAGATCATCTAGTTCCAACCCTGTGCCATGACACCTAAGTTGTCACTCTGTCATTTGGTATATCTGTATTTCTCTCTTTCCACTTTGAATCTGGATGTCATAGAATCATAGAATAGTTAGGGTTGGAAAGGACCTGAAGATCATCTAGTTCCACCCCCCCCGCCATGGGCAGGGACACCTCACACTAAACCATATCACCCAAGGCTCTGTCCAGCCTGGCCTTGAACACTGCCAGGGATGGAGCATTCACTACCTCCCTGGGCAACCCATTCCAGTACCTCACCACCCTCACAGTAAAGAATTTCTTCCTTATATCCAGTCTAAACTTCCCCTGTTTAAGTTTGAACCCGTTACCCCTTGTCCTGTCACTACAGTCCCTAATGAAGAGTCCCTCCCCGGCATCCTTATAGTCCCACTTCAGATACTTAGTCTTTGGCTCAGGATTCAGGCTAAAGATCTTCTGCCTGAGCTGGTAGAAAAGCAGCAAGGAACTGCATGAAAGATAGACCTTCTATAGCTGTGTTTTTCCCTGCTGAGGTATGCAGGCTGTTGCTGACCAGTAAGACTTGGCCTGATCTGACTCCATCCACAAACCAGAAAGTTTGGGTGGTAGCTTAGCTGCTTTGTACATACACGGTGCTTCCACTTCAGTGGAAGAGCACTTAAATATGACTTGCTGTTGGCCCCATGTTTGATACCCTGTGCATTTCAGGGTGAGGAGCAGTTTTAGAAGCCACTACCAGAAGAAAACAATTATGTTGTTTCTTTCCCCAAGCGTGGATGTTAAGAGCAGTTCATTCATGGTTTTTCTGTATGGTTTAGAACTGTTATGCACTTGCAGGTTGCACTGAAGGGGTTAGATTCTAAGTTTTAGGTTTCATTGCAGGCTGATATGAACTTTTGCAGAAATGTGTTACATTCTGTAATGGTCTGGGTTTCTTAAGGGATGGCAGGAAATAAAATAGAAACTAGAAGTATCTTGTTCATGAGAGCAAAGTCATTCTGGAGCTTATGCTGGAGTTACCACTGTATTTTCTGTCGATGCGCTTCTGATCAATACTCTGAGGGCACTTAGATGTTATTTAATGGTATTACTAGCAGAAATTTTCTGTCTTTTTCTTCAAACATCAATTTTAGTGGTTAGCATAAAGTAATTTAAGTAGTTGTACTGGAAAAGTAGTTTTAAACTCTCATCAATTATTAACTTTCTCTCTGTAGGCCACCTTATGTGTCTTTGCTGTACTTACACAGATGGATCTGAACTAGAGAATAATATGTAACATTTCATATGCTGACATGCTGCTTCTCTGGCTTTCCTGGTCTGAGTTTTGATTATTTTTTTTCAATGTATTGGGTGCTAAGAATCCTTCTTTTGTTGTTCAGCAGCGAAAGAAATGTAGGTAGCTGCTGGGAGAAACATCGTATGATTGATGAGTTTGTGACATTGTATTTGCTCTTCATCCTTTTTTCCTCTTCATCTTATTCCTATCCCATTTCCCACCAAGCTCTGCAGTGATTTTACACTTGTGCTTTCTAAGGCAAGTAAGAAAGACCACTCATAATAAACAAAGTTTCTTTGGCTTGTTTTTGAAAAGAAAATATTGAAGGAAGAAATTTTTTGGGTTTTTTTTTTTTTTTATTTCCCACTCAACATTTAAACCAGGCAGTTTTTCCCTTTTTTTTTGGCAGTGACTTGAGACTTCGGAGGGTTGCCGCCAGGGTCTGAATGACTGCAGAATTTAGACTCAGTCTCCTTCCCTTGTGTCTTCTAGATAAGTACAGTCAGACCATGAGTAAGTCTGACCCTTTCCAGTCCTTTCTCAGTCTTCCACAAAATAAATACAATTTGTCATGAAGCTCTACTTTGATCCTTTGATCTAGAGTATCCTTTTTCTTCAGCAGAGTCTTTCTGTGACAATAACAAAAAGCCTGCATTTTCATGTCAGGTGTAAGATACGATAGCCAGTCTCATGGCCAGGGAAAAAAGAGTTCTCTGTGTTTCAAACACAGGTTGTTGAGTGGGTCGGGCACTCATGCTGAGTGTCCAGGGCAGGTTATTCACCACTCTAGAGCTAAAGAAGGTCATCTCTGTGTCTGATCTCAAGAGGGGATGACTGGCTGCACTGTGGTGGGAGTAAGGCAGGCAGATGACTCGAAGATGATACTTGAAACCTGAATGTAGGCCGAGATGTGCAGAAAAGGTTTCCTGAAAAAGGTACCACTAGGGCTTTTCAGTACTCATCACAGTTGCTGTGTCTGGATGGGGCTGTGTTCATGTAGCCGTTTTCATTGTCTCTTTCTGCACTTAAACTCTGTGTAGGATGAATTTTAGGCAAGTAGCCTTCTCCCTCCAGCTGGGAATTGCACTTCTAATTTTTGCTGTGGCTGGAGTGAGAAACCTGCTGTGGCACTTCACCTCCAGAATAGCTGAGCCAGGTAACTTGTATGTTACTGTACAGGGAAGTTTGGTTTTTCCTTTCCTCCGAAGAAGTAGCATGAAAGTGCAAGAAAAGTGATCAGGGTTCATGAGCCTTGAACTTAATCTGAGATAATTCAGTTAAGTTCTCCGGGCTCTCCAGTACATTATCCCTTCCCCCCCCCCCCCCCCCCCTTCTTTTTATGAACTTGTATTATATGCGTGCTCCAGTTAAAAAAATTAACTAATGCAAGCCAGCCAAGAACTTCATGTCAGTCAGAGTTGGTAGGCTGCAGAAATGGACATTTCTGATTGGGTTGTTAGGAGTAGGAGATGGACTCAAAAGTTTTGGGGTAAATACCGAACTCGTACATAAAGTAAGAGTTCAAAGACTTTGGAGACAGAATGTTCTGGTAGACAGGTTGTCAGCGAGCATGGCTGGGAGCCTGGGTTCTGGACAGGCAGTTTCCTAGTCAATCAGAAACCAAGGGTTCTTCCAGATAGCATGGACTCCTGGGGAAGTGAGCTGGTGACATTGCTTGATTGGTCAACTGCTCTGAGTGATGTTCTTCATGCCTGGTAACCCAGATTTTTGTTGATTAAACTTTCAGCTATGTTCCTTTGATATCCCTTTCTCCTTGTGTTACATTTGGCAATCTTAATCTTGTTTACTTCATGGTGCCTTCTTGAAGTACAGGATTGTTTAGTATGGGGCACAGGGGAGACCACTGCTTTTGTCCTGATCAGCAAATTGACTGATGTGAAAGACATAATACTGAGCAACAGTACTGACTGTGGCAGCACTGAGCTTTTAAGAATTGTCTTGAGTATGTCTTTAGGGTATTTTGTGTACAAATGCAACTCTTCAGTCATCCCCAATTCAGTTAAGAATACTTAGGAGAGGAACTGTGATTCCAAGTAAGTCACAGAACACTGAACCCAAAGGAAACCTTTGGATTCATGGCACTGTGAATCATCAAGAAGCTGACCAGCACTTAAAAATATATACATTACATATTAAACCCCAAGAATTTTAGACAGACTTTTAAAGATTATTATTTTAAATAAAATAATAAGTATTTCAAATATATTTTAAGGGTGTTTTTTTGTTTGTTTGGTGGTTGGTTTTTTGTTTTTAAAGGGTGATATGCCTATATATTTGTTCTGAAGTTTAGTTAGTTTACATTGTATATATGCTGTCCTGTCTTGCAAGGTAAAACAGTTTCTGTGAATTGTAACTGGCACTATGAACGTTGTGGCTGATGATAACTTATGCATTCTTTGTTGGCAGGTTCCAGTTGCACACTGTTTTGGGTCTCCAGGACATTACAAAAGAAAGTTTTGCACTGTGTGCAGGAAGTCACTAGAATCACCTGCCCTTCGATGCGAAGGTAATGTAGAAAACCTTACCTGTTTAGCCATCTATGTGTTAGACTGTAATGCACACTTTGCTTACATTGCATACCTTGAAAGTATGTGTATATACACACACATGTGCACTCACTGTATTTGAGCAATTTTTGGGTTGTTTATCATCCACTCATTGTTCATGGAAATGTGTATGTCAAATCAAGGAATAATAAAGCAGTAGCATTCAGTAAACCACAATCTTTGTCAAACCTTGCTCTTTCATCTTTCCTCCAATTTACCTTGTGGTGTTGATGGTGTGCAATGAATCCATGCCTCAGATGTGCAATGAATGAGAGGATATTATGGCAAAAGAAAGACTTCTGTTGAAGTAATTTGTTTCTGTTTCCAGTGGAAGCTTTTGGTACAGGGAATCATCAAGTATTCATGTTTCTAAAACCTCCCCCTTTCTACAAAAGACTGGGGTATAACTTTTCAGTGTTACTGGTCTCAGATATCTGTTGATTGTAATAGGAATGAGGTGCCTTCAATTGAAAAGTATTTGAAAATATTATTTATCAAAATAGGACTGCTCTGAGTTCTGACATGGATTCTATGAAAAAACAATAATTAAAGAAATCACCCGCACACCATAATTTTTATTTGAAATATATGTTGGCATCAGTACTTTACTGATTTTGACATGAGGCAACTCTTTAATTACTGTAAATAGATAGTTTACTAAGAGAAGAACTGATTCTGCAGGGATTTGAGATACTTACAAAATTGCTGTCATGCTAAATGTAATGTCTTATTTAATATGATTGCCTATGAGTAGCGGAAACATTTCTCTTTGACTGGGGCATTTAGACTCTTAATGGTGCAGTAGTTTTGTTTCTGCTTTGTCTGGTGGGTTGCATAATGGAACTAAATTTATGTTCTGACCAGTGAGAATCTGTCTCTTAATATAGTTACTACATGAGTTGAGTGATATGGTGGGATGGTCAAAGAGCTACAGATGCCACAGTCTTTTCAGGTGATCTGTCTTAATAAGCCTCAGAACTTGTATGGCATGTGAAAAAAAGAGAGGATTTGAAAAGAAAATTTTTGCTAGCTGTGTCCTCTTAAACTCTTGAAAATAGTGTTAGTTAAGTGATCTATTTTAGTTAAAGCTTTCTAAATTTTGCTTTCATGTGCTTGCTCTCTTAATTCTTCTGTATTAGTGGTGTATCCATTGCAAGGAAATATTTATCTTTTCAGGCACTTCCATTTAAGTGTTCTTAAACAAGAAATGTGTGAAACTGTGGTTCTATTTAGTTACTACAAATGCCCAGACATTTTATTTCTTTTCTGGTTCGATGAAGGTTATGAATTATATTCCTCATATGGACTAAACAGTTTTCTTGGTTTATGTAGTGTGACTTGTTTGTTATCCTGTTTTCTGTATACTAGTAAGTCTACAGCTTGTTCCTCTGATACTTTACCAATTTGTAGCTAAAAAGGGACAGTTAAGGTTCATACAGTGCACAAGATTCTTCCTTTACTCTTCAAAAATAATTACAGAATTTGTTTTAAGCTGTAGAGCTTTAAAATCCAGACAGAGATGTTGAACTTTCTTTTTTTCTTACTTCTAATGACTCGTCTTAATAGTACAAGTCTGCTGTTAGTTATGATGTTGTCTTCTGATATTGAAATTTAAAGAACTTTTCCTGGAAACTTTGCCATAATTAACGTAGAAAAGAGGGTTAAGATGAAATTACCTTTTCTAAATAAATGATTGGCATAATTAGATGTACTTTCAAAATAATTTAAATAACTTGGTTTGTACTCTCCATGTCTTACAATAGAACAAATTTCCTGGAAGTAAATTGGAAATTTTCAGACAAATACTAAATGCTGTGGGTGCATGGTGGGGCATCCGTTTTCAGAAATGTATATTACCCCCTGGTGAGATAAGTACATACACTTCATCAGCAAAAAATTACAATGTGTGGACTCCAAATGCTGTTGGCAGTTACTAATTGCTTTAGAGAGAGGTTTTTGCTGAAAAAAACCTTCTGCGCTCTTACAAAATACAGCAAAAGGCAGCATGTGCCTGTGTTAGTAGTAGAAGTAATGATAAAAACTCCAATGCTTTTGTCGATTGCTTGAAGCCATAATTCTGTCTACAGAAACTTTTAGCATTAGTGAGGATATGACCCAAAGCGTCTAGCTTGCCTCGTAGCTGAATTGGCAAACCTGTAAAATACGTCCGTGAATATGAAGAAATGCGAGCTGATGAGGGACTGTGTCACACCTCATAGAGTTCTTCAGCTCGGTGAGGACGCGCGGTATGGGGAGCTGTATGTGAAAGCTTGAAGTTGACTGTTGAAACAGGCTTTGCTTTGGTGTGATCATGGTCTTCTGCAGGGATAGAATAAGATGGTGTTAGTGCTGATGGCCTTTTCTAGAGCCCAGAGGGTGATTTCAAAATAAGGTATTTTTCTCTGTGTAATTTAAGACTGTTTTAAACATGCTTTCAGATAACGTGTGTAGTTGCCACCTCCCAGTTTTCAGTTTACAGTCTTAAAATTTTTATGATATGCTTGAAACAATAACCTATTTGAGCAGAACAGAAAAACATATTTGAAGAATTTCATGTTGCTTCTTATTTTAATGTACTCAACAAAAAATCGAATGCCTTCTGGAGTACTTGTATACACAATCAGCTGGAGGAGGATCTTTTTCATCTGTTCCTCTCTGTGTGATCCATAGAGAATTTTCCTAACTCTTGCAGTAATGAAGCTAGGTATTGACATATTTTAGTTGGGTTTTTTTTTGGTGTTTGTTGGATTTTATTTGTTTGGTTTAGGGTGGTTTTTTTTTTTTGTTTATTTGGGGACTGCGAGTGAGGCAGGAGTCCTGGTTGTGAGCAGGAGGGGGGTGTGCTACCTCCATGCTGCTGTTTTGGCAGGCATATCCCCTGCTTTGCTGGTGCTGGAGACTCAAACTCATCTCTTGTTTCCTTATGCTTCTGAAAGCACCAGGATATAATAAATGGGCTAGGCAGCAGAAAAGTGTCTGCTGTTTTGAACCCACTCATGAAGTGCCTGCTTGCTCTGCAGTAAGGTTTGGAAAAGGGTTTGTAAGAGGAATGGAGTATTGCTTCAGGAAGATATTACTTTACACTCAAGACTTGATGGTATTTGGATGTAGAAGGAGAGCTCTCTGTTAATGCTTCTAACATTCAGGTTGTTTTGGTTTTCCTGAAATCAAAGTAGACTTCAGGCATGGTTATATTTGAGTAGGCAGCGATCCCTGTGAAACTGTGAGACGAAGCTGTAATAAGCCGAACAGTTGTTACAAATCTAACATGCTGTATTGGAGGAAATACGGCAATTGCTTGTGAGCAAAATTAGTTCAGCCTTTCCTTATACTTGCTGCATCAATTTAGCCCAAAGGAAATGGAGCAACAGACAGGACAGTGCTGATAAACGTCCTTTATTGCCTGTCTTTGCTGAATGGAAAAGAGCATAAAGGAAAGCATGGATGGTACAAAAAGGTAGTGGAGGAGTCTTGGAGGGAGAGAGGGAGGGAAGGAGGAGCTGCAAAAACCCAGAGATTTCCAGCTTAAAGAAGTTTTCTTGTTTTCATGCTTTTAGTTTGTGAGCTGCATGTGCACACAGACTGTATCCTGTTTGCTTGCAGTGACTGCCGGCAGTGTCACCAGGATGGGCACCAGGACCATGTAAGTGTGGATGCCTCTGAAGCAGAAAGTGGTCACACGTTTTTGGACACTTTCTTGGTGTGAAAACATGGGCTAGAGGAGGGGGAGGAGCCTCGGCATTTGCTTTCACATGCTGCCCATTGTCAAAGCACGATTGTGCTTGTTGTCAGGCAAAGGAAGCTGTGGCTTCAGAATGTATCACAGATAGTGAAATGACCTTAAGTCTGAACGCATTCACGATGCTTATTTGAAACCATGCTGAAACATCTGTGCGATATATAAAATATCCTAATTAAAAATAATAATAAAAAACCAGCATCTTATTTAAAAATCTGCGTTGCAGAAGCTGTCGTGAAGCTTTGTTTTTGTATATGTGGATCTGTTTGCTACATTGCATCCCTGGCAAACATTATCATGTTCCTCAGGCTTCCTGCAGTCTTGTCTGAGGCAAGGCTGCCTAGCTTCTCACTGTAAAATATATGCATAATGCTGACCTTTTAGGATTACTTTTTTGTTAAGAATATTGGCTTTGGTGGACTGTGAAGAAAAGCACTAAGTGATAAATTTTTTGATGGTTGGATAAGCTTCTTTTGGTGAAATTTAAAGTTGTTCAGGTACATATTTAGACTGAGAAAATACTTAATGTAGTCTATGTTGCTGTTTCCTCAGAGCTGTTTGAATGGTTGATTTTAAAGTTAAGTTGAAGATGCTTCTATATGTGTCTTTTGAGCAGGGCCTGTTGTGTTAGGATGAGGGGTGATGGTTCTAAGCTAAAAGGGATGAGGTTCAGGCTGGATGTGAGGAAGAAGTCTTTCAGAGTAAGGGTGGTGAAACACGGTCACAGGCTGCCCAGAGAGGTGGTGGATGTGCCATCCCTGGAGACATTCAAGGCCAGGCTGGATGTGGTTCTGGGTAATCTTATCTAGCGTACAATGTCCCTGCTCATTGCAGGGAGGCTGGATTAGATGAGCTTTGAAGGTCCCTTCCAGCCCAAGCTATTCTATGAGTATGATTCTGTGTGTTTCATGTAACGCTAAATTGTGATGTGTTCCCCCAGGATACCTATCACCACCACTGGAGGGAGGGAAACCTCTCTTCAAGTGCACGTTGTGAAGTTTGCAAGAAAACCTGTGGCTCCTCTGAGGTGCTCTCTGGCATGAGATGTGAATGGTGTGGCATCCTGGTATGTTGTGCTGTTGCATGTATTTGTAGGAAATATATATATATATATATATATATATGCACATGCTTTTATAAATGCTTTATATAAATATACTTTATTTGTACACTTTATAGATATATTTTGTATACACTTTATACATACACCTTATTTATGCACTTACATTTGTGAGATAGATGCAAAAACATATTTTTTAAATCCCCCCATTACTGATTAAAATGAGCAATTCTCAAAATCAGATAAAATTTATATAAATCCAGTGGAACTAAAATTTATGAGGGACAAATTATTATAGATTTCTGATTATAAACGTGCAGAAAACCTTACTTTTCCTGTGTGAAATCAGAATTTCTTTCAAATCACACAAATTCTGCAAAGTCAGAGACTTACCATTCTGATACTATTATTTCTCTTTTAGTGTAGAATAGTTCTTAACCTGTGTGGCTGTGGTTTTTTTTTTTAAGTTGTCAGTGTTCTGTTTTCTCCTTTCACATGATGCATATTTAATTCCTGTGCAACATGATGGTACGCTTCAATAATCCCCATGAAAGGCAGAGCTTTTCATGTGCTGATACGCAGTCTGCAGTGTAGGTGACAGCTGGTACATCCACTTAATGGTATCATTTATTGAAATATGATGAAAGTGCAAAGTTGCACCAATTGGGGTGGGAACTGAAAAGTATATGTAGTAAATCATTAATTTGTCACTCAGTGGAAGATGAGGTACTTTATATAATAATAATTTAAAAGGAGACCCTGAGGTTATTCACTATTTCAGGTATGATTTGAACAGTTTATTTTTAAATTTAGTTCTGTATTTTTTAACCTGATCCATGATTTCTGAGGTGGGAGTAGCTATCCTTAAGAATAGTTTGGTAAATCTAACATGGTATGTGTATCCACTAACACAGAAGAGCTCACATAAGTATAAAGGCAGAAACGAGCCATTCATATTTTGGAATAAAACTGCAGTGTTATCTCTGAATCTGCAAGTGTGAGAGGATATTGCTATTTGCAAGCTATTCAGTATAACCTTCTTACCTTTCGCACCTCCTCCTCAGTGAATATCCATATAGAATGGAAGATCCAGGGTTTGAGACCAAAACTTTACACTTCTCCAGATAGCTGTACAAAACCAGCTGTATTTTTAATAGAGCAGGTTTGCAGTATTTGGTGTTTCCTCATGTGTTAAGACTTCCGATTGTTGGTTATATAAAAACTGATGGAACAAATGAAAATTGAGGATGAAAAATGGATCACTCATTTCATGAAAGTGATTTACAAAAGGTCTATATGTGTCCTAGCCTGGGGTGTGCAATTTTTAGTTTAGTTATAAACTAATTTGCTTTCTTTGTGTCTCACTACATTCTTAATTGATGCTTCTGTTTACAGGCTCATGCTGCTTGCTACGTAATTGTCGCACCAGAATGTACTTTTGGAAGATTAAGGAATATGATTCTGCCTCCAAGCTGTGTGCAGTTATTTTCTCGCAACTTCAGCAAACTGCATTGTTTTCGAGTTACAGAAAATTTGCAGACAGAACCAGGTAAATCTGTCAAAGTTGCAGGTGATGACAGGTATGTTTAACGTAGTGTTGTAATTCCCTCAAGCATGTGGTTGCTAATTTTCAGTGGCTTTTGTGGCAATACTGTCACTTCGTGATATTTCTAGGACAGGGTACAGATTTTTAAATGCAGAGTGTGTGCAAAATGCTGAAACTTCTGCTTACTTGTGCAGGACAATTTGAAAACTGTTCTTTAAACAGTAAGTATGGTGTAAGTGAAAACATAATATCCAAGCATTTGTGTTACCAGTGTTATCATTGCTTACAAACACTTGCTGATATGCATGTTTCTTTTTATTTGGCGCATCATGTGTACAGATACTTTTATTTGCCTCTTTGATTAAGCATCTGCCCTTTTAAGATTTCTAGGCTGAAAGGGAGTTGTGTGTTTAGCAGGGTAACGTTCTGCTGCCATCTAGAGTGTATGTTTGTTTAGCAGCTTTTCAGGAATGAATTTTTTTTAAGCCACTGAAGTATTTTCTAATCCATATTTTGATTATTAAGTTCTTGTAAATCCTTTCTTTTGGTGCTTGAATACAATAGGAAAGCAAATAAAAGGTAGGCAAGATACAGGTCGTGGAAATTAAATATTTGCAGCTGCACTTTTCTCAACCTGGCAGGTTGTTCTTGAGCTTTCTACTTGACATAGAGGTTTGGTTTTGATGGTCCCTAGCAGGAGCTGTGCGTTCTCATGTGCAAAAGCTACAGCAGGAGTCCTACTACTGCATAAACTGCTTGACCCTGAATCTATATAATCTAGGTACACTGAAGTGACCTATGAAATTGTAAAGGGGCAGAGGAGGCATTACATTGCTTTTTGTAGATTGTTTTTTTTTACAGCAAGTTGTTTTTCTTTTTAATGACTTGGCTTGTTGGTGGGGGAAGGTAAAGTACAGCATGTACTTGAAAGTCTGGGAATTCCTAATGCTTCCAACATAAGAAATACCAGAAATAAACAGTCTGGATGAACTTGGTTTTGCTGTGTCGTGCAGGCATGGTCCTTCAGCAGTTCTCACACTGCAGCAGGGACATCTCCTGTTGCCACAGCTGGTGAAGGACATTGCTCTTAAGATTCTTGAAAGAAGTCTTCGCTGTCACCTGGATGAGTTAGCTGCTGCAGACGCAGCTCTTCCTAAGCTGATGATTGGGAAGTGGCAGATGACCTGTCATAGACAGAGGATGAACATATCATCATTGACCTATTGAAGAGCATTTGTCTGGATTAGCTTTTGCCACTAAGTAAATGCTACTCCTCCCCACCAACATTCGGTAGACACCTCTGTGATGAGAGTTGCTTTTCAAAACCAGTGTAGATTTCCCTACTATCCCAACGGAGGGAGAAAGAGTAATAAAAGAAAGATGTCAGCTTCTTCCCATCTGAACTTGGAAAAGGTTAGGAGCAATCAGAAAATCTATAATTTCTTATTATTATATTTACATATTCTTTTTTTAATTTTCTTCTGTCTGAAGTGAAATTCCAGAAGGCATTCAGCTTCCATTTATTTCAGTGTCTTTAAAGACGGTATTATCTACATTTCTCTCCAGCCTGAAGCTTAACCTGTTTATTGACTGTAACAGGGAAAGTATTGCAACCTGTCTTCTGTATTTTAAAACCCCCAACTCAAACATTATTGTTAGTATTTTCTGTGGTCAGTTGAAGCGTTACCCAAACACTCCAAATCTGACATGTAAGGTCCTAGTTTTTAGTGAGAGTAATGAACTGCTGTCAAAGTCCTCTTCTGGAGTGCAGTAATTTCTTTCTATTTGGGTTTTTCAAGTACTGAAATTATATATATTTATTTAAACTGCATAATTCTGATTGGAAGGCTGTTACTATAATTCTTGGACTGATCTGTGTTTTAAAACTTAATGGTAACCATATATGTTTTGGTCATGGGCAAACACCACAGCTTGAGAAAGGGATGAAATGCAGTATCTGCAGTGTTAAAACTAATAGTAGAAGGAGTTCAGGTGTGCCTTCACTGTAATTAAATGCTAGTGTAGGTTTGGGTTTTCAATGCTCTTTTTGTACTATGGATTCTTCTTTTTGTACTATGGATTCTTACTTATGGATTCTTCTTAGGCAGAAGAAGAAAGCATGCTTTTCTGACTGGATTCTTTTGTTTGATGGAAATCATCCTTAAATGACAGACACTTCCTTCCTGCCTCCCCAGTTCAAATTAACAAGAAACCTTTCTCAAAATCTTTCTGTTTTTACAGATGAAGATGATGATGTTGATGGGTCAACACAGGGATCAACCAAAGATGTCCAGATTTCGACAGATTCAAGTAAGCAGAATTTCAGTAAGTGCTAGATAGTCAGCTGCTCCAGTCTTTATTCGTATAATCTTAACTTACTTTGCCTTGTGAGAAAATTTTAGGTGGTTATTTTTCTAATGCTGGGTATCAGTTTTGGTCCAACAAAGTTTTGATCCAACATGTTTATTTGGGGTCTTACAAATATCACTATTTTCTACTGGTAGATTGGCATAAGTGACAATCTGTTCATAACCCTGACAAACAGATCATTTCTCTCAACTTGGTAATCAAAGAAGAAAGCTTAGTGTTAATAATCCATAAACAACCAATCAATTTAAAGAGCAGGGAAGCTTGTCTTTTCAAGGCCTTTTTCTTTTAAGATATCTGGATGCCAATCTTGCTGAAGACACCCAGTGATACTGGGATATTTGCTTCTTAAGCAGTTAAATTCTTATGTGTGTGAAATTTTCTGGGGTTGGTATTAGCCAAACAGTTACCTTTCAGAAGATGAAGCCAACCACAATTTAAGGGCATTCAGCTCCCTGCATCCATATTAGGAACTAGAAAAACATGCAACAGCTGTCAGTCTGGTTTCTGGAACTATGTACGCATGGGTCACAGTGACCTGCACTCCTGCTTCAGTTTGCATGTGACCAGCTTCCTTTATCTCCCCTTATCCCTCTATTATCCCATATTTGATCCTTTAAAATCACCGTCCCTTCTTCTGCCTTTGGTTTCACCCTGAACAAGTCTTGTATAAACCTAGAATGCTCTTCCCATGCATCTCAAAGTCCCACAGCCTGAGTGACTACCTCAGTTGGTAGTCTTCTGTGGACTCTCATGGTGGTATCACCCCCAGCCCATGGGGCTGATGCCCTTGCCTGAGGTCACATTGTGGCTTCTCTGATAATTTGACAAAAATTTTTGGGTTCACTGCCAGTTGTTGTGTTGTGCCTCTCTGCATGTCATAACCTATCAAAATAAACACGTCAGAGTCAACGTTTATCATGCTAGACCCTTTCCACCCGTCTCTAACTAATATCATTCTTGTGAGTCAAGAGTGATGCGCTCATTATCTTCTGTGTGTTGACTCAGTTCATGTGCCACGTCTTTTGGGATGTTAACGGTACTCTCCCTCAGGAGTGTCTGAATTACATTCTAGAATATTGTAGCTTTCCTTAGTTTAAGCTCTCAACATTTTACAGGTGCATATTTTTAAAAGAAGTGGAAGCAAGTCAGGAAAAAAATAAGAATAATACTGACTTGTAAAGACATGATTTCTGTAGGAAAAAAGCCATAGGAAAGGGTGCAAAGTCTGTAGATAATAACTAGGAGAAAAGTAGAATTAAGGGTCTGCATTCCTTTTTATTTCTTCTCTATTGTAGTAGAATTGTTGAGTGAAGTGTAAAGTTAGAAGGTTTAAATCTTAATTCTGGGAGCTGAAGTATGCTAAGTCAACCATGAAACTTAGCCTACCAAGATACTGAAGCCAAAGGCATAAAATGACCATAAAAACAGCTCTACACTTTCTGAGATAATGCATTTAACAGATGTACAGAGCAAGTTTGGAAAAGGACTGTAAATCTTTGTGACTGAGAACACGAGCCAGCTTTTAAGGATTTGTCTACACTGTGAACAATTAGAGGGGAACTGAATGTTACAGGGATGGTAGGATAAACATCATGTGGATGATCTCATTAGTGTAGTTAGTTGTATTGCATGGGAACGAGTTGAGCCCCAATGTCCATTTTTGCACTGAAATATGTCCTGGTTAATCCAGTAATATGTAACTGATAAAACTGTTCTGTATTGACAGATCTCAGCTGCAGGTGGAGGTAAAAAAAGGAATTAAAAGAGCTCCTTAGTGGTGGCCTTCAGGGATATGCATTTTCTGTCCATTCTGTGATGTTCAACTAAGTTTCAACCAGCAGAGATTATTCTTGTTTTCCTGGAGACAGAATTCATTGGTTTCAGCTTAGATGCAAGCACAATGTAATCTGTCAATCTTAAGAAGTCAAAGGCAAACTTTTGAAAAACATTTTCATTACTTCATGACAATATGAAGACTTAGTGGAGGCAGGAAGGAAAAAAAAAAGATTTGTTTTATATATGAACAAAGGAATCTCAGAGGAGCTATCCCAGTAATTCCTGAAATAAAAGAATGCTTTAAGAGCTCTTACTTGTGTGTTGATCTGCAGGGATCTTGGAACATGAAAAGGCCTAATCATGTGCCTGGGAACATGATTCTGCCCTAATTGCTTGCCAGGAATCAACAGAAGCTGAGGGTACTTCACCGCTGTACAGTGAAGCTTAGGCAGCTTTTACCTATTTTAAAGCTAATTCATCATATATAGTGATTGAGGGAGATTGTCTTCAACTTCTTTCCTCACAAAAGCTTCTGTTAAGTGGTACTTCAGGATACTAATTTATGAGTTGAATTGCTGTACCTGGTGTCATGTCCTGAGACAGCTTGCTTCACCTGCATTTGGAGATATTTTAGAAAAGAGGATTATGCTTGACTGTATTGATGAACTATTGCCTTAAGTGCTGGAAGAGTTTGTCTGTTTCCTTTTTTAGCTGAAATGCCTGTAACTACTGGGAGAAAAAAAAATTAGTGTTCTGAAAAATCACATTACTTTTATTTTGCTTCACTTTCCCCACTGTGCTTCTTTTTCTCTCCTTCACTCACCCCCCTACATCTGCCTTTTCTGACACTTCATGTTGCCCACTGTTGTCACTTGTAACGAAGTTGTGTTTTGTGCTCTTCCCCAACTTGTCTCTTCCAGTTCACTTCCTTCCTCAAGCACAATATTTAGTCCCCAGTGTTGCTACCCGTTTGATTTGATTCTTTTCCAGCCTGCCTGACCTTTTCTTGTTCCTTAAATCCCTTCCCCCCTCATCCTTGATGTCTCACACCAATTGGTAGTCAGAATGTTGGCTGCTCTAGATGTCTATTTCAGGGAAGGTAATCACCTCTTCTTAACTACTTCCTGCAAAATATAAAGAGGTTTTATGGAAAATCTCTTCAAGAAGAAAGAGTGAAAGAATCTGTCGTTCTGTAGCATTGTTGTCATGAGGCTATGGAGAGATACTCATAAATGTTATTAGCTAGTGTTAATTTATTCTCTGGCTTAGGGGTCCTTATGACAGTGCTTACTAGATTAAAAATTTAACTGTGGATGCTTGAGAGTGACGCAAAGATCCGTGCTTTGTGAGTTGTTTCTGTGATTGTGCATTCTCTTTGCTTTAACATTCTGCTAGTCTTGGTGCTTAAGTACAGTTTCTCCATAGCAGTCCAATGGACACATGTACAGACGTATTTCAGGAGTTGTACTGAGCACTCAACAGCCTCTCTGGTTCTGTGTGTGTGCAACCCATTTATCAGACAAGGATACATGAAGAGTGTGGGCCTCTCCTGGGAATCTCCCTGCCCTGAGTGTCTCTCAGCACTC
This sequence comes from Melopsittacus undulatus, assembly GCF_012275295.1. Classification (NCBI taxonomy): domain Eukaryota; kingdom Metazoa; phylum Chordata; class Aves; order Psittaciformes; family Psittaculidae; genus Melopsittacus; species Melopsittacus undulatus. Next base: position 61,003,163 of record NC_047557.1, on the reverse strand, counting down.
TCTGGCTGCATTCTAAGTGTCCAATCCAAATGTGCCCATCTTTCTCAGGACAAAATGCAGCCATCAAAAGAAAACCCTCTTGGAAAGAGGTTTTAGAGGAACCTATCTGAGGAGAGCAGTGAGGGCTGTGGTGTTGCCAGTAAACTTATTTTCCACAGCCCCTGTTTTGCCAGGTTGCTGTGCATCTGCTGAGAAAGGTTGATCTAATGCAATGGCATTTCATATTTCTGAGTCATCAGCTTACTGCTTACTTATGTTTTGTCCAAAACCTGCTGACATTATGGAGGAGACCTTGTAATTCCGCAAGCAGGAACAAACTGTTTTCAGGAAGAGGTAAGGACAGCTTGTATGGATTTAAGGGGTTTATCCTTTAAAGATACTTACAAAACATTCAGTCATTGTACTCAGCTAAAATGGCATACAGATACCTAAGCGTGTCACATGTTCCTCTGAAACATCACTGAAATTGATTTCAAGCCCTAAAGCTAGAGGGAGAAGCAGGTGAAACCAGATGAAGTGGTGATACACATGGCAGGTGTTTGGAAAACAAGTTCAAGAGAAGTTAAACACCTGCAGATGGCTCTCTTAGCACGGGAACATCTGGAGAAAGACCAGTCCGGGATTATGAAAGATTCTCTTCAAGACCAATAAAAGTACATAATTCTTACCTGTTTTATTGCTGCCTTGTAGGTTATGAATAGTAATACTGAAATAAACCAAAATTTGCCCGTGGTAATTCGAAGTAGCACTGGCTAGACAAGAAGAGCAGAAACAGGTAGCACAAGTTTTCCTTGTAAGAATGGTCCTTCCTTGGTAAGCAGTGTCTCTTGAGAGTAAATTCCACCAATATATTTGGTGTAGGCCTCTAGTAGAAAAAACATTCAGGATAGCAACATTTTCCTCTCTGCCACAAGCCACACATAAGTCTTTTCAGAACTAAGCCCTGTCTGTGGGGATTTGGAAGACAAAAGACATGAACTTTGGACTCATCAAATGCTGCTGATACTTTTCCCAGGAAAATTTGGTATCTTAGCCTCCAAAATCAAATTCCATAGTTCTGCAAATTATGCCTGGAGTCGACCTTTTTGTAGTTGTTTTCCCCCTGAATAGCATGTACATGAAGAACAGGTTTTTCTCAACTCAGTATCCCATGATAAGAAAATAAGTGTATTTCAGGAGAAAAACTGATACTGTGTACTCTGATTAAACAGGAAAAGATAAAATACATTCAGCAATGAATTGTCAGTATTATGAAACAGGCAGTAACTCCTTTAAATACCAAATTTTTTATCTGCATCCAGTGCATATTAGCAATTTTTTTTTATACTAAGTAGCAGTATGTAGACTTTGTGAGTTGTTTGTAAGTAACTGTTTGTTCTTTTGTTAATGTGTCTCCAGAAGCTCATGTGCAAGAAAGTCATCATCTTTCACCAGGTTGCAGTAAAAGTGACCCCTGTGAGGAGGACAATGACAAAGTTAAACATGATTTTTGGCTGATCAATTGAGCTTGGTTTGTATGAAAGATTACATTAAGGAAAGCAGGATTGAGCATACTGTGTATTTAGCTAAGGAATGTAGTCAAGCTAAGGATGTTACTACTGGTCTGTGGATCTAAACCCCTCCTTGCAGACCAGTTTATTTTAAGAACCAAGGCAACTTTTTTCAGCATTTGGCTGGTCTTAAGAAGCAAATTGCTTGTAAAAAATTTTCTAGTTAAATTGCTAGGGATTCTCTCAGGCCAGCTAGTATCTAATAAGAGCAGACTACAAAGGCAGTTTGAATGAAAACAAGTACCAAAACTTGAACGAGTGTTTTCGTTATTGGATGGTTGTCTACCCTCTGGATTGCTAGAGAAAACAGTAGAGATTTTGATAGTGCTACCGAAGTTTATACTCAACATTGGCTGTGCTGTCAGTAACCAGCATTTGCTGTGCTTTCTCAAGTTGTGTTAGCCCTAAAGAATGTTGCTCAAGACGCAGTGTGTCTTTTGGTTAAAATTTGTCTACGCTAAAGTCACCAGGTGAACGACTGACAGAAATCTGCTTCTAAAAAAATTACACTTAATCCAGCAGGGTTTAAAGCAGTGGAACACCTTCTGATGCGTGTTACAGTCTCAAGGCAATGGTGGTAGAATTTCAAGGGTCCTTCAGAAGTGAGAGATATTTAAATGTTCCTTATGACTAAAAAAAACCTGACAACAGATGCTCCCACTATGTTGATCATTGGAATTTGAAAAGATAAAATCACCTTGGTAATACTGCTTTTCATATCTAAAAAAATACCTGGGAAGTTCCAATGTGTCATATATCTTGTATCCCAAGCTCACTTCTCCAGTAGAATAATTCAGTCTCAGTGCTGTAAAGAGTATACATTGCATGTGGAAATTGTGTGATTATTTTCCTTAAACAGATGTTGCAAATAGTTTCAGCTAACTACTCTCAAACATGTACTTGAGGAATAGTCATATAGGAAAGAAGAAATTAGAGCTGTGCTTCCAAAGGTCATCCTTCTTGACAGGAGCCAGAAATAAACCTGCAAAACAGGAAGTCTGAAGATCTGTCATGTTGTAGATGCTATTTAGAAAGGAAGTAACTTTTTCTTTTTCAATGTGACTTTCATTTAGGATTTTAGTTCCTTTGCTTCCTGCTTAAACCATTTGTGTTTTCACATCAATGTCTAAGTGGAAACCAGTAACAAGTGGTGTCCCTCAAGGGCCCATACTGGGATAGTGCTATTTATTATCTTCGTCAATGACAGAAAGTGGGATTGAGTGAACCCTCAGTAGGCTTGTGGGTGACATCAAGCTGAGTGGAGCAGTTGGTTCGCTGGAGGGAAGGATTGCCATCCAGAGGGACCCTGGCAGGATTAAGGAGTGGGCTATGGGGGATGAGATGTCCATTCCTTTGTGAAAGGCTGAGAGAGTCGGGTTTGTCCAGCCCGGAGAGTAGAAGGCTTCAGGGAGACCTTATTGGAACTATTTAGTGATTCAAGGGAGCATATAAGAACACTGTAGAGAGACTTTTTACCAGGGCCTGTAGTGACAGGACAAGGGGCAACTGTTTTGAAATGAAGGATGTCAGATTTGGACTGGACATAGTAAGAATTTTTCTGTGAGAGAGACACTGGACCAAATTACCCAGAGAAGTTATGGATGCCCCATCACTGGAAGTGTTCAAGCTCAGGTTGGACAGGGCTTTGAGCAATCTGATCAAGTGAAAGAGGTCCATGTTAGGATGTTTGAACTATATGATCTTCAAAGGCCCCATCTAACCCATATGTTGTGAATCTATGATCTTACTTTTTATCTTCCTTTCTTTGTACAAGCACCCCTTGTACAGGGGTACCCCTTCACAGGCTGAGATTGGAGGCAGTATGAAGATTATCTAAGCCAACCTGCTGCTCAGGCAGGGTCAATCAGAGCATTATGTCCAGGGTCATGTCCAGTTGGGTTTTGAATATCGCTGAGGATGAGACTTGAGTACCCTTCCTGGACAACCTGTTACAGTTTCACAGCAGAATTTTTTTTTCTTAGGTTTAAATGTAATTTGTTGGGTGGTTGTTTTTTTTTATTTGTGTGGTTTTTAATTTATTTATGAATTTTTAGTTGTGCCCATTGCCTCTTGTCTGTTCACCTTTACACCCTCCATTAATTACTTATATATATCAGTAAGACATCCCCCTCCGTGATCCTTCATGCTCTCTCAGCCTCCCCTCATCTCAGAGATGTTCCAGACCCATTATCACCTTCCTGCGCCCTCCTTTCATTCCTTCCAGTACATCTGTGTCTGTCTTGTACTGAAGAGCATAGGACTGGGTACAGTTCTTCTGGTGAGGTGTCAGAAAGGTTCAGCAGAGTGAAATAATCATCTCTGTCAGCCTGCTGGCAGTACTGTTACTAATGCGGCTCTGAATGCTGTTGCCCACTTTGCTGTGAGGCAGAGCTCTGAGCATCCCCGCTGCTCACACTTGGAGAGGCTTAGTAAGTGGACAAGTCTAAATTGAAAAACAAAGCCTGTAGCTGTCACATCTCAGAATAATGAGAAATAAAGGTAGACAGAATGAAGGTAGCAGGATTTTATTTTGAGGGTTAGAGTCTTGTGTTAAAAGACTGTTTTCAGACATAGTGTTGGATGAACCTTTAGTTCTGCACCAATCTGCCTTTGTTTGAAGTGACAGAATAGAATATACACTGAGACAGGAATTAGGTGGATTAGACACAGTGTACCTGAGTTCCAGGCTCTAGGCAGCTTGCAGAGCATCACTGCCGTTACTCACTGCATTCTTCCCCTTTTAATCTGTTGCTGCAGCACTAAGATTCCAAATGATGCACATTTCTGCCTGGGATTTTAGCTTGCTTTTTTCAACCATCACTTAGGAGTGATGTGGTTTTCTGCTTCTCCAGCTCCAGCTCTTCTTTTTAATCCTTATAAGACAAATGGTAGTTTGTTACTGAGATCCTTCAACCCTAGATGCCGTTATTAGACAGCAAAAGTTTTTCAGTACTTTCTGCTATACTACAAAGTATTTCCAAGCTCTAAGAAAAGGATGGAAGTAGATTCCAGCACGTGACATACCTCTCCTTTACAATGTGTGTTAACAAACTGCATGATTAACCTGTTGTGTGTACAGTACATCCGGTGTACATAGCTTTCAGTTAATACTTCTAACATTTCAAATCCTCAGGTGATACCTTCTAGTGATTTTATTACTTCATGATGAATACAGCTGTACAGATTTGCTGTGAGATCAGTCTGTAACATAGTGTTACAGTAAACAGTTCATTATGACTTGTAAACAGTTCAGTCCAACCTTGCAAATACAAAGGGCAAATTCTGACCATGGATAACAGTCACGTCTGTTGTAAAGCATGGGCTCTCTGGGAAGTGCATGAAGGAACCTGCAAAACTGAACAGCCCATCAGGTGTCTTCATAAACATGTGATGAGTAGAGGACACAAGGTCTGTCTTGTTGGAATCTCCTCTCTGGTCTGGATTGATTAATTTCTTGCCATAGATTGAAAGGACACATATTAGACTTCTGTGAGAGAAACTTGTCATACTTTGGATTGTTCCGAACTCGAGTCTTAACTCATGTTTGTGAAAGGCGAGCCTGAAATGCTTAACTTTTCACCCTTTGAGAGATGTCTGTGCAACAACTTGAGCTCCGTGATTTGAGCATGGATTTGATAAGGCTTTAGTGAAATGAAACACAGCAAAGAGTTGTGGTTCTTCATTTGCTGTACCTTCTTTCTTGTAGTTTTTCTCTTGTTCCTGCATTTTCTCCTGTTTCTGTACAGTTCACCAGCTATTTTAAAGGCTTTCTTCGGAAGGGTGCTCTCAGAACTTGCAGTGCTTTGGGAGCTGTTCTGAAGGTGATGGTACTCTGTCTTGGTTTTCATGTTGTTGAACTGGTCAATAATAAAAGCAGTTATGAATGGTGAGGATAAAAAAGAGGCAACATGAGCAGTATAGTTATATATGGACACATCAAAAGACAGGACAAAGCTGTGATTATTTGAAATGCTTTTCCTGCTTTCCTTCCCCCGGAAGTAACAAAACAAAAATTAAAATATTCAGCCTCAAAGCTTGTAATGAAGAAGCAGTTCAGTATATTAAATGCAGGGGGGTTTATAGTTTCATTATATGCTTCCTACTCAGGTAGCTTTATGATTTGAAGGGTGTGTTATTGAAATGCAGTAATTGTTTTCATTCAGGTAAACAGACATTAAAGATATTTGATGGCAATGATGCCGTGAAACGCAACCAATTTCGGCTGATCTCAGTTCCAAGGATTGCGAAAAATGAAGAAGTTGTGGTAAGATGTCAGTATTCCAGTGTGATAAAGGGGTGACTGTATATTCCAAGTGTTAGGAGCTAAAATTTTTACAGATGTAACTCAGTAACAACAAAATCTATAAATGGGCTATAATAATACAATCTAATTTGACTTCTGCATGTAGCACTTTTATTTTAGACCATCTGAAGAAGTGGTGGCCTACATATCCATAACAGTGGACAGCCACTGCTATTGCACTTCAGTTAATCCGTTTTGAAGACTGAAGCATGCTGTGGTTACCTCTACTCCTTGGCTGTAAAAGTAGTGAATTATCAATCACATCATCGCCACTCCCTAGGTTTTCTAGTGCTCTGTCTGGGGGTGGAAACATGACTCAGTACTAAGTCAAATGTTCTGTACAGAGCTTAATTTACTGGGCTGAGCAGAGACCCCGTGCAGCGCAGAAATAAAGCCTAGAGAGGGTAGGGGGTGGTGCACAATAGAATTAAGCATGGTGAGAACTCAAAGTCATAGAAGACTTGGCCCAGGAGTCTGAAGAATTCATTACATCAGAATTTGACAATTTAAACATATGGGTCATTAAGATTTTTATCTTGATATTGTATTCAAAATCAACAGGAGTTTTGGAAAATGTTCTACATGTCAAAGATCTTGAAGGAAAATGGTAAACAGGGCTGCGAACACTTTTATTTAGGAGTGCTATTTGCTTTTCAAGCCCATTTTATCAGGTTGCTGCTTATAATAACCCAGCAGATTCATACCAGTTCTCATAGCTGACTTACTGGGATATATTCACTGTAGCATCTATGTTAGCAGAAATGCTGCAGGCATGGACCAGTAATGGATGTAAAATTCCTGTAACTGCTTGCGTCTTCCAAGGACTGCGCCTACCTTTCCTCTTTACAAGCGTGTGGGTTCAGGACAAACTTGTGGCTGAGAAACTCCTAATTTTCAGTGTTCCCTTAGTGCACAGAGGTTGTTAGGCATAACCAAGTGTAATTTACCATTTTCCTTGTTGAAGTAATTTTGCATGCAGTGAGTGTAGCCTTATTGGTGCTGAGTTTTTACATTCAGTCTGTCATGTAGGACTTGACTAGCACTTGACAGAAATACCATGGGCTGTGTTCAAATCCACTGATATCTCAAATATTTTTTTATATTCCACTAAAATTTGTTTTTAAAATTTTGTGCTTGTTTTGTTTACTGCCATTGCTATTTATCCACCATACTGTGGTTAAAACATGCATTAAAGGTTCATTCCATAAATAAGATATTTATAAATGTCTGTGGTTACACAGGTATTAATGGTGTCTTCTCAAGGAAATGTTAATTTATCTTGCTATGTTGCAGGAAGCTGCTTTGAGGGCATACTACATAAATGATGACCAGCAGGAGTATGAGCTTCAGACCTTTACACAGCAGGCGCTGTTGTCTGATGATGTTATCAACAGGAACGATGCTGTGGAGGACAGCAACTTGAGCTCAGTATTCCGTGAATCTGTTCCGGAAGCTTGGATCATCAGAGCCAAACCAAAGGATGAGGAAGTGATCAGAATTTATCCTGCCTGGCTGAAGTGAGTGCTTTTTATCACAAGGTTATTCTGGTTGACTACACTTGTTATCTGTAGTCTCCGGTGTGTTTGAGTTACTGAAGTCGCACAAGTATAACAGAATGTAGTTTATTCTTCTGTATTTCAAGATTCTTCTGTTTATTTTTCTGAATGAGGAATATACATACTATTTGTTTCTGTGTGTGGAGATGTGTTTGTGCTTTTCTTTACATGCATGGAACATACAGCTTGTGCAGTCCTGTTTGTCATGTGTTCAGCCAAGAAGATGCAGCTTTACATGAACTCCATCTGTAAAGAAATGATGACACACACATGCCACTTGAAATCTTGATTTAATTTCTTTTTGTGTTTGGAAGAAACATTAAGTAGGAAGAATTCAATGTAACTTCTGATTTGAGAATAGCAGGAAAAAATCAAGGGAGAAAACTCTGTTCCATCTACCACTGAGACAATATACATTTTAAGCATATTTAGCAGTGGAAACAAGACTGACTGGTAACCAATTCATTTCTTAAGAGCAGTGATAAAAAATATAGACATTTGTTCATTTTACTAATGCAACTACATTGCCAAGTTTTATGGAAGACTTGCAGGTAATTCTGTGTATAGAGAGAAACTAATTGCCACAATTGTAATGATCATTCCCTTGAGATGAAAGTCTTTCCTTGTCTGTGGGGTGAATATTGCATCTGCCGTGAGCCTCAGTGAACAGCTTTTCTTCAATACAGATTTCTGCCTATCCCCATAGAAAATTTGCCACTTAGATAAAAAAGGTACAGACAAGATCGGTCAAATGATTGTCCTAAAATAAGTATTTCTTTTCTCGTTAGAGTGGGAATGGCATATGTTTCTCTACGAATAAATAAGGATAGCACTACGCAGACTGTCATCAAAGAAGTGCTTCCATTACTTGGAAAACAGGTAAATGAAAGATAGTAAGCATGTCCATATACCACCTGAGTGCTACTGAAGTGGGGTGTGTATGTTTTTTGTCTTTAGAGAAATTACAATCTTTCAATTCACAGTTATTGTGAATGCTGTTAATGTTTGGTAGATGATCTCTTGTGATTGGTATGATGCTCAAAACTTTATGCAGTCTTGATGGTACATCTGGTTGCTCTGTACTGGAAGTTACTGCCAGTATTTCTGGGTCAAGCAGATTTACTAGCATGAACACAATGTTTCTTGGCATGCTGTATGTTTTTGTATAGCTTTTTATGTCTTGAGGTATTTAAAATATACTTGTATGTAACTACACTGCTAATCTTACATTGTTGGGAAACTGGAGATCAGTGTTAAGATGATAATGTTTTTCTCCTACTTCTTTGCACTGCTCTGCAGAGGAACTCATAGAATCCTAGAATATCTCAAGTTGGAAGGGACCCATAAGGCTCATTGAGTCCAACTCCCTGCTTCTCACAGGACTACCTAAAACTAAACTGTATTGACTAAGAGCATCACCCAGACACTCCTTGAACTGTGAGAGACTTGGTGCCACTTCCGTGGGGAGCCTGTTTCAGTGACCAGCCACCTCCCAGTGAAGATACTTCTCCTAATGTCCCATCTGAACCTCCCCTGATGCAGCTTCAGTCCATTTCCCCGTGCCCTGTCAAGGGTGATAAGAGAGAGGAGATCAGCACCTCCCCTCCACTGCCTGCCTTGAGGAAGAATGTTGGCTGTGATGGGATCACCCCTTTGCCTTCTCTTCTCCAAGCTGAACAAAGTGACCTCAGGTGCTCTTCCTCAGCCTTCCCCGTCAGGCCTTTCACCACCTTGGTCACCCTCCTCTGGACATGCTCTGTTAGTCTGACGTCCCTCTTAAACTGAGGAGCCCAAAACTGCACAAAAGCGTGCACGCAAGGGCATGGCTGGCCCCTTTGGCTGCCATGTTGACTCATACTCAATTTGCCATCAACCCACATCCCCAGATCTCTTTCTGTAGGGCTGCTCTCCAGCCTCTGCTCCCCCAGTTTGTATTTATAACCAGGATCACCCTGTCCCAGGTAGAGAATCTGGCTCTTGCTGTTGTTAAATTTAGTATGACTGCTGATTGCCCAGCTCTTTGGCCTGTCCACATCTCTCTGAAAGGCCTCTCTGCATTCGAGGGAGTCCACAGCTCCTCCTAGTTCAGCATCATTGGCAAACTTCCTTAATGTGCATTTAATTCCTGCATCCAGATCATTCATAAAAACATTGAAGAGCAGTGGCCCTAAAATTGAGCCCTGGGAAGCCCCACTGGTGACTGGCTGCCGGACTGATGTAATCCCATTTACTATAACCTTTTGCACCTGACCCATCAGCTAACTGCTCACCCACGTATTACAGACTTGTCTAGGTATGTGATGGACAGGTAATCCAGAAAAATACTGTGAAAGGCAGTACCAGAAGCTTTGCTAAAATCCAGAAACACCATATCCTACTGGGTTCCCTTGGTCAGCTAGATGGGTGACCTGTCATAAAATTCAATTAAGTTGGTTAAGCAGAACTTTCCCCTTGTGGACCCTTCCTGTGGACAATGACTGCACTGTCTCTCGAGTGTCTTTCACTAAGTCCCAGAAAAACTGTCTCTGTAATTTCACCAGACTCTAAAGTGAAACTGATGAGCTTGTTATTACCAGCATCTCCTTACCCCTTGAAAACTGGGACAACACTTACCAGTTTCCAGTCTATTGGACTCTACACTTCCAAGATGGCTGAAAAATGATGGAAAGTGGTCCTGTGATAACACTGTCCAGCTCTTTCAGTACCCTGAGATGAATCCACTGGGCTGTGAGGATGCCAGCTAGTTAAGGGCACAGGAGTCTGGCATCATGTGTGTGTCTGAGTGTGTAAAATGACAATTACTCCTGGATCAGGAGGAGTGGTTTAGGAGAACATCATGGTTGGTTTAAAACTGTTTAATTTTTCATGCTCTGTGTGTGTGCCCTGTAACCATAACATTACTGTAAATATCTGATTATATTTAATTCAGGAACTACATTTACATGTTGCATCTTTTGACAGACGGAGTGCCTTGAGAATTTCAAATTGGTGGAAGTGCTTATGGGCAGTAAGCAAGGTAAGCAAAGGAGTATAGGCCAAAGGCATGTCTGTAACTGATCTTGGAGTTGCTTTTTTCCCCTTTTAGCACAGTCCCAGTTAATTTTTAACAATAAATGCCTTCACAAATGGAACTTCAACGTCATGTTGAAATACTTCATTACAAGTGATGTTTATTTGTTCTGATCTTGGGTGTCCTGTGGGAATATGGTTGCCTTCTCTTTCTTCATCATCACCTAAATGTTTATTAGTGGTTCCTGGCAGGTATTAACCCTTTCCCTGTCTGGGGGAGCTGCCTTTAACTGACATAATTGTCTTAAGTGCAGTACTTAGAAAATTTTATCGTGAAGTTCAGTTGGTTCCCTGCTTTCCCTTCTCTTTCCCTCTGACACTGCCCCCAAACAAGAAAAATTTCAAGTCCTGAGATAGTCCAAAGGGTATGTGTGTGCACTATAAAATACACAGGCCTAGAGTTGCTCAAGAGGTTTGTGATCCTGCAAGAGCTGAGCTGGTGTTCTCCAAGTTCACATCCCTTTGTGCTTCATTATTTGTAAGGCTGCATGGAGAGGAAAATAAAGCCACTGAAGCAGTCTGATGATGCCCTGTCCACATCCAAGTAAATATCTTTGTAGTGTGGACACTGGCCTGATACTTGGCTTTCTTTGTGAGCATTATCAGGAAGTTGGTTTATTAGGTTAATGTAGCCTTGTGAATGTCCTACCTGGTTGGTTTCTGGTGCTCTAATTTTTTTAATGGTTTTTGTTTATTGAGTCTGATAATAACTTAAAGTGCTTTTAAACATGGTTAATGTTCTTGCTGTCTCCAGTTCAGCGCATGGTGTTGGACAATCAGGAGCTGATTCTTAACAGACTCAAGGACATAAGAAAGGTAAATCTGAAAAAAGTAACATGATCCTTTTTTCTATCAAGGAGGTAATCCCCATTATTACAGAAAAAGCAAGTAACAAGCTTAGATCAAAGCTTGTTTCTGTTCAAAATATCCTCCAGGCTTAGAGGACTTGATGGCTAAGTCCAGAACTATTTGGGATTTTTGTTTTACAGTATCTTTTGGCCAAATGTCACATCATTTATTTTTCTTTATTTTGGTAGACTTCAATACGTCAGATGAATCAAACAAGATTTTACATTGCAGAAAACAACAAATCCATAGTGCGAGTAAATTTACTTGTTGGTGGCCTTCCACCTCAACTTTCTCGTGAAGAATACACCAATATTCTCAAAGCTGAATTAGCTATCAAAAGTAAGTATGTGTTTTGAGATATATTCATATTTATAAAATAAAGTATAGTAGCATCTATTGCTCCCTTTTATTTTTTTTCTTAGTGTTTTAACGTTATTTGAATAATCAGTCCACCTTGTTTATGCTCACGGGGGCTTTCTTAATTTATTTTAAAATGTTCATGCTTGCAGGAGAGATGTAACAGCTCACTGTTCACAGAATTACTAATGCATTACTTGAGTTGTATGTGACCACACCATTTTTTCTCTAGTGAGAAGTATCACTTCTTAGAATTGAACCATGCATACCTTAAACCATTCAAATCATGGCAGTGCAGTTTAATTCCCTCTGCATGAGTGTTCCTCGCCTTTGTTAACCTCTGACATTTTGTGTATGGGCTGTTCTCCATGTTGTTCATGAGCTCTGTGCCTGGTCATGGAGAAGAATGAGCAGTGTGTGCACACACATACAGACAAACACTCAGTTGAGAGAATTCATTTTTCTTTTTGAAAGAAGTGTAACTGATTTTCCATAACACTCTTTCAACCAACGTAGACTGTAAACAGTGTCAGGAATGCGTCATGCTTTTCGTTTCAGGAAGCGAAGCATTTTTCCCAATCTTTTATGTAACTTCAAGAGGAATTAAACTTCAAATGCCAGAAAGAATTCATAGTCACATTTTATGAAAATCAGTTTAGCTTTCCCAACTTGCAAAGTAAACTTAGGAGGGGGAAAGTGTTAGCTGGAGGTTCTCCCTATATTTGTGTAACTTTTAATATTTATTTATGTTATATTTATGTAACTTTTAAAAATATTTTAAATATTTACTCTGAATGTACCAAGGTTTTATGTGTTTGTATTTTTACCCTTTGCAGCAAATGTAGTATCTGTGAGTCATGTGTATCAAGCACAAGGTAAGCATTAAGATTTTTGGTCTTGCAAACAATGCCTATTTTCAAAACTGCAGCCTAGTACTAGAGTCTCTAAGTTTGGAGTTTGTTAGTCTCAGCCCCTCAGGTAAAATGTAACTTGTATTTACAACGAGCAGTGGATTAGTGTTACCTTATTAAAAACAAAAAGGTTGGCTTTATGCCTTATGTACCAGAAAGTGGAGACATTTCACCATAAAAATGAGTTTGAAGTTGCACTTCAGCTGAATAGTCTAACACCATCAAACAGTTAAAAGTCCTTCGAGTGCTCTCTCTTTATTTTGACTTCTAATATGCTAAAATTAGGTGGTGCTTTTGAACTTGATGGTATTGTTTCACAGTCACTGTTTCCTAGCACAGTTTAAGTGGGAGTTCAGTGGCTTGTCTGAAGACAATCAGCACACTTAACTCTGCCTTCACCCTTTCAGATGTTGCTCTGCCTTTGCTTTTGGAGCTTTATTTCAGCAGGGTTGAAGATGAGGTTTCTGAAAGCCGGAGCAGCAGTGGCTCTGTGCAGCTTTAGTGCAGTGGTCAGGTGGAGATCTGCATTTGGTAAAACTTAGAGGTGTGGAATTTCTTTTGTTCGTTTAGGTGTTCATATTCAAGATGTTTCACAACCTTTGGCAGGCTTAATTTTCACATGACTGCTAAGTGAATCTTTCTATAGTGTGATTTTGAAGACTGATGCATGCTTCCTTTATGTATCTGCTGTCTCCACGTGGCTAGTAAATATTGACTTGTCATAAGGAAAACTGTAAAGCTTTCATATGTACCTTCTCCTTTCATATGCCAGTGGAGAATAGTTGGTTTTGTGATACTCTTCTCATGTCACAGCTTCATTTAATCAAGATTACCTGCATGTGGTTTTTACATGTTTCTGCTTGTGCATGATTTTTATTGTTCTTTGTGAGATTTTCTTTTTTCACTTTCTGAGTTTTTTAATGCTTGTGATAACCTTCTGACTCTCTTGGTTTTGGTTGCAGCCAGGTTGTGGTACCGGCTCACATCTCATATGCTGTCCATTACGCACTCTGATCTTGTCCTGTCCTGTTTTCCTCCTCACTAATCATCTTACTTTAAACTAACTTGTCAGTATTTTATTTTCTTTCATTTCTCCCTTTTGCCTTCTCCCCCAACTTCCCCATACAGGTCCTTAGCCAATGTAAAGATCTTAAAGTGATTCTCAGACCAAGTCTTTGCTTGTAATAATTCTTGCTGGGATATTGTTAATGAATGGAACTACTGGATTTTTAACAATGAGATAGAAAACGAAACCTAATACCTTTGTCACTTCTACATGAGGAGTAGTCTGTTGGTTATCATAGAGAGTAATAGGCCATACTTCTGAAGCCCAAAGGAAGCCTTCAAATACGCAGTGGTTTTGTGCTACAGTTCCTCTTGTCCTCAAAATGCTTCGCTTTGATAAAAATCCAGGTTGTGTTTGGGGTATGAGGCAAGGATTAAAAATCAAAACAGTCCAATTCACTGCTAACCAACAACCACAATTGTTGCAGAGTAACTTGCACTCAACAATGTCCTGAGCAAACTGAGTAAACTTTTGCTGTGATTGATATACAGGTTTCCTGATAGTAATAGATTATGTAAGAAAAACCCAGTTCTGATGCCTCTTTACAGGTGCTGTTGTACTCGAAATTTCATGCTTTTCTGAAGCTGAAAGAATATATATGCTAGTTAAAGATACAACTGTCAATGACAAGCCTCTAAACGTTGTGGTGATTCCTGAAGTTGTGGTAAGAGATGGGTTTGTATTTAAAATATGTCTTCAAAAGAAAAACAACTACCTTAAGACTTTTTCTGCTAAGTAAATAAAAATACGCTTTATTCAAGGGAGCTATAAAGTGAGCTTCTGTAAGTAGTGTGATGAAACAAAATACTTGAGAGCCTGTACTTTGTGTTTATGATACACCTCCACAAGTTAAGTCACTTCTGTTACAGTTGAGTTGTCGGGAATACTATACGACTATGGAACAGCATAACTATACAACTATAATGGGAAAAAAACCCAAACAAAATCTTTTTTCCTCTTTATCTCTTTCGATCAGAAAGTTAGATGGGGTTCTAGTTCTAGCTGGCATGTCTTGAAATGCTTGCAACAACTTTGTACTGGGGACTAAATGTATTTCCTCAGTAACCATGAGGTAAAGTGCTACTGCTAATCTTCACCTTTACAGTATCTTCATATCACCTGTTCTGTAGCAGAGGGACTTTGACCTTGTTCATATGCTGCATTGTGGATTCTACAGGAAAAATAATAGTCTTTTGAAAGACTTAGTGCATGAGTCCATTCACTAATTCATGCTTGATTCTAATTTCTTAGGTTTTATGTTTAAAAGTCACTTTCCTATGAATCACTTGGTTTTATAGTAGATTTCATGTTAACAAAGCAGATTCAGGGTGAAAAGAGGGAAATGGTTCACTGAGCAAAGTGCTTCTTAACCAGGATGATATAGGTTCTGTCCAAAAGAGAGTGTAGCCATAGTTACTTCCTGCTGAGCTGTTACTTTGCAGTTACTGTGTTTCTGGAGTTGCATTATGGCAAGTGAACTGAGAGTCTTGGTTTGACTTCAGAACTTCACAGAAAGTTGAAAACTTAAAAATACCTAATAACTAGGAACTATGAAACAACTCTGGAAAGCAGGGTCTCAAGTTCAGTAGTCAGAGTTGCATATTTACATCTCTCCTTTTACCATTTAAAGAATCCTAGGTTTGTCAAAGTTTTCTGAGGGCAACATTATATTTTAGTATGAGCAGATACTAGTGGTAGTGATACATGAAACTGGCAAGACTAAAAATTAGCCACCCTCCGAAAAAAGATGATAGCTGCCTTCCTATGCATGCGTAGGCGTTATGCTTTGTGAGACCCCTAGAAGCAAACATTCCTCCTCATCCAAACTACATTTTGGAGTTTGTTACCAGAAACAGAAGGCAGCATGAAGATGGCACAGCTTTTGGATGCTTGTTTTCGGTGGCTTTGGCAAATGTATTATGAGCCTGGACTTGGTTCATGGTATGTGAAATCAAACATACTCCTCTCTGTTGGTTACATGTGTCTGGTATTCTGACACTAAGTATGTTGGAAGTGAACTTCTTGATGGCAGGAAAATACAGATAATTATTTGATGCAAGTTTTTTTCAGAAACTCCAGTTTCTGAGCTGAGGGACTGCTAGGGATGAACTTGTGTTATGTTAGAAGGAGAGGGAGGGGCTGTACATGTGCATATGCATTTTGTTTCTGTTGCAGCATGTGCTGTTCGTATCTGGTCATCTCACAGAAATAAGCCAAGATTAATTAATCTAAATAATACTTCAGGTGTTGTTTTTATGTGCTTTGGCCACTGGGCTTACACCGTTCGCTAATTACCCAGGGTAAACTGATGAGTGATTGTTGACCCTACATTGGGTAGCAGTTGGGAGTAGATGACCTCTTGAGGTACTTTCCAACCTAGATTATCCTTGTATCCTATGATACTATCAGCTGTTTACTTTATATATGTAACTATTTAAATACAGCACCAGGAAGTAGTTATCAGGAGATGAACACAATATTACATTTACACTTTGTTTGACATTCCTCTTCTGGGTGAAATACAAAGGAACTGGGAATGAAGGGCTAATGTGTAGTCTTAGAAGACTAATGGGTAATAAAACAAAGGCTACAGTGTTTTGGTTAATGAATGATTTTTCCAAGTTGCAACATAAAAACAAAACAAACCAACCAAACAGACAAAAAAACGGAAACCAAAACAAAACACCACCCCAAACCAAACAAACAGAATCTTCTCTAAGCACAAGAAAAGCACAAAAGTAAATCCATGATTATCAGGTTGCTAGCGCTTTGTTTTCCTAAGGTGAGATTCACTTGCTTTGTCTCATATACCTTCTAAGGAGAAGGCTCAGTTCTAGTCTGGCATGATCAGGTCTGCCAGAAGCAATTCATCCCCTTACTGTCATTACTGAAAAGTTTGAATGTAGAATGCGTTTGCGCTGTGTATTGGAAACTCAAACAATTAGTGTGTTCAGATGTATTGATCTGTTCTGCTGTTTCATGATCTTGGGCCTTTAAGAATTTAAAGACTTTTATAATATTCAGGTAAATGAAAATACTCGCTTTGTTGGAGTATTCAGTCTCTCAGAAAGCTGTTTAGCTGCTGGGTAATTTGATATTTCTCTTTGGTAAATGTCAAGGTGAAAGACATTGCAGGGCTGGATTTTTGAACTGAAAGCTAAGTTACCAGAACTGCTTGTTTGCTGGTACTGCAAAACGAAATGAGCAGCAAGTTTTACAAGAGCAATATCATCATGAAAGTGACAAGTTTTTGTGTTTTTATCACTAGTGCCACTTACTGCTGGAGTGCCTTCTAATGTACTCTATTTAGGTTCCTCAAGAGCAGTAGATACAGGTGTGGAAGTTTCCATTTCATTCATACTACTGATTCCTCACACAGATGTGTTCAACTTAAAAGTGTGATGGTTTAATGACTCTCTTTCCCAAAACACCATGCAAGGTTACGTTTCACCTTCCTTCCACTGCTACAGTTCCCCTCCTGCTGTTGACCCAGCTACTGCTGTGGTTGCATTTAAACACCTTGCACATCATTCCTCATCAGATGCAATGACGTCTTTCTGGCCAGGGTGAAAGAAGTATGTGCTTGGGGTGTTGTGGGTCCTTGCACAGAGGAGATTCTACAGCCAGCCAGCTTGAACATGCTGAATCTTATTTGTCACAGAGGTATCTGCAGTTCCTGGAGAGAGTCCACCCCTCTGGAAGATGCGCTGGGCTGGTTGTGCTGGCCGGTCTGTTGCACAGAACACCTTGTTGTGCTTCATGCCCAGATGTGATTACACAGTACACTCAACAGAAAGGGTATTCACTTGGATACTGACTATCTTGCCCCAGCCTGAAGCCATGCTTTGCTAATCCTGACAAATTAAGCAATTCACAGTGACTGTCAGAGTGTCTAAATCACATGGCCTCCTTCAGCTGTCTCTAAGAAACGAGCAATAAATTCCTTCCTGAACACCAGCCAGCACAAAACCCCTCTGCACATTTCACTCCTCAGGCAGAGCACTGAAGCCAGGGCTAAAGTGGGAAGGGAGCCCTCAGGCAGTGAGTCACACATCCGCCTCTGCCCGGTAACAAACTCATTCTGTGTCCCCACTGGGGCTTGATTTAGGGATTAAAACATTCAGCAGCATAAGAGCGCTACCCTTGTGGCCATCTGTAATTGTAATGGAGTGTCTGCCGAAAGCAAATCCCTGCTCTGCTTGTACAAATTGTCACAGGGTTTTTAACCCCCACTGGAAAATAACTGTTTCCTTAAAAGCTGGCCTTTATCTAGCAGCTCAGCAGTGCTTCTTAATCCTTTAAGTGTAATTAAGCATGGTGGAGGGAAGCAAGTTAACTGTAGGGCTTAAGCACTTTCTGGAATACTTCTGTTTAGTCTGCATAGGCGTGTTTAGTCCTAACAGGTACAGTTAGGGACTTACAGTAGAAGATACTTGAACAAGGATCGGTTCTAGTGCTCTGGTTGTTCTGTTTACACTACAGACAGATACTTTGTTAGTCCCAGGCATTCTGCACAGCTGCTTGTGAGTCTTCCCAGCTTTCTGGGTAAATGTTTCACTTTTTTTCTGGTACAATATTGACACTGACAATTAGGAAATTTAGATGGCAGTTTTGTAGAAACTGTAAATACATATTTGCAACAATATATATTTACTTGGGTGAGATCCTAGTCGACTTTCCAAAGCACAGCTGTGTTTTTGAATGCCTTGGAGCATACCACATCTCAAAAATCACTGTGATTCCCTGCAGTTCCTTGTGAATTATTTTAGTTACTTGGTTTTAAACCCAGTGCATTAAAACTTGTCTGTAAAAGCAAGTAATATAAAACATGTGTTCAACATGTCACTTCTAAATGTCCAAAACCAGTATTTTTAGAAACTTACTTCCTGAAGAAGGTCATCATGTTCTTGTCCACATTCAAGTAAGGTATTTGTTTGACTTGAATGTTGCGCTGGTTTCTCTTCTCTTGTCCTTCTTTGAAAATGTTTTCATTTACTCTGAGCAGCAGAACTGAATATTGTTTCTTTCTGTTATCCCCTTACTTCCTTTTTTATTAAGCCCCACAACTTTCTAGGTGTTAGACCAATCCTGATGGTTCAGATAGCTCATGTTGTTTGGGAAGTTGAAGTGACTGCAGATGAAGTTTAGGTAGTAAAAAAGCTTTGAAGGGGAAGAAATGTGAAGTGTTTAGGTGGAAATATAGAGCAGATTAGAAGCTGAAACAAGGAGTGCAGAAAGGGAACAGGTTGCCCCATTACCCCAAAGGGATGTGGTGTTTCCTTTCAGAGCTGCTCTGCCTTTCTTTGCTTGTGGGATTTTCAAAGGAACATTCATAATAGGATATGGCAGATGATGGTGCAAGAACAGATGGAGTAATACAAAGTGCTTTACTTTTGGAAAAACTAGTGCTCTGCTTGCTGTTTTTATTAATGTCTGTGATGGCTGGAGGGGAGGAAATCTACTCTTCTCATTTGGATGTGTGGATCCTTGAGCCACACAAGGCTCAAGAAAGTCCTTCCCTTTTGTGACAGTGACATGAGTTGTTTTCCTTAGACCTCTTTTTCTGGCTACAAATACCCTTTCCATATACTTGATAGAAATAAATGTATTACCCTTGTTGTGTGTTGGACACGCTTTGAATAATTGCTTCCCCTTTTCCAATACAGACTGAACATGGAGGTGAGAGGTGTTTTGACCTAGCAGCCATCACAGTATAGTGTGGAGGTGGTTCCTCTGGAGGCTGTGAGGACAGCTTTGCAGCCTATGTCTATCCAAGCTAGTTGTTTTGACAGCAGTGAAACCTTTCCCATAAGACAATCATCAACCTTGTTACCTGCTTAGTGTTCCTCTTCCCACTGTGTTTTCTGTTTGTGAACAGAACATGCTGAACATCAGAGGGCATTTCTTATGCAGGGAGTGACACAAAGGAGAAGGATTTTTGTGTGTTTGCAGGTATCTTCAGATGCCTGGGAGGATGTGACTTGCAGAGGATTAGCACCCAGCACTTTTAGGAAGGCAGAATTTGAGGAAATCTCTCAAATACTGGAAAGCCCCAAATGAACATTTGGTTTCAGTCATCCAAATCACATCACAGATAGACAGTGGTCTGAGGTACCTCAGCATCACTTTGCTTCCCCCCAAAGTTATTTGTTAATTTGCCCTGATTTCACCTTTCTTCGCCTTATTTTGTGGTCTGGTGGTTGCTCACAGCAGCAGCCGACAGGCTCTCCTCGTGCTGTCTCCTCCCCTCTGTAGCTGTTGGTATCTCTCTGCGTGTTTGCACGCTGCAGTCATGCTGCTGCTTCACTGCCCTCTGAATCATTCTTGTCTAAATTGACTTATATTTAGCACTGTTGTTCTGTTCCCTGAGTCCATCCTGTCAGCTGCGTGACAAATTGCTGTTCCCTGAATGCTGTCCAATTTGTAGACACAAATTACCACGACTTAGGGACTGTGTCAGACATTTCTGGTTTGAAGTGTGTTCGTTGAAATGCCCAACGGACTTTCCTGGTGCATACCTGCTGCACAGCCTTGTGGTAGGGGCTGTGGCAGGGATGAAAGGTGTGTTGGCATTCTCTGATCTCTGTAGAAGACATACAGAACTTACAGCATAATTTATGGGCTGGCTGACTGAAAACCAGTCCCAAGGGAATGCTTCTGGGTGCCTTCCAGTGGGGGTGCAAGTACTATTCCCATGCAGTCCATGGAGCACCCCAAGATATCCTTCCTCTGCCATGTGCAGAGGAAGTGATCTTGGGGAGTGGTCTCTGGATGGGCACCAGGCTGCCCCGTTGCATGGCCATGCTTTCAGAGCCCTTTCAGCAGCAGCTTCAGTAGAAGTGTGAGGATTAGTAAGGACACCAAATCCTCCCCTTTAAAAATTATAAATACTTACTTTTAAAAGAAGCTTTTGGCCTCTTTACTTCATGGGAAGGGGCATGCCAGTATTTGCCCCAAATACTCTGGTTTTGCAATATTTTGTCTTTGTAAATTAGCATGTATTCTAAGATGACCACAAAACTTCACACAGATGTTCCAGTTCTTCTGGGGAGAAATTATCTCTTTGCAAGGAAGTGTTTGAGTTATACATGACTCTGGAAGGTACCTCGTCCCTCACAGTATTGTTTGGCATGGAGTGTTTACTGTCAACATGTGGGAAGGACTACTTTGGTTTTAATGTTAGGATCAACTATGTAGTTGAAGTGGTTTAAGGAAACTTCAGTTCCCAGAAGAATAAGATCAGCAGCGAACCTACCCCTTGTCTGGACACTGAATCCTTTTATTTATCAAATCTGTATGTTTTTACTAAGCATCAGGAAGGATCAGGAGGTACTTCTTAGATGTAGTAGTAATTTTCCTGCTTAGTAATGGTTTTGGCTAATCATTTTCCTTATCCTCTTTCAGGCTTCCAAGATACCACAGAACTGCTGCCCGATTCTGGTGTTCGTGAATCCAAAAAGCGGTGGTCTAAAAGGTCGGGATCTGCTGTACAGTTTTAGAAAGCTGCTAAACCCACATCAGGTCTTTGAACTTACCAATGGTGGCCCATTGCCTGGGTAGGTCATCATATTTTGGAAAGCTTTTTATTTGTTTTGCTTAATTATTTTTTTTAAAGATGGATCAGATTCACTTGCCAAGGAAGATTAAAATTTCTTCTGTTCTGTGCCTGAAGACCATAGCAGTGGATCACTCCTGACTGGTTCTCATTATGAAAACGGGTTTAAACTTTCAGGTTCTGTAACAAAAAGAGAGCACAGTAGTTCCTGGTAGACATGCTTATGTCAACTGCAATAGAGCCCAGTCCTGGGAGCGTGATACACACTTTACAACAACACAGATTTAATCATTATTAAAAATAATGGGGATGGAAAGAGAAATGTCACACTGCCCCACAAGGACTCATTTTTGCTTTTATTTCCTTTGATGTTTCTTGGGAACTAACAGGAAACTATAATAAAATTTTCTATCTGACTTTTGAAACTTGGCCACAACTGCAGAAGTAACAGGGCTTGCCTGGTCACAGCTGCAACATTTCTAAATACAGGGAACAGAACATAATGCACTTGTAGGGAGGAAGGAACCAATTACTTGGTTTAATCAACACCACTTGTTACCAGCTTCATAAAACTGAAAGTGATGGTTGTGGCCTACTCAGAGTAGCCTTATTCCTTCAGCACTGCTTTAATAAAGAACTCTCATGACAACTCTACAGAACAAAAGCTTTTGTATAAGAAATGCAGCTTACACAGGAGGCAAGAGAAAACAAGTTGCACAAACTAAGCTTTTTGTCAGAACTGTATAATTCTGTTGTCTTTCTAATGTAGTTCAAGCTGCAACTTCAGTAATTCGTTCATTTTGGTTTGCCCATGGAATCCTTCTGTAGCCTTATGGCAAAATGCTTCCACTTATTCACAGCTTCTTGTGCAGCAGGAAATAAAGATTACTTTGCATCCTATGTAGGTACATAGGATGAAAAGCTGCAAAAGGTAAGAGTGACCAGGAAAATAGGACTGTGAAGAAGATAATGTACTATAAATCGTATGACTGACCATGTAAAAAAAACCCTACCACTAATCAACATCTCTGCTAGAATTTAGAGAGTTACAGACATTCACATTGAAATTATGAATAGTTAGATGTCTGTCTTTGGAGAAGAAGGAAGTAATTAACAGTTTAGCTGCGACGGATCTTAGACATATGTTTTTCACTTTTTTAAACAGCTTTATCTAAAAGTTCCTATTGTTCCATTCACTTTGTTGAAGTTGATCCTGAAACTGATGGTAGTGGTAGAGGGAGAAAGGAGGAATACACTAATATTGTGTTATCTTAAGTAGCATATTAAGAGGATTTGCTTTTCCTGTACCATGTTGTAACATTTATTTTACCTTGTGCTTTGTTTCTCAATGGAGGTTTCACACGTTCTCTAAAGTCCCCTCCTTTCGAGTGCTGGTGTGCGGAGGGGACGGCACTGTTGGCTGGGTCCTCGGTGCACTGGAGGAGATCAGGCACAAGCTGGCATGCTCAGAGCCTTCAGTTGCCATCTTACCTTTAGGAACAGGTGAGAATCTCAGCAAGCACCATTCTTCTGAGGGCAGAAGTCCTCCAGAAAGTTTGTCTTTATTTATCCATCTGACAGACATCTCAGTTTTGCAGTAGGGATGCCATGACTCAGTTCTGGCTGGTGTTTGGAAGCCAGTGCAGTATCAGCTTTTCAAGGAAATGTTGTCAGTCGTGCTTTGTGAAGGAAAAACGAGTGTCAGGAATGTTGGTATGGGTGTGTGTGAGTGGGCAGGAGCTGGAGGGTGCAGAATATTCTCCTCCTGGCAATCATAGGTGCATCAGCCATTGCTATAAACCAGTGAACTCAGCTGCTGCCTGACTTTTCAGCTCTGTAACGAACAGTTTTTTTCACATTTTATGAACACTTTTCTCTTACGTGATACGAAGCACACATGCAACACAAGACCTTTTAGGTATTTTTTCAGCTTAACTTTTCAGTCCAGTCTCACTACTTCTGTGACTTGTTTGGAGCACCTTAATGCTGTCTGATTTGTGAAACAGGACAGATACACTTTTTGTGTAGATTACACTTCTAACTAACTTACAAAATATTTTCGAGTTCTTCGTTGTTCCTCAGGTAACGACTTAGGGAGGGTCTTGCGCTGGGGAGCTGGCTACAGTGGAGAGGACCCCTACTCCATTTTGGTTTCCGTGGATGAAGCAGATGATGTTCTTATGGACCGCTGGACTATCCTCTTGGATGCAGATGAGCCAGCTGAAGGTGCAGAGAATGGTGTTGCAGAACCTGAACCTCCAAAGGTGAGCTGAGCACCATTCAGATTTGATTCTTAGGAATGCTATTATAGTGGAAATCACAAAGATAGATAGATACTAACCTAGTTTAATCTTTTATTGCTTACCTGTCTTTGAGCTTGGACCTTACTGAGATATTTAGTGAATACAGCATAGATCTGGAGCTAGTGCTTCTGTTGTGGTAGGACTGGTTGGCTGCAGAACACACTTTATAGCTGCTTAAAAAAAAGTGTCTGATAGAGGATCAATGAAAATATTCAAGCGACAATGGCATACCTATTTGCTTCAGGTGGGAAGAAAGTTATTTCTCAAATAAGAAAACCTTTTTAAAGCAACACCAAACACTTCCCAGAACACTCATGAATCTGGAGTTCTGACCAAAAAGCAGTTCCTCCCCACACCACCGTACTCTCATCTTTCTTGTAACATTTCAAGAAATGAGTAAGAGTTGCTAGCAAATAGAGGAAGTAAATCCTTGTGTCATCTTACTCCTATTGTGTGCCTGCATATATGGCATCTGTTTTATTTTGGCACCTGTTCTATTTCTTTTTTTTTTCTGAGTGAAAATCCCTGTACCTTGGTCTGTATTTCTTACTTTTGTTTAGGAAAATAAAAATGTTGGTTGTAGATGGTAACTTCAGAGCTTTGTGTGAATCATGGTTGTGTTTATCTTCAGATAAAACAAGGAAATCAGACAAAGGAAGGCAAAATGAAAGTAGGAAATTGTAGTATGGTAGCAGTTGTCCAAGATTATAGTCCAGTCACTGGAAAATCCTAGGCATTATGTGTCAGTTGGAGGATTAAAGTTGCTCAAGTTACAGCTATTTCTCATATGATCAAGACAGGGGTTGATTTGTCTTGACTGCCTAATCTGCTTTTTAAAGGTAAAGGGTGGGATAGTCAAGGGCTAGGATAGAAAAGCTATTGAATGAGCTGGTATGCAAAGAATTAATTGCAGAAATGGTCGAAATCCAGAGAAACTGGAGATTGGCATATAGGGACCTATTTAAAAGCAGCTGAGTAGGTGAAGTCAACTTCTTCATTCACCTGGCATAAGCTTGTTCCCTTCCAAAGTAAGGAAGAGCATCTTCCCAATCATGTCATGATAAATCTATGGCAGTGCCAAAAAACAGTGGCATTAGCGTTCAGCAACTTGTGCAGTTATTGCATAGAATCGCTTTGAGAAGGTGGGTTGGTTTTATTCCTGCATTTGTTTTCATTTCTTCCTTATTATGCTTGTTACTTGCAGTTAAGATTAGATTTAGAAGTTTCAGATACTTTGGAAGTAATGACTGCACACGCCAACAATTGTCCATACAGCTTTGCACAGTGTTTCCGGAAAATGCATTCCAGAATCTGTTGGTGTGCAAGTGTCTTGGGAGGGTCACCTACGAGCCCTGCTTTTGTTGAAAACTTTGGAATGTCTTCATTTGTGAATGTAAGGAGGAAATAATAATTTTTTTTTTCTTTTTTGCCAGATTGTACAGATGAACAATTACTGTGGTCTTGGCATTGACGCAGAGTTGAGCTTGGACTTTCATCATGCTAGAGAAGAAGAACCAGGGAAATTCAATAGCAGGTAATCCTGGGAAACCAGGGGTGGAGGGTGACTTGTGGTATTGCATAACTTCCAATTTACACTATGACTGATAATTTTGAAATGCTACAGGTATCCACAAACAACACTGCTTGAGGTAGAGCTGGCACAGGGAAGGATTAAGTTAGCCAGGAACTTGCAGGCACAGAATCTGGAGGCTTTGTTTGGTTTTCTTTTTCTTTTTCCTTCATCTTCCTTACCAAGAGAGAGCATCAAAGCAGTTTTTGAAAGCACTGTCATTACATATACATATTTGCCAATAACTGCAGTGTTGAGGTCAGTGAAATTCTGAGGTAGTGGAAATGTCTCTTACTGAAAGCCTGTAGCAGGAGGGAGAGCAGTGCTGCTACCAGAGCAACACACCGATCAGAACTTCTTTGTAACTTCTCCACCCTTGCTTAGTGCTGTGGTAGCACCTGTATGCTGGTAACAAGAATAAAAAAAGATCTCTGTATCTCAAGTGAAACTGTGATTTTAAAAGGTGTGGAGAGACACTTTCCTCCTTTGCTGGTGTTGTGGTTTAAGCATGCAGATCAATCAATAATAGTACTTCTTCTTCCCATAATCACTGAAATTGTTGAGAAGAAATCACATATCTGAAGTCTAGCGAGCCTTCCAAATAGTTCTGGGATGACATAATGGTGCAAGTGCTGCAGCCCAGCTGATGAAGGGATCAGTGGCTCCATGGGGATGGATGAGCTTTAGGTAACACCCTGCTCTCTCTCAGCCCCAGCTTTGTCATTTACAGCAGTGACTGCAATATGGGTCGCACCTAATATGAACCTTGATCTACTTCAGCACAAATAAGGTGTTGGAGACTGCTTCAAGGCCACCTTCCTCTTTCCTGCCTTGCCAATTAACTGTGGTGAAACTGCTGTCTGCAAATGTACCTATCCAAGTGTTTGCTTCAAGAGATGACCATTCTTTCTACCCAAGTGGGCAAGCTAGTATGTTATTGACTACAGCTGTCAGTAGACTGACAGCTTCCACCTGCACTTTCTCCCATGATCATGTCACACATGTAGATGTGCAGAGGTGATTCTCTCTAACGCTGGATATGCACAGATCACCTTCCCAGCTCAGCTGGCCATTGTAATAATAAAATTTTTCAATCACTTTCGGAACCATTGGGTAGGAATTGGTGGGGCAATGTTACAGAAATCAGTTTGTACTTACCTGGTCTTAAGACCAATAAGATACATAAATGGAAGGGAATATGTATGCAAGAATGGAGTGATGGGATTTAAGCTCTGACAGATTTATCCTTTGTTTTGGTATCCGGTGTCTCTGATCCTGTGGACAGCAGTGGTCCATATGTGTTTCTTTGAAGTCATGTAATTCAGGACTGTGTCTGAAGTTATGGTACTGTGTTGTATCCTTTCAGTTTCTGCAGGCTTCCTTCTTCATGCAACAAAAAAAATACTTCTTGAGGCTATTTATTGTGTTTCCCATTGATACTCCATTATTTTTGAGTTGTGTTCAAATTAGACAAAACCCATCTTAGCATAGGCACATCTTACTGTCTTGCCTGGAACAGAAGCTTATGTTAAATATATGTTAAATTGTGCTACATCAGGTCCCTTTAATTCAGTGCCATTTAAAACTGTTAGGACTAGTCATTCCCAGTGTAATAATGTAAAAGAACTGAAGAGTCTCTGTCTGAAGAGCTGACTGTAACCCACATGCTAAACTGTCTGTCTTCCCCACATGAATGTCTACAGCATTTAGACATAATGCTACAAGAGATTTTGCAGAGTTGGATTCCAGTGACACCATTTGCTAGTAGGGTCAAACAATGGAAATTTACACTTTTTATTTTAAGGTTGTCCTGAAGGCTGTGTATCAAGAGGTTTCCATTATAGAAGAAAATACTGTGTGTGTTTAACTAACATTTGTTTATGTAATTCTTAAAATATTCTTATATTTCTAGTGATGCCATAAAGTCCTCTCCATCTTTTTTACTCTAAAATTAGAGCCATTAGAGCTCTATCACAGGTTAACATTACTAAGCATGTTTTGAGTTTCTGCAGCTTATATTTAAAACGAATGAGCAATATGTGAAGCAAAGACTTGTACAGGTTTCTCAAGCACTGCTTGAGAAAACATTTTAGAATCACAGAATCATAGAATAGTTAGGATTGGAAAGGACCTCAAGATCATCTATTTCCAACCCCCCTGCCATGGGCAGGGACACCTCACACTAAACCATATCACCCAAGGCTTCATCCAACCTGGTCTTGAACACTGCCAGGGGTGGAGCATTCACAACCTCCCTGGGCAACCCATTCCAGCACCTCACCACCCTAACAGTAAAGAATTTCTTCCTTATATCCAGTCTAAACTCCTGCTGTTTAAGTTTCAACCCTTTACCCATTGTCCTATCACTACAGTCCCTAAAGAATAGTCCCTCCCCAGCATCCCCGTAGGCCCCCTTCAGATACTGGAAGGCTGCTATGAGGTCTCCATGCAGCCTTCTCTTCTCCAGGCTGAACAGCTCCAACTTTCTCAGCCTGTCTTCATATGGGAGGTGCTCCAATCCCCTGATCATCCTCGTGGCCTCCTCTGGACTTGTTCCAACAGTTCCAGGTCCTTTTTATGTTGAGGACACCAGAACTGCACACAATACTCCAAGTCAGGTCTCACGAGAGCAGAGTAGAGGGGCAGGATCACCTCCTTTCACCTGCTGGTCATGCTCCTTTTGATGCAGCCCAGGACACGGTTGGCTTTCTGGGCTGTGAGTGCACACTGCAGCCAGCTCATGTTCATTTTCTCATTGACTAACACCCCCAGGTCCTTCTCCGCAGGACTACCATGAATTTCCTTTTTGCCCAACCTGTAGCTGTGCCTGGGATTGCTCTGACCCAGGTGTAGGACCTTGCACTTGTCATGGTTAAACTTCATGAGGTTGGCATCAGCCCACCTCACAAGTGTGTCAGGGTCCCTCTGGATGGCATTCCTTCCCTCTAGCGTATCAACAGAACCACACAGCTTGGTGTCATCAGCAAACTTGCTGAGGGCACACTCAATTGCATTGTCCATGTCAGCGACAAAGATATTAAACAAGACCGGTCCCAACACCGATCCCTGAGGGACACCACTCGTTACTGATCTCCAGCTGGACATTGAACCGTTGACCACAACTCTTTGAGTGCGAGTCATTACAACTTCTAGATCTTAATTAAAAATGCAGTTTCCCCAGAAGTTTACATTTCAGTCATTGCAGTCAGGCAACACTTTAAGAAGGGTTGACTTCTCTGTAATAAAATTTCACAGATCTCCACATTCCTCAACAGCACAAATCATCCCTTAAGTAAAAGGTGTAAAAGGGAGCAGTTTGTGAATTATGCTTTGTTTCTGCAGTAAATCTACAAGAGTTTGGAGAGGGTTTTAACTGACAGTCTCTTCAAACATATCTCATAGAAGAAAAAGCTCTGTGCTGGACCTTACCTTTTAGTTACAGGATGCTTGTTTGCTCCTAGGTTTCACAACAAAGGAGTTTACGTGAAAGTTGGGCTGCAGAAGATAAGTCATACCAGAAATCTCCACAAAGACATAAAGCTTCAAGTGGATCAGCAAGAGGTGGAGTTACCAAGTATTGAAGGACTCATTTTTATTAATATACCCAGGTAAAAAGGAGAGGAAGGACCCTATGTGGGTGCATGTCTGGCTTTATATGTGTAAATGCTGCTTGGTATTTGAGCATCAAATGTGAAATGGTTAGATAAATGTTAAATTGTCTAGATTAATACATGATTATTACTGGTATTTTTGATTATTGTCTGACTTGCTCCCTTTGCAACAGTGCTTAAGGAGCTAGCTCTAAATAACATTTTGACATGATTTTTCTGACCTGTTGAAACTCAGTCTCACTCCACATAAAGTTGGTACTATCTTGTTTTCCCAGTGCAAACCCCTGTATATTTGCTATTTCTTCTGTGTCTTAACAGTAGGTTGGAATGATTTCCTCACCAAAGGCCTTCAGAAGTCTTTTGAAACAGTTCTCCCATAAACCATGAATTTTCAGGCATGGTAGTAGGCCTGTGGTTTCTGCCCAATACCATTTCCAAACTTCCCCAAACTGAACAGTCCACTGGATTTCACCATGACTTTCAGAACGATCAGAGCTGATCACTTGTACATGCTTTCTGGCATGCTAGAGACCAGGTGCCTGAGGCAGGATTCAGCTGTCAGACACTGTCCGGGTCCTGTAGTCAGCTGGTTGGTCAGTGCTGTGGAGCTGGTGATGGTACCCAGGTAGCTGTGGAAAACCCACAGTTCGGGTACCTTTTGCAGGGTTGTGGCGCTGTCCTGACACCTGCAGGGAGCTCGAGTTACTGCTGTGGAAGGAAGGAAGGCAAATCTGCAAGAAACCTGGCTTCTTTATATGTGCCATTGGTAGAGGCAGGGCTTTTTCTGTACAAAACCAGCAAGCAACTAGTGCTGCCATACCATTCTTTTTCCAAGGACACTCTTGTCTTAAACTGCCTGTACTTCTTTCTGTTTTAGTCTGAAAATGTTTCAACTTTTTATTCAAATACACATATCCTTACATGTGTCCACACATGTGTGGACATGTGTGCACACGCAAGTGTACGCTGCACAAGAGAACTGTGGAGAAGAAAAGATTCCAATTGATACTGAGCAGTCAATGCACTAAAACAATAAGCAAGTGATTTGCGTAAGGAGGGTCAGTAGTGCACAAAAAGCAACATAGTGTTAAGTTAGAAGCATTTCAGAAGATTGCAGAAACACTGTGGAGCTACTAGCTTTTGAAGTCTGTGGAACTAGTCACCCCCAAGCAGGGAACTAGGCAGGGTGCTCGTGGCAGACAGCAGGTCACTGTGGTGTGCTCTCCATGCAGCTGGGGGTCTGGAGCCGACCTCTGGGGGTCCGACAGTGATAACCGCTTTGAAAAGCCACGCATCGATGATGGGCTGCTGGAAGTTGTTGGTGTGACGGGCGTTGTTCACATGGTAAGTTGGCATCCCACTAAAAGCTGAGGAAACATACATTTTCTCAGATAAGGTTACTTTTGTAACAAGCAGCACAGCGTAAGTGCTTAGTCCTAAGTAGTATGCATCAGTGTTAAGGTTTAACCGCTGTTTATTCAGGTACTTGTTGTGTCACACAGAAATGGTTATAGACCATAACCAGAATTAATGGTCAGCATCGGCTGTCTGTGAACAAGGGGCTGGGGTGTCAAGTCCAGCTGCAGCTGTAATGCCTGTTAAGACTGAAGTGCACTCTCATTGCCTGCATACTGGCCTACCCTGAAGGTCCAGGTTGAAGTGCCAGGCTACAATGGGTGGAATGGAAACAAAGAAATCTGTGGTGGGTTAAGAATAAGTAATAGCAATGTGAAGAACTTATTAAAAGTGGACGGGGAAATGTTTCATAACTTAAGCAGGTTTCGAACCAAGGCCAAGGCCAGAAATACAAATATATACATATGTGTGAAATGCAAACATACTTATTTGTATATGTGTTATGGTATATATAAATATCATGGTGTCAAAGCCAAACAGTTCTTGGATGAAAACAAGGGTTTATTTTGATATTACAAAAACAGATGGTGTATTTGTGAAAATTCTTTTATACCTGATCACAGTCATTTCCCCTAGACAGGTGGCTTTTGTAATTATCTGCCACACGCTTTCTAACACCTGTCTCTGAGAATCTGATACTACTCTTGATCTTGATGCTATGTGAAGCAGATGGTGTGCCCTTCTGCAAAGATGATTATGACTCAATTTATGCAATTTTAATTCTTCCATTATTACATGTTTTAACAATGGCTTGCTGTTAGTGATGCAATCTTGTGAGGTGCTGGGTTGTTTTTGTCTTCACATTTCTTTCATTATACTAAGAAAACTGCTGCTGGAAAAAGTATATATGATCAGGCAAGTAGAGACAACTAGCCCATGCAACCAGTGAGATGGAAAGGTGGGTGCTTAAAACTGTGCAGCTTGATCTTTGGTGTTGGCGAACTTCACCATTTTGTAAGTTAGATCTTTTAAGAAAGACAAATATAAAATATTCTATTAGAAGTAGTAGTTTGATAGAGATTCTTAAAATCTGGGTGCAATTAGAAGCAACAAGGTGTGTACCCATTGCTCTGGAATATAAATGTTAACGAACCTATGCTCTGGTTTTGTGATCTTCTATTAAAGTTTTTCTTCCATGTTTGGTGTCTGTACAGGTTTCCCAAGAGAATGTGTAGCAGAAAAGTTCACTTGTTTTGCTTTTTACGGTCAACACTCAGCTGTTAGTTGTAGTTGAGTATATGTATGTAGCTGAATACATAGTATATATATATATATGTATGTATGTATATTTGGAGCTGAGTTTGGCAAAAGTCTCTCTCCCTGTTTGATGAAGTACTTTCAGACCTGAGTTTCAGATGTATATGCTGGTCTGTGTGTATAGCTAGGTGTTTAGAAACTGTGTTTGCTATGTTATGGAGGGAGGAAGTAAAAGCAAACAAGACCTTTGTGAGTGCATGCTCCTTGGACAACCTGAGTGTACAGATGGCTTCACTGTGTAAGTTACTTTGCCAGCAGCAGTCCACAGGGGTATCTGCATTAGTCTTCATGCACTAACTTAAAATAACGAACGCTGCAGTAAAGGCATCCTATGCAGGTTTTGCCTAAGCAGTTCTAAGTAAAATAACTTAAAAAGTCAGGTGAGAATAAAATTCTAACCACCTAAAAGTGTAGCTAATGTTTATGCTTCTGGTTTATCGGGGTGATTGATATCATGGTTTTTACTTCCAAACAGGGTCAAGTCCAAGGTGGTTTTCGATCAGGCATCCGTATAGCCCAAGGCTCATATTTTCGTGTAACTCTTCTAAAGCCAATTCCAGTTCAAGTTGATGGAGAACCCTGGATTCAGGCCCCTGGCCAGATTATAATTTCTGCTGCAGGACCAAAGGTACTGGCTGTAGATCTTTTTTAGCAAGTTGACTTTGTTTCTCAGTAGATATTATCATATTACTGCTTATCGTGTTCTGATGCTTAACTGTAAAGGAGCGTGTTGTCACGGTATGGTAACTGTTGGATAGGTACATAGCAGTTTCTGCAGAGGATGATTTGAGGACCCTCTCCACTGGCTCAGATGAGGCTTGTGTTTAGAAAAACACAGTTCAGCCTAGTGACTTAAGTTTTTTACCCAGCATTGAGATCTCCAGGCAGCATTGCTTGCCCTGAGGCAGACCACAGTTATGAGGGCCATGGCAGTATCCTGCCTGCAAGGTAGCAAGCAGTCTGCTGGTTGTGCTGGGGGTGAAAAGGTCTGCCAGAGAGCAGCAAAGGAGATGACTGAGCAGTGGAGGAGGAGGGCCTGAGAAAAAGAGAATTTGGAGTAGTCATTGTCTGACTGATATACATATCTCAATGTATATGTAGAAGGACAAGAGCATCAGCTACCTAAGAATTTAACTTCTCTATTGACTCTGAAATTGTGAAATAAGCATTTTGCAGTAGCTGACTCCTGGTGCACAGTGGTGTACACATTTGTCTGCTACCTCAAGGATGCATTTTCAACTCTCAGAAACAGGTTGCTGCTGTCAGTCTTGGAAAATCTGTAGCCCTTCTGGGAGGGCTACCAGAAAAATGGCCTTTGCAGAATCAAAATGGGTGAAAAAGAGGGTCATACCTCAAATGTTTTGCAGTATGTTAAACTTTGTTCTTTTCCTGAGAGAAAAAGGGGGAAAGAGAAAAATGAGAGAGGACATACCGAACTTTGTCCTTCCAGTAAGAAATATTTAAATCTTTCTATCAGGTAGTGTTAATCTGTATATAATGTGTATATATATGTGTGTGCACATGAATATATATGCACACAAATATGTACACTTATCTATATACATACATGTACATGTGTATATATGTTTATGGGAAAAAAGCCACTTAATCCTGTAGCTTTCTAAGGATAGGTGCTTCTGACAGTTCTGTATTTAAATGCTTTTCTGTTGTGGTTCCAACATTTTACTTGTGTTAGTTGCCTTAGGTCTGCTTATAGGTGACTACAGATACTTAATTACTCACTTTAATTTAAAACTTTCTATTTTAGGTCCACATGTTGAAGAAATCCAAGAAACAGAAAAAAACTGGAAGTATGAAAGAGATGCGAGGGGATATGTCCATCTCTGAAGGAGGACGCTAAGTAGAGACCTGTACTCAGAAGAGATGCAGCAGACCTACTGTAGATACCAAGATGGCTCAGTAAAACAGAGTGCAGACAGCTAGTGAAGAGAGTTGCTTATGAGCGTGCCTTCCATTACATTTTGATAGTATCAAGTTCTATTTTGTCTTTCAAAGATAGTGCCTCATTGTTAAAAATAACTGTTATATACTACTTGTCACATCTGAAATGTTTACTTTGGGTTGCTTTTCCATAAGCTATTTCCTACTTTTCCATGTATATAGAAACTGAGGCCAAACAGAAATTCCAAGATGCTGAGATTTCTGATCTACCTTTACAAAGACTCTTCCCCTCCTCTCAACTTTTTTCTTAAAGAAAACCATTCCATAGATAAATTTTGGTGCATTGTTCCATAAATAAAATATGTGTTCCTCCCAGCCAAAAAAGGGCAAAGACATGAACTGCTGAAAACTCCTTGGATCAGTCCAAACAGCAATGCTGAAACAGTACTACCATAAAGAGAAAAATACAAAACACAGGAGAGATGATTTCTCTTCAAGGAGCCCTTTGCTGTGGGAGGACAGAAAGTACTAGAACAGTTGAGTAAAAATATTTCAGAGCTCAGTTCAACAGTATTTGGACAGAATGAATTAAGGGGAAACAGTTTGTAAAGCAAGTTTTCAGCTTAGTTTCTCCTATATTATTCAGCCAAAGCCTATTTTAAAAGGCATTTGAATTTCAGCAGCTATGCTCTAATATAAAAGAGGAATGAGAACACCTGAGGTGGTATTATATTATACTGATGTTTTTCTGTCATTGAAACCATTACCTTTGATGCCAGACTTCTCTTCTTTACTTGTGATTAATTTGTCACAGTTGGACTGTTAGTTAACAGCAAGCTAGAAGACTAAAAGAATCATCACTGATTAGGGTAAAAGAAGTACCATTTAGTGTTCACTTTAGTAAGTGAGCACAGTCATATATTAGAGCTGAACCAAAGCTTCTCTGAGTAGCCTGAGGAGGTATTGAAACGTGTAGTGTGTGTAACATGTTGTAGGCTTCAGGTAACTGGGAATGCAATAGCAATCATGAAAACTCACTTACCTGGACAGCCTTCTCAAGGTGTTGTTATCAGTGTGGGCCCAGGCACACAGTGATGTGTCTTTTCTCACTTGGTGTGTGTGTGCTTCCCAGAGGCCATTCTTCTGTCAGGTCCTGTAAGATCACCTCTCTGTGCTTACCATTTGCTGAAGATGTGGGGATCTGGTACTTCTTTTTTGTGGGGATCTAGAACAACTTCCTCCTAGAGACTGGCGTTAGAGCAGACATGCTGATCTGTCATTCACTATTACATATCTGCTGTCCATGGCCATAGTTGTGTTGGCCTTCACTCACATCTCTGCTGGTCTCATCTCACTGCGGTTCTCTAGCGACTGAATCTTTCACTTCAGGTCAGCATCATACACAGGCAGCCCTCTGAGCCAGTTGTGCTGCTTGGTTTTGCCACTTGTGTGCATCTGCTGCTTGGAGCTACTTAAGCTATGTTGCCAAAACCCCATTCACTAGCTAGCGGGCTTACTTGTTCTCTGTTGTGTGGTAATAACTAATTTATCTATGGATGGTATGAATTGATCACTCAAGCTTTTGGAGCATTCCTCTTGCCAGTGCCTCTAGGAAAACATCTCCAGCTGCTTCAGGGGACTGCAGTATAACTCTGAAATACACAAAAGCTGTTTTGTGTTGGAGCCAGCCACATGCTGAGGCAGTTCTTGGTGGGTCTTGCTCAGTACTCTAAGCACTGTGCCAGCTTCAGCTACATATAATCAGTACCTGTGCTTTTTGCTTTCCAGTCACAGTACAGACAAGCGTGCCTGTGTGGGTGCTGCAAGACAGTTACCTATAGCACCAGAATGATACAGCTAAAACTGTAAACAAACAGCCATGCAGAAATGGCATCTGCCTGCAGCTTCTCCGTCCTGTTCAGTGATGCCTTCTGTTCTTAGTGTTCTAGTAGAGATGCGTTTAGAGGACTGACTCCCATTTTCAGTGAAGGGTATTAATTGTTAGAATTGTTCATTTAATTTTAGGGATGTTTTTCATGTTCACCATGTGGATTACATGTTATCTCTTTATACAGCATGCAAACTGGAGTCACGATATGAAGGAGATAGTGTGGATAGTATAGAGCTAATATCCCCATGTCGTCATTAAACACAGAGTTGTCTCTGCTTCAGAACCTGGGCATGAAGGATCAGCTGGAGCTCTTCTGGCATCCTGGTACCAGCATTACAAATAAGAAGGGTAAACTGTTGTATTTCAGGGTACGTTCTCTCAGGATGAAGCTCACAAGTTAGACAGGAAATGTGAAATTGATTGCTGCTTGTAATTGTCCAGAAAGCCAGAGAAATTGCTTTGTGTCCTCAGGGCAGGAGAAAGAATGCATGGTCTTTTTTCCAGTGGCTGACTCAGTAATGGAGAGGAAAACTTGACTTCTTGTTACAGAAAACATGTGTAAACTTTCAGCTTTCTGGTACTGACCATCTTCTGCAGCCTAAGTAAATCAACCTGTCTTACTGTTTTTCCAGACATACAGAATCCTGCAGCTGACCGTGTTTCACGTTCTTGGCTCATTAAGGACCTGGCTCTTTCTCCCTTTTGCTCAGTATCTGCTACCTGAAATAACATGAAACTTTTGGGTCGTGGTATTTTAATCAGAGGGCCCCTTACTGTGGCATATCCTTCCATAGGGGTTTTCCAGCCCTGGAACACTGCACCAGCCTTGGGTCAGGTAGTGTCATGGTAACAAGGTGACAGAATGTGTTCTCTTCACAACTGCCAGAGGGGATCCTGGTGCAGAACAGGAGGGCTTTGAGTTTTCTTTTTTCTTGACTTTTTCTTCCAGAATGCAACTCCCCCTCATGTTGTTTCAGCAGATGAGTGCCACACTGGAAAGAAAACATGTCTTAAGAAAAATACACTTAGCATTTAAGGTCTCTGTGCATCATAAAATAATGCCTGGTATGTTTTGAAGACAAAACAGATTCCTGGGCAGTTTAGACAGAAGAGCTGCTGTAAAGCTTTTAAAAAGGAGAAACTCAATATTTAACCCCTCTATTAAGACATTCCTGTTTCAGGTAGTATATAGGCCTGTATACCAAGATGTATTTTTTTTGTACATTTTCATCACACATAGTATCTGAGAAGGTCTAGTATTTTCTTCCATAGTATGTTAGACTTCTTGAAGAGAGGAGGTAACTCTGCAGTTAATATGAAAACATTTTGACTATTTTGACTTATCCTTTATATTGAGCAAAACAGTGCCATATAATTTATGTGATAGCGGCCCTTAGCACTGAGTCTTTGAGTAACATTGTGTGAGAACCTAGCCGTAATTTGTCCAAGTGCTTTAAATAATACAGTAACAAAAGTGTTGGGAAGAGGTTTGTTTCTGTCAAGATTAAGTGTCAATCAGCACCAGGGACACAGGACCAGGAACTGTAGTCTATAGACAAGGAGGAAACACGGGCTATTGCTATTCCGAACACACTCTGCACTGCCCTGCCCTTTACTTTGCATGTAAACTGTGGCAGGCACAAGACAGTACAGCTAGCATCTCTCCTACTGAAATATGCGCTCCAGACCTTTAACTAGTGTCCTATAATTCTTTGCCAGCATGGGGGAGAGAAGGGTCCTGAAAACCATGCTTCATTTCAGATGGCCCACTACTGCAAAGAGAAGGTGGTCAGCTGGTTAAAATCCATTTCGATGGATAAACGTATTACCTCTGTCTTGAATCACAACCCAAATTCGAAAGCTAATCCTCAGCATACAGGGGCAACTTCAGAACATTTGCTGCTTTTCCACCATGGTTTTCACACTTTATTTGTATAGTTAAAATTGATACTTTTAATTGCATTGATTTTTAAATGAAACTGTTATCTTGCCAAAAACTTTTTCATGTGCACATGAACCACCCCCTTTAAAAATAAGCCTTATTGTATTTCCTTTCACAGTGCCTACCTGTACAGCTTTTGCTGTGTTACAGCAGTCTGATAGCACTTACTTCTGGATCTTTCTCTCACTAGTGTTGGACAGGAGGCAGAGCTTGCTCTCTTCCTGCTCCCACTGAGGTTCCCAGCACATACTTCTAATGAGCATGTGCTTTACAAGAAGATACGATGCCAATGTAGTGAAAGCACAACTGTGTTTATAGTACAGTCTCTGCACGTGCACAGTTTGAGCTCCTCTTGCTCTTTTAGATTTTAATCAAGTCTGTGCATGTCTAATGGCAATGGCTATTAGCATTTTAAAAACTAGAAGAAACTGCAGCATAATTCACTGCAAGACTTAAATAAGGGAGAAACCTAAATCATAGAATCATAGATGAACTGGTATAGACAATTGTTCATTAATCTTCACAGTTACCCTCTTACAGGTATTGTACGGATTGCATTTCTTTCAAGAGCAAACAATGTACTCACTTAAAAATATCAACTGTTTGGAATTGCTAAGCATTTACGCATGCACATTAGTCTGCAGCAGTCTGTTGGCATATAAATGTGACATTATGAAATGAAGCCTCATTTTATGGGAGGAGAAGGTAAGAAGAGCTGTTGTGACACTTAAAAAGGACTTACGTCACTCAACAGATTTAGCTGCATAGGTGTTTTGTAATGTATTGACTGCGCAGATACACGCTGTGCAGCACAGCCAGCAGTCTGTACACCAGCACTGAAACTGGGGATGCACTGGAGAGGTGCACTTGAACAACCTGGCATTAGATACTCTTTTCAGTATGTGTGTGCCTCATACCTCTTCTTTACAACCTTCACAGTAACTGTGCTTTTCCTCTTCTGCTAGGCTGACTCCTTATCCTTTTGGCCCAGCCTTCATACTGAAAATCCTAACAAAGGCAGGAGCCTGTGGTGGTGAAAGTGTGTGGAGAGCAGGGGAACAGACATCCCGCTCCAGTATACGGCCCTGGTGTTGAGCTTAGACTGTTGGTTAGTTTCTCCGTCTGCTTCTACTTCAGCCATTTAATAGCTCTGCAGCAAAGACTCAGCAACTACTGAACTACCTTGGATTCCTAGTGACAAGCATTGCCTCATTCTCAGGCTTTGATCTTAATCTGCACCAGGGCACATGTCGCTTCATATACGTTTTGCACTTAACAGAAAATGCAGGTTAGATAGGCTTAAGGTGTGGCAAAAATTGCAGTGTTTGTACTTTTTTGTAGATATGGGGATGATTCTACAGATACAAAGATGCACTTTCAGGTAACAATGAAAACAAGTTTGTAGAATGCAGCTGTTTAGGACTTTGCAGCATTCCTTGCTTTATATCGTGTCCTCCTTGAAAGCCTGCTTGGGAATGAGAGGTGGTATCTTCCTCCCATCGCAGTATGTATTTATAACTGACTGACTGAAAATTCTTATATATATTTAAACAGTTACAATTGGCTGCTACTCTTAAGATTTATTAGACTGATATTATAATGCATAAAAGCAATGTTAAAGTTTTATTTATACTGTCAACATATACTGATTTGACACTTGGCTTGCAGGAGTGATCCAGCTTAAAGCCTTTATTCCTTTTGCTAGTTAATGTAATTAACTGTGTAGCCATTGTATGTGTGCAGTGAAATGAGTGCAAATTACTAACCTTATCCTGCAGTTAGACCAGCAGTTTCAATGTTTACAGGAGAGTGACTATTGATTGTAAACCCATACATGCTTATTGAAACAGTACAGTCTGTCAGTGTTTTGGAAGCATTGTTTGTGCTTCCCATGACAATTAATGAAAAAATTGCCTTCTGGTTTAGATTCCTGGTTATGTCCCTTTGGAGAGATTTAAATGGGGATTATGACTTTTCTGCCACTCAAAGGACAGAATTTCTACTGACACAAGAGTTGTACTGAACACGTTTTCTGAAAGATTGCCTTTATTTTTTGTGAAGATAATTTGAGCATTCAGTGTTGCTGAAAAAGTTGGTCTGAAGTCTTGAAATAAATGTGTGTAGCTATTGAAGATGTGTCCCAAAGCAAAGTATTTTTTAATTGGGCACAGTTACTGGTGCGGGTTATCCCTCTGATCTCTCCTAGCAACACACCCACAGGAATGTGTGCAGCTTCTGTGTATTACTTAGGAGGTGACTTGATTGCAGAAGATGTAGGTTCATTAATGCTGTGTGTGTCCCATATCAGTCCTCTGGCAACAACTCCCAATTACAGACATGGGGTGTAGAAGGCAGAGCCTCTTCCCCATGCACATCACCGCAGGTGAAAGAGCAAAGAGGCCGCCCGTGTGCCTGGCTGCAGGGCTGTTTGGCACTTGCAGTCCCTGTCCACACAAAGGGTGTGCCATGCATTAGTCCTTTCGCTTTCTGATGGAAGGAGGTTGCAAATCAACATGTTGCCCATGTGAATCAGTTACCAGCTTGCCTTGCTGTGGCATCCCTTTCTTTGTGCTGCTGACCTTGCCAAACCGGGTAGCAAGAGGTGCTTGAAGAGTTACTATTTATTGTGTATTTTTTAGGTGCTTATAAAGCCTTCACTGCTATTTTAAAGCAAAATTCGGGGGATCTGTAGCACAGCAATAGCTTTATATCTTCAGCTTTCTGAACATGCCAAAAGCAAGTTATCCTTAGGATAGTCTTAATTAGCAATGGTGCACATTGTAGTAATCATTACCTTGAAGATGTAGTTCTCAGAGAACATCTCTGCTTTGAATGTAAAGCATCACAGAGTTTATAAATCACTGTAACATCCTGCATACCCATACATCATCCATCGCATCTTAACTCTTCTCAAACTATGGCTGAAATACTGCTTAAATAACTGTGTTTCTCACTGCTGGTTATTTAAATAGCCCAACTTTAAGAAGATACTCTGTCTTAAAGCATTTCCTGTGAATGTTCTAATATATTGGTAGTAAGTCATGTCGGCCCAAGAAGATAAGGTAAGCTGACTGTAGAACAGTTTAGTTACTGTCTAGTGCTTTTTCTTTGTGCATCTGCCTAATAATTCTCAGAAAAAAAAAGCCTAAGTATAAGCATCAAAGTGAAAACTGTTTCCATATTGCGTGCCTCAAACCAGTAATGCATTATCACACATGTTTACTTGTGGACTGTCTCAGAAACAGGCTTTTAATGATGTAACTTGTTTCTCAATGTCTGCCTTGCAAATGAGACACATCACTGTCCTGTGGTAACTTGTCTACAAATAACATACTGAGTGTACTAATTGGTTTAAAAAACATAATTTATAAAAGATGAATTTTTCTCTTCTATTTAAACATCTGTTTGTCCTTGGGTTATGTTCTTAGCACAATTCTGTATATATTTTGCAATATGTGTGTTGTGTTTGATTGTACATTTTGCACTTGAAATTCTGTATTCTAAGTAATATTTACAAGTTCCAGAGATCTGTAACTAGAGTTCGTGTGTAAAAAATACAACAATAGTTGTGCTATAAAAAACAGTGAAATACAGTTCTGCAGAGACAAACATTCTGTCAGCTCGGCACTACTTTTATCTGTATTCTGATGTTCGAGACCATGCCATGCTCCCTGAGAGAAGCACGTGTTACTTCATAGGTTTAAATTTTTAAGATGACTTCTACACACAAAGTTTGACCCTTACAAGACTGAAACACTTCTTGAACCCTTATTTCTGTAGGTAGCACTTATGGTAACTGGTAAAATCTTTCTGTAATAGCACCATAGTGTGTTTTGTTTTGTGAGTAACTCTAATGATGATACAGATTTTCCAAGGTAGTTTTGTGCAATTGCTTGCCTTGCACTCCTGTGTGGAAACACATGGCCTTGTGTTTTCAGGCTGTTTCAAGGAAACAGCATCATGCATGTTACCCACTGTGCTTGGCGCAACTGAGCAGTGATGGGCCTCACCTGTACAACCCAAGGGTCAGACCCTGGGGACCTTGGAGGGAGTCAGCTGGGGCAAGGGGAATGGCTGTCCACAGAGCTGAGCATAGATTGAAGCGCAGCCCCACTGCAGGTGGACATCCCATCACTCCCTGGAGGGCAAGACCCATCAGCTCCTGCCCTGCCTCTCAAGGCTGATGGGTCTATCAGCTTGACACCTCCATGTGGGATATCTCTGCTGCAGAAACCCTTCTGCCTTGCAGCAGTGGTTTTTCCCCACCCTGTTGACAATCGATTGCAGAACAGGGACGGGCTTGTTTTTGTCCCACCATCTCGGGGTACCTTACTGTTCCTTACTGGGCTGCAAATCAAGAAGTTCTGAAGCAGCTATAACCACATTTAAAAGATATATAGAAAACCACTTCAAGACTGCTGTTCTGGGAGAAAAGGGGAGCAAACAAATACCTTCCTGCAGAGGGGAAAAAAAGCCCCAGCGCAATAGATCCAAACCTTGAAGTGTTCATGATTTGACAAAGCTTTAGGTGTACTAGATTGCCTTAAAAATGGAAGAAAAAATACCCTTTTTTTGTTAACTGGGAAAAGCAAAGTGGCACTTGCACATTTTCAGGTCCTAGTGATGTTACATATTCCTCCTCACATTGCATGCACTTCTTTTCAACTGTCACACGTTGCAATCCAACACTGTTTTAACTAAAGCAATTACAGGACCCAACCAGGAAGTCCAGTGGGTGAAACACTGCAGGTCTTGGGTTCTCTGTGGGTGCAGAATGTGGTGAAATCCTCCCAGTGCTGCAGGTGGGCTTGTGGTGCATCTTTGCAAGACAACAGCATGCAGTGCAATAGGTGAGCTTTGTT
This sequence comes from Melopsittacus undulatus, assembly GCF_012275295.1. Lineage (NCBI taxonomy): Eukaryota > Metazoa > Chordata > Aves > Psittaciformes > Psittaculidae > Melopsittacus > Melopsittacus undulatus. The sequence continues at coordinate 60,961,193 of NC_047557.1, read as the reverse complement.
TTTCAAGATACATGAGTAAAACATTCATCCTTGTACACAGTCCTAAAAGAGAAAGGGAGTGTGATCTAATTCTCCAATACCTGGGAGGAAGCATGCAGTGATGAAGTGATCCTCCTCCTTAGCAGAGCACTGCTAGAGGCTCTAGCATTGACATCTCGAAGTGGTATGCATGGGCCCACAACCTGCCCACAGGAGGCAGCCAGTAGACGTATACTCTGGGGCAGGTGCTGTGTGAAGCTTCCTGTAAAGTTGCTTAGTGAACAAAAAGGTACAGCCTCAATCCTACCCATCTTAGGGGGGCCTCAAAGCCTTTACTCAAGCCTGAGTGAGAGTGCTCTGACTGTTAAAGGGAAGAGGAAAAGAAGGGGAGGAAATGCAAATGGAGGAGCTTTCTAGCTGAGGCTCCAGAAATTCAGTGTGGGAGGGATTCAGGGGAAAAGGGGTTGTTTGAGGGTTGCATCCCATGTTTAAGTACACCTGAAGTGGCCTGTGGTGGAAAAGGTACCAGGTGAAGTTACCTGAGATTTCAGGGTGAGGCACCATAGGCTTCCATGGAGGATTAGTATCTTCATAGTTCAATATGCATCCAGGAACTCAGGTGCTTCCAGGATGCCATGATGTTCTCCCTATACTGATGATGACTGGCCAGGGAATTTTACCCCTGCCCTCCGCTGAGCTTGAGAGAACAGCAAGGATCTGGTTTGCAGGCAGAGTGGATGATTTCCAGCAGTCCCTTCCCTCCTGCTCCTGCAGGCTTGTGCCTTGTAATGTGGCCATGCCACATTCCCATCAGGGGGAGCTAGTGTTCCCGGGAGAGGATTGGCCACCACAAATCCCAGTTTGACTTCAAAGCGGATTCAGTCACCAGCTAGACAAATACACTTTGAAGCACAGCTAAGCAAAAAGCATTTTAGACCAATGACTAAGTCAGAAGAAAATTAAACTGAGGGACAGCTGGGGCATTCTGGACATCAGATTGGCCATCAGAGGACAACTTTGGCTCTTTGAAACAGATGCATTCTTGTTGTGAAGAACTGGTGGGCAGTAGCATACAGGGGATTCCTCTGACCGGGGCTGCATGACCAAGTACTGGGACATATGGTGGCAGTGGCTGTGTTTCCTCATTCCCAGGACCAGCCTGTTGCAAACAACAACCCAGACATATAGCAGCCTTTGCAGACACTCACATACAGGCAAGCAGCATCAACATGAATAATACAAATGGGCCAACCCTGTGCCTTCTCACCGGCTAACGAGGTTCAAAATTCACTACTGAATTAATATCTGTTTCTCTCAATTTTCCCAGGCCTCTCTTGTAACTGGCACTATACTCTTGGTCCGTGCAGAAGAAAACCAACTTAAAAGCCTGCTAGGGAATCACAGAGAGAGAAGGAAAATGAGAACAAAAAAACAGTTATAGACAGAGTTTAATGAGATAGAACAGCCTGCAAGGATCAGGCACAGAGTCTGGCCAGACAAATTTTTTGACCAGGAGCCTGCTGACTTGTAAATACAAGCCTGCCTTTGTAGTAACAGGGGACCAGGGCAGGAGCCAGAAAACACACCCAGAGAAACTACACACAGACAGCGCCTCAAACCAGACTGGGACATGGGATAGGGACAAACTTTGTCCCCTCCGGGGTTCCCTCAGCCAACCTGTGCAGGCAATCAAATTGATTACTTACCACAAGCAGCCACTCATGTCAAGTGCTGGCCCTGCTGCTGTTGCAGTGCCCCAGCTCTGTGCTGGCCACCTACAAAGCTGGTGTGAGCTCACCATTCCCAGAGATGCTGCTCACACTCCGCTCATCTGCACACTGCTTTGAGGTCAGGACCTCATGGCTCAAAGTGGCTTTCCCTCCTGCAATGCCCAAAGCACAGGCAACTACAGCAGCTCTGGGAGCACAAAATATCCCCAGCAGCCAGGACATGAGCCACGGGTCTTGACAGTCCTGCTTCAAATTGGACAAGTGGAAATAAACTAACCCAGTTTCATGTGCCACTACACAGCCATATTGAAGGCCCTGTTCACACAGTTCTCTATCACGACAGGATGGCTTGGCATCCTCTCATCTGCAAGTACAAACCATGAAGCAGAGCTGGTAGTAGGTATCCTACAACTCTGTCACATAGGCCACAGTCCCCACAGCTGCATCCTGATATCTCTGGTCCAAACAGAACTCTGGACACTGAGGAGGCTGTCTGACAGAGTCTTAGCACATCTGCAACCAAAGTGTGAAAACAGACCTCACCTAGGTGATGCCAGAACTGAAGAGCCTCCGTCAGAGCCTCCTGGTTACACAAGGGAGACTGCTTCAGTCGACTGGGAGATGCCTTTTCTCCTGCATTCTTCCACCTCAGCTTCCCAACCTTTGATTCCTACTGGAAGACTTCCATACTCCTCCTAACTTCTCATCACCCTTTCCACTCCTATGTCACTGCTCTGTATGGCTTGCCATATTTGTTATCCTCTAGCAACATTTAACTCTTTTTTTTTTCCCAGGGTATTTTGGGTTTTATATGAACACTGTGTGGATTTTTTTGCAATCTCTTCAAGTTTTAGCTGTGGTGTGTCAGCAGCCCTGGTCATAAACTTCAAACTGCAACCTGCTAAAACATGTCCAAAGTCTGAGTTATATCTGCCTGTTATAAGGAGCTGCTTAAGTTTCTGTTAATTATAAATACCTTTATGGGCGTCTGCCAAGTTACATGCTAAGTGCTGGCACAAAAGAAATCCGTACCATTAAACTACTAAAACAGGGACCTTCACTCTGGCAGTTGTCTTCTATGTACGAACAAAGCTATTCGCTGCTGAGCACAGCTTTATGATTCTGCTGTCAACTGCACTCGCTGTTAAACTGCAGGTTGCTGCCCTCTTGCGTTCAGACTAAGGATAGCAAAACCCACCTCTCAATCAGGAAAAGCTTTCAGGAGCCCCTGCCCAGTTGCTCGATGTGCCATTGCTGCAGGTTAAAAAATATTGTAAGAGAAATAGTGTGCTGTAGTTAGGCAAAAATGCTTATACTATAACTGGTTCACGGACAAAAAAAAACTTGTTCTGTTTCTTTAAAGTCATCCTCCAAAACTGTCATCAGTTCTGGGAGGACAAGAAAGGCAGTAAGGGGGGGTGCTGAGGGCACAGGTTTCTGTAGCTCCTCTCCCAATGTCTCCAAAGCTTTCTTTGATGGTCCCCCATGCTGCCTTCTCCATGGTACCTTTCTCCATCCCCACGACAGGGTGTTTCCCTGCACCAGGACATGTTGAACCCAGACACCCACTACATGTGCTGAGAGCAGCAGTGATGCCATGCTGTGCTGCAGTGTGGAGAGCAAGGGGCAGCCAGATGCTTCTGCTCCTACCCAAGAAGGGAGCAGGCAACAGGGCTGTCCCTGGTGGAGACATAAAGCTGAGCCTCTTCCCAGCAGTGTCCCCAGAGGCTCCTGCTTTGTCCTGCCCTACCAAGGACTGTTGCTGCAGGAGCAGCAGGAAGGTGTGGGTGTCATTCCCCCCTGGAAGGGGGCACAAATACTGGGAAAGCATGCACAAGCCATGCCCTGGGGGTGACCCACCTGTTCATGTGGCCACACAGAAAAGGGAAAAAGGAACATAGTCTCTGGTGGGCCATGGGGAATTTGGCTCTGAAACCTACCTGCAAAGGAACATAGGGCACCCCAAGGCATGACCCAGGAGCCAGGGCCATGGTGCTGAGCTTGAGGTGAGCTGGAGGAACAATGTCTCACACAGCAAAAAGGTCCAAGCTCCACAGCATTCAGCACATAGAAGTCATGGTGTGTCACAGCATGAGAACCAAGCCTAGCAGTCACCAGTGGGGAGCAAAGACCTCAACAGACCAAGGGCGAGGCCCCAAGGTGCTCAGATATGGGGAAGTAAGTGGGGCAGGATCAACACCATCTCAGCAGTTAGTCTCACAGTGCTTGGCTCAAAGGGGAGCTGAGGTGGAAGGACCTGTGGAACAAATCTCTCCTGCACAGCTGGACAGCTTGGCCCATCTCCCCTCTGCACAGCAGCCTCCTCAGCCAAGGAGGCCACAGAGCTCCTGACAAGTTGCTCCCCTACAGCCTCACCCAGCTCACCCAGGAGCAACAAAAGGGGGGCAGCTCGGTCCACACTCACATCATTAGAGCTGTGCTGCACACAGAGAGGCCCACCTGGCGCCTCCAGAATACTCCTGGGTCCCTCTCTCCTCACACCTGCTACATGCATCACATCTCTCTTTCCTGGCCTCTACCTCCAAACCCTCTACTCTTCATAGGCCCACTGCCGGCTCCTCTGGCTTCCTCCCCTCTGCCACTGCTTCCCTCTCGCCCATCTCAGCTCCACAGCCTCTGGCTCAGGCTGCCAACACCACCCGCCTCTGAACTCCTTCACAGTTTTGCCTGGGCAAGTCCAAAGAGCACCTGCTGCGACCACAGTCCAAGCACCCACGGACAAAGGAGCATCTCCTGCTCTCGAGAGCAACCCTGCTCTAGAGATCCCCCTGGCAGCCCCACAGCTGCTCCCCATCCCCAAGGCACCAGCCAACTCCACCAGCATCAGCACCACCGGGAACTGCCCAAAGAGCACCACCAACAGAGAACAGCCACAGCAAAGGGCACTTTGGGGAGCAGCAGGAGGAAATGAGGCAGTGCTACCAGCCAACAATAAACCAAAACCTGCTGTGGCTGCTGCTCCCACGAGAGCTCTGTGCACATCCTCATCTCCCCCCCGGCACCCAGAGCTCTGGCTCACAAAGGGCACATGCAGGCCATAGGCAGAGGACAAGTCTGCTTTCTGGGGGTGTTCCAGAGCAAGCAGCACCGCGACAGGGTTAATCCATCCCTCTGCTCAGTGCCCCTGCACAGCTCCACCGTGGTTCCCATTCAAGGCAAAGCTGGAGGCTGGCTCACAACCCAGCCCAGTGACCGGCACAGGATTACTGCCACAATCACGGCTCCAGTGCACTCAGCGCAGCCACAATGCGGGAGCAGCAAAGGCTTTCTCACCACCATCAGCTGATGGCCCTGGGCGGCCCAGAACAACACAGCAGAGAGCTGATGGGGCAGCACTGGCTAAGCCCCCCGGATTAGAGAGGATCAAAGGGGCTGAAAGCAGCATGTACTGCTAACCCAGCACAACGGCAGCTCCAGCCCTCGCCTCTTTCACCCAGATGCAGGCAGGCAGCTGCTGGCTTCCAGCACCCCAAGAAGGGTCCCAAGCACCAACGCTGCCACTGAGAAGTGGAGAGGTAAAGAGCAGCCACCTGCAGGCAGCCCCAACCCTCAACACGCAGCATCGCCCGTCACTACGCACAAACCTCCTCCCGTGCTCCATTGCACTGGCCTCAGCAGCCCCCCCTAGCCTGGGGAATAGCAACCTCCCACCTCCCTTGCAGTGCCACCTTTGGCCATGCTGCTCCCCAGAAGACACGGGAGCAGCCGAGAGCACAGGATGGCTACGGCAGCATCCAAAAGGCAAAGGGCACCCCGCTCCCTCCTGGCTTCTGACCCACAGTCAAACTTCAACTTCTGCAAGGCAGGTGCCTCAATTCCCATGTCCCAAAACACACTGCCAGCACGGTACCATCCAGAGTCCACCGTACTTCATCTCACACACACACATACACTGACCTGTTGACCACAGTGACGTGTCTCTGCATGGGCATTTCCTTAGGTGGTCCGCTCCCAGCAGCTGCTGACAAGGCAAGACGGGCACTCTCCACAGTGGGTTTCACCACACCACCGGCCACTCCTCTGCTTCGTGGCAAGCGAGGAACAGGCCTCTTGCTGCCTTCTTCTGGCACACTCAAAGACCTGGGCTGTCTCAAAGTTCCTTTCGGCTTCCCTAAGGAGTTTGCAGATGTCACTGTGAGTTCACACCCTCCTCCACCCAACCCAAAGAGACTTCAAGCACAGCAGGGAACTCGCCCCACAGAATCCATACTTCTCCACAACACAGTTAGAAAGGATGCTCTCAACCACAGCTCAGAGTCCATCTCCTTGCTTCAGCACTGTGACTCGCAATCTCCACCACTGCAATGCAGCATGGAAAGAGATGACAGACCCATCCCCCCTTCCACTCTCAGAAAAGACACTTACTGTGAGATGCCACATCCTTTCACCTTTCAGGTGGGACCCATGGTCAGGCTGCTCTTTCCCACCCCTTTCCTTCTCTAAGGAAGCAAACCCCTCCTTACACACAAGAACAGGGGAACACAAACTATGAAGCCAACTGTTGCTGCTAACAAAGCTGCCCATTCACAGGCAGATGCGCCTTGTCTGGGCCTCATGCTGGGAGATGCCACTGACAGCAACACAACAGCAGGGAGGGAAAGACCCGGAGGCTCTGGGAACACACTGCTGCAGCATCTTACTTGCTCAAGAAGGGCTTCCTACCGATCAGGGCTTGCAAACGCAAGCGCCCTCATCAACAACACTCCCTGCTCCCAGGAACTCTTCACCAGGACCACACAGTTCCACATACAAACAGCACCACTGACACAGCCTCACTGGGAAGACTTCTGCTGCAGCAGCTGCACGCCCCTTTCACTAATGCGGGCCCTTCACTGCTGCCTGCGGCTCACCTGCCAGCTTGACTGGAGACGTGTTCTTCAGCCTCATCTGGCAGTTCACTTGCCGTCCCGTCTTCCTCTTGGAACTCCTCTGCCGGGCCACCAGCTGAGCAATTGGCTCGGTCTCGCTGCAAGCAACAGCATGGCAAATGACCTGGGGGAGCAGGAAACGGACAGACAGAACACAGTCAGTAAGGCCCAAGCTCATCCACAGCTTGCACAAGGTTTTCCAGCCGCTCCCATGCCTCAAACTGCTGGATCTTGACAGCCAAGGCTTCAGCTGCCAACAAAGACTCAGAGACCTCCCTCTCCTTTTGCAGCAGAGATCAGCAGAGCAGCCAGCAGAGCCCCGCTGTCACCTTCCCACATGAGCTTGCGCCCCACCAACAAACAGCCTGCTCTGTCACTCCCGTCCCACAGGCTGAACATCTCGCTTGACAACACTGGCGAGCCACAGCCTTTCACCCTGCCATTGCTCCTCCTGCAAAGGCTCACCAGGGCCCCAACACTGCCCTGACCCCGAGGAGCTGCCTCTGCCCCGCTGACCCAAGAAACAGCACAGTACCCCTGGCTGCACAGACTGTCCTACAGTCACTGGGCCGGGCCCCAACAACAGCCCCACCTTGGGCAAGCTCACGGCCACCTCCCTGGCCTCCTTCATGGTCTCTTGTGTCGATCTCCCCTTGGCGCAGCCCAGCATTGCTGCCACGGGACATCCCTTGAATGGATGCAGGAACCCTGCATTGACACCCCCCAGAACACACACAGAGTGTGCACTTTACCTCACAGAGGAGATGGGAGCCCAAGCGTTTGAGCCATTCAACTGCTAACAGCCTGCAGGGGCAGCTGGATGCATTCTCCTCCAGGACTCTTGGAACACAGGCAACCGCCCAAAAAGCCCTGAGTGAAAAATGGGAGACTCTGGTCTCAGGGACTCTCTCTGTGGGTCTCAGCCATGCTCAGTGGTGGTGGTACAGGCTGAAGAAGGGGCCCTCAGGCACAGCACTGTTACCCTCATCACCATGGACCCCACAGGCACGAGGCTTGACAGCTGTGCACAGGAGAAACTCAGGCGCTTGGCCAGCACCAGACAGCAGCGCTCTCAGGACAACCAAAGCAGAGAAAGCAAGTGCCAAGAAAAAAGCAAGTGACTGCTAAGCAGCCGCAACTTGCTTCAGAGCTCTCCCCAGTCTCTCAGGCTGATCCAAACAGCCCCGGGAAATATGGGATGACAAACTCCAGCAACAAGACAACACTCTTGCCTCCCCGGCAGTGCTCATCCTTCCCCTCTTCTAACTTCTCCTCTGTACACCCAGCGTCTGCACAACCAGCATCTGCACTGGGTTGGCTCAACACACAGACACAGGAGGGAGGCCGCGAGGGACAGCTCTGCGCCTCAGGAGCTCCTGCTTAGGAATCAGACGGCGTACCTGCTGTGCCTATGCAAAAAGCCTGCCACTGGTGTCAGAGCTTGAATGGGCTGCCTTGCCTGTGCTTAAATGCATGCAAATCAGCACACAGCAGATATGCAATATCACCTGGGCAGCCAAAAACCCCTCTTCTGCCTCAGTGATTCACAGAGATGCTCCAGATGCCTAGGAGCAGTCCCAGGCTGTGACAGCCCATTTCAGTCCACAACTTCACTCACCATCCCTGCTCAGTGTCTGCCCCTGTGCACTCCTTCAGGATGTGCTTCAACAGGAAAAGGCCTTGCATATCTGAGACTCTTGTCTAAAGATCCCCACCGACAGGAAGATGCTGTGTGTGTGATCCTGGAGCACATCCTCAGACAAGGGGACATGGCTTGGTGTGGCCCTCCTGTGTACAGACCACACTTGTCTGCCATGCAGCCCTTTTGCCCTGCTCAGTAGCTCTGTATCTCTCAGATCCCACACGGCCATACGCACCAAGAGACTCCTAGCAAAATGCAGAGTATCATCTCCATTATTCAAAACTAAAAGCTTCACCAGCCCTTTTATCACTGCCAGTCTGCTGCTCTGGGCCCCAAAATAATCATGGTCTGAGCTGAAAAGCTCTGCAACACCCATCCCCTTGCTCTTTCTGCAGCAGCTCTGATACCTCAGGGCACAGGATTGCGGTCTGTCCCCAAAGCCTTGCAGTAATTGTTGTCTAACAGGACAGTCTTGATGTTGTTTCCATGCACATGCCTATGCCTTCTTTATGGTCATCTCAGAGAGTTTTGTAGTCCTCAGGCACATCCCAGCTTCTCTGTGCCACCTTTTAGGTGCTCCCCAGACCCAACAGGTCAATACTTTTTGTGCAGCTATGAAAGTGGAGGGCCAAAACCTGCATTTTACTTTTCTTAATTACATTTTATAGACTTTTAATTATCCATTCCACTACCTCAATAAAGTCTGGTCTCTATATTTTACACCCATTTTACAGTTATAAATATTTAGTTTATATACCTCTATAAGAATGTATCAACACATCTATATATAAAAATGCGTATTACTCTACTCCTTTACACACGCATTTCTAACTACATACATATTGTGTGCATTGTATATAAATGTATATATTCTTGTATCTGACCGCTTCTTGGTACCAAGAAAGAAGGGTTGCAACACTGAACAAAATGGCAGCTACCCCACACAAAATGGTGGCAGTTACCTGCCAGGAGGTGAACAGAGCTGCAGAGAGTGAGAGGAAGTGGTGGTTAGAAGAAAAAGACCCAGGAAGTCCATTGCACCTGTTTGGACCCACTCACAGTGGATATGTTATGTGCTGGACAAATGCATAAATCTGAACTTAGTATTAAAGGTTTGATACTAAAAGCATTCAAAGTCCTCTTCTGCATTTGCCTGCTCACCACCCACGCTGAAACAGTGAGAGGACCTCGTGAATACTGCCACATTAAGGGAAGTGTGCCAACCAGCACTGCCCTGCTGCTGACAGCAGTGTTGGGTACCTGCCCTGCTCTAGGCATGGGCTTTAGCCCTGTGTGCTCCAGTGAACATCAGGGGTTAGTGGGCTGGAAAAGAAGCTGCTCCCACAACTGTGTTGAGTGCCCTTCCCACAGCAGGAACCTCCTGTCAGAGGAAGATGGTGTACCTGATTACCAAGGTACGTAAGGTCAGTGCTGCAAAACGGGTTCAGTCCAGGTTTTTTGTCTCGGTCCCAGAGATGCGAGAGACTGCTCCCTGGATGAACTTGTCCATCCACCTGCTCGCACTAACAGAGGGACACTGCAGCCTTTGCAAACCAGACCCTACCTTAAACTCCAGGCATTTACTGATTTTCTTATGTGTGTTTACTGAGAATTGTGAAAACATTTCAGTGCTGTGGAAAAAACAGGGCCCTGTACACTGCGTAGCAGTGCTTGATATTACCCAAGATGGTGAGATCTCCCCCAAGTTTCCACTGCTCTTCAGCTGTCTGCACAGGGCTAAGGAGCATACAAAGTGTAACTAAATCATTGTGAGCAAGTAATTGTCTGTGTTTGTTCCCCGTTTTAGGCTTGGTCTCCAAGCAAGAGCATGCTGCACAGCTGAGGGACTTGCACAAAGAGATGTATTCCCAGAGTTCAGTAGAGCAAGACAGCTCACCAAGCTGCCCCTGCCTAGCCCTAATTATCCCAGCCAGCAGACCATGGTTCAGGCGAGGCTAAAGGCAAGCTTTCCCAGTTCTGTGTCTCACCAACAGCTGAGAAATGTCCAGGAACACTCTCCTGAACTGCCTCTCAGCTGTTGAGGTTTGCATACTGCAAGCATCCTCTGCAGTCCGCCTGGGTTACTCTCCATCTCATGCTCATCTTCTAGGAAAGCACTGGGAAGAGGAGGTGAAAGTGCTAAGCTTCTGCTCCATGCCCAGGGCTTCAATGCCATAACTGTGTAGGCATGCCTAGAAGAAACAGAAACAATTACTGCACTGCCTGGTGTGACTCACAAAGAAGCAGCTCTATTCCCATTAGCGGTCCAGGTTTTATCTCCTCATGTTTATCAGGACAGCAAATTTCAGAAGAGTTGCTAGTATCCTGTGGCCCCCAAAGAGGCTGCCAGCTCCTGCCTTACGGGGCTGTCACCAGTTCAGGGACCTCTTTGCCCCCCCACCACACACATGCAGGAGAGTCATGTTCTGAGGAGTCAAGAAGAGGCTCCATGTGTTGGGGACAATAATGGAGTGACTGACCACAGCTGTTGCAAAGGAAGCCAAACTTATTTGAATACTAAAGGAACCAGAGGATGTCTTTATTTCAGACAGACTGGCTGAATCAGCTCGGCTCAAAGAATGACCTTAAGCAGATCAGTACAGCCCTAACTAGTGTTACTGTTAAAATATTACAGCTTGTGAGCTTGTGCATGCATTAGCTCTGTTTAATACTATCACCATATGATTTCTGTAACTGCAACAGGTATTTCACTTATTTTGCACTTTTCTGTAGAGCCATATAATTCTCTTAGCACAGGACTTGCCTGCTGTGGCTCTATCTACCTGGTGCAAACACCACAAACTCAGGCAAGCAACAGGAGCTGACCTACTTGTCTTGCCAGAAGAACCTCTCTCCACAGTGGTTGTACCTTCAAGTTCCATGTATGTATGGCTCACTTCACCAGACCCAGAAAGTGAGAAAGGAATAAAGAACTTCCCCACCATGGTGCCTGTTGGACAGGTCTCTTTAGCTGCATGTGTTTGCAGCTTGGCTCTACTCCTCATCATGGTAAATTTGAAAGTATAAGAGTTCTGTGATTTAAATGATCTATGTCAAGCACTTAGCAAGTGAAGGCTCAGCTCTGTACTGACTTTACAAGGCCTCAGGCTGGGGGCTATGAAGCCTGCTCTGTGTGAACTTTTCTTGGCCTGCCTGCAAATGTATTTGTTTTTGCTGCGACAACTAGATGTATATGCTTGATACGGCTACTTGTTTTATCTTTCCTTATCTTTGTCCAGTGACCATCCATAATTTATAAACAGAACAGTTGGAACCACTTGTTCTATGTCAAATGAGATATTCGCAGCACTAGCGCAATGATTTCATGAGAGAAGTACAGGCCTGGCGTGATACTGAACCACTTGAGAAGTTACAGCAAGAAGCATAGGGTACAGGCAGGAGGTGGGAAGAGATACGACACAGAGTTCTCATTACAGATGCCATGGCAATAAACTCAAGCAGACCAGCATAGGGAGTGTGTATGTGCCTTATTGCAACAGTAAGTACAAAAATGCCAAAAGCAATGAACAAAGGACCTCTGTAAAGAGAGAGCTCCAGGCTTCAGCTGACTGCAGCCCACAATTAGGAACAGCCAGTGTTGTGACAATTAACATATTCTATAGACCAGTAATGAGATTCACAACTGTACTGTAATTCCACAGTATAGTGAAAATGCAATAGTCTGCAAAACGTAATGTATATTTATACTGTGATTACTGTATCACCCTACTAAATGAACTCCCCTGAAAATGCAAATAGTCTCAAAGAAATAAACTCTGCATTAAACACTGGCCCATCTTAAAAAGCCTGGTCAGAGAATACTGGACTTTTGACAGGTTGCTCTGGACCCTGGAGGCTGTCACGGCTTGTGGCTGTCACCAAGTCTTTGTGGCAGGCATCACTGAGAGCATTTTGCAGGCACACTTGAAGTAAGGTTAAGCATTCCCACCTCAGCATGTGCCCTTTTAGTCTCCCTCTGACTTGTAGTTTTCCCTTCCCCTTTCAGTCTCTTCTCTGGCTTGGCTTTGGCAGCCCTCCATCTATTCACAATCAGGCAGCTTGACCTGATGATGCCTCCAGTCTGGTCCTCAGAAGTGGACATCTGCAGAAGAGAGAATGCTGCTGCAGGTGAGCTGCAGGATGGCAGGGCACCCTGATGGCAGGATGGTGAGGGTCTTTCCATTGCTGGCAATGAGTAATGGAGCAGACTTCATAAAGCCTGATGGCATATGGCTGGTGACCATCTTCTGCCCCTCTGTGTGGGATGCCCATCAGCCACATGGAGTGCTGGAGGATACAACGGAAGCCAAAGCTCTGGGATTTAAAGATCTCAATTATGCCGCACTGCCTAAGGTGCCCACACAGATACTGTGCCTCTGGAGCTCCATAGCTGCCTGAGTACAGGCTAGGGCAGGCATAGCCACACCAAGAGGCTGCCATGGAGCCAGGGACACCTGTGCACCCACCAGACCCTCCTCGACACAGAGCGTGCCTGTGTTCTGGTTTTGTAGAGGCATCAATAGAGAGATCACAGAAGTAAATTCAGCTTTCAGTACTCAGAAATAGAGGGAATTAAGTGAGTTAATTTCAAACCTGTTTTCTCTGCGGAAGAAACTTAATGTCTTATGTCTAATGACTTAATTGTCATTACTTGGTCCGTCACTTCAAGCAGGCAACTTTAGCTGCTGCCTTGCAGCAGGACTGAGGTCAGAATATTGCCGCACAAGACTTGAAGAAATTCTGTAAGACTTTGTTTTGTGTTTTAGAAAGCAGGCATCCTTTACTGCAGTGCTGGGTGCATGTGCAAATTATTTCACAAAGGTGAGTGTGCCTCAAGTCTACAATAAACTTATGCCCATTTAGAATCATAGAATAGTTAGGGTTGGAAAGGACCTTAAGATCATATAGTTCCAACCCTCCTGCCATGGGCAGGGACACCTCACACTAAACCATATCACCCAAGGCTTCATCCAACCTGGTCTTGAACACTGCCAGGGATGGAGCATTCACAACTTCCTTGGGCAACCCATTCCAGTGTCTTACCATCCTTATAGTAAAAAACTTCTTTCTTATATCCAATCTAAACTTCCCCCATGTAAGTTTCAACCCATTACCCCAGCATCCCTATAGCCCCACTTCAGATACTGGAAGGCTGCTATGAGGTCTCCACGCAGCCTTCTCTTCTCCAGGCTGAACAGCCCCAACTTTCTCAGCCTGTCTTCATATGGGAGGTGCTCCAGCCCCTGATCATCCTCGTGGCCCTCCTCTGGACTTGTTCCAACAGTTCCATGTCCTTTTTATGTTGAGGACACCAAAACTGCACACAATACTCCAAGTGAGGTCTCACAAGAGCAGAGTAGAGGGGCAGGATCACCTCCTTCGACCTGCTGGTCACGCTCCTTTTGATGCAGCCCAGGATACAGTTGGCTTTCTGGGCTGTGAGTGCACACTGAAGCTGGCTCATGTTCAGTTTCTCATCAACCAACACCCCCAAGTCCTTCTCTGCAGGGCTGCCCTGAATTTCCTCTCTGCCCAACCTGTAGCTGTGCCTGGGATTGCTCTGACCCCGCTGTAGGACCTTGCACTTGTCATGGTTAAACTTCATGAGGTTGGCATCAGCCCACCTCACAAGTGTGTCAAGGTCCCTCTGAATGGCATTCCTTCCCTCTAGCATATCAACAGAACCACACACCTTGGTGTCATCAGCAAACTTGCTGAGGGCGCACCCAGTCCCATTGTCCATGTCACTGACAAAGATGTTAAACAAGACTGATCCCAGCACCGATCCCTGAGGGACACCACTCGTTACTGTCTCCAGATGGACACTGAACCGTTGACCACAACTCTTTGCATGTGCCCATCCACCCAGCTCTTTCTCCACTGAGTGGTCCACCTATCAAATTGATGTCTCTCCAATTTAGAAACAAGGATGTCGTGTGGGACAGTGTCAAACACTTTGCACAAGTCCAGGTAGATGACATCAATTGCTCCCCCCCATCAATTGCTCTGTAGCCCCGTCATAGAAGGCCAACAAATTGGTCAGGCAGGATTTCCCCTCAGTGAAGCCACGTTGGCTGTCACCGAGCACCTTGTTGTTGTTCATGTGCCTTAGCATACCTTCCAGGAGAATCTGCTCCAAGATTGTTCAAGGCCAGGTTGGACAAAGGCTTGGGTGACATGGTTTAGTGTGAGGTGTCCCTGCCCATGGCAGGGGGGTTGGAACTAGATGATCTTAATGTCTTTTCCAACCCTAACTAGTCTATGATTCTATGATTTTGCCAGGCACAGAGGTGAGACTGACTGGTCTGTAATTCCCTGGGTCATCCATTTTCCCCTTCTTGAAAATGGGGGTTATATTTCCCTTTTTCCAGTCATCAGGAACTTCACCTGTCTGCCATGATTTTTCAAATATTATGGCCAGTGGCTTTGCAACTTCATTCACCAGCTCCTTCAGGACCCACAGATGGATTACATCAGGTCCCATGGACTTGTGTACATTCACGTTCTTAAGATGGTCTCAAACCAGATCCTCTCTTACAGTGGGCCCAAGGTCTTCATTTTCACAGTCCCTGTGTCTGACTTCCAAGACTCGGGTGGTGTGGTCAGAGCCTTTGCCAGTGAAGACCGAGGCAAAGAAGTCATTGAGAACCTCAGCCTTCTCCAAATCCAGGGTAGCCAGTTCTCCTGACAGCTTCTGGAAGGGGCTGACATTGTTCCTGGTCTGTCTTATTTGCAATGTAACTATAGAAACCCTTCCTGTTACCTTTCACATCCCTACCCAAGTTTAAATCTAACTGGGCTTTAGCTTTCCTAACCTGGTCCCTAGCTTCCCAGACAACATCCCTGTGTTCTTCCCAGGCTGCCTGTGCTTGCTTCCACCTTTTCTAAGCTTCTTTTCTCCCTCTTAGTTTCCTCAGCAGCTCCTTATCCATCCAAGGAGGTCTCCTGGCCCTCCTGCTGCACTTACTAAAATTTTCATAAGAGGAGCTGCACACACACTGCTGCACCTTCAGGTTTTATTCCAGCTCTGAAGCATTGCAGTGCAGCCAGGAGGGTGTTCCTGCTCTTCCCATGGGTGAGGAAATGATGTTCTCCCACCCACCCCCTGTACCAGCACCAAGAAACCTGGACAGGCAGGCAGTGACTACCAGAAACAAGGGATTTACATTTACAGGTAGAAAACCCCTCCCACAACTCCTAAAAAAAAAAAAAGAAAAAGTGTATTTTAGGGTCTACAACTGAAGTTTCTTTGGGAAGTGAACAATCTGTGCTGTGAGGATGATCCGGGGTACCTCCTGTTGCTATTTTACCCCCCAACAAAAAGATTAGAATAAAATAAAAAATAAAAGTATTAGAAGAAAATAAAGTTGTCCAGATGAGTTCTTCAGCTACCCGTCACCTGGTCCCTGCCCTTTACAGCCTTTTTGGGAAATGTTTCACATACTCATTAGATTTCCTACAACTAATTGTAGTATTTGCATTTTTAATTACACATGTGCTTTCTGAGTGGTGGTCTCAAGGGATTTCTGATTGTGACGGATAGCCTTCCTTCGGTGTCCACTGACTGACCTGTGCTTGGCCATGTGCAAAAGACGAGTTGCTTAACAGTTGTATCCGTGGTTTAGGTCAGTTTGCTCCGATTTGTTCCTCATCTTGAATAACCGGCTCAGTCTGCCTTGGTCACTCCTTTCTTATCTTCACACCCGGTTGTCTACGGAGGAGTGAACCTCCCCATTTGTCACGCTTACTCCTGCCTTATCTCCAAAGGCTACCCTTGCTTTATACACACCCCAAGGCGGCATCAGACCTCCTTGCTCTCAACGGAGCGATCCCAAGTTACAACTCAGAATTTAGCTCATAGGAAAGCACGCCGACACCGAGCCGGGGAGCTGCCCGCCACCCCACCCGGTGCCCCTCCACACTCACAATGGCTCCCGCCACCTCATCCCCCCGGCCCCTGTCCGGCCAGCTTGCCGCAGCACAGACTGCTGTGCCAGCGGTACATGCGCCGCCGGCTGGCTGGGGCCTGGCGGCGAGGGGCGGCGCATGCGCAGGGGGCGAGGTGGGCGGTTGGAGGCGGGCGGGCGGTGCTGGGCGGGGTCGGAAAAGCTGTGGGTGTTGGTGTTGCTCTCGTCGCTCGCCAGAGAGCGGAGGTGGCGGCGGTCCTCTTGGCTGCGGCCCGCGGAGGCTGCGACGAGGCGTTGGTTGGTGTCTGAGAGCCGCCGGGGTGAGGTGGTGGTAAGGAAACAGGGCTTAAGCTGTCCCATGCTGGGGGGAGAGGCAGTGAGGAGGGCTGGCTTTGCCTGTCAGACAGAGGGAGGCTGCTGCTCCTCAATGGCTCCCTTGTGAGAGAGAAAGTGTCCCGGCTTCAGTGGGTTAGTGACTGCTTTGTGCCTTCCGAGGGGACTTGTGTTCCAGAGGGTTGTGTTTGTAGCCTTTTAGGAGTATAACTATTAGGGAGTTCATTCTTGTCAGCAAGAAAACTGCCCTCGCTTCCTTTTCTGTCTGTTACACGGAGCAATGATCTGCAGCACGGAGGCCTTTCTGGTCATCTGCTTTAACATACCGAAAAAACTCTAAGATCTGGTGCCGGAACGGACTGGTTGGATGTGCCCTGCATTGTTGGTAGAGACTGCCTGGACAGTTTCCACTTCAGTGTCCTCTGGCTGGAGGCAGCCAGCTGCTGGGTGAGAGTCGTGGCTGCTGAATGATCTAACCTTACATCAGCTGGCCACAAAAACGTGCAAAAAGGCTTTATGAGCCACTCCGAGCTGTGAAGGTTTCTGCTAATGTATTAGTGACTTACTGTCACCATTACTGCACTGCAAGCGTTCTGCGTTACTGCTAGCTGTAGGAATGGGAAAGTCATTCAGGTGTAAGCTGAAGACTGCATTCAGTTTAACCTTTGTACCGTAATATATTCATCTCGTTTAACTGAGTGAATTGCCATCATGACTGCTCCTTGTTATGTAATTTAGGAGGATATATTTTATGGTATCCTGTTTGCTCTTTATGATCTAACTCAGTTCTTCAGTATTAGTGTACTACAAAGCTATCTGATCGTGGGTTGATGTTGTCCTCCCATGTTTGTACCCTCTTTTTTAATTAATGTTTCTTCTCTTGAATCAACTTTTTAAATTGCCTTCCCAGGTTATTATATGTTTTCTTCATGGTAACTTTTGCCCAGCTGTAATGTCTATTGTGTTAAATTCTTCTGAGCAATTAATTTTGAGTAGTTCAGGTAGGACTTTCAAGAGCAGTATTAAGTAAGAATTTAGGTATATTACGTAAATGAAAGACAAGAGAAAAAGGCCCCCAAACTTGTTCTAATTGAATTTTCCATGTCTCTTGTATGTCTCCAGCTTGGAACACAACTGCAGACAAAACTGCATTTTTGGTTTGCTTGTCAGTATTCAAGTGTCTGTGTTTTTAACATGATCAAAACTTTAAACCAGTTATGCATTTATTCAGCAGATTATGTCACATGACACTGAATGGATATGGGCTTCCTGGGTCTTTCTCTTCTGGCAGGTGACCACCAGTTCCTCTCACTCTTTGCAGCTCTGTTCACCAGCAGATAAGTTTCTAAAAGGAAGAGGGAAGAATCCATATACTCAGCATAGATTCTGCCCACTGCTGTCTGGACGTGTGCAAGTACGTGTGTTCAGTGTGTGCTTCTCCTCCTGGGTGCAGTAACAGTATGGGCTATAGTTAAGCAAGGGATGCTGTGAAACTAGCTATGGTAAAGGTTGTTCCAAAGTCAGTCAGTGAAACACGCAGCACCAGGACGGCAAAAATTGCTGAGTCAATGTAACATGCATGTGTAAATACACGTATTGCAGTGCTTGGTGTACAGGTGTAGGTATGTGGGTGTACCTGTGGGGGAGACACATGTACACACACACAGATATGGTCAGGTTAGTAAAGTCCTATGTGTCCGTGAAGTAAAATTGCTCACGAAACAGTGAAGAATAGGACTTAATGCTATGCCTACTTGCCTGGCACCTGAGCTGGGCTCTTTTGAGGTTGGATGCAGGAAGGCAGAGGCACTGTTACTGTATATGTATGTACTGAAACGTGTGGAATAGGTCTGAAATGGTTGGGACTGGAACTTCTATTCTTTTTGAACTTTGTATGTTGCCCAGGGTGATTTTGCTTTAAAAAAGGGAGGCAGATGGGAGACAGATTCATCAGCAGGGAGCAGCAGAGGCTAACTTTATGTGGAGTGTAGCATAGCAGTCCTGCATTTCTAGGCAGCTCTCTGCTGCTGCTGCCATTTGGAGTGGCAGTTTCTGGCCTTCATGTGCTTGGTGTCTGTGCTAGAGAGGCTTGAGGAGAGCAAGGTCACCTTGTCCTGATCCACTGATTCTTCTCATGTTGAACACTAGCTGCTGGAGTGTTCAGAAGAGGTGAAGATGATGTGTTTCAGGCACATGAGCATATTCAGTGTCTGAGAGCTGTCAGGCTTAGGTCCGCAGTTGTGGTGGGGAGGTTTCTCTGTTGGAACTGTCCCTGTGATGAGTGAGTGTCTGTGAGAGGAGCACCTGCCCAGGACCACAGAGGCTGCCTGCAGCACTCCAGCTCCCCAACATTCCGTGAGCATAGCTGGCAGGCCCTGGAGAAGCACTGAGTGTGCACACACCTGTGAGCTAGCACCTGCTTTGAAACCGCCTCCTGCCATGTGCTGCCTGACTTTCCCAGGCAGAAGCCCTTGCTGGCACATAAATCTTCTGAAGCATCCCGCCAGCTCCCTGTCGGCCTGTGGCACTGTGGAAGGTGCTGTCAGAGATGAAGCAGCAGGCTGCCTGCACCTTTGCCATGGTGATGGGCATTTCTCAGGATGGGGCAGTGTCAGCACTGGCTCTGCAGCACTCTTGCTGTGTGCAGCCCCACTTCTCGGCAGTGGGTTTCACTTCTGTTGGGTTTTCTCTTTGAAGAGACATCTGTGGAGGTGAGGCATCATGCACCTGTGGTAAGATGTGGCATGGCCTGTGTGCATGTGGTTTCCATGGCAGAGCTGACATGCCCCCGTGGTCACTGGTGCAGGCATGCTGGCTCGTGTGAGAGAAGAGCTCACCACCAGTTTGTGGTGGTGAGCCACCCGGCATCAATGTGGGGCACCAGTGGAGGGAGCTGGGCACCAGGATGGCGTAGTGGATCTCTGCCCCACTTCTGGTGGCAGTCCTGGCCCTGCAGGCAGTGAGGTTGGTTAGTTGCCTTGTAGCCCTGCTCCCCTTCTGGCCACGTGGTCGTTTTGACTGGCCAGCAGGGCCATCCCATGCACAGGGACTGGTGCTCTTTCAGCTGCTTTTTCCCCCCATGGCATGCCTCATATATCTCATCTCACCCTATGCTTGCATGGCAAGACCAGGATTCTTCAAGTCTACCCCAGAAGTATCAAAGCCTGCAAAGATGAGCCAGTGAACTGCTGAACCCTTGCTTGTCTGGGGAGGGAGGTTGTATAGTAAAAGCCAATATTTTTAGCCTGTCTAAAAATGCCTCATTTTTTGCCTCTTGAGGTGGAGAGACCTATAGGTGAAGATGCAGGAGCCTGAGCTTATTGCAAAAACACTGCGAGCTGTTCTTCATCCCTTTAAAAGTGGCGTACCTTTGTCAGAGCTTCAGGGTGAATACAAATCCCTGACTGGCGAGTGGATTCCCTTCAGGAACCTAGGATATGGCACGTTGGAAGGCTACTTGGAGAGCATCCCAGGAGTGGTCAGAATGGAAGGGAGCAAAATGGGAGAGGTAAGAATCAGTTACAGTTCAGAACTGGCTTTTGTGTGTGTAAAGTGTGCATGGTTCATAACTTCTGCTCGTGCCATTTCTGGAAAAAAGTACGGTGGCATGTGTGTGGTGCACCCATCTTAGGAAAAGTGAAAGCTGTGGCATAGACCAGGTGCCTCTTATTTTCCTGCTTCTTTATGCCAGCCATGAAGTTGTGTTTGCAGAAGGTGGAAAGTTGCAAGGCATTTCCTGGAGACATGAATTCTTGTCGGAAAGATGGTTTTGGGATACTGGCGAACTCTAGTACCTCTCTCAGCATTTCTAATTCTGGAGGGGATGTTGATGGATTGTTCTGGGATGTGAAAAGTTAACTTGTATGTCTTGATCAGCTCTTCAGGGTGGGGTTTAGCATCACCTTTTTCTTACCGTGAAATTGCTGTGAGTACATTTTATGAGCCTGACAGCTCTTGCTTTGGTTTTAGCAGTCTTGTTTGTCATGAGTTTCAGTGCCACAGAACTGAAGACTTGCCAGCGTGAGGAAGAGCCCATGCAAGAGAAGTGCCTTGTTTTAAGAGTTGCAATGCTGCAGCTTAGCAAATGTGCAAGGGACAAGGAGTCAGTGCAGAGGTTAAGGAGAAGGCGGAGGATTGCTCAGCAGAGTATTAGTGCGGGGGAGAGTGTTCTCTTATTTGTTGGCCTTACTGCTGTAGCCTATATCTCCTTGTGGCTGCCAGCTTGGAAGCAGCTTGCCAGGACCATGTTCTTCCTTGTCCAGTAGCAGTTTAGTTCCTGGTTGTGAGTCAAAGGCATTCTCTTGATGGTTGGTGTAGCTGTGTGTCCTGTAGATAATCTCTCTGAGAGCTTGGAGCCTCTCCGTCACTGGAACCATGTGTGGGTTCCTGAAGTCTATGTAGACCACGAGAAAGGAGAAAGCTAGCAGATATTTGGCACAATGTATGACTGTCACAGCAGGTCTGAAGAGGCAGGACTTAAGGCTGAGATCCCCTACTGGCTCAGCTGGATTGGGGTGGCTTTTGGGAACTCAGAACTAGGACTTCTGGTTAGCTGTGAGGAGTGTGATGAGAGGTGTCCTCGGTTTTGTGCTGACGTCTGGAAGTGTGGCTGCTTTTAAGCAAGAGATTCCCATGCTGCATTTCTACAACTGTCAAAATTTGCCCTTTTGCAGCAGGTATGAAAGTTTGGGGTTCTTTTTCACTTGTCAGCTGCAGCTACACCAGTAACATGAGTGCAGATATCTCTGGGGGTGTTTATGATGCTGCAATTTTATGCTTCCTTGTGCTGGTTCTGGCAGGTAGCCATCTCTTTCCGTGGCCCTGGAGGGTGTAATCTGATATCCTATTGCCTTGAGAGCTTTGATTATCCTCTAATACAATGTGTACTGAGAACCTTGGATGGCGGTAGAGATGGTCTCTTGGATGTCAGTAAAGGTGGCAGTTTCTCTGTGGCAGGTATAAAGAGAGAGCAAAATGTGCCTTTAGGAGGTGGAAGAGGAGAGGGCTACTAAACAGGAGTTCTGAGGTAGCTGAAGATGGTTTGTTTCGGTTTAGCGGTGCTAACTATGCTCTGACTGAAGCAACTGAGGGCAATCACGCAGCAAACCTCTGGGGGGCAGGAGAGTCCTAAAGATATTTTTAGTGGTGGGTTTAGCAGTGCTAGGTTAACATTCGGAGTTGATGACCTTAAAGTTTTTTTCCAGTTTAGATGATTCTATGAAAGCATTGCTGTTTGGTGACCCTCCTGTTGCTGCTGTTCAGAGCCCGCTGGGTAGAAGCTTAGCCAAGAGCAGCAGTGTGGTTAGGCACTTGTGTGGGCTGGTAACTACCTGGGCTTTCCTTATTGCTAAGGCAGCCATCCAAAACATACCACAAAAAATACATTCAACAAGCAATCCTGTAAAATGGCTAGTAAATAATACAAACTGTTTCCAGAGTGCTACATGTTAGAGGCTTCTTGAAGGATATGTGGGAGATGGGTATTGCCTGATGCTGAAGAGTCTGGTTGTCTTGGGAAGGCAATGATATAAATTGTCCCCTGTTCTTCTTACTAGTGAATACTAATTTAGCCTTCTTGAATACAGGAAAGATGAACACTGACAATTATTCCTGTACACGATAGATATGTTGTCTAGTTTCCACAAATAATAAATATTAATTTCACTGTACAGAAAACACTGTAGGGAGTCTATAACTGAAACACTGCACCTGCAAGAGATGCTTGTGTCATTTCAAGGAACCCCGCTTTGCTTTGCTTCACAGTCAGTTAAAAGCAGCATACAGATGCACCTTTCTCTAAGAAAACTTTGTCTTCTGCTTGAACAACTAGGCCTCTGCAAAAAGAGGAGTTTGAAGACTGCTTTGCTCTGGTGCAAATGAATTCATCCACCTCACCTCTTTTTACATCTGAATTCCTTCGAACTCAAACCATCATTTTTGCTAAAGTCATTATGATGTGAAAACAATGGAAAAAAATGTTGAAAATAATTTACATTAGTGACAGGAAAAACCTGAAGTATACGAAAGTTGTTAAAATATGCATTTATGAAAGTGATAAACTGTTTATGAACCAAAAATATTTTATGTTGAGATCTTGAGAAAAGAGGAGGGCTGCAGGTAGTCCATCTTCATGGACGTGCAACCATGTTATAATCAGGGAAATGTCAGTTAGCCAGGAAATATGAGGAAAGGTCTCATACCCTTCTCTGGAAATGGGCACAGCTAGGCACCTCTCTGTTGTGACAGCTTACACAAGTGGTGTGCTGCTGTGGATAGATGGCTGCTGAGGAATGTTGGGCTGGAACAGAAGGGGAGGTGGCAGTTTCTGTGAGCCCCTCCAAATGTGAGAGCAATGGTGACAGAGCTCTGCCTTGGGATGGATGATGACACATCAAGAACTTGCAGCTTATGGGTAGTGGACAGACCAGTGTATGGGCAGCATGGTGTTCTTACACACACCCTTATCAGGAAGAAGTGGTAGATAAAGCAGATGATGCCTTCTTACAACAAGCCTCACATTTGCAAGCTTTGGTCCTCATGGACAACTTGAGCCACTGCCATACCTGCTGGAGGGATAAGACAGACAAGAATGAGCAATCCAGGATGTTTCTGGGGTGTGCTGATGACAATGTCCTGACACAAGTGAGGAGTTGATGAAGGCAGATGGTCTACTGGACCAGATTCCTACAAACAAGGAAGAAGTGCTTGGGAATGTAAAGACTGGGGACAGCCCTGGCTGCAGGGATTATGAGAATGTGATGTTCAGGAGCCTGAAAGGAGTAAAGCAAACAGCAGTATCAACAAGCCAGAACATCAGGAGAGCAGGCTTTTTTCTCTTCAGGAATCTGCTTGGAATTGTCATGGGATACAATCCTGGAGAGAACAGTGGTCCAGGAGAGGTAGGAAATTTTCAAAGATTGCCTCCTCCAATCTCAAGAATGGACCATCTCAACAGCTGGGGCTAGGGGAAAGCAAGGTTGCAGAAGGTACGCATGGATGAACAAGGAGTTCCTGGCTTACCTCAGCAATTAGAAGCTGGTGCACAAGAGGAAACAGAGTTGCGTGAGATGGAAGCAATGTAGAGATGCTGTCCAAACATTCAGGAATGTGATTAGGAAAACTAAAGCCTGTCTGGACCTGATTCTGGGAAGGAAAATGAAGGGCAGCAGGGAAGGTTTCTACAGGTTTCTATACATCAGCAAAAGGATGACTACGGAAAATGTATGTCTCCTGAGAAATGGCAACAGGGACCTGGTCTTAGAGGACATGGGGAAGGCTGAGGCAATGACTGCCTAGAAGATGAGCATGAGATGGAGAGTAACCCAGGCGGACTGCAGAGGATGCTTGCAGTATGCAAACCTCAACAGCTGAGAGGCAGTTCAGGAGAGTGTTCCTGGACATTTCTCAGCTGTTGGTGAGACACAGAACTGGGAAAGCTTGCCTTTAGCCTCGCCTGAACCATGGTCTGCTGGCTGGGATAATTAGGGCTAGGCAGGGGCAGCTTGGTGAGCTGTCTTGCTCTACTGAACTCTGGGAATACATCTCTTTGTGCAAGTCCCTCAGCTGTGCAGCATGCTCTTGCTTGGAGACCAAGCCTAAAACGGGGAACAAACACAGACAATTACTTGCTCACAATGATTTAGTTACACTTTGTATGCTCCTTAGCCCTGTGCAGACAGCTGAAGAGCAGTGGAAACTTGGGGGAGATCTCACCATCTTGGGTAATATCAAGCACTGCTACGCAGTGTACAGGGCCCTGTTTTTTCCACAGCACTGAAATGTTTTCACAATTCTCAGTAAACACACATAAGAAAATCAGTAAATGCCTGGAGTTTAAGGTAGGGTCTGGTTTGCAAAGGCTGCAGTGTCCCTCTGTTAGTGCGAGCAGGTGGATGGACAAGTTCATCCAGGGAGCAGTCTCTCGCATCTCTGGGACCGAGACAAAAAACCTGGACTGAACCCGTTTTGCAGCACTGACCTTACGTACCTTGGTAATCAGGTACACCATCTTCCTCTGACAGGAGGTTCCTGCTGTGGGAAGGGCACTCAACACAGTTGTGGGAGCAGCTTCTTTTCCAGCCCACTAACCCCTGATGTTCACTGGAGCACACAGGGCTAAAGCCCATGCCTAGAGCAGGGCAGGTACCCAACACTGCTGTCAGCAGCAGGGCAGTGCTGGTTGGCACACTTCCCTTAATGTGGCAGTATTCACGAGGTCCTCTCACTGTTTCAGCGTGGGTGGTGAGCAGGCAAATGCAGAAGAGGACTTTGAATGCTTTTAGTATCAAACCTTTAATACTAAGTTCAGATTTATGCATTTGTCCAGCACATAACATATCCACTGTGAGTGGGTCCAAACAGGTGCAATGGACTTCCTGGGTCTTTTTCTTCTAACCACCACTTCCTCTCACTCTCTGCAGCTCTGTTCACCTCCTGGCAGGTAACTGCCACCATTTTGTGTGGGGTAGCTGCCATTTTGTTCAGTGTTGCAACCCTTCTTTCTTGGTACCAAGAAGCGGTCAGATACAAGAATATATACATTTATATACAATGCACACAATATGTATGTAGTTAGAAATGCGTGTGTAAAGGAGTAGAGTAATACGCATTTTTATATATAGATGTGTTGATACATTCTTATAGAGGTATATAAACTAAATATTTATAACTGTAAAATGGGTGTAAAATATAGAGACCAGACTTTATTGAGGTAGTGGAATGGATAATTAAAAGTCTATAAAATGTAATTAAGAAAAGTAAAATGCAGGTTTTGGCCCTCCACTTTCATAGCTGCACAAAAAGTATTGACCTGTTGGGTCTGGGGAGCACCTAAAAGGTGGCACAGAGAAGCTGGGATGTGCCTGAGGACTACAAAACTCTCTGAGATGACCATAAAGAAGGCATAGGCATGTGCATGGAAACAACATCAAGACTGTCCTGTTAGACAACAATTACTGCAAGGCTTTGGGGACAGACCGCAATCCTGTGCCCTGAGGTATCAGAGCTGCTGCAGAAAGAGCAAGGGGATGGGTGTTGCAGAGCTTTTCAGCTCAGACCATGATTATTTTGGGGCCCAGAGCAGCAGACTGGCAGTGATAAAAGGGCTGGTGAAGCTTTTAGTTTTGAATAATGGAGATGATACTCTGCATTTTGCTAGGAGTCTCTTGGTGCGTATGGCCGTGTGGGATCTGAGAGATACAGAGCTACTGAGCAGGGCAAAAGGGCTGCATGGCAGACAAGTGTGGTCTGTACACAGGAGGGCCACACCAAGCCATGTCCCCTTGTCTGAGGATGTGCTCCAGGATCACACACACAGCATCTTCCTGTCGGTGGGGATCTTTAGACAAGAGTCTCAGATATGCAAGGCCTTTTCCTGTTGAAGCACATCCTGAAGGAGTGCACAGGGGCAGACACTGAGCAGGGATGGTGAGTGAAGTTGTGGACTGAAATGGGCTGTCACAGCCTGGGACTGCTCCTAGGCATCTGGAGCATCTCTGTGAATCACTGAGGCAGAAGAGGGGTTTTTGGCTGCCCAGGTGATATTGCATATCTGCTGTGTGCTGATTTGCATGCATTTAAGCACAGGCAAGGCAGCCCATTCAAGCTCTGACACCAGTGGCAGGCTTTTTGCATAGGCACAGCAGGTACGCCGTCTGATTCCTAAGCAGGAGCTCCTGAGGCGCAGAGCTGTCCCTCGCGGCCTCCCTCCTGTGTCTGTGTGTTGAGCCAACCCAGTGCAGATGCTGGTTGTGCAGACGCTGGGTGTACAGAGGAGAAGTTAGAAGAGGGGAAGGATGAGCACTGCCGGGGAGGCAAGAGTGTTGTCTTGTTGCTGGAGTTTGTCATCCCATATTTCCCGGGGCTGTTTGGATCAGCCTGAGAGACTGGGGAGAGCTCTGAAGCAAGTTGCGGCTGCTTAGCAGTCACTTGCTTTTTTCTTGGCACTTGCTTTCTCTGCTTTGGTTGTCCTGAGAGCGCTGCTGTCTGGTGCTGGCCAAGCGCCTGAGTTTCTCCTGTGCACAGCTGTCAAGCCTCGTGCCTGTGGGGTCCATGGTGATGAGGGTAACAGTGCTGTGCCTGAGGGCCCCTTCTTCAGCCTGTACCACCACCACTGAGCATGGCTGAGACCCACAGAGAGAGTCCCTGAGACCAGAGTCTCCCATTTTTCACTCAGGGCTTTTTGGGCGGTTGCCTGTGTTCCAAGAGTCCTGGAGGAGAATGCATCCAGCTGCCCCTGCAGGCTGTTAGCAGTTGAATGGCTCAAACGCTTGGGCTCCCATCTCCTCTGTGAGGTAAAGTGCACACTCTGTGTGTGTTCTGGGGGGTGTCAATGCAGGGTTCCTGCATCCATTCAAGGGATGTCCCGTGGCAGCAATGCTGGGCTGCGCCAAGGGGAGATCGACACAAGAGACCATGAAGGAGGCCAGGGAGGTGGCCGTGAGCTTGCCCAAGGTGGGGCTGTTGTTGGGGCCCGGCCCAGTGACTGTAGGACAGTCTGTGCAGCCAGGGGTACTGTGCTGTTTCTTGGGTCAGCGGGGCAGAGGCAGCTCCTCGGGGTCAGGGCAGTGTTGGGGCCCTGGTGAGCCTTTGCAGGAGGAGCAATGGCAGGGTGAAAGGCTGTGGCTCGCCAGTGTTGTCAAGCGAGATGTTCAGCCTGTGGGACGGGAGTGACAGAGCAGGCTGTTTGTTGGTGGGGCGCAAGCTCATGTGGGAAGGTGACAGCGGGGCTCTGCTGGCTGCTCTGCTGATCTCTGCTGCAAAAGGAGAGGGAGGTCTCTGAGTCTTTGTTGGCAGCTGAAGCCTTGGCTGTCAAGATCCAGCAGTTTGAGGCATGGGAGCGGCTGGAAAACCTTGTGCAAGCTGTGGATGAGCTTGGGCCTTACTGACTGTGTTCTGTCTGTCCGTTTCCTGCTCCCCCAGGTCATTTGCCATGCTGTTGCTTGCAGCGAGACCGAGCCAATTGCTCAGCTGGTGGCCCGGCAGAGGAGTTCCAAGAGGAAGACGGGACGGCAAGTGAACTGCCAGATGAGGCTGAAGAACACGTCTCCAGTCAAGCTGGCAGGTGAGCCGCAGGCAGCAGTGAAGGGCCCGCATTAGTGAAAGGGGCGTGCAGCTGCTGCAGCAGAAGTCTTCCCAGTGAGGCTGTGTCAGTGGTGCTGTTTGTATGTGGAACTGTGTGGTCCTGGTGAAGAGTTCCTGGGAGCAGGGAGTGTTGTTGATGAGGGCGCTTGCGTTTGCAAGCCCTGATCGGTAGGAAGCCCTTCTTGAGCAAGTAAGATGCTGCAGCAGTGTGTTCCCAGAGCCTCCGGGTCTTTCCCTCCCTGCTGTTGTGTTGCTGTCAGTGGCATCTCCCAGCATGAGGCCCAGACAAGGCGCATCTGCCTGTGAATGGGCAGCTTTGTTAGCAGCAACAGTTGGCTTCATAGTTTGTGTTCCCCTGTTCTTGTGTGTAAGGAGGGGTTTGCTTCCTTAGAGAAGGAAAGGGGTGGGAAAGAGCAGCCTGACCATGGGTCCCACCTGAAAGGTGAAAGGATGTGGCATCTCACAGTAAGTGTCTTTTCTGAGAGTGGAAGGGGGGATGGGTCTGTCATCTCTTTCCATGCTGCATTGCAGTGGTGGAGATTGCGAGTCACAGTGCTGAAGCAAGGAGATGGACTCTGAGCTGTGGTTGAGAGCATCCTTTCTAACTGTGTTGTGGAGAAGTATGGATTCTGTGGGGCGAGTTCCCTGCTGTGCTTGAAGTCTCTTTGGGTTGGGTGGAGGAGGGTGTGAACTCACAGTGACATCTGCAAACTCCTTAGGGAAGCCGAAAGGAACTTTGAGACAGCCCAGGTCTTTGAGTGTGCCAGAAGAAGGCAGCAAGAGGCCTGTTCCTCGCTTGCCACGAAGCAGAGGAGTGGCCGGTGGTGTGGTGAAACCCACTGTGGAGAGTGCCCGTCTTGCCTTGTCAGCAGCTGCTGGGAGCGGACCACCTAAGGAAATGCCCATGCAGAGACACGTCACTGTGGTCAACAGGTCAGTGTATGTGTGTGTGTGAGATGAAGTACGGTGGACTCTGGATGGTACCGTGCTGGCAGTGTGTTTTGGGACATGGGAATTGAGGCACCTGCCTTGCAGAAGTTGAAGTTTGACTGTGGGTCAGAAGCCAGGAGGGAGCGGGGTGCCCTTTGCCTTTTGGATGCTGCCGTAGCCATCCTGTGCTCTCGGCTGCTCCCGTGTCTTCTGGGGAGCAGCATGGCCAAAGGTGGCACTGCAAGGGAGGTGGGAGGTTGCTATTCCCCAGGCTAGGGGGGGCTGCTGAGGCCAGTGCAATGGAGCACGGGAGGAGGTTTGTGCGTAGTGACGGGCGATGCTGCGTGTTGAGGGTTGGGGCTGCCTGCAGGTGGCTGCTCTTTACCTCTCCACTTCTCAGTGGCAGCGTTGGTGCTTGGGACCCTTCTTGGGGTGCTGGAAGCCAGCAGCTGCCTGCCTGCATCTGGGTGAAAGAGGCGAGGGCTGGAGCTGCCGTTGTGCTGGGTTAGCAGTACATGCTGCTTTCAGCCCCTTTGATCCTCTCTAATCCGGGGGGCTTAGCCAGTGCTGCCCCATCAGCTCTCTGCTGTGTTGTTCTGGGCCGCCCAGGGCCATCAGCTGATGGTGGTGAGAAAGCCTTTGCTGCTCCCGCATTGTGGCTGCGCTGAGTGCACTGGAGCCGTGATTGTGGCAGTAATCCTGTGCCGGTCACTGGGCTGGGTTGTGAGCCAGCCTCCAGCTTTGCCTTGAATGGGAACCACGGTGGAGCTGTGCAGGGGCACTGAGCAGAGGGATGGATTAACCCTGTCGCGGTGCTGCTTGCTCTGGAACACCCCCAGAAAGCAGACTTGTCCTCTGCCTATGGCCTGCATGTGCCCTTTGTGAGCCAGAGCTCTGGGTGCCGGGGGGGGAGATGAGGATGTGCACAGAGCTCTCGTGGGAGCAGCAGCCACAGCAGGTTTTGGTTTATTGTTGGCTGGTAGCACTGCCTCATTTCCTCCTGCTGCTCCCCAAAGTGCCCTTTGCTGTGGCTGTTCTCTGTTGGTGGTGCTCTTTGGGCAGTTCCCGGTGGTGCTGATGCTGGTGGAGTTGGCTGGTGCCTTGGGGATGGGGAGCAGCTGTGGGGCTGCCAGGGGGATCTCTAGAGCAGGGTTGCTCTCGAGAGCAGGAGATGCTCCTTTGTCCGTGGGTGCTTGGACTGTGGTCGCAGCAGGTGCTCTTTGGACTTGCCCAGGCAAAACTGTGAAGGAGTTCAGAGGCGGGTGGTGTTGGCAGCCTGAGCCAGAGGCTGTGGAGCTGAGATGGGCGAGAGGGAAGCAGTGGCAGAGGGGAGGAAGCCAGAGGAGCCGGCAGTGGGCCTATGAAGAGTAGAGGGTTTGGAGGTAGAGGCCAGGAAAGAGAGATGTGATGCATGTAGCAGGTGTGAGGAGAGAGGGACCCAGGAGTATTCTGGAGGCGCCAGGTGGGCCTCTCTGTGTGCAGCACAGCTCTAATGATGTGAGTGTGGACCGAGCTGCCCCCCTTTTGTTGCTCCTGGGTGAGCTGGGTGAGGCTGTAGGGGAGCAACTTGTCAGGAGCTCTGTGGCCTCCTTGGCTGAGGAGGCTGCTGTGCAGAGGGGAGATGGGCCAAGCTGTCCAGCTGTGCAGGAGAGATTTGTTCCACAGGTCCTTCCACCTCAGCTCCCCTTTGAGCCAAGCACTGTGAGACTAACTGCTGAGATGGTGTTGATCCTGCCCCACTTACTTCCCCATATCTGAGCACCTTGGGGCCTCGCCCTTGGTCTGTTGAGGTCTTTGCTCCCCACTGGTGACTGCTAGGCTTGGCCCTGACTGAGACTTCAGAGGCTTTTTGGCAGCAACAGTCCTTGGTTAAGTTTGTGTCATGAGCATGTTTTCTTGCTGCTGCTGGAGAGGATGCCTTCTGCTGATAGCAATTTCTAGTAGCTGAGAAATTTGAGGCAGCTGAATGCTGGGGAGAAGTGTGTTCGGTAAGCCACTGTGTGGCTGTGTTCTATCCCATCTTTGGAGAGATAAGACCACTATGGTCTTTGTGAGCAAGCAGGGTGTCACAAGATTCTTGTCTGATTGCAAGGCTCAAAACTGATGATAACTGAGCTCGCTGGTAATGTATCACTGCTTTTTCCTTGGGGACTTGTTTAGCCACAGTAGGAAGCATAGGAAGGTAGCTCATGATGTTTCTTAATACTGAAAGTATCCCGAATCCAATTAGCTTTCACATTCACCATAAGAAAATCAGCAGTCCTCTGCTACAAGTTCCTTTCTGAGGTGTTCTAGATAGCATGGCTTGAAAAGGAACATTAGCCCTCTTCCTCACTGAAACCTTGCTGCAGTTGCTGCTGGTCTACCCTGCACTCATGCCATCCACATCATGAGCAGTAAAGTGGTATAAATGGTGTGTGGACACTGAGGACTAGAGCACAGCTGTTGGAATCCTACTGGAAAGCAGCAGTAGCAGGACAGTCTACATTAGCTAGCTCATGGGATTATTTTGTTTGCTAGGCAGTAGTAGACTCTTTTGAGTTTGCGTCCCTTAAGGGAACTTTCTTTTTGGGTACCTGTCTAGCTTAGAGTTGTCCATACTGGTAAATACATGTATAGGGAGGTGGGATCCTGGGTTTCTTATAGGGTCTGCATGACAGTCACATCACACTTTCTAAGAGGCGATTGTTATGCTGCTTTGTGTGGGGATCTGATTTGTGCCCAGGAGGTAGAGGGTTTTCCTGTGAGGCAGGTGGAAGAGTCTTTTCAGATACCCAAGAAGTGCAAGGTGTGAATGAATATTTGGGGTTTGTGTGGATGAGTTTTGTACTTTTTGAGTCTCACCCCATTTGTGTTTCATAAATGTGCTTGTTGTTGATCTTCTGCTCAGTATTTCTGGGCATGCTTCTCCTGCTTTGGAAAATGCTGTCCTGGGCAGTGGCTGTCATCACTGCTAAGGCAGTGGGACACAACACAGTTAAGAAGTATGATTTTTTGTGCAACTTATGCCCCATAGCTGATTGAGGAGCAGTAGTTTCTTCTTACAGGGAACAGTAAAAAAGCAAGGTAGACAAGTTCACAGCAACCTGCTATGCTTCTGTGGAGAGCTGTTCTTGAACATTTGCCACCCTGACTTCTCCACTGCAGTTCTTCCTTGAGTGTATCTTTGGCAGGTGCTTCGTCCTTGTCTTTGAACTCTTCTATCCAACTCTTGTTCCTTTACACTTGCAGTGTGTGTAATTATTCCACAGCATCTTGTTTCCCTTGCCATGTAGGTAATTATTCCATAGCTTACTGTTTCCAGAACTGTCATAGTGAGCTACACACTGCTGTGACTTCTTCATTGTCAGGAGCTAACTGTGCTTCATGGGCTCCCTGTATAAGCTACTTCTCTCTGAGGGAGCTCAAAAGAATGCCTGCAAATGTGAGATTTGTGTCTTTTCCATGGGTGACCACTTAAGAGGGGAATCTGTTGAACAGTGTAGCAATAGCATCCACAGAAAGACCTTGGGTTCCTGTGTAGTTTTAGGTGTTCCTCTGACTCCTGAAGCCAGATACCTTCAGAAGACTCTACCATGATGCCCAAGAAGGTGAGCATAGTCTTGTTTAACAGCAAGACTGGGATGCCATCCAGACTAACAACCAGCAAGTAAGGCTGAATGTATCAACTGTAAGATCATCAGCTGTTTTATTAGACCTAGGTGCTTCCCTTTTGCTAATGTCTCTTTACTATGTGTTTTGTTTCTTGCAATAATTGGGATAATAAGAAAAAATTAGAAACCACCTGTTGATCTGTCTTGTTACTGCTAGTCAACTTGTCTTCTAAGCCAGGACATTGTGAGTACTGATCTTGTGCAGGGAGCCTGCTAGAAGCTTGTGAAATAAATTTTATTTCATGTACAGGTCTTGGAAGCAAATGGAATGCTGTTCAGAGCCAGGAGAATGATTTAAAGCAATTTTATTTCCAATTGTAGGCCTGAGAAAAGACTAACTGTCCCACCACGGTTTCAAAAGGAGTTGCAAGTCCACCTGTCCAGAAGCTCTTCTGTAGATTCAAATGGTATGTTTGCCCATTAAAAAAATTTTTGTCACCTATTCACATTAGATTGGGTGCCATCCTAAGAAAAAAATCCATCTTGGTACTTAGGTTTGGGTGAGAAATCAAGTTCTGTGAGTGAACCTTCCCACTCTGGATCTTATGGTGCTGGGGAAAAGTGTGTTTTTACTTGTCTGCCTCTGTCTTCTAGGAAAATCTGCGTGTATTGAGTGTCAAAGCTAATCACAAAGCTTGTGTGAGTAGCTTGGAAACAGGAGGAATATGCTTAACTTCATGGCTGGGGTAGGGATCTGGTGTACGAGAGTGAAATCCTGGCTTTTAGCTGTAAGCAGCACATTTCTGGACCTACCTGTCCAGAAGATACTCTTCTGTGTGCCTGGTTCCCAGAAGTTGTGCAGTTGCTTTCTTTGAGACCTGTCAGGTTGATTTGTGAAGCTTCAAGTCTGGTAGCAATTATATGCCTCAAAAGAGAGGAGAGGAGTACTGATGAGGGAGCAGTGATACGAACCTCCATCTGGGATAATGACTGCCCTCCTCCTACGCACAATGTTATACAGCTCTCCAAAGTAGCTGAATAGTTTCTGTCTCTTTCCTTGCTCCGCTGGCAGGTTTCCTTGGATGCAGTAGCACAGGAGGTCTGGGTCCCGGGTTCAAACTTTTCTTCTGACATCTTAGAATGAAAGCCAGGCCTTTGGTCTGTTTTGTATCTCTGTCTGCATTTAGAACAACATCCTTGGATATTTGCCTGTGTCTTTGCTGTGCTTGTACTCATAATGATATTATCTTAATTCCCTCTTGGGGTGATGTCTCAGTGTAGTCTCTCAGCAACAGCATAAATGAGAGTTCTGTAACCTCTTCCAGGATCCCATCAGAAGAAAATAACTGAAAATTCAGCTTCAGATCAATTACTAAGTGTCTTAGCTTTCCATGGCTCTTTCCAATAGAAAGTGACTGGGTGGGAAAGATGTGTTTTGGTGTTATGCTGGGAGCTCCCATTTTATTTTTAAGTAGGTAGGTAATCATCTGTATTTCTCTCTGCTGATGAGTCTGTGTTTACTTCAAGGCTGTATTTTTGTTTATCAGATAACTTGAATACATCTACTGTGGAGACACAAACTGTTGCCTCTGGCCCTTCTGCTGCTCCTGTCAATGAAGTTCAAGGTCGCATAAAGGAGATTCTGAGCAAGTGCAGCAGCGGTGTCTGGGTGTCAAAGGTGCCACAGATCTACCGGGAAACGTACTGGGAGGAGCTCAGCACAGCAGTGCTCCGTCAACTTGAGAACTGGCCTCATGTGTGCACAGTAAGTACTGGTAGTTTCTCCTTCCCACACCATTGTGTTTTGTGCTTTTCATTGTTAGTGGGTTTATCTCCTCTTAAATCTATAAGCTATCAGTAAATCCTGCATGAACGGTCTTATGTCTGTCTGCATATAGACTTTTCCATAGGTTTTTATCACATCTTAGGTCAAGGTTAGGGAATTTGCTGTGCAAGTTAAGCTTATGATATAATAATAGATGAAATGTGATAATGCTGAGGGGAGAGATTACAGCTCCAAAACCTCCTGGCCACCCCCACCCTGATGTCTGTTACCCCTTGATCATCAGAACTGTTTTTGTCCTTCATATTAGGAGCTGTTCTTTTACATCTTTTTCTGCATTTAGGGCATAATGCAACTTTGCATCAAGGCTTTGTTTAGCCTTATTTAACAGGACAGTAGTATCAATGAACACTTCATCAGCATCTGTCAAACTGTGGCAACAGAAGTATACTGAAGTAATGAGAGTATCTATCTTCTTGAAGTGACTTTTCATGGAGATAAAAATACTTGTAATATTACGTAATAACTTTAAATGCCAAAAGAATTTCACTGTGATTAAATAATTGCTCTTCAGCAATAACACCATTTGCATGTGTGTATGGTATTGTGCATGTGTATGGTATTCTAACGCATATATAAAATGTACCTGTGACACGTGACATCTTACTACTGATACCAGTAATGTGTGCAGACAGCAGTACTTTGTTTTGATGGTTGATGAGCAGTTCCTGTGTTATCCACAGAGCAGGCTATTATGTTTTCAGTTACTTCATGCAGCAAATTCTAGTCTTTTTTGTAGCTCATGTTGCAGACAAAATGTTGCTGTTAATCCAGAATCTTTGGTCTGTGTTCATTGTCCATTTGCTTATAATCTGTTGGGTGTACTTCTTCTTTCTAGCAAGCAAATAGTCATTTTAGTGCAAATAAGCAGTCCTTAAACCTGTGTAACCATTGTAATAGAGCAGGCACAGCGCAATAGTAATCAGAATGATCAAGTTGTCTTGGCACAGCCAGTCTTACTGTAGAGAGCTGTTAATGAGCCTGTAAGGGCCACCATCATTTTCTGACTTACGTAAACTGTAGTCATGGCTTTGGCATAGAGAAGTTTGAACAGGGACCCAGGCCTTCTCATATGAAGGCTATCATATGTCTCTTAAATAGAATCAGTGTTTATTCCAGGTTCAAACATATTGTCTGCAGGTGCACAGCTCTGTAGATCCTTTGAAATGCCAGAGAGCAGACTACTGATACTTTCAGTATCAGTAAAGATGCTTCCATAATTAATATTTGAATTATTTCTGTCTTGCTGGGTACTTACATGGGAGTGGCTGCCAGCCTCAGAACAGGAAAAATGCCTGGTGTTTCTCTCAGTACCTTCTTAACAAGACAGCATTGAATGCATGCTCATCAGTAGTAGCTTAGCTGCAAGCTAGCAGTCAGTAAACCTTGCAATATGCCTTTAGCATCGCCAAGCCAGTCATTTGAGGATTCTCCTTTGGATAGTCATGTCTTGAATAACTTGCATTCCTAAACTTTTCTCTGAAAGAAATTTAATTTTTTTACATCTGGGAAATTATAATTTCTGTGTTTAGGTTACAATCACAGACTTTTACTAGGTAGTCAGCTGGAGGGAGAGAGACTATTAGAGCAGATATATGAGAGTTGAGAGGAATGCAGACTTGTAAACAAACATGGGTTTTTTTGTGAGGATGTTTGGGTTTGTTTTTGTTTTGGAAGGCACAAATAACCCAAAAGTCATAAAAAATGTACTTTCATTACTGGCAACATATCTGGTGGTTCCCTTTGCAGTCTAATTATAAACTCCCTTACTGAACTGTATGTATGTTTAAGACTTTTTCCTTGTATGTGCTCAGCTTTTCTCTTTTTGATAACTTGAACTCTGAGTGATTCAGGTGATGGTGATTCAGATATGGCAATTCAGGAGAACACTAAATTCTACTTCTATTCTCAAAACATTTACTTGGATTTCCAGACTTCTTTTTGAAAAGCTTTTAGAGAATTGGGCAGTCCTGGTCCTGGGACATCAGGGAAGGTGCTTGAATGGATGGATTAAAAGATTGGCTAAAAGATTGGAAATGTAGCAAGACTAAAATGATTTAGCAATGCCTTCGGAAAGGCAGAAGTCAGGGCGGTATTCCAGCAGCAGGATACTTGGACAACTGCTGGTCAGGATTACACTAAATGAGTTGGTAAGGGGTACAAGTAGCAATTCAGCTGGCTGTTCAGGGTTGTGAAGATCAGGGCTTTCTGAAGAAGTATGAAACTTCCTATTACCAGATTGCTGGCTCATGAAATTGCAACTGAGACTTAACTGCAGTAATGGACAGGAGGAACTCTTTATGTTAAAGAAATGTTGGTTCTCTCCCCATCCACTCCCCATCTGAACTGTTAAGCTTTGGAAAAGAGAACTTAGCATTTATAATTTCATGAAAATGTTGGCTCAGTATGAAAAAGTGCAAATCATAAGAAGTACTTGAAAAATAATTGAATGGACCAATGAATGACCATCTAGGCCAACTGCATGACCACTTAATGGCCGACCAGAAGTTAAAGCCTAAGGGCATTGTCCAAATGCCTTTTAAACAGTGACAGGTTTGGGGCATCAACCACCTATTTAGGAAGCCCATTCCAGTGTTTAACCACCTTACCTATGAAGAAATGCATCCTAATGTTGCATCCGTTCTCCTCTATTCACAAATAGAAAGTCTAGAAAAGCATCTTTCTTAGTTGCCTTACTGAGTACTTGTAACAAGAAGTTGCCTTCCACAAACTTCAAGCATTTCCCCGAGTTTCTTGTCAAAGCAGTGTGGTATTCTCAGCTTATGTCTGGAAAGTAGAAGTCTCTTGTAAGAACAAGGGCTACTGATTCAGAGATTTCTCCTGATAGCACAAATGAATTATTCTACAGACAATCATCCTGGCTGGACAATCAGTAGTAGACAAGGCAGAATGACATCTGCTTTGTTTTCCATCCCCTTAATCCTCATAGAATCAAAATAGTTAGGGTTGGAAAGGACCTTAAGATCATCTAGTTCCAACCCTGCTGCCATGGTCAGGGACACCTCCACACTAAACCATGTCACACAAGCCTCTATCCAACCTGGCATTGAACAAAGCCAGGGATGGAGCATTCACAACCTCCTTGGGCAACCCATTCTAGTGCCTCACCACACTAACAGTAAAGAATTTCTTCCTTATACCCAATATAAGCTTCTCCTGTTTTAAGTTTGAACCTGTTACTGCTTGTCCTGTCACTACAGTCCCTAATGAAGAGTCCCTCCCCAGCATCTCCATAGCCCCCCTTCAAATACTAGAAGGCTGCTATGAGGTGTCCACGCTTCTCTCCAGGCTGAACAGCCCCAACTTTCTCAGCCTGTCTTCATACAGGAGGTGCTTCAGTCCCCTGATCATCCTCGTGGCCCTCCTCTGGACTTGTTCCAACAGTTCCATGTCCTTTTTATGTTGAGGACACCAGAACTGCACACAATGCTCCAAGTGAGGTCTCACGAGAGCAGAGTAGAGGGGCAGGATCACCTCCTTCGACCTGCTGGTCACGCTCCTTTTGATGCAGCCCAGGATACAGTTGGCTTTCTGGGCTGTGAGTGCACACTGAAGCCGGCTCATGTTCAGTTTCTCATCAACCAACACCCCCAAGTCCTTCTCTGCAGGGCTGCACTGCATCTCTGCTCTGCCCAACCTGTAGCTGTGCCTGGGATTGCTCTGACCCAGGTGTAGGACCTTGCACTTGTCATGGTTAAACTTCATGAGGTTGGCATCAGCCCACCTCACAAGTGTGTCAAGGTCCCTCTGAATGGCATTCCTTCCCTCTAGCATATCAACTGAACCACACAGCTTGGTGTCATCAGCAAACTTGCTGAGGGCGCACCCAGTCCCATTGTCCATGTCACTGACAAAGATGTTAAACAAGACTGATCCCAGCACCGATCCCTGAGGGACACCACTCGTTACTGTCTCCAGATGGACACTGAACCGTTGACCACAACTCTTTGCATGTGCCCATCCACCCAGCTCTTTCTCCACTGAGTGGTCCACCTATCAAATTGATGTCTCTCCAATTTAGAAACAAGGATGTCGTGTGGGACAGTGTCAAACACTTTGCACAAGTCCAGGTAGATGACATCAATTGCTCCCCCCCATCAATTGCTCTATAACCCCATCATAGAAGGCCACCAAATTGATCAGGCAGGATTTCCCCTCAGTGAAGCCACGCTGGCTGTCACCAAGCACCTTGTTGTTGTTCATGTGCCTTAGCATACCTTCCAGGAGAATCTGCTCCAAGATTGTTCAAGGCCAGGTTGGACAAAGGCTTGGGTGACATGGTTTAGTGTGAGGTGTCCCTGCCCATGGCAGGGGGGTTGGAACTAGATGATCTTAATGTCTTTTCCAACCCTAACTATTCTATGATTCTATGATTTTGCCAGGCACAGAGGTGAGACTGACTGGTCTGTAATTCCCTGGGTCATCCATTTTCCCCTTCTTGAAAATGGGGGTTATATTTCCCTTTTTCCAGTCATCAGGAACTTCACCTGTCTGCCATGATTTTTCAAATATTATGGCCAGTGGCTTTGCAACTTCACTCACCAGCTCCTTCAGGACCCACAGATGGATTTCATCAGGTCCCATGGACAAGACTGATCCCAACACCGATCCCTGAGGGACACCACTCACTACTGGTCTCTAGTTGGATATTGAGCCATTGACCACAACTCTTTGCATGTGCCCATCCAGACAGTTCTTTATCCACCGAGTGGTCCCTCTATCAAACTGATGTCTCTCCAATTTAGAGACAGGGATGTCATGCGGGACATTCTAAAGGCTTTTAACTACATCATTGCTAACTGTGAGGGCTGTTCAGTCAAACTTCTCCTTACATACTGTGCAACTCCTCCACCTCGCCTGCTCTGCCTGTCCCTCCTGAACAGCCCGTAGCCTTTCATCCCAGCCCCTATGGGACTCATTCCACCATGTCTCACTAATACCATTGTCATCATAGCTCTGGGAACTAGCCATCACTTCCAGTTCACCCCACTTGTTTGTCATATTGCTTGTGTTGGTGTATGAGCATTTCGGATGTCCTCCTGAGCCCTCCATGCTCCCAAGAGCAATGTAAATACTCCTGATAGCATGGCTACTGTTGGGCAATGCCATGACAACCCCTGGCTTACTTTCAGCTCTCCTGTTGGCATCCCCTTCCCTCAGTGATTCTGGTTTAAAGTCCTTTGTCAGTCCAGCCAGCTTATAGCCGAAGATACATTTCCCCTACTGGGACAGATGGATCCTGTCAAGCTCCATCATACCTTCTGCCTCAGAGCACAAGGTTATAAACCCTAAAGTTTTGGTAGAAACACCAGGCCTAGGGCCAGCTATCTATATCTTGGGCTTGTCTGTTTCTTCCAAAGTCATACTGGTACTAGGAAGATTGAGGAAAACACCTGGGCTCCTGATTTTTTTAGCATTCTTCCCAGGGCCCTGAAATCTCTTTTGATCAATGCTAGACTTCTTCTTGCAACATCAGTAATATCCACACGAAAGAGCAGGTGTGGATAACAGCCCGAAAGCTGTACTAAGCTACTCAAGTCATCTGGTGACATGTCTGATTTGGGCCCCAGGCAGGCAGCAGACTTCCCTGAAAAGACAGTCCAATATCTGTTCTTAAGAGAGAAGAAGAGGGCAAACACTGCACCACTGGAGAAACATGTCTAAATCGGGTGTACTCCTCCCATCTGTATTCAGAAAGTACACAAAGAAAAACTGAGAGATCAAGCAGGGTGAGATGGTGATTCAGAAGGTGATGGGTAAAGATAAGTAATGGATCCTGTATGGGCCACAATTAAGTTAAATTATTTAAGTGGGGAAAGATAGAGCTATGGGGTGTAAAATAATAGAGACCTGGGGAACGTAAATGGAGAATAATCATCATCTTTAATTCAAAAGAAATACTTTCACTGACAAATGGATGATCCCTGGCTTCAGTCACCAGAATCTTCTTCTTTCCAAAGAAACTGTCACTAACTGATAGTGCCTGAAGTATGGAGTATCCAGCATGGGAGGAAGAGGTATCATTACATTTGTCTTACCTGCTATGCTTTTTCCTAGGCACCTGCTGTTGTCAAAGAGGATGTCAAGCTAGGAACACCTATGTTCTGACCAAGTACAGCTCTTCTAATGTGCTGATTCGAGCTGCCTGTGTGTATTTATTCCACAGGTGATCGTTTCTGAACAGTCTTGGGGCTAACTTCCTTCTAATAGTAGCCTTTTAAATGCTTGTACATCAGTATGGGAAGACAACAAAATATGTCAGTCCCATGTTGTTTGTCAGGTGAATCTGTCTTCTATTATCTTTTTCTCCATTTGTCTTCCCAAGTTCTTTCTTGTAGTTAGAAGAAAGAGAAAATAAGAGGCAGACATCTTTTAAGTGGCAGAAAGAATGGATGCATTCTTCTAGTATTCATTTCTTGTAGTAATGGCTGTCTTGGTCCTTCTGATTTCTCAAATTGCTGGCAGAAAAATGAAACTCCCATTCTGAATTGGGAAATTCCAGTTATGCTGAAAGAAATATACTAGCTTTTCAGCAGTTCTAGAACAAAGACATTCTCTTTTATAAAGCATCCTACTGCCTCTGGCTGTCAATCAGCTTAGACATTATCTGATGTTATCAGAGGCCAGTTTCATCTCCAGTATTCCACTATTCCTCAGTCAGTTGTCTTAATGCTTTTTAATAAGCATATGACTAAAAAATATATAATACCTGAACATATTCTTTATCAGTCAGGGTCACCATGAGTAGCTTGCCCAGGGCTGTCTCCGGTTATGTTTTAAAACACTCTACAGCCTTTCTGGGCAACATATTCCAGTCCTGTTCCTGTCCTGTTCCAACTTCCCAGATGACAGGAGGTTTGGCTGAAGACAAGACTTTTAGTGTGTCCTTTTGGTATTTGGGGTAAGAAGTTAGCTGTTGTAGCTTCCCATGCAAAACAGCTGATTTTGTATCGGACTAGAAGCTGTAAAAGCTGAAGTGTGAAGGATAAGATTGGCAAAAACAGTGGGACTGGGAGTTCTAGTGGTCACCTCTGACAGAGAAAAGACAGCCAAATTTATAGATGCAAGATTCTGCTGATCAAGGCCAGGCATGCCTTCCTTGCTGGTTGGAGCTCCAGCTTGCTGGGAGTTGAACTTCAGGTACTCTTGAGAAAAGTCAGAAAGATGAGAGCTGCCTTCACACTGAAGCATTTGTCTAAGATACTTCAGCAAAATATGGCTGTATGCAGTCTGTATATGTATGCCATAGTAGCTAGTTTCTGTTCTGCATGTTTAAATCAGATCTGAAAGAGTTAATGCATCACATGTCTGGTGAATTATTCTTGCTGAATCAGAGTGATAGTTCTGATCAGTGTGTTCTAAAGCAGTTGTTGAAGACCCCTTTGATACCAAGAATCCTGAAGCCAGACTTCTTCTATTTGCCACATATGGTGATACTCTGTCATTGACATTCAAAACTAACTTCCACTATGTGTTTCCTTTCCCTACCTTGCTGAAGAATGGCAGAAAATAGCTGAATATGTTAGTTGTGAATGTAACAGCGAAAATGAAGGACAACTTTTCCGAGTAGAAACACTAATTTCAAGGAGTTGTCTTCTCTACCTCCTTCCTGGAAGATACTGATGCTGTAAGAGTTTTCAAGTGTATCTGCTCTTTCATCATCACTGTACACAGACAAGACT
Organism: Melopsittacus undulatus; assembly: GCF_012275295.1. Classification (NCBI taxonomy): domain Eukaryota; kingdom Metazoa; phylum Chordata; class Aves; order Psittaciformes; family Psittaculidae; genus Melopsittacus; species Melopsittacus undulatus. Next base: position 60,919,562 of record NC_047557.1, on the reverse strand, counting down.
TGTGGTTATGTTACTTGTTCTGGCATCACAGAGTGGATCTTCTCTTTTGATTATGTATATTAGTGTAGTGCTTTACTTGTACGTTGTCAGGCACACATATACAAAACTTTTGTTTTGACAACACACACAGGATCATGTCTGCCTTTGTCCTCTCCATATATGTATGCCAAAAAGAGAAAACTTGCTCTCTATTTGCATTCCACTGGATTTAATCAATTGCAGCGTCCGTATTTATCTTGGGAGCATTTTTTCACTTGAAGCTTTACTTCTTGGGTCTCCACATGTTTAAGAACTCATTTTGTTACTCAGGCCTAGAACAAATATGTTTTTCTTTTGTGTAGAACAACGTAAGTCTGTATTGGCTTGGTAATGCATTCTGACAGCTGTGGACTTTGCTTTACCCTCTCTAATGGAGAGGTGACAGTAGGCGTGTTGTGCTTGCAAAGCAGACATGCCAGCCGCACTAATGGGAAGTACCTTGCAGGCAAATCTATAAATCCAACTGGAAACCAAGTTGAGGTATTTGTACTAAAAAAGGGTGTCTGCTTTGAAGTACTGCTCACAAGTGAAACTGTTTGCTTCTAATTGAAAGTTTCTGTAGTGTTGCGCATCTTTGAAGGTGTCTTGGCCATAGCACAGTTTGGAGGAGTCTCTTGCATCTTGAACATTAACATCTATGGAAGAAACAGTGGCTTAATGATGTACATCTGAGCTTATTTGTACCTAAGCACAATGTACTGAAACCATATACTGAAATAGCATTTTGCTGTCTCTAAATGGTTTACCCAGTCAGCATCTACAATCTCTTCTAAACAGAGCTTCAGTGCCTAAAAAACCTCAGTGCTATTATTGGAATTAAGAGTCTTAAAGGTCTGTAAGGATCTTCTCTCTTTATTCTGCTGCTAGTTTTTAGCGTGTAAGGTTTAATACTCCTGTCAGCTAAAATTTATTCATCTCTGTTGCAGCACGAGTTAAAAAGAGCTATGTAAGAGAAAAGGTACATAAAGGTAGACCTCTGCTTGTTTCAGTATGAACTGTGATACATTCCAACATGGATTTCTCAAGCAGATTTTTGTCCTTATAATGCCAGTATTTTCTGAAGCTAAACATTTCCTTGGCTGGTCATTTAAACAAGTTCCTTCAGTCTTTTATATGGACACTTGGACATCCTTATCAGTTCTTCTGTATTTAGTATGTCATTACCTGCCAAGGAGTTCTGCCCTGATTTTTTCCTCTGGGCCACATGGTATACTTTGGTCTCTTGACTGTGTATCAAAGCACATGTAAGGCCTTGATAACTTTTTGTTTGTTTGTTTGTTTTTACCAAGCTCCATTGTCTGTGGTTCAGGAGGCACAGTAATATCACTTATACCACAGGGTACAAATGTAGGTTCTTCCTGTCATGAATCATTGAAGACTTTTTGGTCCTTCTAAATTGAATGGCCAGATATGTTTTGTCACCTTTATATCAAACTGATTAGCAGAGATGCTTGAGAACTTTGTGAATGTACATTGAAGTCCTTTATATGATTTGTTTATATTTTGTCCTATAGTAGATACATATCCTTTAGTAGATGGATGTCTGGAATGCACTATCTCTCCCCTCCCCCAGTTAAGAAGAATGTCTCCTTGGTTTAATGAGCTTACTTGGAAAAACTCAGTCTTAAAAGTCTGTGGACTCTTTTACATGAATTCAGGGAGTTGAGGGTTGTTAGATATGTTTGTTTGCTTTCTAATGTCTTATTCTTGCAGAAAATATTACTACTTTGGTTTTCATTAATAAAGAAGCATTCAGACATGCCACCATGAATACATGAGAATTCTCTAATGTGGTTAATTTTTTTTCATCTATGAAAACTGTTCCCTTTGTGTCAATTTTAGATAGCACACATGCTAATGTTCATGGCAGTTGACCAAGAGCTGTTGCCAAGAACCATTTGATAGTCTTCTTTTGCACCAGTAGACAGTGTAGTGAACAAGTGTATGGATGTGCACTTGTGTAGTAACACTTAGGTGGTTTTGCTGACTCTCTAAACTCAGATCATCATGTGGCAATTTGGGATGAGTGTGAAGAGATGCACATAGGAAAAACTATGTGGTTCTTGACACAATAATGACTTTCCCCTCTCCCATTTTTTTCCAATGTATTGTAACTAAATATACTTATCTCATTTGTGTTATCTTGATAATGAGTTGTGTATTATTCTTGTTATGTAAGATAATAGTCTTCTTTTTTTACACTTCCATTGCATGCTGCTAGGACAGAACAGCATAGAATGGCTTTAGCAACCTTTATAAAGTTCTGATGGGTATGGACATCAATATTGTAAGGTAAATGCTGCCCCTGAGCGGTAGCAAGTAATTCAGCTAGACAGTGTTTTGTTCAGTGGTCTGCCTCGGAAAAGGACTTTGGTGTGATGTACATCCAGGAGACTGATGAGAATTTTTTCTTCTGAGGAACATCAAGATGGAGCTACATAAACCTTAATAACTTTATTGCAGGACTTGTTTTTGCTTTGGAACCAATGTGGAAACACTGAGAGCTTTTGTTATCTCAATTCTATATAGATATTCGTGCTAAGCTACGGTTAGGTTGATCTAGCTTGAAACTGCATAGCTTAGGAATTTGAATTTATTGTAAGTTTATTTCTACTGTTCTCAAATGGTGCTTTTAAGTATGTAAAGAAGTTAAGGATGACTTCTGATCATGTGAAATGCCTATTGAACTTCACAAACAGTAGAAACATGGACTGGCAAAACACAGAGGCCTGGAGGGAGGGTACAGTTTAAAGTGGCCTAATCAAATTTATAACAAAATTTATTAGGAAATTTGTTCCTTAATTTCAGAACCATTTGAAAGAAAATAAATTCCTTGAGCATGTCAGTAGATAGGCTTTCAACACTGCCTGACAGGTGTCCTCTTATTTTGGAAGTATGCCATCAAACCCCCCCCTTTTCCTCAGGAAGCTGAGATGGAAACTTTCATTTATGATCTGCTTACCTGTATGGATGACCGGCACAGGGGGGTGCTAATGTGCAAAAAGACCTAAGTTTCTGGAGTGTGTCATAATCTTCTTGTCATTCTAGGAGAAAAGAGAGACAAGACGTCTTTGGAAGCAAGTCTTGAGTTGTGTTACATAGATCAGATACTTGCCCTGTACTGATGTGGTCATGTGCATTTGGTATCCTTCAAAATGGAGGTGAAAGCTTTGCAAGAAATACTACTCTGTAGTAACTACCTAAGCTTACTTTCCCCGTGGATACCCATTTCAAAGTCTGTGTTATAAAATATAACTAGCAAAATGGATTACAGTTAGGTATGCAACTGATTATTGATTATATTTTTTGTTTCTAAGGTGGAGAAAGTGCACAGAGGTGATCAGGTGGATGGGCTTCTTTATCCTGCTGAGAAAATAACACCGACAGCAAAAAGTGATACAGAGCAACACAAAGCATCTCAAAATGTTACTTCTTCAAAAGCAGACCCTTTGTTAAAACCAAGTATGGAGAGCACGCCTGCATCGCTTAGTAGTGACTTCAAGCAGAAAATTGTCAAAATTTTGCGGAAGTATTCTAGCGGTCTTTGGGCTAATGCACTTCCCAAATTGTACCAGGACACCTACCAAGTAAAATTTCCAGAAGACATTCTAAATAATCTAGAGCTGCTCTCAGATATATGTATAGTGGACTATGTATCTGAAGTCCCCAAAAAGGCCATCCTCTACGCAAAACCTCAAAGATTCATTGACGCAAATCTGAATGTCACTGAGAGAGTCCAGAGGCATGGTGGTATGAAAGCTACAGCTGAACAACAGTATGAAGAATCCAAGGACCATTATCCAGAAAACATAACTGTTCCTCCTTTAACGATTCCATCGGAAGGATCTGTGTCCATCATGGTGTTGGAACTCAAAAACACTAATGAGGTCCTAATTAGGCAAGTCACTTCAGAAACTCTATTTTTTTTTCTTCATTTATGAATTCACATATTAATATTGTGCAGGTCTGCTTAAGAGAACAGATGAACAGGAGGTTGCAGAACTTTATTTACTTATTTTGATAATGGAAATTAATCCTTTTGTTTGGGTGCTTAAATGAAAATTTTCTGTAACTTTTTCCCTGCTGATCTGATCTATCATTTGCTTGTCTGAGAATCAAAGCAGATTTGACTTGCCATTGGAGACTTATTAAAATAACCCTATTATAACACATAGTAGTATTCAGATATTGCTGCAATACTCATATTTTTTATTTCAGTAACTAACTTACTACTGACTAAGCATGACTTGAATATATTCAGATTACACTGCAGTTTTCACTTCTGGGGACAGATGAGCTTCCATCCAACAATAAACTACTAGTGATTTTTGGTTTGGTTGCTAATTAGCCCAGTCTTGGAGGACTGTATAAATGTAAGTTGTAGTGGCTGTCTTATGTTATTGTACTGTTTAAGGAAATGCTATGATAAGCTAATCACTGGGATAAAACACAGAAATCCTAGCAGTTCTTTAAAACTAAAAAAACCCAAGCAATCAAACAAGAAAATGTCCTACAAAGGTTTATTATAGAAGATACTCCTTTTTGAAAATCATTTACATTGGGCCTAATCTTAAAGAGTTCTATGTGTCACCTCAAAGATGAACTGAGCAACTGTGTGCTAATACACTATATTGACAATAGTCTGTTTTTTCCTGCTATTCTCTGCAGTTTCAGCTTTCATTAGGTAGTTTCAGTCATTTGGAGGTCCTGGTTAGGTTCAAAATAAGTATGTGTGGAGTTTAGTTACAGATCCTTTCACTATGAAACTAATACCCTGTTGTTTATTACTTGTTGACAGTATTCAACACACTGGCCTTGAGGCTAAAATTTAGATATCCTTTTTCTCTCTTGCTATGAGTAATGTATTGGAATACTCAACCTTGAACTTTCTTTATGTGCTGTTCCATTGTTCTAGTTCCCAGTGGTGATAATCTGTAGTGAAAATCCCCATATTTGGGAGTTATGAGAGACATTCTCATTTGAGAATGTTGCCATCTTCGTTCTAGCTGCTAACAGTATTCCTATTTTGTGCTTTTTCTCAGATAAGCTTTTTTTGTACATTGCTTATACATTGATTTTGTATACTGGTCTTAAAAAAAACATAATTTAGGGCAAGATTCCTCATCCATCATTAATATGTGTACTGTCTCTGGCTGGACGAGTCAATCATTTTAGCAGAGAAGACACAGCTGAAGTTTGTGAGTGAGCCTAAGCTTAAAAAAAAAGAAATCACAGGAAGAACTACATCAAAGAAAAGAGAGGCTTTATGTTGTTCCTGTGAGAGTTCTGTTTGAATTTAGTCAAAGATATGGAACATGATGAAGATTAATAGTGCCAGGAAAGACAGCCAATTTAAAACACATAGTTATCTATAGTTAGAGATACTGAAGTAGACATGATGCATATTGCATGTTTTGTATTGGGAAGAGCAGGAACAAATTATATGGGTATTAATTCTGCAAAACCTTTTCCTTCTTACTATACAACTTTTAATTCTGGCAGCATTGATGACTATCTCTATATGTGAAGTAACGAATCTTAGCTTTATTATGTTATTTTAAGGATGTTTCCACTAATTATGTGGGGAAATGCTTCAAGTCTTATGGATTAAAATACCATATGACACAGATCAGATGAGGTTGATTATGTTAAAATTTCTCTAAATCAGCAGTTCCCAAATTTTGAACCAAGATTCTTGGACAATATAAAAGTTTCTGAATTTGTCAGTGCTGTGTAGGTATGTTTTTGTGATTAGTGGTTTCTTGGCACTAGATACAGAAGTGACTCCTTAGGGTTATGTATGTACTACATGGTCATGTAGTACATGACTACGTAAATGACTACAAGGTCATTTATCTTCAAGATGAAACTATCCCTGAACTGAGTAGTTCACAAGAAAAGGTTCATGTGGATGTATAGGAAGGAAATAATGCATGGAGTCATCTTTCCTGTGCATGAAAGGTCCTGATGGTGACCTGCAGTCACCTTCTCGTGATCTGCACAAGAACAGTGTAGCTGTTTTTTTGTAGGATCAGTAAACTCAAGATTGTTCTTTTTTTCTTGGGGATGGAGCAGTATCTTTATTTTTTTTTGGTATGTGGCTAAGCATGTTTGACTGAAACCTTTCAACTGCAGCAGTAATTATGACAAAGCTGGAAGATTTGGTGCTATTTCAATTTTGAGGCAGTACAGTTCTATCAGAATTCTGATGTAGTCAGAACGAAAGAGGAAATAAAACACTCCTAGATATTTGCTGTACATCTACAATAGTGTGATTGGAGGAAAAGATAAGCTAGGTGCCACATTTGAATTCTCACAAGAATTTGCTATAAGCTTTTATTCTCAACTACCTTGAGCTTCTGTGCTACAGGTCAGATGCTTTTTTTCCTCTTTTTACCTTTTTGAATAGACAGAATTTTATACCTTCTTTCACTGTGGAAGTATACCCCTCTGTTCCCTTCACAGTGAAGCTGCAAGCCTTACTTGACACATGAATTGTTTCCAGCTAAGCGTAAGAGTGATGCTGAATGCACATTTTCAGTGTCTGGCCACCTGCACACCTGCTTAGTCTCTAATATAATTTTTTTTATGTTACTTTTGAAGATTGTTTTTTAAAGAATCCGAACAATATTTTTGCAATTGGTTTTGAGAGGCTGAAAGCTTCTTCAGTGCAATGCTCAGCTATTATCAGAAAATAGCTAGTGAGGCAGGAAATTCTGAATGATTATACTACTTTCTGTTAAGATATTCCTACTGTCTGTTAAGTGTATCTATAAAACAAATGTTAGGAAATAAATTTTTAAGTAGCACACAAGTGATTGTTGCCCCACTCCATATCCATTATGAAGTAGATGAGTGCTTACATAGAAGCACAAGGGCTGTTATTCTGAAAAGCGATATATAATTGGATTGTGAGGTGTAGTAGGCTGTCTTTAGGAGAATGAGGACTCCCTTGAATATGATCAGATTTAAGTTAATCTTTATAATAAATTTAGCATATTATGTCATAGTAGAATAACTGCGCTAATCTTGAGCATATAGCAAACCTTCAAAATAAACCCAGATTTTTATAGGATGATAATCTGTGTGGGAGACATGAGCAGTATTAATCACTCTATGAACAAGTTAAAATAGTAGCTACTAATACAAATTTGGGATTAAGTTCTGCTTTTGTCTGCTTTAATCTGAATTGTTTCTGAAGCGTTCATCTTCCCAGTTGGAGTTTTTAGTAAGGTTATGTACTTTATTAAAGAAGATCTATGCAACACAAACTGCTTCAGTATGAACCATTAGGTAGCTTAGTATTGAGATTGTTCTGAAGGTGAAGAGTAAACAGTACATGGTTTGACAGCTGATGGTAAAGTTATTTTAGATACCTTGGTTTTGATCAACCTTAGTGAAAATCAGATTAAGCTGGAGTTTGTATATGACAGAGTAACTTTAGAGATGACATATTAGTCCTCTTTTATACTTGGTCCCAGGTACTACTGTGCTCCTGTGGTCAAGTTGCTCTATATGATTGTAATAATCATATTACAAAAAGTAAGAGCACTTAGTAAAAATCTAGTGTAGCATGTTGGATTCTGAAGTGCTGAACCACATTTATCTGTCAACAAAAGTACTGAATTTTATGTCAGTTACTTTTCAATAGCCCTGTTAACAGGAAGAGAGTTTGGATACCTCTGTGCTTAGAAAATATATATATATCCATAATTTACTCATATTCAAATATGCATATATATGTTCTTAGGTTTTTATTCAGCTTTTTGAAGTTGCATCCTAACTCTTGTGGTGGTTTGTTTTGGTTTTTTTGTTTTGTAAAATACTGTAGGTATGTGGGCAAAGATTATTCTTCTGCCCAGGAGCAAATGGAAGATGACATGAAAGCATACTATAGTCAGAATAGTAAAGTGTCACTAGCTCAATCTTTGAGCGTTGGGCAACTTGTTGCAGTACATGCTGAAGAAGATGCCTGGTTGCGTGCTCGGATAATTTCTCTAGAAGACAACAGAATAAAGGCAAGCAATTACTTCTTTTGGCACTTGGAGAAAGACTTGGAACAATCTTGGCTTTTAGATATACAGTCAATTCCTAAATTTGCTGCATTTAGGGTTTTAATATGGGGCTTAGCCTTACAGCACTTGTGTGGTGAAATGTACCTTTAATAGTCTTGCAGGGAATGGATGTAATAGCACCATTTGGAGTGGGACAGAGGAAGGAAAAGGAAAGAACAGAATCCACTTGCTGGTAGATGTTGTTTGAAGTCTTATACTGAAGTATCTATTATATGCACTAGAGAGCAAGACAATTAGAAACATACTTGTGTTCCTTTCCATGTAGATCTTGCAGCTCTGGGAGTTATATGTACATTATTCAACTCCTGTGTTACACTTTCCTGGACCAAATAGACTGTATTTGCCATTTGCAATGAAACTTAACCATACAACAGAACTTTCGAACTTGTCAATTATTTCTTGCTAATCAAACATTTAATGGTAATTTTTCATATTTTGTTTCTTCCCCACGTTATGTGACTTTTTACTCAGGTTTGCTTAACATACTTCTAAAGTTGATCCAGTTCATAAATACTTAAATAGCATATGTATTACAATTGAGAATTTTCTGAAAAGTAATGTGATGCCCTTCAAGTGGAACTTGGAGGGGAGTGTCAGAACTCAGTTTTGTGAAACATTGTTGGATTTAGAGAAGTGTCAAGGACAACTGGTAGTAAGTTTGCCTCTAATTTCTCTCTAGCTAGAACTATCAGCCAAAAGAAAGCTACTGCTTTATTGCAATGTTTGCTGATTATCCTCTGATGCAGTGTTCAGGCTCCCTTTTCAAGTTTGTTATGCATGATACAGCTTAGAAAAAAAGTTGTAAAAAGCTGTGTCAAAGCCTTCTTTCACTTCAGCTCAAATTATTTGCTGCCAATCAGCAGTTTCCTTACTGGTTTCCTGCATTGGCTGTAGTATTTTTATCAAAGTTACTGTAAGCATAAATCAAAATTATTGTCTTTACAGTGTAAAACAAAATGCAGAACATAAAATGGCACTTAAGTGGTGTTTGACTTTTCAAAACTTTCAACACTTTACAAATAAAAATTGCTTCTCTATTACCTTTATTCAAGTAGTTGAGGAAATTTGTGCTGTTCCAGTACTGTTCCTATTAAAAGCTGAGATTCCATGGAGCAGTTGGAGAGGATGATTTTACAGAGATCTTGAGAACAGAGATCCCTGAAAATACAAAACATTAAAGCAGTGAAATAAATGTGAGCTACATGGTGTTGCATAGTAACAAAGTGATTTGTTTGTGGCTGCACAGAGAATGTGGTAACTGAGTACATTTTCCTTGGACTCAAGAAAACATATCTTCAATTATATTTGTGATCTTAATCTTTTATTCCCTTTTTCATTATCAGGTATGCTATGTTGATCATGGCTTCAGTGACTTTGTTGAAAGCAACAGTGTGTACAAACTACAGAAACAGTTCCATTCACTTCCATTTCAAGCTGCAAAATGTAAGCTGGCAGGTAAGAGAAAGCCAGTGTTGACTATACAGCTTGCTGTTGCACAGTTTATAGATTGAAACATCTTGGGGTTATGATCCTTGTTCGTAATACCTCTGTATATGTTAGATTTTAGACAGCTGGTCTAAACAGAGGCTGGTTGGCATGGGAAGAAATGAAGGAAGGGAAAAGAAGGAAGGAAGGAAGGAAAATTAAGAAAGGAAGGAAGGAAGGAAAATTAAGAAAGGAAGGAAGGGAAAGTAAGAAAGGGAGGGAAAGCAAGGAAGGAAGAAAGGAGGAAAGGAAGGGGAAGGAAGGAAGGAAGGTAGGTTTTATAAAGAAACCTTGATATTGGAAGACATGTATTTCTGTAATAGAACTTAGTTGTTTCTGCACTTGGCTTGGATGTCTTTTGTCCCTTTAATATATACAAGAAAAATAAGGAAATGGTTGCTGTTGTGTGAAGCAATATATTAACACAACTCCTTTTTCCACAAATGAGGCATATCTGTTGTAGCCAGGTCAGGCATTATTCCTAAATATGATCCTATTGTAGAGTGATCCTTCTCCTTTTAGTACTTGCATATTTGCAGACTTCTTAGGCTCTACTGGAAATTATTTAGCTTCCTAAAGTTGGTAGGCATTTCTGATTTTTTAGGAATATTTTATTTTAAATATATAAAATTGCCAGGAATTAGCTTGGATTTTGTTTGTTTGTTTTAATAGTTGGATGCATTCCTTTTTTCTCTACACATTTGCCTTGACTCTTTCTGAAGGGGGTTTCCTTTTTTTTTTTTTAATTCCCTGAAGATGGTTTTCTGTCTTAAAAAGGTGAAAATTGAGCAGAATACAAGTAGCGGTGTGGTACAACTATCCTGCTGCATCCTCATTCTTTGAAAGATTCCTGTTGTGAACACAGACCTGATCATTATTTTTCCTTTTGAATAAAGTGATACATAAAAAGTACTATGTGTCTTACAGGACTGGAAGTCTTCTCTGATGATCCTGTCCTAGTGAAGGCTGTGGAATTGCAGACATGCTCCAAGATATTTGCTGTGGAAATACTGGAAAAGAGTGATGTTCCTCTTCTTGTTCTCTATGACACTTCTGGAGAAGATGATATCAACATCAATGCTACTTGTCTGAAGTCATTGTATGACAAGTCTCTTGAATTGCACCTACAGGTACCATTTTCCTGTTTCCTTCTAAATTCATTAAAAATCATTGACCACTAAGGTCTTGAATGGACAAAACACAGTACTCAGAAATTTGCTAAGTCTATGTACGTGGTTTGCCCCCCAACTTTCTTGTCAAAATCTTACCGTTGCAGGTGGATGCACTATATACACATGTCAGAGTAACCAGCGTTTTCTCTGACGGAAGCCTGTATTGCCAAGTGCCATCTAAAGGCATGTCTAGACTTTCTGAAATCTTGCAGAAACTAGAAGACTATTTCCGTTACAAGGTAGGTTCTATGGTGAGAGAAGTGGTGAAGTGATGTAGCCTTTCTTCAGAGTGTACCAGTAGTTTTCCTTGCACGTAAGTTGTACTGAGGTAGCAATGGACTATTCTAGAAGGCTACAGATTCTCTTTATAGTTTCTGGAAGGGCATCCGTTGGTTTAAAAAGTGGCTTTTGATAATTTCTTGTTCACAAGCTGTCTTTAAGGCCTGAGTAAGTTTATGACTTCCCCTGAATACTTAGAACAGTAACACTATGGCTCATAATGGGAAACTCCCAGTGGAAACTGCATCATGTTGCTACAAAATCTGTGGAGGTCCTGCTAAATTTTTTTCTGGAAGTTTTATTTAATGCAGTAGAGTTAAGGCACATAAGCAGCCTGGCCCACAACACACTGTGCAAAGTGACAATAAAAGCAATGTAACCAAGGTATGTCCTCTTTAGCCTGGCTTCCTTGGAGATACAATGGCATTGACCTGATCTGTTGCATATCTTGTCCTTGTACCTTAGCTTTTGAATGTTCTGATTAATTTCAACTAGAACAGATGCATATGAGGCATTTTTAAAAGTCTTAAGTTGCTTTAAGGTAGGCATGTGACAGAGAAGTATGACATTCCGCCAGCCATTTACAGACACATACAACAAGCCTAAGTGGACTCAAGACAATTTATACAAAAGAGAAGAGAATCTAATTTGTTCAACATGCAGCTGAGCCATGAAATGCAGATCTTTAAAGGCCTGTTAGAACTGCTGCTTGTGAAACTACTCTGTTAAAGCTGAGCTTTAGACCTGTTGTGGAGCAGGCACCATCTGGAAATACTTTGTTGAGCGTGCCTCAGTTATCAAGATACAGTTTCAAGCAAGCTAAACACTTAAGGAGGGTGTATGGAGTTCTGACTGTGCTAAAACAACACAAAGGTAAGCAGCCAAGTAGATATTTCAAAAGCTCATTTTTTCTGGACAGAGTGTATGTTAGGCTCTTGTTGCTATTAAAGAGAGAACTTGACTCAGAATCTTTAATATCAATCTCTCTATGAGGATGAAAAAAGCAATCTTGACATTGCAGCTTATCATGAGGGTTTTTATTTTGGCTGAGAATTTAAGCAAACTAAGGTATTCATGTTCTGTGTGGTGTAACCATTCTCATGTTATTTAGGAGCATTGTGGTGAATGTCACCCCCATAAGACTTTCATTTGAGTCAGTATTAAATTTAGTTTGTCAAATATCTCAACAAATGTGTTCTAGAATATAAGGTAGGAGTTTCTCCTCTTGTCTCTTGTAGCTGTGGAACTGCTCCTACTTTTTGGAACACTGAAGTCATGGTCAGTAATTTTGTATTTTGTGTTTCCAAATGTGGCTTTTTTTCCCTGGCAGTTTATATTTTCTTAGTTTCTCAATGTAAGACATAGCTTGGAATGAAAGCTTTACTGGTTGTGGAAGCTTAAAACATGATAAGAAATGCTTCTGAGGCTGGAAGGAGAGTTTATATTTGAAACAGTTTTTCCTTTACAGAACAGTTTATGTGTGGCTTTAGAAATGGTTACTGGAATGTCAGGTAGTAATAGCTCCATGCTTTTTATCTTCTTTTTTATATTTGCAGCAAACATCTGAGTTTAATGTATCGCTGCCTTTCTGCGGCAAAATCTGCTTGTTTCCTTCTAAAGGAAAATGGGCACGTGTAGAGGTAAGAAGTATTCAAAGAACAGCTACAGTTTTCTCACATACAGGTGGCTCTTCTTTTTGTTCAGTTAAATCTAAACCCTTAGTTTCCATTAAGCTTGCTATTGTGCATGCGTCCTTGTGTTTTTAGCCTCAAAATTCTGCTCTTGCTTTCTTCTTCCAGATAAGAATTATTCACACTAGACGGGCACTTGATGTGCAGTTCATGGATACTGGAACAGTTGCAACTGTAAAAGTATCAGAGCTTAGAGAAATCCCACCACAATTCCTGAGAGAAGTAATTGCAGTACCTCCTCAGGTATAAAGACATGTTAAAGCTAACCTATGCTGGCTCTCTTGGCAATGTTTTGTAGTGCAGCTGCTTCAAGGTTTATGAAAATCAAATTTTGTTTTGTTTAATAGCATTCAAACTTGGGGTGTATTTAGTTGTGCATCTTTGCCTGAAGTAAATCATAATGTAGTCCTGTGTATTGACAGGATGCTGCTTATGTGTAATGGTAATGGTTTTGCATGTTCCTCTGTCTCTTTCTATTTGTCATATATTATTGAATCTGTCAGAATTAATGAAGTTTATGTGAAAAGAAAATGTGTGGACTAGTTTCCTATTATTAAATTTTACTTTATGTACTTAAATCTTAGGCTTTAAAATGCTGCCTAGCAGATTTACCTCCTAACACTGGCATGTGGACTCCAGATGCTGTACTGTGGCTGAGAGACACTGTAATGAATTGTCCTGAATTTAGCATGAAGGTAAATAGTCAAAGTGCATGTGTGACTTGAAATCCATAGGCATGTGGAAAGAGATTTGAAAGAAAAACTCTAAAGTTTAACCAGTCATCAAATTTAATTTTGTTATAGAAGTTAAAAAGTTTATAGCAAGCTCCTGGACATAAATTCTATACCAAGTCCTTTTCTTAGGTTATTTGGAAGAAAATTTACTTGCTTAAGCCTGTTAAAAGCTCCTCTTTCCCCTCTTTTCACATTAGCCTTTCACATTTTGCTGTCCCAGTCCAAATATGCAGCTACTGTTATTTTGCCAGCTGGTAAGAAGGAAACATATTTGTTAAAGTTTCACCACGGAAAAAGATACAACTGTTGAGTTAATCTTAAATTATTTTTATGCCTCCTGTGACACAGCTTTTTCTCCTTCTGGTCTTAGAAAGCAGCTTCATTTTTTGTTTGTTTTTTTCTAATCCAATGTAATTAGTATACACTATTGTGTACATAGAATTCCTGAAATTATCCTTGAGATAAAATTATTTCTGCTTCTAGTGTATCCTATTCAGTTTAATTAACAGTAAACACCCTTCTGAAGGATATCTGTTAGTAGCTACAGACTAAACAAAGCTAATTTCCTCTTAAAAATCTGATTCTAGATACTGTCACAGCACTTTGAAAAAGTGTTTTCTAGCTCTCACTACCTTTTTGCTTGCTTTAACACTGGAGACCATGTAGTTAAAACATAGCTTCTCTAATCTGGGATTTATGACTGTTGCATCTGGCTTTTCTAAGCATACTCTTCCAACATAGTTTGAGTTTGTTACTAATTTTTGCTAGATTAAATAATAGACAACAGTTGTATGGTTAAATTGTGGAAAGTTTTTATTCCTGGCTGGGAAAATCAACAGAATAATCTGTATAGCAGCAAATGCTCTTTTTAGCTGTTGTGAGTTGCTTACTATCCTACAACTTCATTAACATACTTGAGACAACCTTGAAAATACTTCTGTGCATGTAGAATGCAATGAACTGTTGCCACTTTTCTGTTAAAGGCATAAGTCTGTACAAAATCAAACATGCATTTAATAGTTATTAACTGGAAGTTAAACTGTATTTTGTTTTCCAAGGTGGTTAAACAGGATGGTTCAAAGGGAATTGCACACGTTTACTTGTTTGCTCCAGAGAATTTCCCAGACATGGATCATAGCATCAATCGACAGATCAAAAATGCAGACTTGTGGAGACATCAGAAAGATGTTTTCTTGAGTGTTACACCCAGTGGCACTAGCTTCCCAAAAATGACAAGTGATGCTGTTTCGGCTCTACGCGTAACTAGTGGAAGGCTGGAGAAGAGTTTCTCAGATTCACCCAGAGAACCCAGCAGTGCACTGTCAATGACTGATATGTCCCCACCTCTACCTTTGTTGAAGACTGGTGAGCTCATGGATGTCTATGTCTCGGTGGCCTGCCATCCAGGTCACTTTATTATCCAGCCTTGGAAGGAGCTACATAATCTGGAAGCCCTAATGGAAGAAATGCTCTTGTACTACAGCCAGGCAGAAGAGAAGCCTGTGAACATTGAAAAAAACAAGCTGTATGCAGCTAAAATTGAAAATCAGTAAGTAGATACTTACATTAAGAGCAAAATCTTTGAAGGAAAGCTTACTTCTGCTAAGCTCCACAAGCCTAGCTCTGCTTTGTCCATAGTGTTAACAAGATGACTGATGTTCAGTGATACTGAGGGATTATGGGAGTAAATGAGGTTGCAGTCTCTTCCATGCTTCCTTACAGATTTAACTGTAAGGGTTGACTTTAATTCAGATGATACCAGATCTGGGAAGCCTCAGACATACTGGTTAAGATCTTTTGGTCATGTATTATTTTTTCTGGTGCCTTGATAGTGTGTGAATGTGAATTCAAATTGTCTGTTCTTGTTCTCCCCCTTTTTAGGTGGTACAGGGTCATAATAAAAGGAATTCTTAGAAATGGATTTTTGTCAGTGTATGAGCTGGACTATGGTAAACATGAGTTTGTCAGCCTAGAGAAAGTACGACCACTTGTGGATACATTCAGAAAGCTACCTTTCCAAGCTATAACAGCTCAGCTTGCAGGTAGGTAGTAAGCATTGGCAACTTTTTTCTTTTTTGTTAAAGTCTTACATCAGTGGGGATACCAAATGAATGGAAATGTTCAAGTGGACAAAGCCAAAGGTTAGTGATGCAACTGGGATTTTTTGCTAAAATAAGAAAAGTACTTGCTTTCAAAAACATGCTTAATGAATGCATGTTTGTCATTAAAGTAGCTCTGGTTTTCTTCTTGACATCCATGATGATTATTTTTTATTACTTATTTATTTAAATCCAGCAGTTCTAGTTACCATGTAGAAAACTGAAGATTTCTTAAACATTAACAGCAGCTGCTTTTCACTGTCATAAATACTTATCACTTAATGTGTGTGATGTCTGATATGCAAGGGACACAGGGACATCAAAACTAAATGGTTTTTGGATCCTTAAACATAACCTATTACAAAGTGTGAAAGTTATGATGCACCTGTAGGTAAGAACTTAGGTTCTTATTGTCTTAATCTACATAAATTTAGGAACAGGATGCTGAGTTTCTCTAGAAGTTCTTCCTGTATATCTTGCGCCTGTTGTAATTTACTGTTCTCCAGTGCATATTTGGAATCCAAAGTTGCCCAAAATACATTGGTATTCTCAAACAAACAAGCAAAAAGTTCCACATGGGGGTGAGGGCCTTAGACAGACTAAAGTAAGGTTAATTTCCTTGAGAATGTGGGGCACAGAGAGTGTGCAGACATCTGATAGAATTAAAAAAAAACAAAACTTGATCTCTGCTTGATGTCCTTTCTTTTTCCAAATTTTTCTTTCATTTCTGCGTTGCTTTCAATTGTATTTCAGAATGTCTCTCATTGCTGCTTTCTGACACTGTTTGGTCATCACTAGTTTAGTCTTCAGTTACAGAATGAGCTTGCCTGAAGTGATAGGCCACAGGGCTGGTGCTCTGATCTAGGTTCCTTACTGTGAATCTGCTTTCCTGCTTAGTCTTTGGTGTGGCCTTGGGTGGTTTTTAAACTAGTAACAATGGATGTGTTACTAACAGGCTGGGGTCCTAGGAATGCATTGCTGAAATGAAGTTGATTTCTTGCTGTGTCTACTGAGGTAGTACAGGATCCAGCTGAGCAAGCATGCAGGTCATCCAATTTACCTGCTTCACAGGATTCCAGGTAGCTAGTTTTGTTGGCCTCTGAGCTCCTTCATATTATCAAAGCATGCCAGCTAAGTCTGGAAGACTGGTAACTATTATCTTGCTATTCTTCCACTTTTTTCTCTTTTTTTTTTGTGTCTTTTACTTCTCAGTCTCTGGTCAGTTTCCTTGTAAAATACCATATGATCCTCCACCAGCCTTTTCTAGCACTAATTACGCTTACTTAACTGTTGGCTTCTCATTCCTCCTGTAATCTGCAAGGAGCTGTGTTCCTGTGTTGCCCTGTCCTATCAGCAGCAAGCTGCTGCTAACAGTAGAACAGTGTTTTACTTCTTTTATCCTTAAGTTACTGCTTGGGTATCTACACACAATATTTGAGTGCCTTTGTGTCTAAATGCTGCACACCAGCAGTTGTCTGGGTAGACTGAATTTCATGTCTGCAGGAGCCACTTCTTTCTTGGTGGATTTCAGCCCTATTAAAAAACCTGTTTGGGTTCTAACTTTACATTCCTCAGCAGAATTGACCTTGTGGAATGCTGCTTTCAAAAAAAAAAAAAATAGCAGCAGCTGTGAGGCATTTAGGGTGGCATTTCTCTTTGTTTCTGCTCCCTTCAGATCTAGTTTGGGACTTGATGGTTTGGCATATGTTTTTGTAGCTGATGCTGCTTTGAGGTAAAGAAAACATCTAAAGCAAAGCCAACAGAACAAATAATTTCAGCACCCTCAGGCAGAAGACAAATTGTTTTGAAAGGACCTTCAGTTTTCTTTGTGTCGTATTTCCTGATGTGCCTTGATCATGAATGACAGCTGATATACGTTGCATTACTTGGTGCATCAGTTCATTTGCCTTTCTGTTCTGCAAACCTGTCCATATCTTCAGACTTCCAAGAAAACATTCTAGTCTGTGTAATAGATCAACTTGTTTGTGCAGGAGACAAGTGAGCTTGTGTTTCTTTTTTGAAGCTAAGCTGCATTTAGTAGCACTTGAACACCTGTTTTCTTAAGTATTTAAACTCCCCCCACTTACTTATAAATTTAATCATTCAGATTGGTCTGGTTCATAAACAGTCTCTTTTGCTTTATGTTTGTCTTAGGAGTGAAAAGCCAGCAGTGGTCAGAAGAGGCATCAATAGTGTTTCGGAATCTTGTAGAGAAGAAACCCTTGGTGGCACAAATACAGGCAGTTAACGAAAGCACTAACTCTTGGGATCGAAAGATAGTGACTTTTCTCGTGGACACGTCTCTTCCAGATACTGATATTTGGATTCATGATTTTGTGTCTGAAAGTCTTGTGGAATTTTCAAAGGATGATTAATCATCACTTCTGAAATGTAGCAGCTCAGATTCTTTAGCAATAAAATAAATAACAGGCTTTGAAGAGAAATATAACTATTATACGGCCTTGAAGACATGAAGGTAGTGAAAATTAAAAATCTGTGTTCTGTGAAAAGGGTTTAACAAGTTTAGGTTCTGTTGGCTTTAGCTGACTTTCTGACAATTTGCACTTTGTTTACCATTGTAATGCTAGAATGTTTGTGTGAAAATATTAAAAAGTTATTTATCAATAAAATAATGTTGACTTTTGTTCTTTTGAACTTTCCCTAAGTAGGGGGAGGGAGATGTTTTTTATCTCATAGCTATTAGTTAGAGCCATTACTCAGAGTAATTACAGGGTACTCCTCCCTTTAGCATTTTTATTACTTGGCAAACACGGAAGCAGTCCTTGGTATTTCTAAATTTAGTGTCAGAGGCATGCATTATTGGTGCATTTCTCCTCCTTCCTTTAACTTTTCGTAAGAGTTGAAGAGTTGAAAGTGCCTTGTTTGCTAGGCTGCATTTATGGGTCTTAACTTCCACAGAAGGGTATGCACTTTGTGTGTTTACTAGTCTGCTTGTTGCTCTTTAGCAATGATGTCCCTTTTCTGAGTTTTTCGCTTCCCTCCTCATCCCACTTCCCCAGCCAGGTGCTAAATTAAGGTATTTGTTTTCTTCTTTTTTGATGGCTCATTTTCATGTATGCTTCTGAGAAACTTTCCAGGACCACTGCTCCCTGGAGACAGGAGTAAGCAATGTCCTTTAAGCGTGTGGATTGGTGCTTAAACTGCTCTGAACATGGTATTTTCAGCCTGCTTTAGAGCCTGCTTTATTTTTGGCCTTATAAAAATTTAGAGGAGGTGTAGACATGATTATGTTTCATAGTCTGCTGCTAGATTTGAGTTTGTTTGCCACAGTCCCTTAAAATTGTTAGAGTATTAAAACTTTACACAGGGAATGCCAGCAGAAGGAATTTTTCTTCACACCTGTATGGTCATAGCTATATGATCTTTCCAGTAATACATAAACTGAGCTAAGAAATTCTACTGGCATGCTGTCTGCATGGGTAAAAGGGTCTAGGCAGAAAGGGAACCATGACTGTAAGGTGCAGACCATATGTAACATTAGAATAAGAGAAGTTAATGCAAATACTCCGAGTAAACAAGCTGTGTAAGCACGGAAGACTTAGATTCGCATCCTTGTGGACTAATTCTGGTGTAGGTCTGGAGACACTCTGAGGTCATCAGCAAGGAGTCCTTCTGGAAGCCTGGCAGGTGTCTCACTGCCTGAACTGTACACAGGACATAGCAGAGCCCTTGTGAATATACCAGTCAGTGATAAACTAAGAAACTGCTAATCTAAAGGAGTTTGCTAGTTAACATGGTCCTGTCCACATTTAAGTATGCTGAGGTGAGACATTTAAGTGTACTTCTTGAGAGAGAAGTTATATTAATGCCCAAAATACTAGTATTTTTCCATTTTAATAAATTTCTCCTTCCTCAGCTGTCACTGCAGCTAAGGTGAAGAATGAAGGTGAAGGAATCAATGTGATGATGAACTGCTGTATGATAAATTTCCATGTAGAAGCTTCCTTCTGTGTAGGACTGCTTCAGAGCCTGAAGATCTGAATAGTGCAGGTTATTAGGATGAAGTAATCTGGGAACAGATGGAGCAGGCTTTGGGACCCTACACCTGCAGTATTAGGGGAAAGACCCTCTCAGATGCTCAGAGTGCTTTTTGAGCTTGTCTGCTCCTTCTGAAGTATGCCTCGCCCTCCCCTTGGTTGTCCGTGGCTGCTCCAGAGTCTAAAAAGCCCCAGTGAGAAGCAAAGACAATATTCATATAGTCTCGGGCATTTGCACAGCTCAGTACTGGAGTTCACGTAGGCAGCTTTGTGTGGGGGTAAAACAGTGCACCATCTCCATGCGGTGAGTCATTTTATGCACTCATTGAGCATACATCCAACCCCAAGTTAGTAACACAAGGCTGCGTTCAGTTTATATGCTGTACCCAGAGGCGGCATTGTCTCTTTGTCCTCACACCCACTACCCCCTACCACCCCTGTCCTAACTAGCTCCATTACTGGTGCGTTACACTACAGGTGCTGTGCCGCTAGTTACTGACTATCCTGCTTCTGGCTAGGATATTGTTAATAAACTGTTTCAGCTAAAACCAGCACATTTAGCTACTGTCTCTTTACACCCTCTGGGATTTTAGTGGCAGAGCTATGCTTTTACACCTGCTTTTAATGTTAGTTTCTCACCTGGCTGACCAGCCTGTAAGTTTCTGATAGATTTGTTACCTGCTAAGGCTCTTTGAGTATATTTTGTGCTCTGGCTTTGAAAAATGTGCAGAAAGTGTTGGCTGTACACCAGTATCGAACACTTTGAGTTTGCTGAGGTTTGTAATCTGTGAAGTAGTTAGTATAATTAGCAGTGCTAGGAAGCATTAGACCTGCCTGCTCTGTGCAAGTTGTGAATTCACACAAAATGCTGTGTGGTTTTTAACTTCAGTTTTAATGCATTTGGGAGTGGGTTTGAATGGTTTCTCTGCTGTCATGAATGCATGGCACCTCACCAGGGGTGCTTCCAGTGTCTGAATTACATCTTCATGTGGTCTTTCCATTTCAACAGCTGTTGCAAAGGCCTCCCCAGGAGCCCTGCATGCAGTTCTGGGTGCTGTCATAAAAGAAAGATGTGGATTAATTTTAGAGAGACCAAATAAAAGCAAGAACAATGAAATTCTAGAAAAACTGCCTTAAATTAGATGATTCTGGGTAGGAGAAGGCTAAGGAGGGGAACACTTTCAGAAGGTTTCACTGATAAAGAATCTGGGTTTATATGTAGGGAAAATAGGACACCTAAGGGTTTGAGTTGCCTGGAAATTCACTGGAACTCCAGTTTCATTATAAATGCCAAAACCAGGCAGGATGTATCTGTAGAAACCCACCTAATCCTCCCTTGGATGTGGAGATGGAATGCATAATTTTTGGAACCCCATCCAAGATAGAAGAAGAGAAGGCAGCATTGTTAGATGTGTCTTGTGGATTGCTGTGAATTTTATAAACTGGAAAATGAGCATTTGTTACCTAGGGGAAACAGACAACGCTGACATAGTTGAAAAAACTAAGCAGATCTCTTGCATTCCCAAGGCTGTGAAGAATAGGCTCTTTCAAACCATCTCATCTCTGTTTATTCTGTCTCAGCTGTATTTGTTAGGGTTACGAAGTTCAAGTTTACCTGTTTTCATCTCCAGTGTTTTTATGCTACATCATTTTGAAGAACTCTGTCAGAGAACACAGAATCACAGAATTGTTCTGGTTGGAAGGGACCTCTGGGGAAATGCAAGAATGCTCTTTTCCATCCCAAAATGAGTTCCTGTCACCAACATTACCCCTCCCAGACTACTCTTTTCCCATTCTGGTAGACTTTTGTTGCAAAGCTCTCTTGTACGTGTGTCCTTTGTTCTCACAGTTGCTGTGCATCAGGCAAAACTTCGAGAGTCTAGATTCTCATGTGGTGATTGTGTTAGACAAGTGAAGTCAAAAAGAATCATGCAATAAAGGACCCTTACTTTAAATGTTTGTAATGCCTGGAAGCTTCCTTTTGTGTCCATTTGTTCATTGCTGGTATTTTCAGACTGGAAGTCTTGAACAGAGTTGTCCTGCTCTGTGAGGTTAGAACATGGCATGGGCAGGAGAGGCTTCTGACCTGAGTGGACATGTTTCCTGTGTGCTGAGCTGATGCCCTTTCTTGAGAGCTGTTTTGAAGAGAGGCTGAGGTGTAGTTGGAGTTAGCAATACTAGGTGTCTTGTGAACAGCAATGCAAGGTATGTTATTTGCAGCATTCGTAACTACTGTGTGTTATGGTAGGCAGCTAGAAAAGAAGCCTCACTGCACTGAAAACAAATGCGCTGAGAACCTGGGTTAGTATCTTGCCTGGTGGAGACAGGCTCTGTGCATCCTAAGGGGAGTGCAGCACTCACCTTGCATGAAATTCTGATGCCCACAAAGCTAGACCTGATCAGCAGACAGATGGGATAAAAATGAAGTGTCTTCTGCATATCTCAGAGAGCAATGCCAACATGGGCATGTAGGGAAGCTTAGTGGTGCTGGTGGAACCCTTCCAGAGCTGGTCACAGCTTCCACACCCTTGAGAAAGACAGTTGGCAAGCAGGTAGTGTAGATAGTGGCATCTGGGTTTGTCTGATCTGGTATCCATTGGGCTTCTTCAGCCTTAAGTGACTTAGACATTTGTGCCAGTCAGTGGGTGAATTAGGTGGCTCCAAGTGCCCTTTTCACTCCTGCTGGAAGCTGGGATAATGCCAGTGTCCAGAGCTCATATCTGCCAGGCACGCACCGAATCCAGTGCTCAGGAGGGTCCCCATTTGTATCCTTCATTTGGCCCAGCCGTGAGTGGTATTTCCAGGGTTAACCACATATTGTGCTCCAAACACCACTGACAAGGAATCTCAGTGCCAGGCAGGTCAGCAGTATGACAAGCTGTGGAAAAAACCCAAGTACCATCTCATGGAGACCGGGGCCATTTTGGATGAACGGCATTACTGGGCCTGGGAAGTGGGAAGTGTTCATGTGGACTGACAGGTCTGGGACCCTCTCTGCTATTGGTGTGTGGCTGCTGGTGGAGAACAGGCAGCAGGCAGCAGAGAGAAGGAGAAGCTTGGGATTGACGCTTTATGGGAGAGTTATTAAAAAAAGATTATAGGACAAATCCAGGAGGCCTTATGGTTACTGAAAGGTGAGAAAGGGGACAGGACATTTAGCAGCAACGTTGCTAAAACTGTTGACACCATGAGGTTGGAAGGCTGATGGCAGGCTTGGAGTTGCCCTCGTGGGTGGCTGTCACTGAATGTATGAGGCAAACTGACAAGGAGTAAACTAAGATGTGGAATTAGTAGGTGCATTGATACAGGTGGCATCTGTGGGCAAGCAGCTTTATAAAGTGCCTCAGTGCTGCAGCAGCGAGGGTGACTGGGCTTGGTGTGGCTGAGCCCCGAGACCCCAGTGGTGCGAGGAAGGAGCCCCAGGATGCTCGCATCAGCCCCAGGGTGCTCTCAGGAGCCCGTGTCACCACGAACCGAGGCGCGCACGCCCTAAGGCGCTTTGTGAGGCACCTGGCTCGGCGCTCTGAAGGAAGCTGCTGTGGGACAAGGGGCAGGCGGCGGCGTTAGCACGGTTAAGAGCAGCGCAGACCCTCTGGAAGCTGACGCTGCCAGCGCCCTGAGGGGTCGCCTGCGCTCACTGCGCCCTGCGCCGGTCGCTCCGAGCGCGCTGTGCAGGCGCGGGGTCAGCACCCGCTGTGGGGGCCGAGACGGGCACAGCTGTCGGCGGCCGGGAGGGGCGGCGGGGCAGGGCCCCGCTGAGTGACGGCCGGGACGGGGCTGGGGCTGGGGCCGCGGCCGGCCCCCCGCCCCCCGCAGCGGCGCAGGAGGACGCGCCGCCCGGGCTCGGCTCGGCTCGGCTCGGCTCGGCTCACGAGTGCGGTAAGCGCGCGGAGGGGTGGTGGGCCCGTCCCGGCCCGGCCCTTATCTGGGCACGGTTATTTGGCCGGCACCGGGCTGCACCGGCCCGACATAAATAGCGGCCGCCTCCGCGCTGCGAGCGACCGGCAGCGCGCACTGTGCGCGGCTGCCGTGCGTGTCTGTCCGTCTAGCTATGTGTCTGTCTGTCCGCCTGCCTGCCTGCCGGGTGGCCGTGCAGGGTCGGGGCGCTGCGCTCCCCGGGGATGCGCGGAGCCGCCGGTGCGGCTGTGCCCCGGTGCAGCCGCCGGCACCCCGCCGGGACGCGGTCACGCGGAGCGGGTCGGGGATTCCGCGGGCAGTGCCGGGAGCTGCGGGACGTCCCGGAGCCTGTTGCGGAGGGCGCCGGTAGTCGCGTTTTGTCGCTGTTACGTTTGTAACCCTGTGAGCCCTGGTGGGAAGTAGTTCTCCAGGGCATGGATCAGTAGAAAGCTGCTCTGCTTTTGTATGGGAAAGGTGGAAATCAGTGGGGAGGGGAAAAGATTCCTTGAGTCCTTGTGGCGTGTTTTCTATGGGTCGGGCTCTGTCCATCTTGAGTTAGTCACTTACTTGCTTTGGAAGGTGCTGCCTATCTCAAAGATAACTTTCCTTCACTCTGCTGGACGCAGTGTCTGCCCCCAGTCACGAGCCATCCTGATGTACTCATCTGATGGCTTCTGCTTCTGAAGCCATCGTGCATGGTTTGTGGGGCAGAACCCGTTGCCCACTGCCCCCTGCTCTGGACCCCTAGGCAGAGGTCCTGTCTCTTGTTGCTTTACATCTTTCCTTGAGAATTGGGCTTTGAGCCAGAAAGGTGCTCAGCCACGTGGCTGCAGCTATTTTTAGGTCTATGTAAAATCCCTTCTTAGAGTGTGACTCGCCAGCTCACGTGGGAATGCATTCCTCCCTTCTCATCAAAGAGACAAGATCTGTGCTGAGAGGTGGCACCTTCTCTCAGCCTGTCTGATAGAGGAAAAAATAGTGAACAGCCTTCTGAGCAAGCCAGCCCTGCTTCAGGTTATGGTAGTGAGCCCTTCCTCTTTTGTCTGCTTGGAAGGACGAGCTGGGGTACAACATTAAAGCCAAGCACTGCCTTGCCAGCACCGTGGTGCCCGGAGCCAAATGCCTTTAGCAGTGGTGTAGAAGAGCCTGCACCGTTAGCTATTGCACACTTTCTACCTATTGTATCCTAGTGTACATGTATGTGGGCATTCTGACAGATGTGCTGCATTGTATGCTTGCTGCTGCTCATTTCAAGATCTCTGTTTTTCTCCCATCAGGGCTCTCTATTTGTACTATTGTTGCTTTTCCCCTTTCAGCATTGCTTTGTTTTGCAGCCTGGCCCGTCTTGTTCTTTTCTCCACGTTTTTCAGCTGTGGTAGAAGAGTCTGCTAGCTTTTCTCCAGATAACGTGGTTTTGCACAGTATTAGGCATATATTGCTGCCTCCCATCCTGCTTGTTAATTTGGGAAGATCAACCCAGATGTGGAGATAGCCTGGTCTGTCTCATTCCTTATTTCCTTTGCTCATGTTTTACTTTCATTCACTGTAAGGATAGTTTGATTTACCTTTTCAGGAGATCCTGAATGATCTCTTTGTAAGAAGCATCTGTCCCGTTGCCTGGTGTGTAACTGCACCCCTCAGAGCGATGTGCTGCTGAATGTGATGTTTGTAGATGAATTGTTTTTACTTTCCTGTTTTCCAAGCATGTGGAGCTGTTGTGAAAGCCCAAGGGGCAGAGGCTGGCATCTGCTTTCTGGCTTTTTTCCTCTGTAGGTGATGACCATTTGTGAATTGTGAATGAGGAAGACTCTGTCTTCACCTCTCTATTCCAGGCGAGGCTTTGTAGTCAAAGTTTACTTTGACTCTTAGAAGAAACAGGAGATAAAGACTGTGTTCCATAGCTCCATGCTCTTGAGCGGCCACATGTGTTTTGTCACAGAACTGCACTGCTGCTGGTGGCTCAGTAGTTCTCTGGTCCACTCGCAGCTCACAGGAGATCTCTCCTCGGCCATGGAGGTTGTGGCTCCATATGGCCTACGTTTAGAAACCCACAGAGGTGGAAACCCCACTTCCCCAGTGCCCTGTCTAAGAGCTTCATCGCCTTCCTGGGAGGGCATTCTTCCTACTTGTTGATGGTGAATGAGATAAACATATATCAGAGGCTGTCCTGGGTCAGACCAAAGTGGGTCCAATCCAGGATACTCTCTGGCTGGCAGCAGTGGGTAGCAGATGTGCTGGGAGATGTGTGGAAAAGCAGGAATGCCTCTCCAGTGCTCTGCCCCATCACAGCACTGTGCTATTTAATAGCTCTCATAGCTGGAGGTGGTATCTTTGTTTCTTCAAGCATTGAAGGGCTGAGTAAGGGTCTCACCTCTGTTAAATGTCTCATTCAGATTTGGTGCATAGTGTACAGCACGTGCTCATTGCTGCTGGAACCATACTTGTTTTGTTCCAGTGTTCATTAAGCATCAACATGTCTAGGGCATATTAGTGGCACCTTGAGAAAGCATTTAACTTTCAATTCCTCTGCCTCAGCCGCACTAGCAGTGAGGTGGGATCAGGAATATGCAGATGTAGGTGTGTTACTAACACGTCATTGTGCTTTGCTTTGGGTTGTCTGCCAGGGCCTTTGATTTACAGGACATTGCCATCGCCTGTGGAAGTGTCCAACTGCCTGCTCAGTGCAAGACAGAAGCCTTTCTGCTCCTGTGTTCACATGGCATCCTTAGGTTCAGCTGCTCCCTTCAGCTGGAGTGTGCCAAAGAGGCAGGAGTCCATCTGAGGAGTAACAGAAGTTCAGGCAAGGAACCCAAGGATCCCTTTTCAGAGAAGGCTGGCTGTGATGTTTCCAAGTGGAAGGGATCAGTTACAGAGCAAGAACTGGTGTCACTAATGACTCAAGTGTACCCACACCTCTTTTATAGAGATTAGTAGTTAACCAAATAAGTACATCAGAGGTGCATCAGAGAACCTCACACCAAATAGGAGAACCCATAACTGTATTTACAAGTGTGTCCCTTAAAAGTATGCATGTGTTTCTACACGGAAGGTGCAGCTGGGATGGCTTGTGTTTGCACTTAGGCAGGGTTTGATGCCGTTACATGTGGCCTGGTCACCAGACATCCAGGTGGTTTTCTGGATGGCCCTGATAAGATAGGCCATGTGGTAAGAGCAGCACTGAGTTGTGTGACTGCAGGGGCGTTGAGGAGAGGAGGGCCAGGAGAGTGCAACCAGTGTAAGACTTCCCTCAGCATCAGAGGGTGAAGGGAGAGATCACAGAATCATTGGGGTTGGAAGGGACCTCTGGAGATCATTTAGTCCACTCCCCACCAAGGCAGTGCCAAGCCATTGGTCAAGCACAGGGAGCTTTCCCTACTGCATGGATGACCTTGGAGAACAACCTGTTTGCTGTGAGACTGTCAAGTGCAAGGATGGGAATGTCCACACTGGCATGGGAATGAGGCTGCAGCATCAGTAAGTGTTGTCTACAGCATATTGATCTTCATTGTTTCAGGCTTCTGGGTGGTGACAGTGACTCCAGATAGCATTACGTGTTTTGCATGCTGACATGTCATCTAGAGAGGCAGAAGTCACAGTGTGCTTTGATACATCCAAGATGTCTCATTTGAGACGTTTCTTTTCAAATAGAAATTCCATAGTGTCTTAGGTTGCTGGTTGTGAGATTTTTAACAAACCAGAGGAAATCCAGATCTTCCTTGGGAAAGTCGTGAGTTTCCTGAAGGGGCAGCGGATTCCCTGTTAGAATTCACTAGGCAGGAGCCTCTTGCAAGGAGCCAAGATGGCCTCAGTCTTTCTAGTTGATGGCTGGCTTGCCTGGCCCAATGAGGATGAGTGCTGAGCTCTGTTTTCTGCATCTGGTGTCAGAGCTTCTCATTGTTTGGAGCAGTCTTTTCTCTGTCCACTCTTCTCATCCAGGGCATGCATGTGCTGGCACTGCCCAGCTCTGCAGGGGAAAGGCTAAAGGACAAAGGTACACCTGATGGGTGCTGCTTGCTGAGCAGGGGATGCAGACATCAGCCACCTCCTGTGCTCTGTTGTATTGATGCTTGTCTATTCCACAAACTGCACAAGGGCTTCTCAGTGTGAGAAAACTGCAGAGCAAAGTATTATTGTGGTCTGGAGGTTGAGTGACTCACTCTCATGCTGAAAAAGCCAGGGGCTTAGCCAAGGTGACCTTCAGCCGTGTCTGAGCTCATGATGGTTTAACAACAGTTTGCTTCAGGGGAAGGCAGTTAAAACCCCTTGTGTTGAACTAGAATTGGGATTCAAACTTGAATCACAGCAGTGAGGACTTTGCTTCAGTTGGGTAAATGAAGTGAGTGCAGAAACCAAGTGTTTGAGAAATGCAGGGGATCAGCTTGGAGCCAGTTCCCATCCTGTGAGATCACCTCCGGGCATCCAGAGGAGGAGCCTGCAGTTGGACAGACCTGTGCATTCTTCTGGTACCACATCACAGAAAGTTTAGATGGGCAAGGACTTCTGGAAGCTTGTGGTCCAGTGCTCTCCTCTGAGCAGGAGGAGAACCTGACCCAGCCCCAGAGCTAGGTCAGGTTGCCCAGTGCATTTCCCAGTTGAGCATCAAATACAAAGGATGGAGATTCCACCACCACTGTGGCCCCTGTACCAGGGTTACACCACTCTCACAAAAGGCAGTTTTCCTCTTGCCACAGCTTGCTCTCATTGCTCATTCCCTTCTCCAGTGCACCTCTGAGGAAAGCCTGATTCTGTCTTCTCTCAAAATCCTTTCCCTTTAGGCAGTGGATGATTGCAATTAGATCCCACTGCATCCTTCTTCAGGCTGAAGAAGTCCAGTTGCCTCCATTTCTCCTTGCAACTTCTGTGTCCCTGCCTCCTTGCCCATCCTGACAGCCCTGCACTGGAGCCTCTTCAGCATTGTCAAGACCTATCTTCTTCTGGGGGGCATCAAACTGGACTTCAGTGGCGCTAAGCAGAGGAGCATGCCCTATGTGGACCTCCTGACTGTATGCCTTCCAGTGCAGCTTGGACTGCGAATCCAGTGCAGAGTGTAGGATGTCTCTTGTAGCTTTAACAAGACATTTCAACATCTTGTACATTCAAGGTGGTGATGCAGAGTGCAAGTAGACCACTGGTGCTTGACACTGCAGCCTGGTCTGCATTTATGGCTTGTTAAAAAGACTATTTCCTCTCTGGCTGAGAAAATGAGATCAGCCTAACAAATAATCTACAAAAAAATGAGAAGGACGCCATTCCCTTAAAAGTACTGTGTTTAGGTATTTATCTTCCTCTTATTTCTCCAAGCTGAAGATTCGACATTCACCAAGAGCAAAGTGTGTCAATGTGCAGTGGGGTAAACTTCTGAATGCCTGTACTGCAGGTATGCAGTATGTGGTCACCTGGAAGGCTTGTGCTGGGCTCTGGTTGTGTCTTCAGAGAAGGAATCTGTGTGCTGGGGGGGGGAGCATTCCTGTACCAGCACACCTGCATTCGCTTCCCTTGTGACCAGGGAAACTAGCGGTAAGAAGCACCAGCGGTTAAGCCTTTGTATGTGTAAGGCTGTGTGATGACACTGGGGACAGATTTAGGTCTTCCTGTACCCTGCTCTGGTTTCCTACTGGGTTTTGCAGAATTGGCGTAGACTCACATGTTTAGATATGGCTGCAGAAGGGACCAATGTGCAGCTTTCCCTCTGTTGTCATTGGATCTGGCTGTAGTTTGTTGGTCCCTTCTTGGAACTCCTGGGAGCTGGGGATGTTGGAGTGCTCAATGACTCAAACAGCAGGGCAGCTGTGGAGAGCTCAGACTCTTGCACACCAGCACACAAATATGCTGGGGTGCAAGCCCAGGGTTTGCAAGTTGTCCCATGAGCAGCAGAACCACCAGAGACTCACTTTTTGGTGCATTAATGTCCTTCCTCCCTACATCCCCACTGTATCTGCCCCAGCACCAACACTTGCGATGAATCTCCCTTCCCCAGGTGCTTCTTGTACTCCCTGCCCACACAGCTCCCTGCAAATGGGCCAGCTCCCTCCATTCACTGTCAGATAAAGGAGGTGCTTAGGCTTGCTCCACATCACACCTCTGCTGATGGACCCTTTGCACACATGTGCACCTTGACAAGAAATCATGGTTTGAGTCCTGCATCAGATATTATTGGAGTTAGCCGATGGCTTTGAGGTTTATGAGAGGACTGAAAGGCCATGTAAAAATACAGTCTGCATTCAAGAAACCAGCTGCAGCTGATTTGCTTCTCCTACCTGCACAGCATGTGTCTTGGATTTACACCGGGGTGATTCACTGTGGTATAAGTGTACACACAGACAGTACTTAACTTCTCTTGAGCTAACAGGAGATGGTCACTTGGGGGATGTGTAGTTTCTCAAAAAAAGCCCTGATGTTTGTCTTAGAAGTAAAAAAAATAAAGAAAAAATAAAAAGTAGAAAGAAATTATGGAGCTGCAGAGGGGTTGATAGAAGTTAGTTTGTTATTTTCATCCTGTAAAATAATAGCTCTGAAATTTGATTGAGATTTATACTTCAGCTATGAAAAAATCTCATACATAAATCTCATAAATCAAAACCCTGCATGAGTCAAATAGGAGCTCTTCTTGAGCTGGTATATTCTCACAAGATTAACTCCTGCATCTGAGGCTGCTGAAGGAGAGCTTCCATCCTGAATGCACTTTTGTCTTCAGACTCGGCAGAAGAATCATTGATACCTGTGCTGGTGATGCTGCTTGGCTGCCTCCTTGTCTGAGACACCAAGCCCTCAGCTTGCTTTCCAAATTCAAAGCACTTAAAAAGCTTCCCAGTGGATTTGAGGGTTGGCTGGCGATGTGCATTTCTTTAGCTGTGGCTTTCACTGGGGGCAGAGTACCCAGGGTTCCCATCCTTTATGCCTTTTGCTGGCAATTCAGTGTGGCTGGTGTCTTGTGATGCACCAAGCCCTCCTCCTGATGCTGAAGCCTGCTACAAAACACTGAAGCTAGGGCTTGGCTTGGACTGATAACAGAATTTATTGCCAAAAAGCCCTGTATCTTGGCTGAGATTTGTTGCTCTTCTTCCCTCTGCATATATGGAAAAGGGTTTCTGTAGTTTCCGTGCTGGTGCACATTGGAGATTGTGCAGGTAGAGGCTGGGCTTCCCAGCAGGAACACATGTGAGCCCATCATCACATTACACAGCACCCAGGGGAAATCAGGCTTCATGTTTCCTCTGTGACACCTTTGTGTTTCCTTGGACTCTGCCTTGCTTGCTGCTTGTACCTATTGCTTTACCCAGTTCTGCTTTCTCATTTGTTCTTTTCCCTGGGGTTACCAGAGCACTGGGGGATGATCCTGCCCATCTCCTGACCTGGCAATACCTGTGCAGCTCTGCAGCCTCCCCCCACAGCCTGTTGCAGCCTGAGCCTGTTGCTGCCCTGTGCTGGCCCTCCCTGCATGCACACCTGAGAACTGTGAGCATGGATGTGAGGAAAAACTCCTTATGACAAGGGTGGTGAAACACGGTCACAGGCTGCCCAGAGAGGTGGTGGATGTGCCATCCCTGGAGACATTCAGGGCCAGGCTGGATGTGGTTCTGGGTAACCTTATCTAGTGTACAATGTCCCTGCTCATTGCAGGGGAGTTGGACTAGATGAGCTTTGAAGGTCTTTTCCAGACCAAACCGTTCCATGATTCTCTGACCATGTCCCTGTGCCTGTTCTGTGCTGTGGATGGGACACTCTGATCCCATGTGGATCACCTTCCCACGTCTCCACTGGTTCCCTACAGGGGGGTCGGTGCTACTCTCAGTGTCCCAGAAAGGCATATTGCTGTAGGGGGTTGTACAGCTGTAGAGCAGTGAAAGGAGTATTTCCAGTGTCATATGGGATGCTTTTCATTTTCACTTGTTCTACAACACCCATTTGTTCAGTGGGTTTGGATCATTCAGAAAGAAACTGTCCCACACCCATCATAATCCCAAATGTTGTCTTTTTTTTTTTTTTTTTGCTGTTGTTGATTTATTTTGTCTTCCTATATTCATTATAGGAACAGTCTTCCGTGTAGATGACCTATGGTGTATGTTCATCTCCCACATGATTTAATTTTCCTCCTTGAGCCTTTTTATTGATCTTCATGTGTACCAACTTGTGTTCTCTTCAGTCTTACCAAGTGCAAGTGTTTGGGCTGTCTTCTCATGTGTCTGATGAAAACTTTGGACAATGAGACCAAATACATTGTTGTCTTTGTAGTCAATATGAATTTCAATTTTTGGAGGAGTTAAAGTTGTAATAACATCAGTTCTGTGCAGCTCCTGTGTGCTACATATATATTTTGCTGTGCTGCTTCCCTCATTGATTGAATCAAAAGTGTTGAGGTAGGTTTAATGAAAATAGCAAGAAATACAAGCTGCTGTCTTAGGAAGGCATTGATAGTAGACTTGATGGAACAGATTTGTCGTGACAGGGTTAACTCTTATGGATGTGCTGGATTTCACATTTGGGTGTGATATTGAGTTGTGCTGCAGGTTTTGGGTTGCTTTGGAGTGCAAGTGGGGGCAACCTTTGTTAAACAATGTCTGAAGCCTAGCAGGGGTCAGGAAGAGCTGTTTGTGGCGGTGGCTGTTCCAGCACATTGTATAAGTGAAAACAGTTATGCTCAGGCAGAATTTACCCACTTTATTATTTCTGGCAGTACAAAGCCCTCTGGCCATTTACAGCAGATCATAGAATTGCAGAATACCAAGTTGGAAGGGACCTCAAGGATCCTTGGCAAAAGCACAGCCTGGACAAGATAGCCCAGCACCCTTTCCCACTAAATCTTAGAAGCACTCAACAATGAGGAGTCCACCACTTCCCTGTGGAGATTATTCCAATGGCTGATTGTTCTCATTGTGACACATTTCCAAGATAAAGACTCTGGACTATTTTGCTGACAAAAACTAGAAGAGGAATAAAACTGTCACATGAAAGATGGGCTATTTTGTGTTTTATCCCAGGACTCCTTAGCATGAGAGGGTAGGAGAGGCCAGGGATGTGGAGGTAAGGGGGAGCAAGTAAACCTGCTGATGCTGGAGGCTGCAGCCAGCAGGTTTGGTCCAGTGGCATGGAGCGGTACCCAGTACCCTGCACCATGGCGTGATGTGCTCGCTGCAGCAGCTCTGGGGTTGTTGGTACTGTGTGGCTGCACCAGTGAGTCTGAGAACCCTGTCCCATCCCAACAGCTCTGCTTGGGGTACATAGGGAACAGAACTCTCCCCATGGGGATTTGGGCCATGCTTCAACAGGCTCTGCACCTGTCCTCACCCCTCAGGGCCTTTGCTATATGCAGCCCGGGCTTCATATCTCTGCAGGATGCTTTGAAACCCGAAGCGCTTTCCAGAAGCGTTCCCTGTGCGCACTGACATCCGACGTCTGTCCTGCCTTTCGCCTCTCGGTGCTGAAAGTCTCCGTCCTTCTGGCAGGAGGCAACAAGGTCAGTACTGCTGAGCTCCATCCCAGCTGAGCCGCCATGGCTAGAAAGGGGCTGGGACTTCCTCAGGAGTGGTTGTCCACACGTCACCAAGATGGAGGTTGCCATGTGCGTGGCAGCTGTGGGTATTTTAAGCTGTTAGAGGGAATTTATCAGCACAGGGTGGGTTATCCACTGCCATCCTGCCTGCTCTTAGCTCTGTCTGCTTCCACAGCAAGGGAGTCAAAACTAAGACTTGAATATGAACTACAGGCTAGTAGTGGTTTGTGTGCTTTAAGCTAAGGTTGCAGTGGGATGGCACACCTCCAAATCCAAGTCCAGGCTGCTTTTCTAGGGTCTCTCTCATCAGAATAATAAATTGCTGTAATGACAAGCATTTGTTCCATTTGTTCTTCATAGAATCAGAGAATGATTTGGGCTGGAAAGGACCTTAAGATCATCCAGTTCCAACACCCCTGCCATTGGCAGGGACACCTTCCACTCGACTATGTTGCTCAAAGCCCCATCTAACCTGGCCTGGCCTCGCTGGATGATCGTGATAAAGGTTCTGTTTCTCTCTGTGCCCACCAGAAGGGTAGCCCTGCTGGGGCTGAGCTGCTGGAAGTGACTCCTAGCCTGACCCATGCACGGTTACATGGCTGCTGCACATCAGTCCTGCGGCTCAAGGTGCCTTGCACTACCTGCTGCAGGGATTGGTAAAGCGCAGGAGTGCTGGAGTCCCCGCTGCCTTGCTTATCCAAACCCACCATTGCTTCTGCTTCCTCCTTCACCCTCTGCTACCCTTGACCCTGGTGCCTGCAGGTTGACTGTATGGAGCAAATCATCCACAAAAAGCTGGTTTTTACCCTCTGCAGCAGCCTCGGGGACTGTTCCTCCCATCCAGGAGGCAATGTTTCCTGGTGCTCCACCTCCTAAGCGGTGAGTGGTAGGAATGTGAGTGATGCAAGAATTGCCATCAGACCAGCAGGACACCAAAGGTCTGACCAAATGACAGCTCTAAATTTAAGGGCTTGCTGGGAGGCCATGTGTGTGTTAGTGTGCCCTTTTGTGACCAAGCTAAAGATAATTCTCCTATCTGGATCAGCAGCTGCACATAAAGAGACTTCTCCGCTAATGAAGAGTGATCATGAAAACATGGAACTGTCCTAAGAGTATGGGCAAAGCTGGAGAGATGTGACTTGGGGTAGGGCCCTGAAACTCTGCAGAAGCTGAAAAGAGGCCATTTATTGAAACTCAGTTTGGCTCCTTGAGAAAATGAGCAGGCCTTGCTGTTATCTTAATGTAAATGCCACTTGAGAGAATAACAGGACTTCTGTAACCTGTAGGAAAAGCCAGTTTAAATTACCCAGAGTTCAATACCCTCTGCAAAAATGGAGTCAAAGACCCCTATATGTGCAGACTGTTTATGGAAATTTCAGCAAAAAAGCAGGATCGAACACATTTTTGTGTGTTGTAGTGAGTGTATGTTTAACCCATTTGCGTATTTTAAACACATTGACCTTTGTAGATCTACTACAGTCTTTCAGAGCTGGCAGAGGTCCAGTTTCATGCATGTGATTGTGTATGGCATTTTATAGTAGGAGACATGGGATGAACCCCTGGGTCAGAAGGGCTTATCCAGATAGGTCAGTTAGTACATTACTCCTGCTACTCGTCTTGAAGGGTTGGTTTAGATGTGCAGTAACGCTCGGGTCAGCTGCTTAGCTTACAGCAGCACAAACACGTGTTCTCTTGGGGAAGGTGGGTCACTAAACAGCATGTTCAACTGGCAGCTTCCTGAACACAAGTGGATAATACTTCCTGATCTCCTTCTGGCCTTAAAACATGAGGAGGAGTGCTGCACTGCAGCCTTGTGGAGGCTTGCAGGGCTCAGAGGTACTCAGTGATGCCACTGAGTACGATATGTTTTCACATCTGGTGACTAGTTATCTCTAGTGCCATGTGCAGAGAGTTGTTTCTGGGGGCTTGTGAAGGCATGAGAGCTGCAGTCTATGGTTTTTCATTTATTGTCTTTCAAGGAAATAAATGCCCAGGACACTTTGTTAATATTTGGTATCATTTGACAACTGTAGCCAGGATCCTGTACAAAGTACTTCCTAAGTGCTGCCCTGTAAGCCTGTGGTGGGGCAATGTGCTAGTGAAGTTGTGCCACTCTCAGGAGCATGGGCTGTTACTTGCATGTAGGATATGGACGGGGGGGGTCTGAGCAATCTTGGCTTTGAAGTCAGCCACGCTTTAGGCATAAATCTTCTGCAACTCTGTGGTATTTGGCATTCCCCAGCCAGACGGGCCACCGTGTCGTGTTTCGTGTGCTCAGTGTTATGCTTCTTGATGTCTTTTCAGGTCCTCTTTCAGCGTAAAAGTGAGATTCACGAGACTCCTCTAAGATGTCGTACAGAAAGGAGCTAGAAAAATACCGAGACCTGGATGAGGACAAGATCCTTGGAGCTTTGACAGAGGAGGAGCTCAGGAAGTTAGAAGATGAACTGGAAGAGCTGGATCCTGATGTAAGTAATCTTTACATGGGATTTCTAGGTGATACATCTCTGTATTTGCAGGGGAATGGGCTGAACTAGTAATCTGTATCTAAGTGGGATCCTGTGCAAAGCCTGTACTCAGTGCAAGGGTGGAGGAGACTGGCCACGGGTGAGCAGCAGTTTTGCTACCACAAGCACGTGCGACTTTGTTTCTGTGATACTCCTCTGCCTTTGCCCCAGTGTGCACACTCCGCTGTGATTTACAGCACCAGTGTAAGCCAGTACTGGTGCAGCATGGTAAACTTGCAGAAACAGGATCTCTTGCTTCTGATCAGGCCACCTTGGAAGGAATGTTTTGAGATTTGTGGATTGTTTGGAGGTTATTTTCATAGCAAACTTCAAACAGTCTGTATTTTTCTCCATTTAGGCAGAAATCCAAATCCCAGAGTTTTACTTAAAGGAACAATTGCTTTTTATCAATCTCCCAATATTAGCAAGAGCTACACATGTGCAAACACTGGGGCTGCTGATGCCAAGCAATGAAAGCCGTTTGGAGGCAGCAGTCCTGTGGCCCCAGCAGGGGATGCGCAGAGCCAACTGGCAGGCCGCTGCATTACGGCAGCATTAGATGATGAGGCTGAGCACTGCCAAGTGAGAGATTGTTCCTGCCACAAGCAGTTAGTGTTCCTGGGGGAAATGATGGGCAGTGGTGATTGCATGATCAGTATTTTTAATTGCAGTGCAGGAAAATAATTAAGGGGAGCAGGCTGGCTCCCAGGACGAAGCATATGTGTGGGCTGATGGGTTGGTTACAGCTGACGTGGGAGACGCAGTCAGGCAGTGTGCAGTGAAGGGTGCATAAAGGTAAAAACATCTGCCACTGTAGGTGTAGCTTGAATACAGGAGTTAGAGTACAGATATTGCATGTTCATCCCTCGCAGCATGAAGCCTGAGGAAGCAAGCTGTTTCCTACACCTCCTTCCTTGTGCATTAGCGCAGTTCTCCTCTCTTGCCTCCCAAGGTTGCGCAAGCCTAATTGCTTCCTATTAGTCATTGTCCTTCCCAGGATTTTCACTGATAAAAATTTTAATTATAATGAATTACTTTTATTAGGCAGGCATGGAAATATCAGTGTGGTGTTCAAAATCACCTTGGATGTCTTAAAAAGTAAATGTTGACTTCTATCCAGCAAAGCTTTAAAGAACATACTTAGTGCCAAATCTGGGAATAGTCTTACTTACTGCATTAAGGCTGTTCTATATTTACACATAAGCAGGTGCTTACGTGCCGCATGTGTCAAGAACAAAGTAACTTCCCATGGTGGCTAATGTGACTGAATAATGAGGCAGTTTTCAGAAGGGCTGAGGTTTGCAGGGGGTTTATTCTGAATGGAGGTACCTTCTCTGTAGTTTTGTGATGGACATGGAGGAGAACACCTCAGCTCTCCGCTTTGCTCTGTGAAAGACCATGGATTTCCCTGAACTGTTTTTTGTTTGGACACATGGGGCATGTGGGCTCTTTGGCATGCACATATAGGGAGAAGATCACTTGAGTTTAGCAGCTTGGTTCTGATGCTGTAACTGTTGTGAAGAGGCAGCAGAAATGGTGAGGGTGGGGAAGAGGCTAGGAATAGCAGGAGGTGATGACTGAGAGCTCCCAGAGAAAGCTGCTGTTGTGGAGAAACGCCCACTTGGCAGCATGGAGATCTTGCAGAGGAGCCAGAATTTGAAATGGTAGGGGGAAGGAGCATTACATGTCGTACATTAAGTGGGAATTGGTTAGATCAAGTTAACATTCCACAGAAAGACAAGGAAATTGGAGAGGGGAGAGGTTTGATGGATGAAGCCTGCAGAGATAACCTGTGTTTCTCCCCTTTCTGCCCAGAACGCACTGCTGCCAGCAGGGCTCAGGCAGCGGGATCAGACACGAAAGCCACCAACTGGCCCATTCAAAAGGGAGGAACTCATGGCCCACCTAGAAAAGCAGGCAAAGGACGTTAAAGACAGAGAAGACTTGGTTCCTTTCACGGGTGAAAAGAGAGGTACGGTCAACCTTTGCACCACACTCTGTGTGTTGTGATGAAGGGACAGCACATGCACAACAAAAGGGCTGTGCCTGACCAGCATGGCTAAGCACGACTTCATTTTGACAGCACTGGGGTGGTGGATCTGCTGTCTAGCTCCAGCCCACGCTGGCTGATAAACTGGGGTGTGCCCAAGAGGTTGATATGCTTGCTGATTTGGGTACCATCTGGTAAGTGAAGGACAAAGGCTGTACCACTGTGCAGCCTCTTTCCATCCCCATCCCACTGCAGCTGTATCAAACTCTGGGGTAGACATCGTCTTCTGTCCTCTCTTGTTCCTCCTTTGCCCTGTGAGCTCTGGAGGCTGCACTCTGTCTTCCAACACTACCTTTCATCCCCCATCCTTACATTCTGAACTTCATCTTGTTATAGAGACACCCCACAGTTCCCCTCAGCTGTGAGGATCTCAACAGTTCCTATCTAGTCTTCATCACCTCTTGACAAACCCAGCCCCATTTCCCAGTCTTTTGCAGTTTGTGTGTTTCTGTCTCCCTGCATCATATGCTGTACCTCTACTCTGTGGTCCTGGGGCTTTTGAGAAAATGGTTTGCTCTGCCTCTTCTCTTGCCTCTCCTTCTGGCATCTTTTTCTGTTCTCCTGGGACGTGTTGTATTATCCAAAGGACTTTCCTGCTCCTGTTAGCCCTCTGAATATCACCTGATGTGAGACATGGTCCAGTCTAACCCTTGCCTCTGGATTTCAGCTGCTTCTCAGCAGCTTTTTTCTGGTGTTGTCTCCCCCTGTACCATGATCCCCCTGCAGCAGATTTGGTTGCGTGCTGCTCTCACTACTGGTTGCCTCATGTCAAAAAGAGGTGTATGAAAATTTTAGCATGTGAACATGCTTCCCAGTTGTGGTGTTTCTCAAAGCTGCCTCCTTACTGATCCACATAGCTTGCTGTGAAAGACCTTGTGTTAAATCTGTCCATTTAATAAAACTGGAGGTAGTAATTGTACAAAAAAAGGCAAGAATAAAAAAAAAGTGCTTTCCTTGAAAGAAGTAATTGAAAAGAGTAAATTGGGTGCTATCAGGAAGAGTGATTTAGCAACTTGAAGTGTACCCTAGCCCAGCAGGTAATAGCAGCGTTCAGCAGGAGGTGAAAGTATTTCATGCATTTTCAGCCTTCAGCTGCTGGTCTGAGCTAATCATATTTCAATCTGATGTGATCTCAAACACATTAAATATATTTTACTTGTAACACACAGCTAAGTGAAGACATTACTTACAGTGACTGTGAGACAGAGGTACTAAATTATATATTCACAGGTGTGGAAATAAATCACTGCATTTGCAGTTCAGAGGGTGATTTACTAGCTTGTGGGAGGTGATCTCCCTGGCCATGCTGCTGGACAGAGTAGGGGTTGATGCGTGCATACACGCTGCGATATGATATATAATTCTATGTTTGAAGGCACCTATCAATTTAAAGTTCAAACTAGTAATGAAGCATGACTGAGATATGAAACTTTCTACAGTTAAACACCGTAAGTTTCAATGGCACTGAGATGTCAAGAGGAGTTGCTGCGTGATGGCAGAATTAAGCTGCCCTGTTTTTCCTGTTCCCTGCTGAACTGACCAGATGGTGTGCAGTTTGCTGAGCCACATGTCCAGTGGGACAGTGGCTCCAGGTTCCCACACCACAGCAGAGCTGCGGGTAGCAGCCCTCCACAGGCAGGGTACCAAGAAGGTGCCTGGCGGTGCAGGCACACATGACACTGCCTATTTTTGTGAGAGCAGCTATGTCCCAGGAGACAGATTCCTGCCCTCTTCATCAGGGTGGCAGTGCGCAGGCAGGAGATGGGCTGTTTTGAATAAGGCTGTTTATAGCAGCCTCTATTTCAAACCAGGGGAGCCTGAAGCGCAGTTGCTTTTTCCTTGAGTCTAAATTTAGCCCCTTCTGCTTCTGCACATCCCTGAGCAGCAGGATCTTTTTTTCTCCCTTTTGGTGCTGCTGACTCTGGTTTCAGAGGGTGACAGAAATAGTCCTGGCTGGTATGCCAGGCTGAGAGCTTTGCACTCGCTATCTCCCTGCACTGATCCTGGATTATCTCAGGGGAGGGGACTGCTCTGGGATCCCTCCTCCCACCCTGCAGCAGCAATGGGTTTACCCAGCAGACTGCTCCCTGCTGTGGTGGTATGAAACACCACAAGCTTCATCCTGTGTGTTCTTCAGTGGCAGCACGGGCAGCACAGGTAGGTGCCCTGCTGTGAAATCCCAGACCTTCACAAATAGATCTGCCCACCCCCTGGCGCTGCGAGCAGTGGGAGCTGGGAGCATTGCATTCAGTGCTGTGAACCCTTCCCGATGCCCACTGCTCATTGGGATGCAGCCAGCTTTGGCAGAGAAGGCATTGTGGCTTGCCTGGTGATCATCCTGGGCCTGGGGTCTGACAGGAGCCTACGGCATTCAGAGATGGACTGGAGCTGTGCCACTTGCTGCACAGCCCCTTATCCATATGGGCAGGCCTTCATAGGAAAGGGCCTCAAACAAGCATCTGAGTTGGCAACTTTAAGTTACAAGCTGTACCTGTTGCTTTGCACCTCTGACCTGTTACTGTCCTGGAAGATAGAGCATTGAGGTCTCCATCTGGCATGCCCTCTGTGTTTCTCTCCCTCCCAGCCCTAATGTTGAGCTCAATGAGCTGCCCCAAACCTGCTTCTCTTTGGACCCCATGTAGCAGCAGGAGCTGTCTCCCTGGCAGCTGCACAGTGCTGGACCCAGGATCCTGGCCCCTCTGGTCCATGTGAGTGCTGGCAAATCTCCATCCCTTTCATGCAGCCTTCAAAGAAGTGAAGTCCAGGGTCCAGCATAGCTTTCTGACTGCTGTGTGTTGGACCATCATTGTCCTGTACAAACAGGCTTTTGTAGGTGCAGCCTCTGTGCTGGTGAAAGAGCCCAGCTCCACAGTTGGAGGTATCTGGCATGTGCTTCCTGGCTCACACCACAGCATAACTCAGGCCAGCCTAATGGGAAGGGATTCAGCATCTGCTCCAGTTTTTCTCTAGATCTTTGTGTCCCCATGTCCTTTCCACTGTACAGATCTCACCCATGGAAATGCATCTGCACCACTAATTGTAAGTCAGGTGCTATAGCTATACTGAGAGTGACCTTGTTTTGCATTTATAGGAAAAGCTTGGATCCCCAAGCAGAAGCCGATGGATCCTGTTTTGGAAAGTGTGACTCTGGAGCCAGAACTGGAGGAAGCCCTTGCTAATGCCTCTGATGCAGAGCTCTGTGACATTGCTGGTAAAATAGTTTCACCTGAATCGAAAAGTTGTTTGACTACTAGTTTCTTTTTGTTTGTTCTTTCATGGTAAATGGGCTGTTCAACGTTTTGCCATTAATCTGGATGCTGGCAAGTTTGGACAGGATTTGTTTCTTCATTAAAAATGAGAAGTGTATGTTTAAAGTTACTCTCAGCTCTTGTAATTTAATCAGCAGCATAGACCAAAGCTGAGGAGAGAGAAGAATCGTAGAATCAGCTAGGTTGGAAAAGACCTTTAATGTCATCCAGTCCAACCTTTAACCCAGGACTGCCAAGTCACTAAACCATATCACTGAGGGCCTCATCTACACGGTTTTTGAACACTTCCAGGGAGAGTGATTCCACCCCTGCCCTGGGCAGCCTGTTCCAGTGCCCGATCAACCTCTCTGTGAGGAAATGTTTCCTAATATCCAATCTAAACCTTCCCTGGCACAGCTTGAGGCTGTTACCTCTTGTCCTATCAACATCCTTTCAGGCAGGTGTAGAGAACAATAAGGTCCCCCGTGAGTCTTCTCCAGACAGGCCATCCAACCAGTTTCCAACCCAGTAAAGTTTGGAAAGAGTTCTCCTATCCAGGCCATGAGCAGCCAGTTTCTCCAGGAGACTGCTGTGGGAGGCAGTGTCAAATGTGCTATTAAAGTCCAAACAGACAATGTCCACAGCCTTCCCCTAATCAACCAGGCATTTATCAAGGGAGCAGAGTGTGCTCTTTAATCGCTTTTGCTGACTGTGTCACTGAATCTTGCAAATTGCAGCCTGTCACCTTCAGGAGTGTAGGTTTTTTCAAGTCAAATCTCTGGAAACAATCAAGCAGACCAAGTGAGAATGTGGATTTCTTGTGTAATATAACAGCTGTCTCGTTAGAGTCAACTTGCAATGGATGTGCAGGGATGTGATTTGTTAAGAAGCTTTTCCAGCTCGTTGTAAAGCCATGGTTTCATAGCAATTTGTGCGGTCAGTCAGTTTTGTGAGTGTTAGTTCACAGCTGGGAGAATCCAGCACTGAAAGGTTGGTGCACTTGATGACTGAGAAGCAGGTTGCAAGCTGGAGATGGTGGCAGAGCAATTTCAGGTGCCCCGTTCAAGCCCTGACAGTGAGCTCTCCACCAGGAGGCTCAGTGAGCCGAGGATGGGCATGGTCCCTACCTACGTGAGGGGCTTACACCTCCATGCTAGGCAGGTTTAAGCAGTGTCCCATTGCTGCTTTTCTGGCACTGTTGTCTGAATGGATGTGACCTGCAAGCCTCTTTGCTCTGCCACTTCAGAGGTGACAGTATTGATATCTTGCCGAAGCCAGTAACGTGGACTTAGCTCTGTGACTGGGATCATATATATCTTGGCCAAAGGAGCATGTGAACATCCCTGTCATTGTTCAGTGTTATTCTCAGACTAACACCGAAGCACAGCACTGTACCAGCTGCTAGGGAGAAAATTAACTCTGTCCCAGCTGAGACCAGGACAACCTCTTGGTAATTTACTGAGCTCACACATCCTTTCTGGTGCAGCAGTCAATGAGTATTTCAGTGCTACTGGTTCTTCTTCCAGTTCCATTTCCTTCAGACTTCCATACTCCCTAGCAGTATCCTCCTTGCCGGAAGTCTGTAAGATAGCCTGTACAGTAACCACCCCAACTAGACATCTTCTGCATAATAATACCATATTCCGCCTTAGAAATGTGTTTCTGCATTAAGGACTCCAGCATACATACCCTGGCCACGCACTGCATCCCTGGGTTTTGCTCTGTACTTCTAGAGCCCTATGAAGCCCTGTCCTATAAAATTTGCCTTTCTAAATTCCAGATCTGTGCAGCACTTATTTTCACAGAGAAATGCTGTTTTGGGGCACCTTGTTCTACAGTTGTTGGAAGAATGCACTTGAAGTGGCAGCAGGAGAACTGATGAGATACGAGCTGTGCTGAAACCTCAATATTGACAGTGGCAGTGTTGCTTCTGCCTGTTTAGCAAGGCTCACTTATAGGAACTCCTTTTGCTCCTGCCCATTTAGCAGGGCTCATTGTCAGCCATGATGTATTGGATCCCTTCCTTGGCAAGGCCAGTTGGCTAGCTCTTGTGGGTGGCTCCCATTAGGACCTGGAAGGTCTCCTGGGTCTTTGGTCAGCTGGGGGAGGCAGAAATTCTTCTTGAGCTCTTTTGGATAATACACAGCAAGCACCAGATTTTCAAACAGCAGGTCCCTTTTGTCTACCAGCACAGGCTCTAGCCCACAAAACCCTGCATGGTCGTAACAGCAGATCCTTCCCTCTGTTCACAGCCCTGGCTGGTGGAGAGATTCTGTTGTCAGAGTAAGCTGTGTTTGGGGCATATGTGTGTCCCCAAAATGCTGAGCCTGCAATTTATTCCTGTGAACTGTTTTGTACTTCTGAAAGTTCCAACTGTGAGTACATGGCAGAGAAGGGGTCCAGCTAAAATACAAACAGCAAACCCAGAGTGCCCAGCCTCACTCAGACTTTGAGATGGAGGCTGCTGGACTCTATGAAATCCAGTTAGGGATGTGCTAAGGAGTGGATGGTGGTGTTTGTTCACATCCTTTGCTGCAGGCTGTTCTGCTTGTGCAACCCAGACCTGGAGTTACAGTGAGCTGACACCATAGTAGATGTTATTCATGTT
Organism: Melopsittacus undulatus; assembly: GCF_012275295.1. Taxonomy (NCBI): domain Eukaryota; kingdom Metazoa; phylum Chordata; class Aves; order Psittaciformes; family Psittaculidae; genus Melopsittacus; species Melopsittacus undulatus. Next base: position 60,876,190 of record NC_047557.1, on the reverse strand, counting down.
ATGGACCTCAAGAATAGCCTTCTCCTGCAACTCCTGGCCCTTCTTGGCCAAGCACTGAGAAAATGGTGGTAGACTGATGTCAACCAAGCATCAGAGGAGCCGCTCATAGGAAAGCAAAGTGCCTTTGTGGTGGCATGTTTGAATTTTGGGGAGTTATGTCCTTTATTTATTTTAGCCACTGTGCACATCTGGAGGCCAAGATTTCTTCAAATGTGTCTGTTTATAGCAAGTGTTCACATGTCTGCATTTTTCTTTAGAAAGTCACATAATTGTAAAAGAAAGGTTGATTAAAAAGCCAGTTTATTTTCAAACACAAGCTTCCTGTGAGTAGCAGAATTATTTTTAAAACAGAACCTTTGCCCAAATGTTTCTAAGCCATTGGCTTCCCACTGCTCATTTGCAGCTGGCACGAATGTCAGCAGATCCCCTTGGGCATGTTTCAGTGTGCATTTGCATATTGGTTTTGCAGCTATGAGCCTGAGGTACACAAACTGGCAGAAGTTCAGCTTTCAGTCTCCTACAATCTTTGACTTTTGTTCATACCATCACTTTCTGCATTTTGTCTGAGCCAGCAGAGCTCTAGCTTCTTTAGCTTCTTACACTGTCAGCTTCCAAGCTTACACAGATCAATTCAAAGCACACCACCACCACTGCCCTGCTCATTGTTGAGTAAAAACATAGAGTGCATTGCTCTGCTTCAGGTGGCAGTCACCACCTTGTATGTTGCTGCCTGAGGGGTCAGTTTGGCTCTGCATGGGAAGCAGCACATCTCACACACTGACTGTCACAGTGAGTGGCACGTGCCCAAAGGGGACAAGGATGTGCGGGCTCCTGCTGGACTGGACCCTTTAGGTTAAATCCTGCCAATGGCAATTTTAGTGTTTTATTGTCTTCCCCTCACTATTTTTGTGTGACACTGAATCAAGTTGGCTGCTAAGAAGCCTTGGCTGTTTGTCTGTTGTTCACAAGATCCTCTTCTCCTATGAATTGTGCTACATTGGAATAAACAAGGGAGCATTTCTGAGCCCTGTTGTGTATCTATGACAGCTGGAAGGCTTGGTTGCTCCTTTGTATGTTGGTCTGTGCTTGTCCAGGGAAAGGTGATGTGCTAAAGACCCTCATCCCAGGAAGCACAGCGTGTATGCATCTTTTTCTGGCTTTGGAGCCTGTAGTAACTCATGTTCTTCTCTTTTTCTGTAGCCATCCTTGGTATGCACACCTTGATGAGTAATCAGCAGTACTATGAGGCACTGGGGAGCACCACCATTGTGAACAAAGAGGGGCTCAACAGTAAGTGATTTAGAGTGTCAGCAGCTACAGCATTTGGCTTTGAAGCTGCTAGCAGAGGCAAAGTGGGAATTATTTTTAGGCTGAATGCCCTCCATCACCCTGGTTTGGAGCCGGAGAGCACTTAGCAGCAGGCACCCTGTCCTGTGCCAGCTGGCCCCAGTGATAGGCAGCATTAGTGTATATACATGAGCACAGGTGGAGGTGATGAATGCTTGTTCAGTCTCTCATTTTGAACCTGTGTGTCCAGTCATGCTTCCCTCTCCCAACACTGCTTCTGGAAGAGACCATACTGCTGCTCAGGGTGCTTTCTGTTTCACATGTCTTGCTTGTCACTTGCAGGTGTTATTAAGCCCACACAGTACAAACCAGTTCCTGATGAGGAACCAAACTCAACGGATGTGGAAGAAACTCTGAAGCGAATACAAAGCAATGATCCTGACCTTGAGGAAGTCAACCTTAATAATATTATGGTATTTGCTCCTTTCTACTCTCCTTAGTAACAGAACCAAATATTTGATACACAGAAGGCAGAAACCAAGTCTATTTTGCTGCACAGTGATACCGTAACATTGTGTGTAGCCAGACAAGGAATGCCAGTGCCTTCTATCTCTGTTTTGGGCGACAGGGATTGTTACCTGCTGTGGAGCAATGGTGTGGGGTTGGTAGCAGGAGGACTTCTATAGGTGCCTGAAAGAGACGAGCTGTGTTTAGGGTAGTGTGGGAGACCCATCTCCAGCCTATCTGGCTAAAAGCATTCTAGGTTGCTTTAAGGGTTTAGTCAGGCACATTTTGGGGGCAGGGGGCTCTTTCTGTTCAGATAAAATGGTGTGAGGAAGAAGGAAAAATCCCAACACTTCCAATGACAATATGAAGAAACCTCCTTTCTTGCAGATAGCCCCCTCTGCCTCCCACCCATCCCTTCTCTGGGACACCTTTACCTCCTGTAGAAAGCAAATCAGGGCACCAGTTCTCAGTTGGCTGTGGGACACATACACTTATTTCCATCTGTCCCCCTGACTCCAGGATCACCATCCCATGGGCTCTGTTGAATGGTGATCACATATTCAAATAGCAAGAATGCGATTAATTGCACATGCACGTTAAAAACACTTGTGCCATGCCACCTGCACCTTTCTGTAAGGAAAAGATTTTTACTGTTGTGTACTTGATTCTGGCTAGTGACCCTGTAGGTCCCTTGAGGACAGCAGGCTGAGGATCTGGCAGGCAGGCACTTCTGTGTATGTTGGACTCCTGACTTTGGGACATGGTTTGGAGAACTGGGTAGCAGTGGAAATGGTAAACTGCTGGCCTCTGTGTTATGGCTTTGACTATAGGTGACTCCACACAGTGAGATCCCGATGGTGTGGCAAGAACTCCAAGGTGAGGATGCCACTTAAAATTTTAGTCAGGGAAAAACCTCTGCATCTGAAAAGGGCATCTGGAGTGCTGGATAAGTGAAAAATACTCACTTTGCAGGAACCAAAATAAGCAGCGTAGATACATTAGCCTGAAAGAAGTTGTGTAAAGCAATCAACCAGAGTTGTCTGTGGTTTGTACTACAAGGAGATGGTTTCATATCTTTCTGGATCAAGCCCCATAAGTGGAAATTTTCCTGAACATGACATTAATATTGCTCAGTGCTGTCATTTGTATTAAAAAGTGCAGGAGCAGCACTTTGTAGGCTCATGGATCTTAGTTACATACATCCCTGCAGCACCTGTGCTCCTAAGTAGATGAGTTTCTGGGAAATTAAATTAAACAGCAGGGACACTGTAGCTTCAGATCAAAGCAGTGAGCTATCAGCAGAGTGGGAAATTGAATTGTAGAATCACAGACTGGTTTGGGTTGGAAAGGACCTTAAATCTCACCCAGTTCCAACCCCCTGCCATGGGCAGGGACACCTTGCACTACACCAGGTTGCTCCAAGCCCCATCCAACCCGGCCTTGAACACTGCCAGGGATGAAGCAGCCACAGCTTCTCTGGGCACCCTGTGCCAGCGCCTCAGCACCCTCACAGGGAAGAGCTTCTGCCTGAGAGCTCAGTCTCCCCTCTGTCAGTTAAAAGTCATCCCCCTTGTGCTGTCACTACCTACCCTTGTAAAAAGTCCCTCGTCAGATTTCTTGTCAGCCCCTTTAGGCACTGGGAGCTGCTCTAAGGTATCCCTGGATCCTTCTCCTCTCCTGGCTGAACAAGCCCAGCTCTCTCAGCCTTTTTTTGTTGGAGAGGGGAAGAAGTTGCCATGCTCCTTAAGCAACACTGAATATAGGAATAGAATTTGCAAGAACATTTATCAACCCCTTCTTAAATTACTTCTGTGCATTTGGTGATTTGACTTGGGTAAGAAATTTAAGTATCACCTAAGCGTATCACATGTTTCTTCCTATGGCTAATGGCCTAACAGGTTTTCTGCACTGCTTTTCACAGAATATTCCCATACCAACTCTAAAAGCTTTTGCGGAAGCTCTGAAAAATAACACCTATGTGAAGAAGTTCACTATAGTTGGGACACGGAGCAACGATCCTGTTGCTTTTGTAAGTACTGTTGGCTCATTGCCTTGACGTTGTGACAGTATCTTTGGAGTGACTGAGTGACTGCTTTTGCACCTCATGTCACGTCTGGCATACTCTGTGCCTCTGGTGTTTGGTGCTAGTGAAAGCCAGCAACAGACAGGACATTTGTGGAGATTTGGGACAGATGTGTGGAGGTTTCAGGGCGCAATTCTTTAATCCCATTTGGTCTCGTATTTGTCCTCAAGGATCTCCCAGAAAGCAGGTGGGAGACAAAAACTGACTTTCTAGCAGCACTTTGTAAAAGCAGTACGTCTCTTATCCTACCCTCTTAGCCACCCCTATGGTTTCTGTTGGTACAAAGACATGCACTGCTGTGTGCACACCATCTTTACCCTCACATGCGTCTGCTCCAGCTCTTTCATATATTCCTTTGTGCAGACCCATGCAAAAGCAGGACTGCATTTCTTTTGTGGGTAATAAAGGGTCTTTCTGGCTGCTGCAAGTTGTCTTTCTAAAATATCAGTAGGGATGCAGGGAGGTGCTCAGCCTGTCCCTCTTACTGCCATCCAAGCTGCATCCTTGCACACGCCTCCAGCACCACCGCAACTGATTTTTGCTCTTCTTCACCCTGCCTACCTACACACACACACGTGCACACATGTTGCCTGTTAGGAAAAACCCTTCGTTTTGGAGGGCAGGTGTAACCCTCACAGTATTTCAGGCACTCTGGACTGGGGAAGATGCTTGTGCAGGCAGCACTGGTGCTGTTTGAGGGCCCTTGGAACACTGTGCAGGAGCCAAGTGCTGTGTGAACATGTACGGGCCAGCCCAGCTACTTGGACATTGCCTGCTGGTCCTTCTGCTTCATGGCATAGATGGGTGCTCCCATGCAGCTTATGAAATGAGATTGTCAGATCAGAACAGGGTGGGCTGGGAGTGTGCCAGCCCTCTTCTGATCTTACTTGCTGAGGGAAGCAGAAGTGATTAATATGGTTGTGATGCTACTTGGGAAGATACCTTGGATGTGGGGAATCCCTTGTTGTTCAAGACAGATGCTCTTCTCTGTGCCTGCTGTGATAGAAAGTATCTCAGCCCATGCAGAAGGAGCAGTGCAGAAAGGAGGCAGTGATGAAGCTGGACAGCATCCCTGCCATCACCATACTGGCTTTAGAGGTGAAGCTGTCACAGGGCATTCATAGGTGTGGACTGCTTCTTTTTGGGGTGGCCCTAAGGGTTTGTCCATACAAGGTTTCGCTGTGGCCTCCCACATGCTCATGTTCAGGAATCCCTTTCACCCTACACAGAGCTCTCCCATCTGGTGGTGGTGAAACTGCACAGCACGCGGGGTCCTCACAATGCCCTCTGGAGGCAAGGTGAGCTGAACCCCTGCTGCTGAACCCCTGAACTCTCACTGCCAGCTCTTCCTGCTCCCCTCTGCCCGCAGGCACTGGCAGAAATGCTGAAGGTCAACAACACGCTGAAGAGCCTGAACGTGGAGTCCAACTTCATTTCTGGGTCCGGGATCCTGGCTGTTGTGGAAGCACTCCAGGGCAACACCTCTCTGGTAGAGCTGCGCATCGACAACCAGGTAAAGCCTGTGCCAGCAGGAGCTGTGACCAAATGAACGTGTCCTGGGTACAGCAAACTGAGTGGCTGGTCAAGGTGGAGGGTGGCAGCCCACCACCACTGCCAGGCTGCACTGAAGATGTTTCAGCCCCTTGTTCCTGCTGCAGTTCCTCAGCAGCATCTGCTACTACACAGTTATTAGCTTCCTGTGGTGCTTGCGTTGCCCTGGAGGGTGTTAATGCAGCTGTCCACACCTCTCCATTATCACAGCTTGTTCTGAGCTCTTGCAGAGACTTAACTAATAATATCTGTTTAATAAAACTGGAAAGTACAATGGAAAGGAAAGAGCTCCAGTGTGTTGCAGTGAGCAGGTGCTGTGGCAGGTTTAGGTCCCCCAGGGACTATGGGGTGGTAGCAAACCCATGGTGTGGTAGTAAAGCAGCTGAGCTACAGGGAGCCAAGGGGCAGGTAACAGGGAGTTCAAAATCAGTTTCTCCAGACATCTCTTAGCTGCAGATCTGTCCAAGTCTTTGGGCAAGAGGACTTATGGTAATGTCTGCTGTGGCAGTTGAAGCCACTTGATTGTACAAGGAATAGGCCAGTGGTTTGTTTCACCAGCTCCAAGTCAAGAATGCCAGATGGACCATCAGGTCTAAAGAGGGAGGAAAAGGATGGGAGATGGCAGATAAAAGTGCTCATTCTGAATTGCCTTCTGACCTGACCAGCTTGCTTTTCTGTTTTCAAAAGAGCCAGCCTTTGGGCAACAAAGTAGAAATGGAGATTGCAAGCATGTTGGAAAAGAACACCTCCCTGCTGAAGTTTGGGTACCATTTCACTCAGCAAGGTCCCCGGCTCCGCGCCTCCAATGCCATGATGAATAACAATGACCTAGGTGAGTTGGGCTGCAAGCCAGGGGCCACAGGAAGGTCCTGTGGGCAGTTCCTGGCAGGACAAGGGCAAAACTGCTTGCTTGAAAGCTCTGGTGGATGCGCTTGAATTAGGAACCATCTCTTGAAGGTGTGACAATGCCTTGCCTCTCAACAAGGGAAGCAGCCTTCACTGACTGGTTCCCTAATGCAGCTGCTGTTGGAAAGGGTTGTAGTCCAAACCTGGAGACACTGGACAGCTAGACCTCCCAGAGGCAGTGTTTTTGGCAGTAACAGTGGGTCTTGTTGGGAAGGAGTGAGAGCTGCTAACATGCTTCGGCACAGCACGTGATACAGCATATGGCACATGGATTATGAGCTGCCAGCACTTGTGATTCCTGCCAACTGCTTGTCTTCCTGTAGCTTCATTCCCACTTTAACAAGGAGATGAAAAGTAATAGAGCTGAACTTTGAAGGTAGCGGGCCTTGGCCCGCCCCCTTCGGCAAAACAAATTGGAAGTGTTTCTAAGGAGAGGTGGGAAGCCACATGGCTTTGAATTATCTTTATACCCTCAATGAAGTGATGGGAACTGCTTATGAAGCAAAATGTGGGCAAGTCTGCAAACTGCCATTTCAGCCGATGCATGCAGCAGGGGCTTTCCACGAGCTGCTGTAGAGCACTGGGAATCAGTCCCGCAGAGCAGTACTGAATGAAGCCAATATTCAGTACCAGCCATGCTGTTTACAGACTTGACAGCACCAAACTCCTTCTCAGCAGTGGCAGACAATGTATTTGGGAGAAATCAGCAGAAGTTTGCAGATACCCTTTTTGTACATGGGGAAGAATTGTGCTCCTAGGAAGCATGGCCAAACATAGGAGTATGTGCCAATTCTTCAGGGACCACACTGAATACTCAGAATTATGGTTCACTGCACATTTATTCTGCCTGTGGCTGCATTCCTGATCACTAGAGAGCTGCACCAGGAAAGGATGGCTATTTTTTGTCCTTTTGAAGAGAGCGAGGTTTTTAATGACCATGCAGCACCTGGCATTCAAAGTAATCAGCTGGATGATTTGAATCCAGTTCCTGCTGTTTATTGTTTTATTGCTCCTGCTGTTAAAGGGAAGAATTCACAAGTTGCCTTCCAGGTAAGAGTTGTGAAATTTGTCTTTATTTTTATTAAGATCTGCATTTTTTTGTCTGATCTGGTTCTTGTTTGCAGCTTGTACTCATTGGTCTGATGGTCTCTGGCAATAGCATCTCAGCTCCACACCTGAACAATGTATAAGTATAGAAAAACTTTATTTTCCTCCCTATCATCAATAGCTCCCTGCTTGTGTTCCACTCCAGTGCTCTTGCCTACTGTCACCTGATACTGGCAGAACTTGGTTTTGGTCTCACAGCTTCTGTTCTCTAAGATGCTCTGTATGAACCAACTGCGAAGGCTTTGACATTCATCCTCATGAGCTAACTTCTCCATCCCTTTATACCTTTTTTCCCCTTTTCCTTACACATTTCTTGAAAAGTAATGAGTGTAGCTCTCAGAGCTGTACATCAGCTTTAGAAGTACATATGAGGCTGCAGTGACTGTATTAACTGTGATCAAAGGGCTGGAGGCTGAAGGCTTAGGATAAGAAAAGAGGATACTTTTAATTTTTTTTTATTATTTGAAAAGGCAATTGAGAAAAACTAGCGATGGAAGAACTGTGACATCCATCTCTTGGTTTTACATCAGTTACCATCAGGTGATGCTTTGGCCAAAGTCACATTACAAACTTTGTGAACTATAATTGACTGTAGAATAAGGGAGGTAAGGCTGAAAGTAGCTTCTGGCCCTAAGAATTCATAGGGATGGAAACTTCATCTTACCTTCCTTGATTTTAAACTGTGTGAGGCTGTGTCTGCTGCTTAATGCAGGAATTCAGAAGCTGATGCTATCCTGTTTCTTTCCTGGCAGAAAGTAGGTCTCTCGGCTCCTTTCCACAGCGGGTAAGCCAAGCCTGCCATCCACGTCTTCCTGTCACTGTGACTGATTCCTCTTCTTCTTTTTCAGTGAGGAAGCGAAGACTTGAAGAGTTGAACGGGCCTATTTTTCCCAAGTGCAGAACTGGAGTGTAATTCCTGGCTGTGGAGGTCATTCCCGGTGATCTGTTCTACACTGTGGAAATCTAAAGGCAATAAGTGCCTTGACAGAGTATTTGTGGTGCCTCAGTTCTGTTTTATGCACTATCAATCAGTTTAAATTAACTAGTGGCTGTAGTTGAAGATTTTACCCAGTAGGACTGTTGATGTTTTCTGTAGAGTTGGAAACTATTCAAGCCAATTTTATGCAGTCTCAGTTTTGAGTACATCCCAGTGTAAAAGTTATTCTTAATTAACCTAGGACCTAATTTTCCTATAAACTTCCTGCACAGTGTTTCATACAGTCAGGATGCGGTATGCATGAGTGAAACAAACAACTGCTCCACACTAATTACAGAAGTGTTAAAAAAATACTTTATTTTTTCCCCCCCAAATTGATCTCAACCAACTATGGAGGAACAATTAGTTTAACAAGCACTTCTACTACCTGGAAACATGGCTAATTTAAAGAATTGTGAATTACAGGTTTTTACTGACCTTTGCTGAGGCAATTTGTTGGAGGTGCTGTTTCAAGCACATCCTCATGTTTCATTTTCTCCACCCCCTTATTATAAGGAACTTAAGGCCACCAATTATAAAAAGAAAAGTCTCAAAATTGAGTGGTTTAGGATTGGCTAATAACCCTTCTACCCTATCAATGTCTTCTACCCTATCCATGCCTGAAGAAAACAGTCACCTTTAGAGAAGTGACGCAAATCCTAAGCCCACAGAGATGGCCAAACTAATTATCTAATTCTTACTTGTTCAGTTTCCTCATGTTAAAAGTGTGTGTCTAAATACTCACTGGAAACAAGTCACATTCTTTCTCTTCGCTGTTTTGTCTGAATGACCATGTCCACTAAATTTTGTTCTGATGGGGATTTTCTTTTACTGCCATTCCTAATGTCTGCCTAAGTGCAACAATAAATGTACCCTAGAAGAGCTGGTCAATGAAATAGCCCAACTCTGAACTTACACTGCATACAGTCTGATAGCTTTCTGTCAGACAGTCTACCACCCACCATCTAGCCTGGGAGGAATTCACCAGACATGCAGTGGACCCAGCCCTATCCCATCCAAAACTCCTGCTATTAACCTGGGTGGGATCCTGCTCTGTAGGAAGAGTCTCCTGTTAGAAGCACTGCCATACTAAAGCCTTATTCCTGGTCTGATGACATGTCCTAGAAAATGTTTTCACTTGCTAGGTATCTGTCTGTATGCATCTGCTAAGAGTGAAGTTTTGCAGCCTTTGACGCATACCCCTGCAAAGTCCCACAGATTCCTTTAGGCCTTGTGCACAAATACCACCTGTGATTTAGCTCTGACCAGTGAAACAGAGCAACACTATACCTTCAGCAGTGTGGGAAACGTGTTTGTTGCTCTTCAAAGCTTAATAAATGCACCCATGGTGTCAAATAAAGTGCTTCACCGTAGCTTTTTCCCCCTACCCTGAAAGTTCCTATCAGAAAATGAAAAGAATACAAGAGAAAAATACTTGAAAACATATTGAAGATTAAAGAAAAATAAACTAAACTGGTGGACAGCCTCTTTCTTCCATATGCACTGCAAAGACTTCAAAATGGTCAACTAATTCATCAAACCTGAGCCACAATTTCAGTGGAGCCATCTACTTAGATCTGCATGGTACAGGCTCAGTTCTTCCATGGGCTTCTGACAAATATAAATGCTATCTTATCCTGGGAAATCCTGACAGTGCTAAGACATGCAAGGAGACTCATCTGCAGAGCAAGGAGCACTACATGGATACTACAATAGCATTTTTTCCCTAAGTGAAAAAACCCTTGAGGAGGAAAAAAAAAGCAAGAACCTTGTCCTGTGTTTCACAATAGTAGCACCTAAATTAACCATGCAGCCCAAACCTATAGTAAGGTGGCAGGAATCCTGAGCTGATTAATTCCTATAGAGCCACTTTGCTGAAAAATGCATGCGAGAGCTGTGTGGAGATGAGCTGTGCTGAGAAGCATCAGGTTTTGTGGTGAAAGGCATCAAGCTGTGCAGTGATGGAGCTACAAAATGGTGATGCTTGGGAGCAAATGGGTCACTGAGCCAGGAGCTCTCCAAGAAAAGGGAAAAGAAGCATCCTGCTGACTGCAGTATCTGGCAGTCACAGCCAATGCTGCTTAACTCTCACCTCTCCTGGAGCTAATGTGCCTTCTCTCAGGCACTACCCCTGAGTTGCTTGGCATCCACCACACAGCATTTCGTATGGCAAGTTCTTATTTGTATTAATCTGACAAAACTAATTCAAAAGCATGATAGAGAAGCTGCTCATGGGCTCACAAGAGGGAAGCTAGGGATTTCTCTTACCCCACTTCTTCCCTCTCTGCAACAGATGGAACCTGGCTTTACGAGCCTCCATCTGTACACCTCAGACCCTTCCCCCCCCTTGCCTTAAGTGCAGCAAGGACCAGAAGAGGCCCCATGGTTCCCCTCTGACTTTGAGGTAGACTCGGCAGCTGCCAGGAACTCTCAGAATTGTACCTTATAGCCAGGTCTACCAAATGGCAGACAGCTAGGTAGGTTTCAGCATTTATTTCTGCAAAATCAAGCACCTCCAACATACCAGTTGAAATATATTTGTGCAGTACTTTAAAAATTACAGTGGAAGCACTAAAGGTTATTTAGCATCACAGGAGTTTACATATAAAATATAGTTGTTGCCATTCTGTACTGACAAAAGGTATACAAACAGCCTTCCAAACAGATTACAGTGTTCCAGCCTTGCTGACAGACTGAGTTATAATCTTGTGTTCTTTTCAGCTTACTATACGAAGAGAGTACAGTATGCAAGCCAGGCACTCCCAGCAGTGCTCTAGACCAGGCCTGCATGTACAGTTTGCATATTTTCCCACAAGTATTCCAGTCCTCAAAAACACAGAGGTTAACTGGCCAGCAAAGCTTGGCAAGGAAGATCCAAGGAGACCTGCTTAGACTTCTGCTGAAGGTGTCGACTAAGGGAATTTTCCAGTTTCTTCTCCAGTATGGCTTGTGCACACATTTACTATTAAATACCACCCTAGAAAGCTCTCCAGAGGAGATATTCATAAGTTTCAGCTTTGCTTCATGAAGGGAAGGGTCATAAAAGCAGTTGCTGAACCACTGATTTCTTGGTAACAATACTGGAAGTCAGAAGAAATGCTTGCTATGGCTTTAATGGAACCAATGGCCCTGCCTGTAAGTTGCCAGCTGAGACAACAACAAGGCTGAATTAATAGCACTGAGGGAAAGGTTACAATCTGCATGAAAATAACCTTGCCCTAATTGTGATTAAGGAACTGCAGAAACCTGAGTAAACTGTTTTCTTGCTTTGAAAAGCAGTTGCAAGTAAAAAACCCCCCAAAAAACCCAGCAGTGTGATTTCACTTCCTAACGACTAACTACTATTCAGTACCATGAATGACAGTAAGTTTCTAAGAAATTTTTCAGTCCAGACATATCTTCTAAACTATTAATAAAACCTTTCTGTACATTCTACGGCATGAGGCACACAAAGCAGCAGCTGGACAAGTACTTTGAGCTCATATGCTGTGGATCCCTTCAAAGACAATTTCTTCACTCATAGGAGCTGGAAATCGCAGACATCTCTATAGGTTGTGTTTTTCAAAAGCTTAATTACAAAGCACAGATGCTCCCCAAATCTTGAATTATTTAACTCGAATAAAGGATCCTGTATTCTCCTTATAGTCGCTAGTGACATTTATGCACACGTCAGCATCACTGCTAGTGTCACAGTGCTGGTATTTTGACAGTCTCTGTGCTCCTTTCTTTGTGTGTCTCGGTTCCAACATGCTTCAAGCTGTTGTTTTTTTCTAGTGCAAGCAGAGCTGTGCCCTGGATATTTGATGTACAGACAAATTGAGGAAAACAACAATTCCTGGAGAAACAGAACACTGGAATGAGGATTGCTTTTGCTGCTCATCCTACAGATCACACCCAAGAAGTATGATGGGACAAGACATGTGGGCCTTTGCTCCAGCTACCAGAAGGATCCTTACTCTGCCTTCAGCCAGTTTTAGGCGGGAGTTAAGTCAGACTTCGTGTAACTACTCCTTGCTTCTCACTGGTATAAAGCAAGGGAGGCAGGCAGATGGTGTGTACATGGAAATATCTTCAGCTCCAATCCAGTCATGTACCCACACCAAACTGACACATCTGCTGTTTTCACACCCTAACTACTGAAGCAAATGCATGATCAATGGAGAGGTGGGACAGATCAATCTCCATGCAGGAGGAAAAGAATAGAATTCTTCTCATGTCCTTTCAGTTTCTTTTGAATTGTGAGCATCTGTGTCCCATCACACAAACTCCACTCCAAAATCCCCGTGATAGAGGCCACACTACAAGGCCCAAGAAAGGGAATCTTGTAGTGCTAGTGGTGGGTTGGGCACACTGGTAATTTATGGTCAAGTAATGGATGGTTTCAGCACATACTCTAAGTTTAAAGGCAGCACATGAACAAGACTTTCCAAGCCAACATATTTTCATGATTTCCAAACCTAACTGAGTAACAGGGATCTGGTTATTGAAGCCCTTTGCATTAACACGTGTCAGATTAGCTAATGAAATGGCTTAATTTTTTCCTGCCACCAGTGTCCTTTGAGAGACGTCTTCAATAGGCACCCTTAGCCTTCTCCTTGTACAATCACATTCCTCTTTAAGTATCTGTCCTGAAGCTTTTGAAGTCAATTTGAGCTCTTTCTCTTGACAAACAGGACAGCAGGCTGTAAGACCTTTGTTTCGACAACTTGGACATGCCAGGACAAGCTGCCGGCAGTGCTGGCTGGAACAAAGTTTATACTGGTCCCACAGCTCCCCACAGTATCTGCATGCTGGAAGGAGGAGGAAAAGAAGAAGTTAACACCCATACTGCCCTATCTGTCCCCCTTGCAGAGGGTTCTCCATGGCACACAGGGCTGCCAACTCTCATCTGAGTGGTTATCTATTATCTTCCAGGCTTTTAATTCCTGGTTAGCTTGATCTGCTAGAACCTAGCTCATTTTTAGACTTCTGATTTTCTGGTAAGGTCCTTGTTGCCAAGAAGAAGAAAAATATATTGGTGGTAATTAAGCCAGCATGCAGGAATGTTGACTGCTTGGGAAGGCGATACCATGGGACTTTCTTCCACCTAAAAGCAATGACTTGTGCAAATGTGGTGTCATTTGGAGTCCTGGTAGTATCCTTCCAAAACATCCCAGGTTTTAAGCCTTTCACTGAAAGCTGCAGCCCAGTTTAGCTGTACCATCAAGAAGGTGCCTACCCCAACACTTCCCCTTGAAATTTTCGTAGGGATGGCTGTGATGTATGCAGAGAGCATTCTGTTTCTACACCAAGCCAGGCACCTTCAAGATATATACGGTAACTGCAGAGGAGGAATGGGAGGTTAGGCTCAAGAAGCTACCCACTCAAAAGAAAAACAGCACTGCTTTATAAAAGGGGTTGGGGCAAATTCCATCTACATGTACATAGCAACTGAGAAGAAAAAAAAAACAGGTAATTCATCTGCAGTATCTGAAAAGTGATCCCAGCCAGAAGTCCAGGCAAAGATCTTAACAGCTTCAACTAGAGGTCACTAATTCTACAGGGTACAGAAACCTTTAAGACATGAAAAAAAAAGTGCTGTAGAGCTTAGTGCCCCCACTCTTGAAGTGCCTGGCAATCAGTGCTGATGTTCAGTAAGATTACAGAGAACAGAGGAGCAGAAAACAGCTGACACCAGGAGAACTACTTAATGCTTCAGTCCCTTGGCCAACCACAGGCTGATCAGCACCGTGGGGATCAAGTGGGTAACAACAGTAGTAGTGCTTGATGTACGCCTCCATTGCTGCAGGTGGCTTGTTACAGCATCTGTTCTACAGGGGATGCTCCTTTTTACTGCTCCAGTTTTAGGGAACTCTGTTTAGTGAACCCCTTTTCTCTCATTTCTGTTTTATGTGTTAAAGCCATAGAGTTGGTAGTTATCATGAAAAGAGATAGCACTAAAACAAGAAATCAAGTATCAAGAAGAACTACACAGGCTACTACTACAGGCTGTCCCATCCTGCACATCTCTGTGGGAACCACTGACATAGCTTCCCTGCCTTCTGCACTTACATTATCTAGTCCTACCTGAGATGATATCTTCATTGGAACAAATGGCATAACGATCATCAAATACAAACAGCTTCCCCCTGTAGAATCCATCTGGGAACTCTTCCAGGTATTTGTGAATTCCACCTTTTAGCTGGTAAACCTCTCTGCACACTGCCTGTTTAAAGCATATTAGCAGAAAAGCTGAAGGACAGATCACTGATGGTGTGGCACCATTCCCAAAGCAAATGTTTTAAATGCCAGGGATCAACCAATAGCAGCAGCTTCTCAGTCATCATCAGATGATCCGTACCACATGCACCCACAGCTCTAGGCAGTGCCACCAGAGATTACATGGCAGCTCCACAATGCTGAATTGTTCACATGAACCCAAATGTGCATTTAAAGTTCCAGTTAAAAAAAGACCTGTAACCTCCTCAGTTGAAGGAGGTTTAATGCATCACAGATCAAATACTTTTGAAACTCTGAATCTCTGCTTATTCTGCTTTTACGTGGCAAGCTGTCAGCTGGAGCAGTATTTCTCAGAGTTCACACTGATGCAGCAGAATTAAAAAAAAAAAAAAAAAAAGGAAAAAAGTCAAGGTTTAAATCTCCAGAGAACACTGGAACAATCTCTGGAGCTGTTCCCTTGCTCCTTGAGGGAAGGATCCAGGAGAAGAGTGGGATGTAAAGTGCAATTAGAACAATGTAATGTGCTGGATTTAGTTCCACAGCACTGCAAAAGCCCTGACGGGCAGATTTTCACCACTCTGAGGTGCCCAAGCTGTGCAGTAATGACCACAGAACATAACCACGTAAGACAGAGCTTGTGGAAGCTCTGCAGAATGCTCTTAAGCTCTCCTTAAACACCGCTACAATGGTTAGGGCAGACTTAACATCTTCTCACCAAATGGGTTATATAATTATTTTCACAGATCAATCACTGCCGTGACACTAGTCCATGCAAATCATCCTGAGCTGCATTAAGCTACCCATGTCCTTGAGAGACAGCATGAAGCAAATGTGCGTCAGAGGCATTTATCTCCTCACCTGCTCACTGAGCAGTTTGTGCTCATTAAGAATTTACCAGCAAAAGAAAAGACAGCTGCTCTTAAAGCAGTCTCAACTTGACACCTGTGCCCTCAGAACAGCTTCTCACCTTGCTCCGTAGGTAAGCAGAGCCTCTTTCACAACGAATCCCTCCCGTGCAGTACATCAGGACACGCTTGTCTTTGAAAAGCTCCAGGTTTTCATCTACATAGCTGGGAAAATAGCTGAACTTCCTGATATCTGGAGCCAGGCAGCCCTGGAAATGCCCCTGCAATAACACCCAATGGCCATGTGACTTGTTATAAAGCAGACTTGCATGGTAAGGTCTATGCCTTGAACTAGAGAAGTAACATACATCTGGGCCACAACATTTGGCTCCCTGCAGGTGCTTTAGGTTGCATTCATGTAGAAAAATACCTGTTGAATCTGTAAGAAGATTCCAGGGACAGCATGTCTCTTCATTCAAACATGAAAGAGGGTGCTAAGCAGAGCAGAACTGTCAGAGAGAGGATAAGCCACAACACTGCAAGAGGGTTGGTGGGTGTGACAGGATGCCCCTATTTTTTTTGATGTATGGGGCAAGACAAAATTGCTGAGAAGCATCTTTACATGTTATTCTAGTTTTAGTTCAAACTGTATGATATTCACTGCTAATGTTGTATATACTGCTTTGTCTTCTTCCAGCTCCAAGCTGTATAAGCACTTAGCCAGGCAATCTCTGTAAGTGGCTGAGCAGGTCCTCTGCTGCTTGTTTCAAATACTCATTAGTGAACTGAACTTTGCACATATTACAGCCAATCCGGAATCCAGTGATTCCCCGACAATGTGAAATGCTTCTCACCAGTTGCTGTAACACACTCCAAGAAGCAGGCAAACAATACTTACTATTTTACTTTCATAGAAGTTCCTACAGTCCAGCAAGATGGTATCACTTTGTCCTAGACTGGCCTGAGACAAATAATGTTCAACTTCTTTATGAAATTCCTGAGGGGATAAATGGATTCCTTAAAAAAGGAAAGGAAAAAAAGGGGGAGAAAGGAAGGAAGAGAAAAGGATGTGAGAAGCGGAACTACGAAACACTGTTATGTACAATCTTGCTGATACATACTCTCCTCAGATTTCCAAACAAAAATTTTCTATGACAGTTTACAGGCTTTTCATCCCAACTCAACCAGCCAAGGTTACCCGTATTTGGCTTCCTATTGGCAAATGAAAGAAAACACAACACTGTTCCACATTACAGAAGCAGCAGCAGACAGGCTCCTGTCTTTATGATCTTTGTTACATCCCCCTGGCAACTCTTACAGTTGCAAGAGTGAAAAATGTCTCCCTTCCCTTTGCTCATCTTTTGTTACATTTGGAGGCACAGAAGCATACAGAAATGCATTTTTTTCAAATAAACTCTGTTGATAAAAATAGAAAATTTTCATAAGAATGTATTAAGGTTTCTCAGCTTTCAGGATGCTTAGACTTAAAACTCCCAACCTACTGAAAACCAAAAAACCTCACCCACCAAATCCTTTATTAAAAAAAACCCTACAAGCAACCTGACAAAGTAGGGAACCATCTCCATAAACCACTCTAAAATATGAAGAAAAAAAGGGAAAAAAGAAAAAAAAAGAAATATGCAAACATACATCCCACAAACTGCCAAAAAAGGGGAAAAATAATCTTCTGCTAAAACCAAAGAAAGACACTGTTGAAATTTACCACCAACAAAACCTGTTGGTGGAAAAAAGGCCAAATCTGCTCTGTTAATTGCTATTTACTGTGCTCACGCTTACCACCTACGTAAGTGCCCTCATACCATAGCCCTCATGCTTACCACCTCATAGCTTACCACCTATGTAAGTGCCCTCATACATAGATGTTACTACATCTTACTGGGCGTAATCCATACTAAGCAGCTACAAGTAGCAGAAAACAAATGTGGCTTCTGTTAGGGGGATGGCATGAACCTGACACAGGAGATCAAGTTCCTTTTTACTCTAACAGGCAGGAATATGGCTGTTAACTCTAACTCAAGTAAAGCAGTCAAGTCAGCCGTAACATAACATATGTTATGTCCTTAGCATAGGAACATGGATCCACTATAAGACTCCAAGGAGACCTCTTCCTATACAACTTGGTTCTCACTGCAACCTAACTACAATGAAAGAAGCATTGAGGCTCTTTATATGGTGTCAATTCTGAGCAGCCTAAGCACCCACAGAACGTTTAAAATAAACATAAATATATTCAAGCATTGAAATGTCTTTCCTAAGCATCACATAGCTTCACTTTACACCTTGCCTTTAGGAAGAGCCCAATTACTTATTCCCTGACTAAAGTACAAGGTATGTCTCTATCCCAAAACGAAGTAACTGCTTGACATGCATTAAAACTATTACTTTTTTCAACAAAAAAGAAAGTTAATTCCAACATTCTTCATGGCAGCTCACCTGGCAAACCAAAACCTGGGCCAGCAAATTCCCTGGACCAGTAACTTTTGACTACTAGTAAGAAATCCACTTCTTTATTTGCTTCTCCTGTGTCCTGACCACTGCAGAAGGCAATGTCTCTGATGAAGGTATTTTATTCTTCATTTACCTCTCACTTGGATGAGAGGGTTTATTTTTCAATAAATGAACTTACCAGTTTCTTTGTAAGACACTATCTTTGGATCAATGCCCATAGGTACAATTTCTTTGAATACTCCAACTCGAAGGTCCGTGAAACAGTGAGCTCCTCCTGCACTGCTCTAGGAAATTAAACACAAAAATAAACCACCAAACCTTGTCAGGTGTTAAGATTAAAATTGCCCATTCATTTAAGTTCTACAACTCACTAGAATACGAGTGTGTCTTGGTGGCTGAGGGCAAGAAAAGTCTCTCCTACTGAAATCCACACTCTAAATCCTGAGGTTTAGGCAATGGACCCCTATCACGGACTGCAGACAGGTGTCTTAGGCTATACCGCAGGTGAGACAGGCACCATTTGGCATGAGGTGCAGACTTACTGTGGAGTTGGAAGTAGAAGACATCTTAGTCAGAAATAATGTCACAAGCACTGTTACAAGACAGTCAAGGCCCTTGCAGAGCATGCTGCAAATAGAACTGTGTGGAGAAGAAAAATGCTGTACGAGCAGAGACCAGTACCTACAGTGCTGAGGCAGCAAAAGCCTACCAGAATGCCGTCTGGTGCCAGCCACAGCTGCCATCACCATCTGAAGACAGCAGTATGCACATATGCTTAGGCTTAAGCAGAAGTTAGCACTTCTCCCTCCAGTCAGGCACTAACTGAGAAACTCTTGACTCTGCCTGTGTATTTTCTCTAGAAGACATCCAATTCATGGAACACCTAAGTGTACATAAAGGCCTGCATGACCTTAAAGCAGTAGGCTTCTAGGCAAGCATCTCAAAATAGGGCAAAGAGGAAAGTGTGGAAATACTTTGTGCAGATAAGCATACATTGTGATGGTTTTGGTAGTCAAGCTGGAGTAAATGCTTGTTGAAGGATGATGGAGATGAAGGACACTCCCTCATGCACCTGTACGGGGTCTTTGCAGCTGCACCCACAGCTGCCAAAGCTTGTAGCTGGTTCTATCACTGCTCATGCTAACTGCTACTGCTGGTGAAAACTGGCAAAGATACCTAAACTAAACAAGGTTAGGAACCCTAAACTTAGATCAATGCTGGGAGATATAAGTAGAAGTAAGGCTATCA
The DNA here is from genome assembly GCF_012275295.1 of Melopsittacus undulatus. NCBI lineage: Eukaryota > Metazoa > Chordata > Aves > Psittaciformes > Psittaculidae > Melopsittacus > Melopsittacus undulatus. The sequence goes on along the minus strand of NC_047557.1, from coordinate 60,856,992 downwards.
TGAAGCAATGTGCTTATTCATCAAAAATTAAATGTCCTACATTAACAGTGCCTACGTAGGAATTATTTTTTCATACCTTGAAATCCTCTTGGCACAAAATGTCTCTGAACAGAGGATGAGAAAGCATAGCTTCAACGTAGAGATTAGTAGCTGCTTTGCTTCCACCAACTGTCCCATTAATCCCTTCCGAAGCAACTCGTACCTGGGAGGCAAGAGGAGAAGCGGCAGCTAAGGCTTGGTAACAGCAAAAAAGAGATCACAGTGAAATTAGCAAAATCTGCCTGGGTGACGAAAGGCAGACACAGAAGTATGCTCTGAAAAGAGACTACTGAGGAGGGGGGAAAAAAAGATGGTTATACTGGAGCTGAACATTAAAAAAGACAGTAAATAAAACAAGAATAGAAACTTATCAATCACTTTTGAGTCATTTCAAAAGAATCACGTTAAGACAGCCAGATGACCTTGTGCAATAAACAGCTAAATGCTAACTGGTTGATAGGCAAACCCTGCAGTCAGCATTAAAATCCCCACTGGAGGTCTGTCTCAGGAAGAACAATAGGACTGTGCCCAATGACTCACACAGTTCACAGGAAAATGTGAATACGCATAATATTGCATGTAATATTAAATTTCAGTGAGTCATTTTATCTCCTGCACTGACAAATGAACAAAAACTCCAAATTGGTAAAAAACCCAAAAAGGTTGAATATAAAAGACAAGCTAAAAACCAACTGATTGATAAGGCAAATGCTGTACCAGTCTTGGAGATGAGAAAAAAAAAAGCCCACTGATATTGAGAAAAATACCAACCACCAGATAGCATAGCTGAGCAAAAATACAGAAGTGAATGAGTCAAGACACTTCACCCTCAGACCTGTGCTGGTATAGAGCAGGGTATGTGCCTGCTCTTGGCAAAGAATAAAGAAAACTACTTAGGAAGACAAGACACAGATAAAACTAATCTCCTGCTTTGAGTTGCCCCTGAAAAAAAATTCTCCTTTCCACTGACAGTTTTGTGAGGCTGAAATTCACCTTTGCACACATCTTCAAAATGCCAGCTAGATGGAGCCAACTACCTTCTTTAGTCTGCCAGAAAAGAACAGACTGTGAGGGAGGAGCACTGCTATACTACAATGTGGTCTTAGGTGTCAGCTGCTTTTCTCTCGCTCCTGAGAGTATGGATTACAGCTTGGTGTAGCGATTCTGACTGGAAGACGCACTGAGGAGTTAGTGATACACATAACATGCAGCCAGCACAGACCTGTGCTGTATGGCACTGCACCTTCAGCTTGACCTTCAGGCTGCATTGTGCTGCACGTATACTTTAGCCACAGGACAAACACAGCCCAATAATCCTAACGAAGACACACACATGCAGCTCCCTGTTGATACACTGGTGATTATGCCACCTGTGTGTCCTTGCTTTTATCTGAAAGTGCATCAAGAAGTTATCTTGTGTTTGTCCTTTCTGTTTTGACAGTATGAGTGATGTTTAAAAAGTCTTTGACAGTTTAAACTATGGAAATGGGATAACACTTGCACGGAGAGGTCTGCACAATGTCCTGTATGTGGATCAGAGGTTCACTCAGTGCTGCACAACCTGGGGCTCTCAGCATCAAAAGGTATCATAGAATTATTTATGTTGTTAAAGCTCATCCAGTTCCAGCCCTCCTGTCACAGGCAGGGAAACCTTCCACAGGCAGGTACACCTTACACTAGAACAGGTTGCTCCAAGCCCTGTCCAACCTGGCCTTGAACACTGTCAGCGATGGGCCAGCCACAGCTTCTCTGGGCACCCTGTGCCAGTGTCTCACCACCCTCACAGGGTAGGATTTTTTCTTAACACCTCATCTAAATCTCCCTTGTCAGTTTAAAGCCATTTCCCCTTGTCCTGTCACTACAAGCTTTTGTAAAAAATCCTTCTCCAGATTTCTTGTAGGTCCCTTTAGGCACTGGAAGCTGCTCTAAGGTCTCCCCTGAGCCTTCTCCAGGCAGAACAAGCCCAACTCTCTCAGCCTGTCTCCATAGGAGACATGCTTCAGTCCTCTGGTCATCTTCATGGTCCCCCTCTGGGATCGCTCTTACAGGTCCATATTCCCTCTTGTGTCAAGAAGCCCAGAGCTAGACACAGTAAGACTGTTTGCATTACTTTCTTTATCTTTGTAGCATTAGCTCTTAAATAGTTAATAATAGTGTAATTTCAAATTATACTTTACAGAGCCTGAGTGCCTTTCTTAATGGATTATAACAGACCAACACCTTCTACTGCAAAATACTTGGTTCTCCACATCACATTGCCCTGAACTCAGCAAAGAAGATGTTTCTTTAATAAGAACACAACGGTTGCTTAAAACATTACCTTGCCAGTGAGATGCAGATGCTGGCACAGAGCCTTTTGCCAAGCACAGAGTTCCTCTGGATCCTTCACCTCACAGTAACAGTAGTACAGAAGTACTTCTCCCACCTTGCTGTCCACAGCATGGCAAAAATGAACGAATAGAAAAAATAATGTTAGGGTTGAAAACCAGGAAAATATACTATTAGCAGCAACCATTCAAAAAAAACAGTTTTCTTCTAGCAGACGGAGAGAGAGAAACAAAGCACTAAGTAAACATTAGAGGAATTAGCTCTGCTGGGTTTGATTTCAGGACTGCTTACAAAATTAACTCATCATGGCCAGTGGCCTACTCAAGTTTCTCTCAACACAGGAAACAGAAACTGCTTGTTTTCTGTGTACACAAGTGTCCCATTAAATGCTCAATTTGCAAACTTGCAACTGACAATTTAAGCCCTTGCACTACCTGACTTTAAAACCCCAAAACTTTTCGTGCTCATGATTCTGAGTATCAGAAACTGAATTCTCTCCCAGTCCGAAACATCTTTGTGAACCTACTTATCAGTAATAAATGAGCTCTTAAAGCACGTCAATGAAGGACCCGCAATTCTGCTCTTTTCTGTTACGGTCTTTCCTTACTGGTAGACCCTAAGCCATCAAGTAACCTGCACAAGTTTGCTTTAACAACCCGGGATGATATGGCTCTGATAGCTCACTCTTCTGAAGCTCCTGCCTTTACCCCTTTCCCATGAAAAGAAAAATGCAGTGTATCTACTTCTTTATGAGCACAGCAGTAATTTGTATGTTTTGTATAGGACTGAGCAGTTGTTGCGGTTTAAGCCCAGCTGATAACTCAGCACCACGCTGCTGCTCCTTCCCTATCCTCCCCCCTACTCCAGGTGGGATGTGGAGGAGAATCAAAAGAATGTAAACTCCACAGGTTGAGATAAGAACAGTCCAGTAGCTAAAGTATAATACAAAACTACTACTGCTACTACTAGTAAGGGAAATAACAAGGAGAATATAAAACTGGAAAGGAAAAAAAAAAACAACAAAATAAAAATAAACACAAGTGACGGATACACAATACAATTGCGCACTACCCAGCCCGACCTGAGCAGCAATCTGCCCTTCTGGGTGACTCCCCCCAGTTTATATACTGAGCATGGTGTGCTGTGGTATGGAATAGCCCTTTGGCTAGTCTGGGTCAGGTGTCCTATCTCTGCTCCCTCACGGCTTCTTGTGCTTCTCATTGGCAGAGTGTGAGACTAACAAGTCCTTGATCAGAGTAAACATCATTTAGCAAAAACCAAACCATCTGCATGTTATCAGCAAAAACACTGTGCCACCTACTAAGGAGAAAAAATACTGTTACAGCTGAATCCAGGACAGCAGTTGTGAAATGAATTCAAGTCAAGTGACTCCTAGAGTCACCTACACCTGCTGATTTAACGAACTATCTCAGGAAGGTATCCAAAACATATGTTGATCTGAAAAAGTATCAGGGAAGACTCTGTATCTTATACTGAACTTCATAAAAAGTAGTACTGGCAGAAGAGCACATAAAGGTCTTTACAGCTGCCTGAAAGGAGGTTGTAATGAGATGGGGACTGTTCTCTCAGGTAACAAGTGACAGAACAAGAGGTAAAACTCAAGCTGCATCACGGGAGGTTTAGACTAGACATCAGGAACAATCTCTTCACAGAGAGGGGATCAGGCACTGGAACACGCTGCCCGGGGAAGTGGCAGAGTCACTGTCCCTGGAAGTGCTTCATACCCCGTGTAGATGAGGCCCCTCAGTGACATGGTTTAATGGTGGTCTCGGCAGTCCTGGGTTTGACTTGATCATCTTAAAGCTCTTTTCCAACCTAGCTCATTCTACGACTAACTCTCTGATTTTAAACCGTAAGCAGCCCAACACCCCGCTCCCGGCCAGTCTCCAAACGGCGGCGGGCTTTTTTACCTCGTCAGATCATCGTGGCCAACGTGGCTGGTGTCTGGCAGCGCCCAGGAGATCTCGGGCGCTCCCCGGCAGTGCCCCTGTGTCCCGTCCGCGCTGTCAGCGGGGCTCCCTTCAGCCGCTGCGCGCTGCCCGACGTCCCCGCCATGCTGCAGAGCCACATGTCGGTGAATACCGGACAGCTCCTCAAAGCCCTGCCGGCAGCACCGCCACCGCACGCCCTCTCCGCCGGGAGCATACCGGGCTGCGACCGGCACCTCCTTCGCTTTGACGAACAGGGAGAACGCCTGGAAGGCACGGCAAGCGGAGACCACCCGTTAACAGCGCTGCCCAGCGCCAGGCCCCCAGCCCCGGTCCCTCCGAGCATGACCCACCTTCCTGCGGGCGAACGCGCGCTGCTTCCTGGCGGCGGCGCCGTCGGGCGGAGGGGCAGCGCCGGCAGCGGAGCCCTCGAGCGGCACCATCTCCGCCTCGGGACGGGGGGGGCGGCGCCCCGCCGAACGGGAGGCGCCCGCGAAGTTTCTGGTTCGCACCGCCCCAACCCCCCCGGAAGTCCCGCGGCCCGGCGCGCGCACCGCCGCGCGGGCCTGGTCCCGGAAGAAGAGGGGCGGTGGGCCGGAAGCGGGCGGTGCGAGGGGAGCGTGCTGGAAGCCGCCCGCGCGTGGTGTCCCGCGCCGCTCCTCCCGTCCGGTCTCCTCGCGTCCCCCGCCCGCCGCCATGTCGCGGCGGCGGCACAGCGATGATAGCGATGGTGAGCGCCGCCGCAGTGCCGCCGGCCCCGTCTGAGGCGGCGCGGGTTGGGCAGGGCCGTCCCGCCTTGGGAGCGGGCTTTTGGGCGGGATGGAGGGCGGCCGGGAACGGGGGCTCTCCGGCCATAATGGTGTGTTCGGTGTGTTGGAGCAGGGCAGCCGCACAAAAGGCGGAGGACGTCTGAGCCGTCAGAGATCGAGGAGAGGCTCGAGTCACTCATCTGCAGGGTCGGGGAGAAGGTAGGTGGTTGGTAGGGGCCAGGAGGCAGGCAGAGTTAAAGCGGTTTTGGGGTGGGGATATCGGCGGGGAGGTACGGCTGGTGGTGCGTCGCAGTCGTCGTCATGCTGTGTGTCTGTGCTTCCCCCCCTCCGCCCCGTGTGTTCCGTGCGAGCGGTTTGAGTGCTCACCCCCCAGAATTAAAAGAATTGTTTTATAAGATCGTTGGAACGTTGTGAACTCTTGCAAAAACGTGCTTTAAAACGGACGCTCATCTGCCGAACAGCGATAAAAAGCCAGCGAATAGTTAATTGTTTCGCGTCTGCGGTATGTTGGAGCTCCTTTTAGCGTACCAGAGACATGGAGGAGTTAAACTTGGACTCCATGGGCTTCGCGGTTCAAGCGCTGGCGGGATCTGAGGGTAGTACAAAGGGCATTAAACGCATGATGACAAAAATGATGGAGTGCTGAAAAACAAACGGCAAAAGTGCTTTGTTTCGTGCTGTATTGTTCGTTGAGTCTCGGTCACCTTACCGTGGTGACCCTAAGGTATGTTAGATCTTGATTCCCGGGAGCGCCCTGGGAGCGTGGGGAGCTGGGTGATCGGGTGCAGCCCGTCACAGGAGTGGCTGTTCCTTCTTTCTGGCACGGCAGCACAGTTCTTCCCTGCTAACAGACTGAATCGTCGCTCTGAAAAAAGTGACATAAAAGAATGCTCTTGCTCAACAACCTTATTTTCCACGTGAGAGTCAGGGGCTGTGTTTTATTGCCGGGGGGATGATGAAAATTCGTTTTAATACTTTTTTTATTTTATTATTTTAGAGTAATTCATCTTTGGAGAGCAACTTGGAGGGTCTAGCTGGTGTTTTGGAAGCTGATCTGCCAAATTACAAAAGCAAGATACTAAGAATACTATGTACTGTGTACGTATGCAGGGTCTGGGCATGTGGGAGGTCCCTTTTTGGTTGTGCATAAGTTTGAGTGTTTAAGGTAGTTTAAATGCCAGGAGTGGCTTTAGTTCCTGAGTGTTATTATAGGGTAGAGTTTGTTTTACTACAAACGAAAAAAAATAGAAGAAAAAGTTTATTATGTAGCATATGTAATTGAATAAAATGCCTCTTTGCATCATTTTGACTTGACATGTATACAAAGGCTCAAAGCAGGTAGAAGAAATGTAGAGCTGCTCTTCAGTAACAGTGAGAGTGCAGTGGTGCTGGGCAATGTCCTGTTTCCCAACGAAATGCATAAGAACACCAAAGCTGTTGCTGCTAACATTTAGTCTTATATGTGCTATTTTCCTTGCCTATTTCTCTTCTCTGGCATTGAGATGATCTTGTCTTATGAGCCCACTGGCTCAGGAAGGGGAGCTGGGAACACAAAGAACTAAAAGCAGGTTCTCTGGCAGCTGACAGCTGATAGCTTTCCTTCCTCCTTAGCAAAGTGCAGAAGCAGAGATGCCCTGTGTCAGGGTCACTGAGCAGTGTCTGAGGGAGAAATTATGCAGGTAGTAGGGAAGAGAGGTCTGAAGTAGTGGTGTGAAGAGAGAGAGTGTTCCAGCCTTGTCCTGTGTTATGGTTTTGCACATTCCTTAAATCTGTTTTGTAGCAATGTTTACTATAACACAGTGTGGGGTTTTTTCCTATTACAGTAAGACACTTCTGAAATTTTAGGGTTAGCTTATATACATGCAGAAATGGTAGTGGAATATGAGGGGTTTATAGCAGGACCTGGCCTTTCCTATGCTGTGCTTAAAATTGGTTACTTTGACTTGAGAAACTTGGAATCAAAATTAGTAGTCTAAAATGTGTGCGCCTTTTGTGTAATTTGTTGATGCTGTATAATAAATGCATTTCCAAATTACAGACTTAAAGCAACTTTTTACATCCTTGCCTAAGTTCTGTCAGTTACTATTTGGTCAACCCTCTGAAATACTCAGCAATTAGTTATAAATAAAAAGCAAATACCTTAAATGTACTTGAAAGTGGCACCTGCCACTTCTACATTACTGTAGTTAGCAAAATACTGTAACATATTAACCACTTGGCAGAATTTCAAGATCACATTAGCAATTTTTTTCTTAACTTCCTCATGAGGCAAGTTTAACTTAGTAGAATTGTAGAATGGTTTGGGTTGGAAGGGCCTTTAAAGTTCACCCAGTTCCAGCCCCCTGTCTAGGGCAGGGACACCTTCCACTAGAGCAGGTTGCTTAAAGCCCCATCCAACCTGGCCTTGAGCACTGCCAGGGATGGGGCAGCCAAAGCTTCTCTGGGCAACCTGTGTCAGCGCCTCAGCACCCTCACAGGGAAGAATTTCTTCTTCATATCTGGTCTTAATCTGTCCTTTTTCAGCTTAAAGGCATTTCCCCATGTCCTATCAGTCCATGCTCTTGTAAGAAGTCCGTCTCCAGATCTCTTGTAGCCCTCCTTTAGGTGCTGGTGGCTGCTCTAAGGTCTCCCTGGAGCCTTCTCCAGGTTTAACAATCCCAGATCTCTCAGCTTGCCTTCATAGCAGAGGTGCTTTAGCTCTCTGACCATCTTTGTGCCTTTGTATATGCTTTTGGTATATATATCTATATCTATATCTATATATATATATATATATATGTATATGCTGTGTAAACTAGCACATTCTTTTCTTTTCTCTCCTGCAAAGTAAACTCTTTATTTCAGATGCTAGTTATGCTGTCACTTATTATGACCTAGGGATTTTCCTTAAAATTTTGGCAATTTTGGCCACTACACTGTTACAGCAACTGGCTTGATAGAACTGTCTTGCTGTTCAACTTCATTAAGACTTACCAACAGAAACACAATTGCTCTCTAACTGAAGTACACCCCACACCCCCTCCAATGCAGCACAGGCTTCATTCCCCCACTTAGGGAATTCTTTTTTCCTTAAATAGCTTACACACTTTTAATATTTCCTTCATATCACTAAAACTCCTTGTTGCAGATTTTTTCAGGAAAGCTAATGCAAGCTGCCTCGTAATCTAGAAATATTACCTATATTTTATTCACTGTGTTTGCATTGTAGATGGGATTTTTTCTGGCTGAGGGCTGGGGAGATGGGGTGTGGAATATTGAATTTATTTGGAAAATTTTACCATTCCTTTGGTTCCTTGTCAGTCTGGCTTCTACCACAGAAAAAAATACCTTCTTTTTCCTTACTTTTTTTTGTTTGATTGATTGGTTTTGTTTTTTTTATAAACAAAAGATACTACTGGGTTTCCTACTGGTACTGCTGTCTCCCTAAAATTATTTAAAACAGTACTGTTAGTTCAGCTCTATTACAAATCATAGGATAGAATCACAGAATGGTTTGGGTTGGAAAGGGCATTAAGATCATCTAGCTCCAAACCCCTGCCATGGGCAGGGACACCTCACCCTAAACCATATCACACAAGGCTCTGTCCAACCTGGCCTTGAACACTGCCAGGGATGGAGCATTCACTACCTCCCTGGGCAACCCATTCCAGTGCCTCACCACACTAACAGGAAAGAATTTCTTCCTTATATCCAGTCTAAACTTCCCCTGTTTCAGTTTGAACCCGTTACCCCTTGTCCTACTGCTACAGTCCCTGATGAAGAGTCCTTCCCCAGTATCCTTATAGGCCCCCTTCAGATACTGGAAGGCTGCTATGGGGTCTCCACGCAGCCTTCTCTTCTCCAGGCTGAACAGCCCCAGCTTTCTCAGCCTGTCTTCATACGGGAGGTGCTCCAGTCCCCTGATCATCCTCGTGGCCCTCCTCTGGACTTGTTCCAACAGTTCCATGTCCTTTTTATGTTGAGGACACCAGAACTGCACACAATGCTCCAAGTGAGGTCTCACGAGAGCAGAGTAGAGGGGCAGGATCACCTCCTTTGACCTGCTGGTCACGCTCCTTTTGATGCAGCCCAGAATACGGTTGGCTATCTGGGCTGTGAGTGCACACTGCAGCCAGCTCATGTTCATTTTCTCATCAACCAACACCCCCAAGTGCTTATCCTCAGGGCTGCTCTGAATCTCTTCTCTGCCCAACCTGTAGCTGTGCCTGGGATTGCTCTGACCCAGGTGTAGGACACACTTGGCTTGGTTGAACTTAAAGTACGCAGATTCAAAGATGCCAATTAATGTGATGAAAAAACTAACACCGTATCTTTTTCTTTCTGTGTCAGCGCACGTCTGTTACCAGAAAAGCTTACTGTTTACACAACACTGGTTGGGTTGCTGAATGCCAGGAACTACAATTTTGGTGGAGAGTTTGTAGAAGCCATGATTCGTCAGCTTAAAGAATGTCTGAAAGTCAATATGTATAACCAAGCTGTGCATTTGGTAAGTGTTTTTTTGTTTCTTTGATTATTTTGCATTTTTCCTTTTTTCTCTCTCTTACTCCTTTTCATCACTTGTTTCATCTTTTTGTTCTGGAAGAGCTGGGCCTGTCAGTATGTATTACAACCCCTTTTGGCATCAACTTGCACTGCACTGTAGATATACCAAGAGGAAATGTATGTTATGTGAGCAGTATTTATTTCCTCAGGGGAGAGAAATCATATTACAGTTGCAGAATTGACTTCCAATGGTGTGTTTTCCCAATGATGAATTAAATCTGCAGTAAACTGACTGTCCTACAGTCATGTAAAAGACAGATGAAAGTCCTGCACTTCTGTTGTGTTCAGAGGCTCCCTTGGAAAAATATAAAATAATATTAAAAAAAGAACAATCTGGTTCTTAAAAGCTGATTTTGATGGCTCTTATCAGGTCTGTGTTTTCAGTCTGCTAAGGAGGGATGGAGATCAAGCAGGGAGTTTTTAAGTGCTGTTTGAAACCATTATTACAGCTCTTGCTGCTTACAGATTTTGTTTGTAAAAATATAGTAAGACTTCAGAGGTGTCTGATTTGGAAGCCCAGTCCCAACCTCCCCAGCTTCTTTTGAAGCCCACTGGTGAAAATAAAGATTGTAACATTTCAGTGTATTTTGTCAAGAGAATGCTGTTCAGCTGTGGGATGCTTTTACTATTAAAATCCTCAGTAGAACTCTTGAGTGTGCTGTCCCTTGTCTTTAGTTTCACCTTTGGTCACGCTTATATACTCTCACATGACTTGTGAGAGTAACAGCTAAGGGAGTGGCAGTGGAAATCTTTCCTCAGCTTTGTCAAAGACTTTTCAAAGGCTCTTCACAGCAATGAACATCTGAAGTCTTTTGCTGTTCTCTGCTACAGTTGCTGTTTAGTACTGAGCTGTCTGCTTAGCCCAAATTGCTTTACCAAGACTTCTTCCCAATGATCTGCCTTCAGATCAAAATACCTTTTTTGGTTTTTTGAAACACTTTTGATGAATGTACCCTTAAAAAGAAAAGAGCCTTTAAGAAACAATATGCAGTATTTTAATTGCTCAAATTTCAGCCTATGTTGTCTGTTAAGGTTTTGGTGATACTGGGAAAGCTTGGGTCCTACTAGAGCCTTGTTTTAAGTCTGCAGGCAGAATATAAATCAAAACAGAGGGGAGAGGGAAAAAGAAAAAAAAGGGCATCTGCTTTTCCTCAGGTGTTTTCTACTTAAATTCCCATTTCTGTCAGCCTGCATTTCTTACTAGAGTGTGGCCAAATCAAAGATGTATTCCTGTCATGGAGATTCTTCCCAGGTGATTAAGTCCATTTGATTCCCAGCATGCCATCAGTCTGTCACATTTCTGAAACCTGAAAAAGCCAGCAGTTTTTAGATAAACTCTCTGTATAAATAAGTATTTATGAATAAATAATTACAGAAATTAATCATCTGTAATTGCATGCAGATTTGGCACCACTGTTTCCTGGTGCACATCTGGACTCATGAAGCAATGGATCAGTCCATCTTCAGCTTTTAGGAAGTTTTTTCCACCCACTTCTGTACTTTTAGTGTAGATAGAAGCACAAGGGTTTTTTTCTGTAGTATCAGTTCACATGTCTTTGAATCCATACTGGTGTTTCCCACCCTTCCTTAATTAGAAATATTAATCCTTTCAGTGTTAATGCAAGGAAACAGACTACAGGCATTATAACTAGTATGTTAGGCAGCACTTACGATACTTGTTTCCCAGGGTTGGAAAGTGGATCTGTACCAGTGTCCAATATTTCTCCCTTTGTAGTACTGAATGAATATCATGCTTATATTGATGATTAGTTTTAGTTATTAAAGTAATGCTTATTTGTTCATGTGCTGTCAGTTTAAGAAGTATTCATTTAAACTTTTTTTTCTTGGCCTTTTTAGGTTCGTTTTCTATCTGATCTTGTGAACTGTCATGTAATAGCTGCACCTTCAATGGTGGCTATGTTTGAGAACTTTGTGAGTGTGACACAGGAGGAAGATGTACCCCAAGTAAGCTGAAGAGCTATAGACTTTTCTAGTGCTGTTTTCACTGTTGTTCACATCATTGCTCCTGTATTTATGCCTAGAACAGGGAAGCTTCAGAGAGAGCCCAACTAAATGGACTGCCATGTGCGGTTTCCTTAATGACAGTAAAAGTAGCCTGTGGCAGTTAGAAAAAAACATGCATACACCAAGAAAATGCCATCTTTTTATACTGAGGTAGCTGAAGTGGATATATTTACTTTGGCAAGTGCATAATGCCTGGTTTGTTCTGCTGTATCAACAATCTGCAGAAGAACTGTGAAAGTGATTCTGTTATTTAAGTCTGCTTGTCACTGTCCAAGTTAAAAATGATACATTTCAAGCAAGATTTTTTTTTTCTGGCTTGTCAGTTAGTCTTTAACTTTTGGTATTTACATCCCCGAAATAATAATTTTGCTAATGTTATAATATAAATTAAAATAGGGTCTGTGTTCAGAAACTTTAGGAACTTTCTTGTCTACTTAGATTTCAGTGTATTTCTTCCCTGTAGGTACGATGTGACTGGTATGTATTTGCATTTCTGTCGTCTTTGCCATGGGTTGGAAAGGAGTTATATGAGAAAAAGGATTCTGAAATGGATCGTCTCCTGTCTCAGACTGAAAGCTATTTGAAGTAAGTTGTAATCCATTAAAAGTACTCTAAGTGGTATCTATTCAATTAGGGACTAATAGGTTTGATTATTGCTCACTTAAAAGTATTCCAAAGTCTTAGGACTGAACCATCCTGTGGGGGTTAAAGTCCTTGAAAACAGAATAGGTGGAGAGAGTTTTGAAAAGTTTCATTGACTTGTCTAGTTCTAGAGTATGTTGATGGTCTTGTTCTGCTCATGCTGGAGCAGGTACAGTTGTAAGTGTGCTGTGAATACAGATAGGTTGTTGCATCACCACTCTGCAGTGTGACTGTTTTCTATCTAGATGCTTCAGTTTAACAAGGCTGTCCAGATATGATAATAGATATATCTTAAGTAATCACAAACCTGATTTTTCTATGCTGCAGTCTTCATCATCTGAAGAGATCAAATAGTATGCTTGTAGTAAAGAAAAAAAATGTTCCCCTAAATTAGTCTTTTAAAAGTCAGGTTTTCTTTCCTGTGTAAACAGGCGCCGGCTGAAGACTCACGTACCCATGCTACAAGTTTGGACTGCTGACAAGCCACATCCACAAGAGGAAGTGAGTGGACTTTGCATTCTTTATGGAAATTTGAAAGTTTTTGTTAAGATGTTCTTTTACTGTGAAATTAAAAAGAAGTCCTGCATGAGAAATTCTCTTTTAACTTTTGGGTCTAAATATAAGCTTGTAAGGGGTGAGTATTTTGTTATTTGGTGAAAAACCCTTGAGGAAATCTTTTGACATGAGGAATGGTTGTAGATAGTACTGTTTATTTTGGAGCTGCAGATACAGAGCTTCATATTAAAAAGACCTTTGTGAGAAGCAAAATGTAATTCCTTACTTATCCCTCAGTGTTCTCCCTCTTCAAGAAAGAGGGCTTTGTAGTGGCTTTGGTTTCTCAGCTCTGGGAAGTGCTAAACAAACACATAGAAACTGTGTACAGTAGTCACTCTACCGCTGTTCACAACTGAGCCAAAAAAATGGAGGGGAGAGGTGGCATCTGGCTGATTTGGGGGGGAATTTGCCTTTTCAGATATTCCTGTTTTTTTTTTCTTTCCCCTAAGTTTGAGGACGAACTTAGTTGCAAAGTGAGATCTAAATTGATCTGAAAGTTTTGGAACATGGCCCTTTGTGTTGTTCACTGTTCACATTAAATCACAGTCTTAACAATTGTCTTGTTAATCATAATTTGGGGAGATTTTGCCTGATTTGTCAACATGGGTATTCTGCCTGCCCAATATCTGAATTTCCTTATTTCGTTTAGTAGAGATTAGCAGAGTGCATTTGAGACCATGTGTTACCCAGAGTACTGCGAGGATGACTGTTCACTTCAGGTGCCAGTTGCAACTAGTTTTGTTCCCATCTTGTAGAGCAATAATTTCAGTAGATGCAAAGCAGTTCTTGTGTCAGTTATAACTTGAAACTTGTGTGCAGTAAAGGCCACGGGCCTCCAGAGTTCTTGGACTGCCTCTAGTGAGAGAGTAATTAAACAGAGCAAAACCATTGCCAGTTTTCACAGGTGTCTGTGCCATCTCTGGGAGAATGCCGGGACTCAGAATTGTGTAGAAAACCATGGCAAATATATTTGTTAGCATTATATGTGGCTTGAATATGCTGGTAGTTTTGTTTGTTCTGGGAAAAGCATATCAGTCCTGTGGAATAACTTTCCAATGTAGATGTTGGTATTATGTCTGTTTTAACACCACCTATGAGCAGTGATTGAAGTGATGTTCACTGCTGCAGTTTCGCTGGAAGATTCAAAGGATGGCCATCATGCTAGAACTCCTGGGTGCTTGGTGTTTAAAAACCTGCCAGTGGTTGCGTGGAACTCGAAGCAGCTATAGTGTTTAGAGTCCTTAAGTTATTGGTTTACTTAATCAGCAGCTTAAGACTTGAGCTTTTTTCTGAATAGAATACTGAATTTAAGAAAAACGTTTCTGATAGTTCATGAGGCTCCCAGCTTGGTTACACAATTCGTCACATCTGATGTTTCTCACCTTTCTCCTTCAGTATTTAGACTGCCTTTGGTCTCAGATCCAGAAGTTGAAAAAAGACCGCTGGCAAGAGCGACACATTCTGAGGCCCTACTTGGCTTTTGACAGTATTCTTTGTGAAGCGCTGCAGCACAATCTGCCTCCGTTTACCCCTCCGCCTCACACCGAAGATTCAGTGTATCCCATGCCACGGGTTATTTTTAGAATGTTTGACTACACAGATGACCCTGAGGTATATGATTGCTGTGGGGTTGGTGAGTGGATCTCACAGTCAGGTTCCTAGGCTGATACTGGTCAAAATGTGACGTCCTGTCTCCCAGGATAGTGAGTTGTTTGAAGACATGCAGCTGTTCTGCTTTAATACTTCTGCGGAAGTGAACTAAGAGACCAAGTTACTGTACAAAGTAAATCTGTGGGGAGCAGAATTTAGGGAGTGGGGTGCTTTGATGCTTTCATTTAGAATGACAACGTTGATTGAATTCTCTAATGTCTGTAGTAAAACTATTGAGTGAGACTTTCCTTCCGTACAAATTGCTGCCTTTTCCAGGCTTGGTATTTATTGTAATGTTTAAAGATTGCTGTTTACTCATCTGTTAAAATTTGTTGATGCATACTGTGGAACAAAGTAGTGCTTAATTGGGATGGGTGAAAGATCTATCTTGTCAGTCTGTCTCCAGCATTGGTCAGGGCAGATACATAGAAGTGTACAGGAACAGGAGAAGAATATATGCTGCTTTCCCTGAGTGCTTTTATACCTCCCTTTAAGTCTGTTGCCTTTTACCTTCATTTATTTGCCTGTTTTTTGGTTTGTTGGGGGGGGTTTGTTGTTTTTGGTCTTTTTTTGGGGGGGGGGGGGGGCGTGTTTGTTTTGGGTTTTTTTTGCAATGAACAAAACTATGACTGTTTATTCTTTCCACTCTGTTCTGGCCATTCCTAGCTTTATGTCGCCATCGTACTCAACTGTGATTTTGTTCTTTTTCAGGCTGCATTGTGGTAGCCTTCTTGATGGCTCTACAGAACAAACAAAAGAGTGGATTATCCATGAACTTATGTTCTCTAATTTTGACACATTCCTTTTTGTAATGAGTCCTAGTAGTCATTTTATTTTAAACAACAGTCTGAGGTTTGTGTAGGTTTCAGTCCTCAGCTGAGACCTCACTGTATTTATGTGGGGCTGTTTTTAATACCTTTAGATGTATGTAGGATAGCTTGCTACCTGTAGTACCACTGTATTTGCAGTGATCTTCCTTGAGTTTTAATTCTTTCTTACCAGGGCCCTGTCATGCCTGGCAGCCACTCTGTTGAACGATTTGTGATAGAAGAGAACCTTCACTGCATCATCAAATCCCACTGGAAAGAGAGAAAGACTTGGTATGAACAGCTTAGTGCTATGGGGCCTTGGCACTTTTCATATGCTACCATGGATTTGGTGCCATCAGGGATATGCAGAATCCTGCACTGGTTAGACAGGGGCTCAAGCGTAAAAGTTTTCTGGAACATTTGATGAATCTTGATTCACTGCATTCAACTATATTAAAAATGTTATCTGTAATATCCAGTAATATCCAGATAATGGGAAGTTTGTATGATGACAGTGGCTGCTTGAGAAGGGGTTCCTTGACAATACAGGTTGTGCTGAAAAAAATACGCAGACATACCTTATTCATGGGAGCACTGTGGAGAGTGTGACTGTATTATGCTTCATGGAATTGTGAATCAGCTCATCTGTTGGGGCACAGCAAGCCTTGAGGTGGTGCCTTGCAGCTGACTGCACTGGTGTTTATGAACACACTTCTGCTTCCTACTCTTCCTCTTTCATTCATCAGTTTGGGGTTACACAGCAGACATAATTGAGTGCTCTCTAGGGAGTCATTGCAGGACCAGCAAATTTTGTTAGTTTAAATTCAGCCATGTCAGGGACCAGGCAGGGCACTTCATTTCTGCCTCAGCAATATCTGGTTTGGGTAATCAATAACTGAGGTGGTTTGCCATAGGTAATTGGCAGGGTCATGCTTCCAAATAAAAACCACCAGACTTCTTGTAGTATAACAAAAAATGGGCAGAAACAATGATTTTGGTCATGGCATATGATAGGGTTTTTGTTATAGCTGGCTGATTTGGCAGAAATGAGAAATTGAGGATTGTTGAAGTTACTGGGATAGCCTTTGTTAGTTCTCAGAAGAGAGTAGAAGTCTAGAAGAAGATTTGCCAGAGGTAGCAGTAAAATCAAGGAAGTAACATTTGTTTGCTTTGTAATAATGATAGGTGATAATGAGCTGATTAAAAAGGTGAATCACTTGAAGCCTGTGAATTTCTTTTATAATCTATTAGCTTAATTGTGCTTTCAAGTCATTCAGAGCATCAGTTGTTTGGGGTTTGTTTTATTTTTCCTTTTAATATATCCATGTCATGATTGCAGATCACCATGACAATGCAAAACTATTTTGCATAGCAGAACAGTGTTCAAGTGATGTAACTGCACAGAGATAAAATACATCATTACAAATCATACTTAAGGCGATGCTCATTGTGCTACTTGTAGTGTTCTTATGTTGCTTCTAAGTGTTCTGTGGATTGATGAATAGAAAGATTTGAATTTGTGCTGCTTTTGTCTCGCCTTTTGCCCAGGATTATGCATTTTATGTAACTTTGTTACTCCATCTTTACATCACATTGCTGCATTATGTTCTGAGCTAACTTAGTATCTATGGTTTTGCAGTGCTGCACAGCTGTTGAGCTATCCAGGCAATAACAAGATCCCCTTGAACTACCACATCGTAGAGGTATGGGTTTTATACATAACCTCTTCTGTAGCTCAGTTATTTCACAAGTAATGTGTCCCAGTTAGTTCCTTGATAAGTCCCTTAAATTGCAGTTTGACTTGGGAGTCAACAGAACCTTTGTTAAATTCAACAAATGTGGGCTGTATGCAGTTGAAAGTTGGAAGTCTTTTGTTGCAGCTTTAACTCAGTGCATGGGAGATTTGGTCGAGTACAAGGTTGTGACATTTCTCATACTTGTAAAGCTTTACATGTGATGGTTCTAATGTATGGTGCAATCTAAGAGATGGCTACATTTAATTCACTTTAGTTAAAAAAAAAAGAAACAAAACCACAGTTAAAATACAAGAGAAAATGGACACAAATCAAAATACTCGAAACTCCATTTAAACCTAGTGTTGTGGTTTAAGCCAAGCTGGTAACTCAGAACCACGCAGATGCTTGCTCACTTCCCCACTTCTTTACCCCCAGCCTCTGGGGGGATGGTGAGGAGAAGCAGAAAAATGTAAACCCCACAGGCTGAGATAAGAGCTGTCCAGTAACTAAGGTACAACACAAAACCACTACTACCACCAACAATAATAATAATGATAAGGGAAAGGACAAGGGGAAAGGAAAAGAAAAACAATAACCAGCAGTGATGCACAATGCAATTGCTCCCCACCCACCAACTGATACCAGGCGTGACCCACGCAGTGATCTGGGACTACTGGGTAACTTCCCCCAGTTTATATACTGGGCATGACGTGCTGTGGTATAGAATACCCCTTTGGCTAGTTTGGGCCAGGTGTCCTGTCTCTGCTTCCTCCCAGCTTGCTGTGCTCCTCCTCACTGGCAGAGCATAAGAGACTGAAAAGTCCTCGACTGGGGTAAGCATTATTTAGCAACAACTAAAGCATTGGTGTGTTATCAGCATTGGTCTCAAACTAAAGCCACAGCACTGCACTAGCTACTAGGGAGGAGAAGAGTAACCGTTACGGCTGAACCCAGGACACACAGGAAAAATCTTTTTTTACTGAGATGATTAAACACTGGAAGAGTTTTGCTGGAGAAGTTGTAGAGACTCTACCTGTGGAGAAGTTCAGAACTCAAGAGGACAGAGCCCTGAACAGCCTACGCTTGGTGATGCTGCTTTATGTGGGAGCTGTTGACTAAATGATCTCCAGCCAGACTCAGCAGTTCTCCATGGTTTTATGTTTGGATCTTCTAAATTATATTGTTCTGCTGACCCTGAAAAGAACCTGCTGTGAAATATTGGTGTTTCCTCTCAGGCATTTTCCATATTAGAGAGTTTTAGATACCTGTAATGTGTATCAGAATTGCAGCATAGGTGTTCCTTTGCTGCCTCCTTTGAAGGGGCTTGTTTCTAGCATGCAGAGCTGTACAAAATTTCATTAATTTCCATCAAAAGTTGAAAGGGATAAGAGATTTCAGTGATGATGACAGCTTGTCATATAAATGCTTTTTGAAGAAGTAACTAAGTAGGTATTTCAGAGCTAATAATAACAAGAAATAACCTTATGTGGAAGATTTATCTTGATAAAAGTGGAATTGAGAATGCCTCTTGGCACCAAAATGTCAAATATTCTGAACGCTGTAAAGTTTTGTTACCTCGGATCAACTTGTTCTTTTTGTGCTTTCAGAGCAGAGGAATCTTAAGATTAACAAAAAAAATCTGCTTTAAGATTGAAGTATATTCATTGGTCTTATCTTCAGTATCTTAAGGTGCTGTGTATTCCTATGTGTCTGTGTGCTTTATGCTCAGCTGTACACTAATACCAACAAACAGTTGCTGCAATTCCTGATTAAATAAATTACCTGGGGCCCCTGGAAATTCTTTAGAAACTTGAAGGATGTAAAATAGCAAAGGTTTGTATAGGTGAAATTACTGTAAAGAAGGGCAAGATGGTCTCTACCTATGGTTTCCAACCCAAACCATTCTATGATACTATGGCCGTACAAGTTCTTTGACTATTAATGGAATGATTTCCCTTTTCTTGCAATTTTGAGGTATTTTAGAATATTAATTTCGTTACTTGTCTATGACTGCTTACTTTTAATGAAGCTCCACAGTTTTTTAGGCTTAGCATGCTTTCTTCCGGCTTCTGTTCATGTTACTTCTCTTAACAGACAAGTTGGTGATATGTTGCTTTCAACCAGTTTATCAGTTTAATCTGAAATTTCATGAGCTTTTCAGTAAGTCTAGAACTGTGGAAACAATATGGTCTAACAAATAAATGATACGTAAAGTGTTACATAAGGTTCAGAACCATACCACTTAGGTAGAAGTAATGTAGCCTGAAAGTGATTGTCAGTCCCTTCCCAAGGGTGCCTACTTTTAAGGTCCCTGAGGCTCCACATTGTAGTTTGTCAAGCTGAGCACAGAATACTCCATTGTGACCTGGAACCTGTGTGAAACACTGAAATGCGGTGCCTTCCCCTCCGTTGCTTCTTGTCAGTGGGAATGTGGTTATTTCTGGTAGCTGTGAACAAAGAATGTCTGGGCAGAACCATTGGGTTGTTGTGCTCCTACAGCTTTTGGTACAACTTGCATTTATCAGAGCTCAAACATTCAGCTCACCAGTGTTACAGTCTTTCTTTGGCCTTGTTCTTTTCACAAACTATGGTGTGCCAGTTTGAATACTTAGTCTGAACATTAGATAATGAATGTGATGAATATCATAAATACACTTTTATGATATACATAGATACATTTTTATGTATCTCAAACAGATAATGACTACTCAACCAGTTGTTATTTCTTATCTTGAGAAAAGGAGCAGGTTTCTACCTAGTATTCTACTTAAGAGGCCCTCCCCTGTTTGTCTTAATGGTATGTCATACTGTCATGGAAAGGTTCTCCATCTTCTTATAGTCTCTTCATGCTTGTAAGTCCTTCCTTAAAATAACAAGTTCCAGTCAATATGTTTTCATGTGCTGTTTGTCAAGTCTATAAATGCCAAGTAATACTGTCATGGAAAGGTTCTCCAGCTTCTTATAGTCCCTTCATGCTTGTAAGTCTTTCCTTAAAATAACAACTTCCAGTCAATGTGTTTCCATGTGCTTTTTGTGGAGTCTATAAATGGATGTCGATTTCTTACAGTAAGATCTACTGAAGCTTACTTATTTAAACGTCAGTTCTTCTGTGTTTATTTAGAAGTTTAAGGAGAAAATTGACCAACCATAATGAAATCCTTTGTTGTATTTTAAATCTAGTTAAGAATGGCATGCAAAATAAAATGAACTCAGAGATGGATGTTGTACAGTGATATTGAGGGCTATTTCCATAGCCCTCAAAGATTGGCATGCTGTTATTACAGGCAAACTTGAAAATAAAACCACAAATGCTGACTGCAGGATTGTTTTCAGTTTTCTTAGAAGGATCCTCTACCAAAGGGTACTGAGCATAAATTTTTGTTGTGCGAAATGCTGGTTGTAGTTTACAGTTGAGAGTTGTGGCTTTATTTATATAAGGTTTTATGTAGGAGAAAAGAGAATATGATAGAAAAGGTAGAGATGTAATTTCAATGTAAACAGTCTTTCATACTACATGCTTAGCTTCATTTGATATGCTTGTATTTGTTACTTACTGAGATCAGATGATTTCTGCTTTTCTCAGATAGTGGTAGCACTGCAGTAGGTCATATTATAACTGCCCATTTCTACAGTTACGTGGTTTATTTGTTAGACATATGTATAATGCTAGTGTTGTGTTAGTATGAAATGATAAGGGCCATTAGAGTGGATGGCATTAGTACAGTGAAGGGTTACCACTATGTTTACAAGTTTCTCTCCCTTCTTCCTGGAACATGCATTTGACAGAATATATTGGGGGTATGTAATTGTTTGATGGCCAAAGTTGATGGTTGTGCTAGCTGCATTGAGCCATGTTATGATTCTATGCCTTTCTCTCCTACAGGTGATATTTGCAGAGTTGTTTCAACTTCCATCTCCACCACACATTGAAGTCATGTACACAACGCTCCTGATTGAACTTTGCAAGCTTCAGCCTGGCTCTTTGCCACAGGTTGTATCCTTTCTGTGCTGCTGGAGAGCATTTATGAAATGCAGTCTTTTGTTTGTTCCGTAGATGATGGGATAGCAACAAATACTGGCAGTGTTAATATTTTACAGCAGCAGCATGAAACTCTGCCTGTAACACCCAGGTGAAAGAATAGCACATCCCACATAGCATAGGACTAGACTTGCCAAGTGGGCAAGACTCTTCAGCTTTCTGGATGGTGTTCTGGTACTTCTGAGATTTCTAAGAAGTGCTATCTTGGTCAGGGGATAAAATACAATACAATACTCCTGTTCATCCCTGCGGCCTAGATAGGTCTGGGCAGTGTATGGCATGGTCACAGACACATGAAAATCTGAGAAAGAAGGGAAGTGACCAGCTTGATCTTTTGTTCTAAAAACTATGTGAATATTTGTCTTCTTTTAGTAAGAAGAGTAGCAGGTGACTTAAAGGAACTTGCCAAGTTCCCACTCAAGTGTTCTTGCTAGGGAGTATTCAAAAGGTCAGTAATCATCTGTCAGCTTAGGGTGGCCAAATGCTGAGGAAGGAGGCATGACTCTCATTTATTTCTGGCTATTACATTGTCTCTACTTTGCTGCCATTTTAGATCATGTCAGATCATTGTCTTGGATCAAGTGGCAGACGGAGAATGGAGGGCAGTTAACAGATGCCTGTCCACTGGTAGTTTCTTGCCTAAATTTCATTCTACTTCATAATACCACTCACAAAATCTCAGTGATTAGAGTAAGTCTCTTTGCAGAGTTGGGCAGACATCCATGCAGCAAGTTTTTTATCTTAATAGGGACACCATAAGAAAGGTAAAGGCCTTGCTGGATAAAGTCATTGTAGATGTACTCTCTGAAGCCTTTAGTGATGATCACAATTGTCTGTGGATAAGCATCAACAGCAGCCCGTGAAGATGAGATCACAGAAGTACTCCATAAGGACATTGATGTCTTTTTGTATCTGTGTGGTGCAAATTCTGGCTTTCTGTGGAAAAAGCCAACAGTCTCATTGCAATAATGGAATTAAAGCAGACTGGGATTAGAGGGTGGAACTCACAATATGCTGCTTCCCTCTTTTTCCACCACTGTGGATTTACTGTGACTTACCTGATTTTGGAGTTGACACAGGAAGCTTCCAGTAAAATAAAAAAAAAGTATTTAAAAAACGAACATCTGTCTCATCTGCTTCTTTTCTGTGAACCTTAATAAGAAATTTCCAGCTTGCACAAGCCACTGAAATGCTGTACATGCGTTTGGATACGATGAATACAACATGTGTGGACAGGTAAGTGTGTTCTGGAGACAGTGGAATCAATATCCAATATTCAGGGTATTGAAAGGCTAGGAAAAGATTAGTCAGAAATTCTTGTTTGATTGGTCCTATTCAGAATTATTTCCTGGCTCTGGCTTTGAGAAATCTGAAGAGAAGGGTGGAGGACTGAGTGCTTGCCTCTCCTTCCCAGCAGCGCAGCCCCAAGAGGTCGCAAGTCTAGCTGTCTGTACAGGACAGTTTTGATTAGTGACACCTTCTCTGTGTTCAAGGTTGTTTATAGTTCCATAGTACTCCTGTCTGGTAGTATGCCTCCTCTGTAGTGATCTGGGAGGAGCTTTGGAGTGCAGTTAATGGTGCATGTGCCACCAGAAGAGGAGAGTAGTGATAATTTTTCCCTTTAAGTGAGGTCAGCATTGTGTAGGAAGGCTGCTAATTACTCATTAAAAAAGTGAAAGTAGCATGTTCACAGTAGGTTTACCCTTTAATTGTTAGTTTAATAGGTCATATTTTTGTATGAAACAGGACATGACAGGCTATTTACCCATAAAAGCTGCTTTCTGACTCTCTGAACCCAGTTTTTTGATTCTGCCAACATAAATGCTTGTTTAATGTTGTAATAGCTTTAGAGTTTATGTTTGCCTTTGAAAAGTAGAATGCATTTGTAAGAAAATCTCGAAAGGCTTTCTTGCTCTTCTTAAGTTTAATAGGGCTTTCTTTTTTTCTTTTAATGAAGATTTATTAACTGGTTTTCTCACCACTTGAGCAACTTTCAGTTCCGTTGGAGCTGGGAAGATTGGTAAGTTTCTCTTCTTTTGATTCGAACCTAATACTGCAAAAACCTTGAAATGTTAAGCTTATTCAGGAAGTCTCCCAGCACAGTGGCCCTGTTGCTTTCCTGCAGCTCTTCAGCAGATACCTTTCTTAATCTGCTCACCACTGCTCAGTGGTAGAGTATCTTGATAATGTCTTTAGTCACTGTATTGTCCCTGGTGAACTTTGTGATAAATCATATAAAAGTTCCCTAAGTAGGGGAGGCAGGAATGTTATTTCTCTAATTTGTCCTACAACCTTAGTCAGTTGCCAACAATTCTAAAATGACTCCCCAGCTTACATTCAATAGTTTGCCCAAACTCCTGTTTCCTATATTCATACTGTAATCTTGCTCCCTGTCCTACCCTAAATCTTCATTATAATTTTTATCCTTGAGACCTTGTGATCTCTTTCCCTCCTGCCAAATTCTAGCACCTGAAATTCTGTCAGAGCTGGCCCTACCATCCATTCTTACCATACCAGATCATGAACTTGCATCTCTAGCAGGAGCTCCCTGGACTCCATCACTGTCTAACCAGAGGTTCCCCTGAGCTTTCCATTGCAGGCACCATGTAGAAAGAAATGTCACCTTGGAGTTAAGTACTTCCTACTTCCGCAGCCTGCTACCATTCATGCTTTCTGTAGCTTATCTGCCAAAGTGTCCTGCTGGAGGGGGAGTGTAACTCTTCATGATAACATTTTTGTGGCTTTACTTCAGTTTCTTGTCTTGTCTTCTTGTGGAGTTAAGTGCTTGCTGGCTGTCCTAGTATATATCCATGTTGACTGACCAGGCAGCAGTCTTCAAAGAACTGAATTTTCTTTGCCTGGATGTTCCTTGGTGGCAGTGCTTCTGTAGGTCTCACTCGCTCACAAGCTGCCATTTTCCACAAATCTCACAAGTGACTGTATTTGAGACTTTTCTTCATCTGAAATGTGTTTGCAATCATCCATAAGTTCAAAAACTCTTGTGAGGGAGAAACAGGGTATGAAATCACATGAGCTTTCTTTCCTAAGAAGAGGGGAAGCCAGGTAACCATAAGTGCAAATTATTTTTTAGATTAAGGGAGAAGGGAAGCCATTTAAAAATCCTTCCACAGAGATGAGATTCCAAGAATGCTAACAGCCAATAGGAAAATAGTGATAAACTTACCTCATTGTCTTAAAATTGCCTATGCTTTAAAACTGTCAAGCACTGCAGTTGGCCTTACACCATGATTGGATTGTACCTATTGGAAAATTACTAGCCAAAAAGAGATGAAAGTAGAATTGTTTTGCTAAAAGCGATCACATTCTGTCTTTCGATAGGTCAGATTGTCTTACTCAGGACCTTGAGAAGCCCAAACCCAAATTTGTGAGAGAGGTTTTGGAAAAATGCATGCGGTAAGTAAGATGTCTTGATATTTGGATTCAAGGCAGATTGATTTTTATTGTTTGTTTATTTCTGAATAGTGAGAGGACAAGGGGTAACAGTTTCAAACTTAAACAGGGTAAGTACAGGTTAGATATAAGTTAGAAGTTCTTTACTGTGAGGCTGGTGAGGCACTGGAACAAGCTGCCCAAGGAAGTGGTAAATGCTCCATCCCTGGCAGTGTTCAAGTGTTGGATAGGGGTTTGAGCAACATGTTCAAGAAAACCTATGCTGTTCAGCATTGTACATGAAAATATTAATCCAGTTCTCAGTGAATTCAGCATAGAAAGTGTGAAAGTCTTGTGCTGCAAAACAAATGCATTTTTTCTGTGGCACTCTTCCATTAAAGATCCTGGTAGCAAAATTAAGCCTTTGTGGAAGTGAAATAATCTGAAAAGTAAAATGAAGATATCCAGTTTAGTATTTTTCTGCCTTGAATACCAATGTCTTACTAAGTTTTCTGCATCGCATCTTCGACTTTTGCATAAAGCATCCTACCAGGCAGCCTCTAAATCTTTTCACAAGCGAAATTAAGTGTATG
Organism: Melopsittacus undulatus; assembly: GCF_012275295.1. Lineage (NCBI taxonomy): Eukaryota > Metazoa > Chordata > Aves > Psittaciformes > Psittaculidae > Melopsittacus > Melopsittacus undulatus. The sequence continues at coordinate 60,831,925 of NC_047557.1, read as the reverse complement.
AGGTTGAAACTCTAGCATCACAGGCTTAAAATAGAAAGCATCTACTCGTAAGTTTGGTTTACCTAAGCTCCTGCTACCCAGCAGAATCTACCATTCTGTTACTGATCTATGAAAGTGAGATACAGGGAAAGTATTTTAACAGTCACTTTAGAATTAGCCCTGATGTTATTCCCATTTTAATTCTACTGCTGTGGAACTTGTTATTTTCAGACTCTCCTACCACCAGCGAATAATAGACCTTGTTCCTGCAAGTTTTTCTGTCCTCAGTCCTGCTAATCCAGTGTGCATGTACAAATATGCAGATGAAAGTAATAGTAAGTATGAAGGTTATTGAGGGATCAAGTTGAAAATAGTGTTTCAGAGCAAGATAGTGCACTATGTTGACACTAGTATCAATTGCCATAAGGAAGGATACAGCTGAAGTAAATATGCATGATTTCTATATGGGTAAATATGCTTCACATGAGCAATTAATATATATTAAGCCTGAATCTCTGTAATAAAATCATCCTGGTTACTTCGTGAAGAAAAGAAAATCCAGATACATGAAGTTACTGTGGCTGAGGTGGTTGTGTTTAGTGTACAGCATTGTTTGTGAGAAGTCTAAAACTGGAAAATCGATCTGTTTCCCCTGTTTGGGCACAATGCAGAAGTCAGCATATGAAGTAGTAATGTGAGTTTATTTTTTGAACTTTGTGTAATAGTAGAAGATTTTACCAGTAAACTTGGTTTAATGAAGTATACAGAGGCAGTAGATGATGTTAAGCTTGAGGTAGATACCTTATTACTTCTTTTATTACTCAGTGTAAAGACAATCCTAAGTGTTACCAAAGATACAGTGAGAACAACCAAGAAAGTATTGTATTTTTAGGAAATAGGTGACATATGGAGTAGAGATTTAGAGTGATTAGCTGAGCTCAGCTGTAAATACTCTGCTCAAGGTTATGTATTAAATGTGAATTAAATTGTGCAGACAAGGAAATGTGTTGAGTGATGTGGACAATGATACTGAACACAGCTAATCTTAGGTGTAGGTGGGAAGTGTACTTGTTTCTCTGAGGTGCAAGCTGATGTTAAAAACAGTCGCTTGCCTTCTACATGTTTTTGACCTCTTTGCTTTTGTTTAGGGTCTCTTCCTGGATATACTGTGGCACTCTGTCTAACAATTGCCATAAAAAATAAGGCCAGTAATGATGAAATCTTCGGCATTTTAAAAGATGTGCCTAATCCAAACCAGGAGGATGATGATGGTAAGGTATATGCTGCTAGGCTTTGGCAGGTTGTAATTTATTTTGTGTGTAGACTCTCTGCCATCCTTTGGGGAGCTATGTATGTGGTAGTTAACAGAACTGTATGCTTTTACTTCTAATAGTTTGTTTAAATTTATCAGTAAATAGAAATAATGCACAATTGTTAGGGGGTTTTGTATAAATCTTGCACCTAGGGTCAGCCCTGTTTTTTCTTAACATAGGCAACATGATGATTGAGGTGTGTTTTCTTGTGATCATTTACAGAGATAGCATGAAAGAATTTTAATGTTTCCTTTGCCTTCAGCAGCAGAGGGCAGTTTATGCTGTTATCCCAGATTCAGTGCTTGTACCCCATCCTAAGAGCTTCCCTCCCTTGGTGTAGACCCACAATGGATAAGATAGCCAACCTGCTGGCTGTAGCCTTCTGTGGATATAAACTTACAATGGGACTCCACTCATGTCCTTTCTAGCTTTGCAGCCACAGGCAGCACTGATGCCTAAAACCCATGTGGTTTAGGGAGTGGGGAGTGCAGAATGTAGAATTCTGAGGTGACTGGAACGGATTACCCAAAGAAGTGGTAAATTCTCCATCCCTGGTAGTGTTGAAGGCCAGGTTGGTTTAGAGTGAGGGGTCCCTGTCCATGGCAGGGGAGTTGAAACTGGATGATCTTAAGGTCCTTTCCAAGCCAAACCATTTTGTGATTCTGTGGTCTATATAATGGGGATGGCTTAGATATTTCTGTAATATTTGCACGTGTTCTGTTAATGCAAGCAGAAAGCAGCAACAGTCTGGGTTTGTTGGTTTTTTTTTTTTTCCCCTGGGATCCACTGTCACATTTCCTGATTTGCTTTAGACATTGCCCACTAAAGCATGCTATCCCTCCTGCCAGGTAGCTGCAGCTATGGAAGGGGACTTGCCACCACTCACCCTAGTATCCATATTTGCTATTCACGCTTGCTGGACCCTTCTCCGATGTCATAAATAGACAAACCTCTGTATTCTAATCATCCTTACCTTCCCCTCTCCTCACCCACTCTCCCTTTTATATGGTTTGCCAGGCCTTCAGCTTGATGCAAAACTCTGCAGTTTCCTTTTCTGTCTTTTCTCTGCTGCTGTCCATCAGTGCTATTACACCTTGATAGGCTAGCTGCATCTCTGATAGTTTCTTCACTGACCTGGAATTCTTTCTGTGTGTTTTCTCCATGGCAAAATAGGAGCCTGAACATCTGCACATTTTGGAATCTGTACTAGCCTCCTGCTCAGGGTTGCAAAACCCTGCTGATGAAACTTTTTTGTAAAATGAGTTAAAGCCGTAAGTTATCTCTACAGGTAACTTATGCTTTCCTTGAAGTACTTAAAGTTTTAATTTTAATTTGCAGATGAAGGATTTTCCTTCAACCCTCTGAAAATAGAAGTTTTTGTTCAGACGCTACTCCATCTAGCTGCAAAGTCTTTCAGCCATTCTTTCAGTGCCCTGGCAAAGTAAGTGTAATATGTACTTTATTTTGGGGCTGTTTAATTCTGACAGCATGAGAAAAGAACTGGAATGCAGCCTTCAGCAATGTTTTAGGTGCTCCACAATGCAAATGATTAGGAGAAGAATGATACTGCGTACTGAAGGATGGTAGTATAACTCCTAAGTCGTAGATGTGAATGGAATCAACAGAAATGCATGCCTTACAGACACATGATGTAAATCAAACAAATGAGACAGGTTTGGAACATTACTTCATTTTAGAATTACTTATTTGCTGATTATGGTGAGGAACAAAGGTTTCTCCTTACATTCAAATGACTGGGTAGCTCCCACCACAATACCTTGTACTGTGAATATGACTCTAGAACCATTACTTCTGTATAAAGAATTAAGAAAGAACAAGGAAACGTAAAACTTTAAAGCAGTCTGCTGTAAACTTCTGTCTACCAAAGCACAGAGAGTGCATCCCTTAAAGCCTATCTTTAACTTCTAAAGAATTTACTGCAAGAATTTTGCTACCCTTTTTTAGCAAAATGGCATTAATACATGAAAGGTAGTCACATGCATCTTAATTATTTTTCTGTCTCTCCTTAAAGATACATAAAACTATTACAAAACTTGTATTTGGGAGCTTTATAGAGGCCATGTTGATAAAAAGCTGTAGGTAGTAAGCTTCAATCAGTAGAATAAGAGGCAGGGTAATATGAATACTTAAAGCCACAGTATTTTCACCGTTGCATGCCAACAGTAGCAGCCCTGAGATCAAAAAGAGCCTCTTGCACTTTGTATGACAGTAATCTGGGTTATGAATGCTGTATAGCAGTCAGTGTAACTGCTAAAATAGAGGCTTTTAGAAGCATTTCCTTCAGAAAGAGGCAGACTGGATAAGTGTATAAAGTTACAGAAACACATATCAAGAGGAAGGTCTAAGGCTGAAAAGGCAGCAAATTTTGCTCCAGCTGTGTATAGATAAGCACACGGAGCATGAAAGTGCATCCTGCTTCTAAGAGTATGAGAAATGTAGCCCAGCCTCAGGGAGTAGGTTCACCACTTAGATTTATTTAAGTTGCCTTTAGGAGTGGAGCTGTCACATCTTTGTACCCTGTTTTAGCTCATGGTAGTTAAATTTTCAAGGAATAGTTGTTCAAGAATTGCTGCAGGTAGCCCAGGATAAGTTTTGTTTGCTGTCTGAACCACTTGGGTTGTGTCTGCTGCTCTTCTGACCTGATCCCAACCCCTCCACTGACTACTTGCATCTATTAAAAGGTTTCATGAAGTCTTCAAAACACTTGCAGAAAGTGATGAGGGCAAACTCCATGTACTGAGGGTTGTATATGAGGTTTGGAAGAATCATCCACAGGTAAGAAGTTACAGTGTCAAGAATCTTGGTAAGTTCCAACTGACAGTGGTCATATTTAATAAAACCCATTACGTTTTGCTTAATAGCCTTTAAAAATAACTAGTCTGTTGTCACCCTATTTGAGGGAAAGTTCAGATTTTATTTAAATAGACAAACTGGGTTGCCCGAGGAAGCTGTGAATGCTCCATCCCTGGCGGTGCTCAAGGCCAGGTTAGACAGAGCCTTGGGTGACATGGTTTAGTCTGAGGTGTCCTGCCCATGGCAAGGGGGTTGGAACTTGGTGATCTTAAGGTCATTTCCAACCCAACTATTCTGTGATTCTATGAACTGTATTTACTGTTGTTTCTGGTGCCTGAAATGAAGGCTGGACATAAAGTACACCCATCACTGAGGCCACCTTGTCCTCAGAGTTCATTGTGGGAGGGCAAAGGCTGTCAGTCTAACTTGGATTTTTATGGCACTGTTACTGTTTGTCATACAAGAGTATAACTTCTGCTAAAATCATGTTTCTGTTCAAGATTGGGAAACAGTGTAGATGCGTAGATCGAAATAAGATGTAGATCTCATATCAAAAGTAGGTAACATTCTTAGAAATGTGGAAAGCTGGGGAGGGTGTAGGGATTTTATGGTGGGGTTTTTTTGTCCTTTTAATTGCTGGTGAAAGCCATACAGTTACTGCACAAAGCTCATGTTGGAGTCACTGTTGTGTGTGAGCAGGGGGAGTGGAGCTGCAGTCATTGGCTGTTCAGAACAGATCTGTCTGACAGTGCCATGATTATGTTCATTCTTGAGCCAGAAGAAATAATGCCCTGAAAGGCTGGTGAAAAATGCGTCGATTGTTTAAGCTGTTCAGCTTCTTCACAGCATTTGTTTTCTGCCTCAGCTGTCATTCTTCTATAAATAGAAATCGATAAGGCACTCAAGATGAATTTGACTGCATTCATTATTTCATGTATTCCTTACTGGTGTGTTGTGTTGCACGTTACTGTGCTTGAAAGTGGCCTGTACCTCACAGATACCTATGTGAGGCTTTTGCAGGTGATGCTGCTGAGGACAGGGGGTAGTCCTTGCATCTGCTACTGGACCTATGATTCATTCCCTATGGGAAAAAAATGAGCACTAGAATATAGCTATATAAGATGTCACCTCTCTTCTAAGTACACTGAAAATACTGAAAAAGCGGGATTTTTTAAAATACGTTAAACTTTCTGCCCAATTTACTGACCTTGAAAATGTGACAGTTACAGTCTGGCCTACTTTTTACTGCCATTTAACTGGATCAGAAGAAATTACATTACTGCAATCAGATATCCATATCATCTTCCTTTTTGTTCCTTTGTATTGCAGCATGACCAAACAGATGGAGGTTTCAAACTCAGATAAACAGCCATATTAGATTTTTATGAATAAATGAAGATAGCTTTAAAAAATACCAAGTGCAGAAGTTGTGAAGGCTGTTCCACTTGATCATGGAACTTAAAATTTTCCTCCCTTTCATTTATTGCAGTTCAGTCTTTTGCTTCTGCTCAAGCCTTTTACTTTTGAGTCCACAACCTCCCTAGCACACAGAAAAAATGGTGCCTGGACAGCAGGACACTTGTCCAGAGCCTGCTTTCATGCTACTCATCTTGCTGCCATGTCTGTGGGAATGTCCTCTGATGTGGTTCAGAGTATCAGAAGTATTCACATGGCATATAGTGCTAATGCATGATGTATGTTGCAGGTAGTGATTTAGCAATAGGAGTTGCTAGTCCCTGGACCAGCAAGGTTGTGAGGGTGACTTCATAAAGAGAAGCTTTTAACATTGAGGTGTTTTCTCAGAATCCTGGGTCTGTGTGTGTTGGAAGATGAGGATAGGTAATCAGAAAATCTTCCTGGCAATACAGAAAGAAAAATAGAGCATAGGATGCTATCCTGGGACTTGAAAGTCGAGTGCTGAGTCTTCTGTATGATTCATTCAGTTATTTTAATTTTCTTTCCTTAAAAGGAGCTTTGTTACACTTCCTTATTTGACAATGGGTGGTTGTAAGGATAAATACAGTGCAGGCTGTGGTTCTTAGATACCGTGGCATTCAATCCCATCAGTAACCAAGATAAGCCTTTTTCTTGAACAGCTTGCAACAGCTTTAGTCAGTAACTCCCCTCTGCAGTTACCTGCTAGATGGCTTGCAAGCCCCAGCATCACGACAGTGCCTGTATCAAGTAAGAGCTTCCATTGACTGCACAGCACTGGCTCTGTGCTGGAATGAATGGGTACTGTAGAGAAGAGCTTACTGTTACATTTGAAGGCTGTTGCACTTCAAGAAGAGCAGGCTAACGGTAGCTCCTTCAATACCACGATCTGACAGGTAGATATGATCTGGTTTGAGTACTTTGATGTCAAGGACTAGGACTGTGTCTCGAAGATGTCACTTCCCATTGATGCTTGTACTTTGCTTTTGTATGGAAGTATGTATGTTAACAAAAAGTGATTGATAACTTTCCCAAGAAGTAGAAGAGGTTGTTAAAATCAGAATGCTTTATGTAAATTGATAGAGATTCCCTAATTTGAGCACTTTCAGGCTAAACTGTCCAGCTTCCTAAAGTGTTTGAAATCACCCAGTAATATTACCTATGTGGAGTTGCATCAAACTATCTCTGGTTTTATCAGAGTCTGGAATACTGTCTGTATACTGTGTGTGTGATGTCTTTCTCAAAATATAGATGATTGCTGTGCTTGTGGACAAGATGATTCGGACACAAATTGTTGACTGCGCTGCAGTTGCAAACTGGATCTTCTCTTCAGAGCTTGCACATGATTTCACTAGGTAACAAGAATTTGTCTTGGATTGTTACTTGTCTCTGAATTACTATTTTAAGTGGCCAGTACATAGTTTCATCTATGAAAGCTGAGCAGTAGAAGGAAAAGATACAAATAAAGCTTTTGCTCCTTCTGCAAGATACATACTTTAGCATTTTCCTTTCTGAGTTGGGATATGAATGTTTATGTGACAGTTCTAGGGTTGTTCTGCTTTGGCAGGCTTAGAGACTACTTGCAAAATCACATGCTAACAACATTTTTGCACTATTTCCAGGCAAAGTCTGTTGCTGTGTGTTACAGAGCTGCTAGCTTAGTGTGGTGTCCTGGTCTTTGGTGGAGGTGTGTAGCTCGTACCACCATTGCGAATGGCAGAATTTGATGTTGGTAGTCTTGCAGCATATGAAATACAATGCTGGTTTGGAAGTGTACTGCAAAAAAATGGATAAAAAAATTACAGTTAAGCTTTCTTACATTGCACACATTCCTGTGTGTTCAGTGTTCACTTAGTGTAATAGATGCTTAAGTATCATCTGAATTTTTTAAATTCCCCCACTACATTCTTCTCTGAGAATCTACTTTCAGTTTTCTTTCTCAGAGTAGGGGTTTGAGTGTAGTGTTTTGAGCTTTATGTCTTTCCTAGGTTTTATATCTGGGAGATCTTGCATTCCACGATTCGTAAGATGAATAAGCATGTTTTGAAGATTCACAAAGAACTGGAGGACACTAAGGCAAGATTGGCCAGGCAGCACAAAAGAGTGAGTAATTTGTTTGTAATTTTTAATTACGTAAAGCTATGTTACACAAACCTGCCTGCTGTGTCAGACTGATGAATATAGTTGGGTTTGGGAAGGACTGAACATACATGTTTATCAGGAAGCATGTTGGCAGACGGAGTCACCTGTAGTGCTAAGACATTGAAAACTGGATGCATTTTTGATGGTAGTAGTAACCTGGTAAAATCTTCAGTGGAATTCATTTGCTCTGCTCAAGTGCTCTCTTGCAAGTGCTCTTTGAATACAAGCATGTTTTCCACTTGCCTTATAATGTCGATTCCAATTACCCTATTAGATAACAATAAGAACAGTTACAAATAATAGTTGAAGAGTACTCTCGTGGCTTCTACGCAGAAGTGCACTGAAATAGCTATTTGCTATTGAAAAGTTGGCTGTTCCTGTGCTCAGGGATGCTGCTGTATTCTGACACTGGCAACTGTCACTTCCTTCTTCCACCTTAATTTTCTGAATGCCGTTGAGTGATCTGGGTTACTATATACAATAAATAGATGAGCAAGTAGCTGCTATGGTATGCTGTTCTCCCAAGCAGGGCAGTAGAATGGGGTGAGAGAGTACCTTCTGTGGCAGCTGCAAAAGGCAGGGCTCAAGGAAGCTTGGCTGAATGCAGTCCTTAGTTATGATAGAAGGAAGTCACTTTACAAACATGTCGAGATTTGCAGAGAGCGAGAGAGAATTTCCATGTTTGCATATGGTCTGTGGGAATGATTCCCTGCATAAAACCCTCAGCTAGCTCCAGAACTTTGAACAAAGAAGGTGGCACATGGCGTTGAGGCTGCTGATGGTTTTTGAAGAAATATGCACCAAAGTCGGCCTTTCTCCTGGAAGTTTCTATTGAGAGATCACTAATACCTCAAAGTTTGCCAGTGCCAGTTCATCCCAGCCTCTTCATTCCTTCAATCCCAGCAACAGCCTTGTTGCTTTTATCCTCAGTCCACATTGATCAGTAGTTAATAAATGCCTGTGATTATTGAAGACTTAGATGCAGTCATTGATCTTACAGTGAGGCAAAATGCTTCCCTGGCATCTCCAAACAAATACACCAGTGTTTTCATTTCTGTACTTGTCTCTTGCTGCAGCTCTTTATTACTCAGTACTCTAAATTACTGTTGTGCCAGGAAGAAGCATTTGTATGCAACAGTGAGTAGTTCTGCAGCATGACCATTCCTTCTAGAGGAAGTAAGCTGTCAAGTTTTGATGTCCCCAGCATGAATTGGATTGCCCTACTATGGAATGAGTCCAAGGCTTTCTCTTAGGTCCTATTGATCCTTTAGCATTTTGAGTTTAGGAAATCCTTCTAGATGGAGAAAAAGCAAGTTTCTATAGAGAATGCAATTAAATTCTCACTTGCTCTGGTAGGTCATTTCTATTTTTCATGCTGATTCAGAGCTGTAACTAGGTTTTGATAGCAAGTTTTATGTGTTGTGCATAGGCAAGTTAAGATGTGGCCATATACTTGTGACATGTTACACATGTGACAAATATTTGAACTTTTGAGCTGCTAACTTATGGGGACTTTTGCACAGAAACAATTCTATGAGACTGAATTGCTGTTATGTACTGTAACTCATAAGATTCTGCCTTTCCTTCTGTATCCCTTGTAATCTTGTGGAAGACAGTGTTACCTGAGCTCCCAAGTCTGGTACTGCTGTGTATTTTGTATTTTTGTTGTAGTTTTGGTTTGGTTTCGAGGCAGTGAGAGCATGCCATGTTCCTAGCTAGTAGTTCAGTTTCCATGCTGACCCTTCGTAGTCTGAAAGCATCTCTTTCGATGATGCATATAGGGAGTCCCCACTTGAACACAATGGGCTGCATTTTCTCCTCTTCCTTCTGTGATAACCATCCAGATTCATCTGAGTTCTTGCACAGAGTGTTTCACGTTTTGGAGCCTTGAGATCTCAGAATTGTTCATTGAATGAATTATATGCCCTGCTGCAGTAGACACAATTTAAAAAATCTATGCCAGATTTCTTTTTAAAAGCTGTTCATTATCTGATAATGATGAAGTCAGCAGTGTTTCCACTAAATAAAGGACTGATCAATCTTTTAAGCTTTGTTACTGTTAGTTTTTTTTTTCCCCAGGGCTTTCCCAAATTGGCATTTTTCCTTCTAGATTTCTTCTCTGAATTGCATTCAAAGTACCTGTCCTTCAAAATACAGTACTTACCCAAGCTGCAGAGCAGCTTCAGTTGCTGCTCTTAAGTTGCTTTGCAGACCGTTCCTTGTTCCACGTGGAACCGTAGGGCATTAACAGTTCCCACAGGTAGCCAGGTTGCTTAGTTAATCCTGTGTTGTTGTCCCTTACAGCGAGACAGTGATGATGATGATGATGATGATGACCGCAGCACTGATCGGGAGGATGGGCCACTGGAAGAGCAGATAGAGCGCCTGCAGGAAAAAGTAGAGTCAGCCCAGAGCGAGCAGAAGAATCTCTTCCTTGTTATCTTCCAGGTGATGGGCACTCTTTTTCTCCCTCTCAAGCTTTAATGTGATGGGATTTATAAGCTTTCAGTGTCACTGGAATCTTGGGTGTCTTCTTGGAGTAAAAACACGGGAAAAGGTTGAAGGGTTTACTATGGGTTAGACTTAGTCCAGATCATCCCCTTGCAAAGACTGCTTCTGAGCCAGGACTAGCTCAGTTTTGAGTGCTCGGGACCAGGTGAGTTCTGCTAGCTTACAGTTTCCGGAACAGTCAGAAGGTAACTGTATTGTTGTTGCTTACTAAAGTCAGTGTTATCCAAACAAAACAATTAAAGATAATCATTCTCACATTGCTGTCAAAGCTGCTGTCCCTTGGATCTTCTCAGCTGAGGTTAGAGTCCCTCATTTTAGAGGACTTAAGGTTTGTTTTTCTTCTTTTGTTTTCCCTCTGCTGCAGCGTTTCATTATGCTGTTAACTGAGCACTTAGTGCGCTGCGAGACGGGTGGAATTGATGTATTCACACCCTGGTACAAGAGCTGTATAGAGAGGCTGCAGCAGATCTTCCTACAGGTAGGTGTGTGGAGGGCTGCGGGCAGGGGATGCCGACGGGAAGCGCCGTGCCTGGAGCAGTGCGCGGCGCTCGGAAACAGCAGTAGGTGGCAGTAGCACGCTGCTGTGGGGGCTGGTATGAGGCAAGGCCGTGACTCTGCCGCTGGCCACGTCTCTGCCACAGATTGGTGGAGAAACTGGTTCTTGCTCAGTTCCCACACTGTGAGCACGCTGCAGAAAGATACCGAGGTGTGATTAGGAATTTTGCCGAGCTCCTCTTAACTGTGTGTTCATAGTGCGGGTAAAATGGAGAGCAAACTAGGATAGCAAAACAGATGTCTTTAAAATAAGTGGATTAAGGTATTGCAGAATTCCTTCTAATAAGATGCATAAATAGATATTAAAGGTCATTTTTGAATTCTTGGCTCTGTATTAAATCAGGTAACAAGCACAGATGGCTGCATGAAGGTGACAGGAATGTAAAATTACACCTGTATCAGCAGTGGAACTGTAGAGGAATGGAACTGGTAGTGTAGGCCCCCTCTGAGCTGAACCCTTCATGGGTAGTAGGTCTGTTTCCAGAGGAAAGCAAGTGTTGTGGTTCTCGTAGGAATCTCTGTAGTTGCATGGGATCCTGCGCACAATTCAAGATCCAGGAGTGAGGAGCTACCGGGAGCTCTTCAAACAGGAGTTCTGCACTTGCTTTCTTCTTGCAGTCAGTGTGGCTCAGCATCACACTTTGCCTTGTCAGTGGCTACTGTGTTGTGGAAAGGAGATATGCTTAGCAATTTCAACGAAAACATTTGACTTGTGATTTTTGCATGTCTTGACTTCTCTGCTTTTCTTGCACAAATACAAATGAAATGTGTTTTGTTTGTTTTATTTGCCAGCATCACCAGATCATCCAGCAATACATGGTTACCCTAGAGAACCTCCTGTTTACAGCTGAACTGGACCACCATATACTGGCCGTGTTTCAGCAGTTCTGTGCTCTGCAGGCTTGAGGATTATTCACGGGCAAAGTCTTGCCTGCAGGACTTTAGTGAATTTAATGTTTGGTTTTTTTACATTATAAAACTCGATATGGGGATAGAAAAAATTTTTGACTAAAACTGGCTTTCGTGTGCTCCAATATAAAACAATACAATACTCTAACCAACAGCAAACTGTGTAAGCATCATAAGCCTTATAAGAGATGGCTGACAGGGGATAGACGTGAAGTAAGAACTATTTTCTTCATCTTTTAACTTGGTTTGACTTTTGACTTTTATGATAGTATTTTCGTTTCTTGTTTTTTATTTGTATAAAAATCAGGAGAAAAAGAAAAGCCAAAAAAAAGCCCCAGCATAAAAGCCCTCGAACAATAGAATTTGTTAGCCTGGCCTTTGAATCATAGGAATTACAGAAATGAGAAACAATTGATACTGGTTTGTGAGTATGAAAGGGATGCACCTTCTCGGTGAAGTGTGGTAAATTCTCTAGTATGGCATAGAAAAAGTGTCTTAACTTTGGGGATGTGAAGCACTTGAGCTTAAGCTTTCAAAGTAGTATAGAGCATTTGGGTTTGTTACCAAGCCAGCTAGATTTTCAGTTTGAAAGAACATGATTGTAATACAGTTGGAATATTCGTGTTTTTAAATTTATTATGTAGTGTCTTGTTACAGCAGCTACAGACAAGTGGTAGAGGAACTTCATGGGCAGCATCTGAAAAACTCAGCCCTCCTCACAGTGTGATCGAAGAGTCATAAATTGCTCCTGTCAGGAGTCTTTACTGGTACACAGAGACAGCAAACCAGGGCCGGAGCAGAACAGACCAAGGATGTCCATACTTCGGCCCCTACCTGGGTGTTGGAAGCTCCAGCACCTGGTGCCAGGGCAGCTTCTGGCAGGACCTGCTTCAGCTTCTTCCTGTATTTCAGCCTCTCGGGCTGCCACACTTGCACTAGGCTGGACTGCAGGGATGCCAGAAATCTTCCCAGTAATGGTGCTGGATGAACCAAGTGCTCTCGCTTTATCTAGCTCAGTAGCTTTGCAGTATCTGCATCTGCTGCCGTGCCCTTGGTTTAAACATGTGATAACAGCACACAGTTCCCGTGTCTTCAGAAAACATTTTAGCCCTGAATTAGGTGATATCTCACAGTGGAGGCAAAACAACCCGAGAATAGAGTAGCCTCAGTTTTGAGTTACACAGATAACATTACGTACATAAAAAGCAAGCCAGTGTGGTTGTCTATTAGGGTAAGCAGTGACAGATGGTAAGGCGCTGCCTTAGGTGCTCCAGTTTGCTAGCATACAGGGCATTTCCAGGCTGCTCTTAGCCTCTTGATTTTTCAGGTGAATATCTAAAGGGTTGCCATAGCCATTGCTGTTAAGTTTACACTTAGAAAGAGACAAGCTTTGAGCAAGTCTGTTCCTGTATGATTTATTTGCTTTCTAAGCACTGTACCTATTAAGGTATTTTAGCAATACTTCAGGATCAGCTGATCTCCTGATCAACCAAGGGGGTTAGAAATGGAGCTTCCTATTTTTACCTAAGTTTGTAAGTGGCCAATAGCATTCTCATATATCCTCATAGACTTAGATTTGTTACTTCTTTCTCTGCTTTACCTTTTCTGGTTTGGTTCTTCCTTCCATTACTTCAGGGTATACTGTTACTTGTAAATTTGCTTTATGCAGGGGTTTTGCCAGCCATGCACAGACTAATACTTCAGATATTTTTTGTTACTGTTCTTGAATAATCAAATAGCTATTTGGGTCTTTTTTAAAGAAACATTTAATACTGTAGAGATTTTAATTGGGTTTTGATAGTTTTTTCACTGGCTTGGACCAGTGTCAGGGTTCTGATACTAGCTGATACTAGCTAATGGTGGGGGTCTGACTATAAATGTGACTTCCATAAAACTGATAATGGAGTTAGTTAAAACTTGCAAACCTGTAACTTCCTCTGAGCCTTGACAAATACGGGTGCTTGAGATCCAGTTGCATATGCCTGAGCGCATAACCCTACAATTTAAAACCACCTAGCACTGTCTTTCAGAATCGATTTGATTTACAGGGCGTTCATGGGCTGTGATGACATTTCCTGCCACCTTCCCCTCTCTGTGGGTCCAGCGCTGTACACCTGACATGGCCGGCACACTGGGGACGCTCACAAAGCAATACCAGCAGCTGACTGGACAACCCTGCAACTGCCCAAGCATGGGGGGGTGGCAGGTAGTGTAAAGATGCTGTAGAAATGTGGTGCGGTTGGGGGAAAAAATGCACAATTAAAAATAAATGAAGGTGAACCAGGTTGTTACTGCAGTGTTTGTCCTGCTGCTCCTGGGGGCTCTGACACAACGATGATGGGGGGGGGGGGGGGGAGGGTTCTGGTTTGGGGTTCATGCGGCCGGGGTGGAGCAGTTTCGTTTCCGCAGGGCCGTGGCCGGTCCCTTGACTAATGCACCGCCAGCGCTTCTCGTCCTGGCACCACGGGCTGCTCCAGCAGGCTCCCTTGTCCTCCTGCGGGCCGGGCGAGGCAAGCGTGGTGCTGCCAGTGCCGCGGGGGCTGGCGGGGAAACCCTCCTCTGCTTTCCGCCTCCCGGCTGTGGGGCGGCCGGGCAGGGCAGGGCCGGGCGCCGGTGCTGCGGCATGCCCGGCGGCCGTGAGTCAGCGCCCAGCGCAGCGCCGGGACCGGCCTTCTCTCGAGGTGCCCCGGTCCCAGTGGTGGGGGGAGGCGGTCACCGGGCGCTGCCTGCCCGGAGAGGGCAATGAAGGCTCGTCCAGGGAGCATCGCCGCCTGCCCACCCCCCGCTCTGGCACCTCCACCTTTACCGTTTCAATTCACAGCCGCGGGGGCCCGGGCTCCCCCCGAGCCTCCAGAGACTTATCAGGTTTTTGCTATGTGCATAATGGCAAACAAACGCAGAGCGTGTTCCTTTACTTCAGTCACTTCCACCAGCATTCCACAACAGCTGTTAAGATCCGAAATTTGCACCTGAAAGCAAATCCACCCTCTATTGAAAGCAAACAGTTGGGTGCACTTAAGAGATCTACCTTGGAATGCCACTTCCCTCCTGCCCCCAAAGAAAGGCATTTACCCTTTTCAGTTGCAAATTTCGGACAGAGCTGCTGTGTGAGAGTAGCCTTGGTCTCTGGCCCGAAACTTGGGGGGTGAAACGCTGTAGAGGATACTGCTAACAACTCTCCCTTATGAATCACGCCGAGACGTGTCAGAACCTCCCCAGAGCAGGCGCCGTTCCTCTCGGGAACGCTCTCCTTTAATGGAGCCGAATCTCCCAGCCCAGGTCTCCCACCAGCAGGGAAGCTGCTGTATCAGCCAGATGCCCCCTCCCCCAGTAACAGCAAACCGGGCCAGCCAGATCGAGCGTAAAAACCAACGCGTATTGTTCTGTACTGAGCTTCTTACAACCAACAAACCCCACTCCTCAGAGAATTCGGCAACAGCTTGTTCATAATTAGCATTTATTTGACTTCGATACAAAATAACATTAAAAAGATAATTAAAGGGTGTGGGGGGGGAATGGTTATCACTACATCTTCTCATAAGTTAATTCATGGCCACATACAGTACATGTCTTTTTATAGGTAGATTCGTCAATGTTTTCTTCTGGTCCATACTCATGTTCGTGGATACTGGTTTTTTTCTTCCAGAGACTACTCCTCACAGCACGGCGGAGTTCTGATGGGAAATACAAGAAAATTTTAAGGTTTTGGTAAATCTTAAGCAATAGTTAATAACACTCAAGCTAACCAGGACTAGAGATGCCAATCTGCCTGTTGCCTGTCTTTCATACATGCTGGTGAGAATCAGCTACTGCAGGAACAAGCTCTGACTCGCCTGGCAACCTTTGCCTTGTTTGCATCTTTTAAAGGAGGAGAACTAGCCTGACAACGCTGTCTCAGAGGGGAAGATTTTTCCATACGAAATACATACTCGTTGCTGCTGCCTTTTTACACAGAGCCAATCCAAGGTATCCAAGAGGGGTCAGTGCAACGCACGGTTTTCGCAAGAACACCCCATTTGTTTTACCCGGGCAGGGCAGAGCACTTCTCATTCTGGTCACAGCAAGTCTCCTGGATGAGCTGGTACTCTCAGCTCCAGGCCCAATGCTGTGAGTTGCGTCGCAGCAGCCGCAGTGAAGCCGGCGGGCTCCAGGCAAGCAGGGCCTGCCGAGCCCGGGATGCTTCTCCGGATGTTGCAAGCACACAGCACAGCACAATGCCGCCACGTTGGAGCCAAGCTGCTCGGGCTGTGCATCCCGTCATGTTTAGGCCTGTGCTTGTCCTCTGCTCCAGCATCTTGGCTGCACCAGGGCCCGGTCCCCCCATGCGCCACAGCCAGCACCGCACAGCACAGAGCACAGCACGGCAGAGCACAGCACAGCCGGGTTACTTGCTCAGCCTCACGCTGGGCCCCTGCCAGACAATACCAGTACAGCCAGTCTGAGCTCTGCCCTGAGACTGCCGACCCAGAGAGAAGCACAGATGGGCGGCACAGACACCATGGTAAGCCACAGCTCTTATGAAGGAGCACGTGGTCTTCCTTAAGATTTCAGCACGTCCGTGTTCCAAGTATTTTTAAGAAGTCCCACCCTCCTAAATACTAATTTTTCAGGGAAAAGCAAGGATAGTGAGCAGTAAAACCAGCAGCTGGGGATGCTATGAACAGTGGGAAAGGCATTTTCTACATTCATTTACATTTACTCCACCTGAAAGCACATGCATGACAGAATTATAAACCACTGCCACAAAAAAATCCAGTCTCCCCGAGTCAGAAAATATAACAATCTATGGCACATTCTGGGTCATAAGAAAAAAACATTTAAAGCATCATAATGAACCATTGTTGTTTATTTCTCTCACACCATGTCCACAGGACAACAGGGTAATTCAGGTTGGAAAGGACCTCAGCTCCCTACCAGAGGTCCAACCCTCTGCCCAAAATAGTCAGCTATGAAGTCAGACCAGGCTGCTCTGGGCTTACCCACACAGCTCCTGAAAGCCTCCATTTTGCCACACTGAAAGTATTCTGAACAGTCACCAGATGTAGAAACAAATTCAAGCAGAACTGTACTTCACTTCAGGTACTGCAATATGTAAGTTTATCTCCTTACCTTTAACTTTCTTATCAAACTTCTTCTGTTTCATCTTCTCTCTGTTATCACGGCGCAGTTCCTTTGCTTCTTGCAATGATTCTTCACTACCCCAGACTTCAAGGGAACGCTTGATTACCTACAGGATGGACATAAACGTTTCTTTTTGCCCTGAAATTATAAGAGTAAACTATTCTAACTCACAAAAGTAATTCTTTTCACCTACACAAGCCAACCCAATAGTGCCTCAGCCTCCCATCTGTCTCCCAGCTTTTGACTGCAAACATGCCTTCCACAGTAAGAGGCAACACTGATTTTTAGTATTAGTAGATACAACAAATAAAACCCAGCTCTAATTTTGCACATATTCCACTAAAGCAGAAGCACACCTACAAAAGCAGGAAACAAGACAAGAGCCCTGGAAAACCTACTTGCCTTTCCTGCTGCCTCTGAGGGGAGAGCTGCAAACACGAGGCCACAGCTACAAAGGACTGCACACAGCAGCAGCTGCCCCCCACACCATTTCAGTGTCACTGAAAGGCCATGTGCTTCATGACCTGCAGCTGTGCACACCACCGAGTTGTGGGCCATGAACATCTTTACAATGCTCCTAAATCATAGACACTTCCATGAGCTTAGACCACAGCTCTTTAACTATACAGAAAATTTACCCCAGCTACCCAGAATATACTTAATTTTGACAAAGTCATTCAGAAATCAGAATCAAAGCAACAATATTTTGGCTAACAAAGTTGTAAGAAGGTAAAAAGAGTTCTGAAATATACCAAGTTTCTGTACCTGTGGTTTTAAATAAAGTTTCATGTCACCCCAACGTGAATTATGAGGGTTTTTCTTCACAATGAATCTGAGCACTGGTTCCCTCTTATCCAAATCACAGTCTTTAAGAAGATACTCTTCTTTTGCTTCCGTCCTTGTTATAAGCTTATGCTTATCTTCAGTGTCTCTGGAAGGCAAAAGGCTGCACCTGAAAGCCCTGTTATTAACATCTAAGTCCCCACCATTTCTAACATTCCTGAAATACAGGCTGCCCTCATCCTCTCAGTTTTTTATGTATGCAAGAACTTCGGATTCTGACAATCTACAGCTAAACTCCAGGCTGGGTTTACAGAAATTAAAAGTTCTCCCATTTGAGTACACATAGGCCGAGAAGCCTGTTTTTCTAGAAGTGCTTTTCTTACATATTCTTACAGGAGGGAGTAGCAAAAACTTAAGCATGAATAATTTTAGGTATTCGCCTAACCCAGATGCGACTCAAGAGGAAAAAACCACAAGCCTGACACATGGTCAAAAGAGAAAGAATACATAATGCAAGACAGGTCAGATCACCTGAGAATATACACACTCCATATGCTTCTAGATCCCAGAATCAGATTAGCAACAGTCACTGCACTCACTTCCAAATGCAAATAGGCGGAGGAATCGTGCAATAAAGACTTTAGATTTTACCAGTGAAAAACTGCAGCCACAGCAGCGTTTATGAGTTAATGAAAAAAAACCCTACATTTACGCAACCCTGACTGAAGTGTAACTTGAATTGCTCGAGCCGGAACAATATGCCAAACAGTAATTGCTAGCAACGGCCATCAAGGAAGCACCGCTGCCAGTGCAGCTTTACTAGAATTCAAAGTTCACCGTAAAAGCTAATGCAGCAAAGAATCGCTAGTACTCAGCTGCAAGAGCTCCGACAGAAAACCACTCCTCAGCCTCGGAGCCCCCTGCTTGACAAGCTCCATCCACCCACTTTATCTTGGAGACAGCACTTTGCCTCTAATGACTGAGCTGCCCACACCATGTGCACACCCTGGCCGCTCCCTGTAGTAAGCAGGGAAGCTCTCAGAACAAACTCCCAGCTGCTATCTTTGTTTTTTTTTCCTCCCCCATTCATTGACACTAATGGCTGGTTGGCTGTTGCTTCAGAGTCCGTTTCACTACCCCGGTTATCTCTGCGGCTTTTGGAGCATTTTCTGTTTGAGATAAGTGCCTTCTGCCCAAGGTCGACCTCCTGCTTACCGTGCAGCACAACCCGTTAACATCGCACATGGATTCTGCCCTTTGGCTCCCTGTTCTCTTGTGCTGGTCAAAGTACTAACTTTACTCAGGTTAATTCCCGAGGACTGCAAATACTCTTCTAATCCCCGCACTGCTTCAAAAAGCGGGTACTCTGCCTTCTATCAGCATTTCGCATAGCCGTGGTCTGCCACACCGAACACATTTCCATACCAAGCACACTTTATCGCCCTCTAAGACACCATGTTTCCACCACGTTAATGCCAAAAACCCACGGATGTTCCTTAACCCCGACACAGGCTCACGAGACAATGCGCTGTTTTTCACTCCCATAAGGGGAAATACAGGTAATCCCACAACCCCCATTTACTCTTTCAGTAAGTAAAGTTACTGATAAACGTCTCTGCCGACAGCTTCTTTGATTAATCAGCACATTCGTAATTAACTCTATCACAGCCAGCAATCTTTACATAAAGCTTTCTTCTGCTGATTATTTGCAATACCTGCAGTTATCACATGTTGCCCAATCAAAGTGCTGCATAAGGTACGAATCCATGAAGTCTTTGCCACAGTCTCCACAGATGAGATAGTCAAATTCTAGCACAGGTGCTAATGGAAAAAGAATTTTTTTTTGTTTTTAGGAACTGCAACATTAAAAGCCAAACATCTGGAATTGGTATTACAGGCGACTTTACTAAAATTCACATTATAAAGGTACTTGTTACAGACTAGTTTCAGTCCTCTACTTAAATTTTCCCCAACAGATACAAGTTCAAATTCAAACCCATTATTATTTAATCCCATCTCTGCCGGTGTATTTTTGTTCTTGCTGGAAGGTTAACTGTACAAAGTATTCTATTTCAACACTGAAATGCAGACATTTGTTTCGACTTAGCCATTGTTAAAAACTAAAATTAAAAAAATAAAAGAAAACCCCTCCCCATTTCCTCATGAAATGCTTCACGTCCGCTCCTACAGCTTCCTCCATTCTGGCCCTCCAAAATACGCCCCGATTTAGAGAGGACGTGCAGGCAGTAATAGGAGGAAGCTGAGAAAGGGATGTAGTTTGAAGAGGGTGGCGTGAGCAGGAAGTGGCACTGGAGCAGTACTGGTATCATAGTCCTCTCAGTCTGCTTCAGTTTTTTTCCTAACTCAGCCACACCTGCCTCTCCTCTAAACGAGCTCAATGGAGGCATGGGATGGTTGCAAAAGCTTTTTCTTGTCTGTTCCGGGTGGCAGAAACGGAGGAGGATGGCCAGAGAGCTGCTAGGAGTGGAATGGGGATGGAGCTCCACTACAATCCTCTCCCCAAGCCCTCTCAGCACTGCTCCAAGCCCAGACTCATTTCACTGCCGGCTACCGCTGCTGGATGCATCGTCGCGGGGCACATCACCTCCAGCGTCATCGCCATCTGCTTTACGTTCCGTGGGACACCGAGAAACACCGCAGCTACAAGAATCGCTCCTCTAGCAGTAACATTGTAATTCTAACAAAAATTCTAACATTTTTATACAATTTCGCAAGCTAGAAGTGATGCAATACCACAGAATCTTAACAATACCTGAAAGATAAGATTAATACTTGATATGCAGCACCATACATTTTTAATTACGGTTGCATTTATAGCAGATTCGATCTAGCAAACGCGACATTTTATGCCCATTCAGCCCCGCAAGCGACAGGGGGGGATGCTCAGTACTTCACATAGTCATGCTCTTACATCACATTTCATCATTTCAGGCAGTACTCCCGACCGTAGAGGCATTTTATTAAGACAATGACATCAAGAATTACACAGCAAAAAACACCTCCCCCCGTGCAAAGGCATCCCAGATCCACTTAATTTATTGTTAAACATTTATACCTCAAAAGAAGTAAAACTGCTCATAATTTACAAGCTTAATGAATCTGGTGGCGATTTCTAACAAAGAGATACTGCACCAATAGCCCCGCAGCCGATTCAGAGCAGAACAAAGCAAGACAAAGGCAATCCCAGAAAAGAAACTGGATCTATTTTGAGATCCTTACTTCTGCATTTGCTTTTTGGAGGGAGAATATCACTAGACAATGTGCTGAAATCCTCCACCAACCGATCAGCAATTTGGCGTCAGAGTAGGTTTTATAACGCTAAAAGCTGGCACTGCAGCAGTGCTCTCATTTCAGCATAAACGCCATCAACCTCTAAATTCCCAAAACCAACGAAATCCCGCGGATTCACACTTACTTTGCTCTCAAAATTCCAATTCTCGAAAGAAATCGTAGAAATAAGGTTTATCGAAGGAAAAAAAAAAAAGAAGAAACGTGCTATATATACCCAAGGGCACTGGCTGTGTCCCACTTCCGCGGCTTAAAATTCTCCATTTTTAATTACCGCGTGCTTAATGCTGAAAGAATTCGGACGCGCCAGGAATTCAGCACATCCAGAAAGGGGAAACGAAAAAAAGGAAAATGGAGGGGGGAAAGAAGCGGAAAAAAAACCGAGGAAAAAAAAAAGAGGGAGAAGAAAGGAGTGGAAAAAGCCCGGGAAAAAGAGAAAGGCGCCCTCTCTCCCGCGCCCTCCCGCCCATGCCGCCGCTCGTTGCTGCCCCCGCTCCTTCCTGCCCTCCCGCGCCAGCCCCGCGCACTCGGCGCCGCCTCTTTCCTGCTCCGCTCCCTCCCCCGAGGGTCTCTGGCTTTTTTTACCGGGGGGATGCACGATTTTCCCGGCGCCGCCGCCGGGCCCTTCCTCCAGCTCCTCCTCCTCCTCCTCCTCCAGGAAGAAGCCCCCTCCCGTATCCACGACCTTGGCGGGGGCCCTCACCCGCTGGCCGCCTGCGAAAGACAAACGAGACACCGCGTTAAGTGCCGCGGCTAGAGCCGCCGCCAGCAGGGGGCGCGCCTGCGCATCCCCCTTCTTCCCCCACACCATTCCTCTCTTCTCCCCCCCCCACCTCCCTCCCAACCCCCCCCCGCGCGCGCGCGCGCGAAGCCGGGGGCCCGGCGCGCGCGCTCTCTAGACCTCCTTTTCCCCCCCTCCCCCCCATTCAGCAACGTGGGGGAAGGGAGGGGGCCCTCGCGCCTCGCGGTTTACCTCCCTCCCCCCCCTCCCGCGCTCTGCTTCCCCCCCCACCCGTTCCCTCTCCCGCCGCCCCGAGGAGCCCCCCCCCCCCCCCCTTCGCCCCCAAGGAAAGAGAGAAGGGCGCTGGGAGCTGCCCGGCGAAACCGGGACACTCCAGCGCCGTCCGACCTGCGGCAGGATAGGGCCGAGCCGCCAGCCGCGCCTGCCGCAGTGCCAGCGCTCGTTGCCGGTTCCGTTCCATCTTCGCCAGCGCGGCCGTCGAAAGTGACGGTCGCTCGACCGATGCCGCCGAGGTCTCCACTTTCTCAGACGCCGGGACGGGTGCGGGTGCGGGTGCCGGTGCCGCGCCCGCCATGGCGGCGGAGGAGGCGCGGAGCGCCGCGGATGCCCCCCTTGCTCCGACAGCCGCGACTCGCCCTTCCCCTCGCACGAGTCGCGCCGCACTGCGCCGGCGCACAGCGCGAGGCGGGGGAGGGGGCGAGAGGGGCGAGGCCCCCACGCATGCGCGCAGCAGCCGCCTCGCCTCCCCGCACCGCCACGGCGGACCCCGCCTCTCCGCCGCGCGGGGCGTGCCGGGATCCGCGGCGGGCGGAGGGGGGTGCAAAGGAGGGGGGGAAGGGGTGCGCAGGGCCTGGCGGGGCGGGGGCCTGCGTGGCGTGAGGCCACGAGGGGCTGCGGGGGGGGTCCGGGAAACGGACGGGGCGTCCGAGGCAAGGGGACGAGGAGCGGGGACCGCCGCAGCGGCGGACCCGGTTTTGGGTCCCAGTGCGGGTATCGGGGTGGGGTGGGGAGGGGGAGGGGAGCCATGACCCTGCGATTTCCGCGCTGGGCCGCGTGTGCCGCTTCGAGCGCTTTCTGCAGCACCCCCCGCTGCGGGCTTGGGCAACCCTGTGGAGAGAAAAAAAGCAGACACCGCACCGCCCGTTCCTCCCTTCCCCTTCCCCCCGCCCGGCGGCAGGAATTCCTGAGCAGCGTCACGCGCCAGATCCCCCCTTTGTCCGCCTCCCCGCGCCCTCCGCACCGACCCCGCAGCGCGCCGCGTCCCAGCGCCGTGCCGGCCGGGACGCCCCGGTTTTCCACACGCGCGCCATTCCCCGTTCCGCTGTCCGCAGACAGCGCGGC
This sequence comes from Melopsittacus undulatus, assembly GCF_012275295.1. NCBI lineage: Eukaryota > Metazoa > Chordata > Aves > Psittaciformes > Psittaculidae > Melopsittacus > Melopsittacus undulatus. The sequence goes on along the minus strand of NC_047557.1, from coordinate 60,808,972 downwards.
CCCAGTTCCCCGGGCGCGGCCGCGGCAGCGCCTCGCCGGGCCTGCCCCAGCGGCTCCCGAGCACGTTTTTCCGCCCCGAAATGAAAGACACTGAACTGGTTCGGCGGCTGCTCGGGGTACGGGGTTACCCGCGCCACGCTCAGCATGGCACCGGCGGACTCGCTTACCGTCATTCCCGCCGCTACCTTTAATGGTTGCGCGTGATGCGAGAGCCCGGAGAGAACAAATGCAGCCTGTAGCCTTCCTTATTGATGAGATACACGTAAATGGCTTTGTCATGCAAATGTGGCTCTAAGCCACTTTCATATAAAGCCAGCTTAATGCCCAACAGCCACTGACCCTCCCTCGTCCGTTAGGCAGCGTCTGCCCCGTCCTTGAAGAAACAGGGACGGTGGCGCTGGGGCAGATGTTGGCTCCGGCCACCATGCCGAAGTGGTGTGACCTTACAGCGCTGAAAGGAGTCGTGTCCCTGTAGTCCTCCCCACCCCACCCCCCAAAATAAGGCCTCTCTCTTTCACGAAACGAGATTTCCTGCCAATCCGTCCCCGTTGCCCTCAGAAAACATCCCCAGTACTTCTCGGTCCCGGTCCTCCCTGCTCGCAGCTACTACGCGGCATAAGCCGGGTTTCTGCTGTGCCGAAAAACACATTTTGGTTTTCTTTGCAGGCTGGTACTAACTTTAGGTAGCAGCCGGCAGAGTGTGCTGTGAACGCTACGAAAAGGACACCCCACTGCTGGGAATTTTTAAGATATACGTACATACAGAGATACAGATACATATATTTAATCGCGGATGAAGACATCTTAAGTGGTTCAAATATCTGCATGAGCAGTTGGTAGTTCCTCCTGTCAATTACAATACTGGTCTCGTCACAGATCACAGAACCTCCTCCTTAAAAATTAATAGCCGAGTCATACTAAACTGCCCGCTTCCAGCAAGATTGCTTTTCAGTGTTTGTGCAAAGTTGGAAACTCGCCACAATGAACGTGTCCGGACACCTTTCACGGTCACAGAAAAGGGTCTGCAGCACGAGGTGTTTAATAGATGAAAATTCAAATTGTAATCCTGGCCTACCGGAAGCAGCTTACGAAACGGAGCAGCATGAGCATACATTTCTGCAGCCTCATTACGCTCTCCTTTGGACTTACCGACGGTAGAGTTACAGAGAGATTAATAAATGCATTAGAAGTAAGTAAAATAGAAGTAGTTTTAAGCAAAATGTTTACTACGTGGCTTGGAAAGTTTCTGCTTGAAAAGTAAACACAACTTATCTGTGGATTCCTGATTTTATTCTGGTGTCAGTCTTTTCTCCCTGGCTCTCTATGAGTGGAAATTTCGGGAATAATGAACTTTTGAGTTGTGCCTGGGGGTTAACAAGCAGTTCATTCACAAACCAAAAACCGAAACTGCATTAAATTGAAGTCAAGTTTGGGACACTCTATGAGGGGTTTAAGTGCATAAGGTCATTATTAATTACGCAAGCAAACTGAAAATGAGAATTAGAAGGAAATCAGAAGACATAAACAAAAGCAGATTCAGAGGCAAAGCACTCAGAACTGGCGGTGGGCAGCAGCTCTCTGTGCAGTGCACTAGTGCTTTATTGAGTGAAACCGTTTTAGAAACATATGCTGAAGGGCCTCTTTTTTTTTTTTTGGCTTTTTCTCAGGGTCAGTATGACTGAGCAATCACAGCAGAATATTCTCCCCATCTCTGGTTCAACCAGAATGAATCAAATGCAGCGCTTCTAATTTTCATGGTCATGAGAAGGTAATAATAATTATGCATTAGCGAGGGGTAACAGACTATCTCCCATGCACTCCTCTGCTCATGGAATAATACCCATATTTAATGCTAAACACACATCGCTCAGTGGGTGCACATGGTTTAATAATCTTAATGTTACCTGTGTTTTCAGTAGCTTTTCAGGTGCTGCATGCCAAGTAATACTTGATATTACTTGGCTGCTGGTAGCCATGAATTAAAAAGTAGCTTTCATTAATTGGCAAGTGGAGAAATTAATTATTTCATAGCCACAGAGAACAGCATCAGTGTGAGTAGTTGAGTGCAGGGAGGCAGCTTAGCAGTGCTTGGCAACTCATCTCTCCCTTGGAGAAAATGGCGAGCAGCAAGACAAGAATGTTTGCTGACTACACAAAACTTTCTCAAGTTAGCAGGGGTGAGGGTCATCTTTAAAGAATGTGGGTGACTTGGCAGTAAAAGCGTAGATTAAATACAGGGTAGATAAATGCAAGATGACGTATGTGCGGAAACCTAGACCTAACTTTACAGAAACAATAGCGATATCTGAAATGGCTCCTTGCCCCTCAGGAGGGGGACTCTCTGTGGCCCACAGAAACACTAGCTTGGTGTTTGGAAAAGCAAGGCACGTTTTAAGGAAGGGGACAGAGAACAAAACAGGGAACATATTTATGGCATTCTACAGATCAGTGGTGAGCTCGCACTATTAGCGCTGTGCCTGGTTGTGCTTCCTGCTTCTTAGAAAGGAAACACTGGAACAGGATAACAAGGATGCTCGGCTATCTGGCTTTGTGTCCCTTGAAAGGAACAATTAAGTAGGCTCAGAGTTCTCACTCAGAAGAAATTGCTGAGGCAGGATATGCCTAAGTAACTTGGAGAGGGTGGGCAGCAACTGGCTTTTTTGAGTACAAACCATCAGATCTTGTGGTAGTGGGAGAACAAGAGGTGATGGTTCTTCAAGCAGTCACATGGGAGTGGATGTGAATGGTGCCTTTCCAAATGTCACACTGGGTACAGGGTGCTTCGCTGGGGTGCAGGGGAGATTGGCCATGTATTTGGGAGAGGGCTGTATTGAGAGTTAGGGAGCCAACACCCCCCTCAGGCTCAGGAAATCCCCAGAGCTAAGAGCAGTTGGATGCTGTGGGAGTGCTGCAGAGGAGGTATCTCCTGTATTTCCCTTGTATTCCTTCTTCCCTTGGTGTTCCCTTGTGGAGGAAACAGGAAGTTGGACTGAAGCAGTTCACCATCTCCGGCAGTACACCTCTTCCTCTGTATTCACACAGGGTCATGCTGTAACTGATCCTTAAACACCTGGAGCCACATAATGTTTAAGTAAGCATGTGTGATGGGGTCTTTCAAACCAGATTCAGTGTTCATCTGTACCAGGAGTTACTTACAGAGCAGCTGCAGGGCTGTGTATTTTTTCCATTTGGCCTCATGATACACTTATTTCCCTGTGTCCACAAAGTCTTAACAGCAATCTGCATACAGTTGCATTGCCTACAACCAAACCATCTTTGGCCTTCCTCAGTAAAAATATTTGTTCCATGGGAAACAGATCTAACAAAGTCTGTCTTTTCTATAGGTTTGTCTTCTGCAGGGAGTGGCTGTGGAGAAAAATCTCTTTACTGCTCTCCTTCCCCACCCACCCCTTTCCTCTCCTTTTCCCTCTCCCTCTCCTTCTCCCCCTGATGGCTCAGATGGTAGCATCAATTTTAGCTGCATTTGAATTCTGTAGCCAGCAACTGACCATCCAATACACTCAGGCTGTTGGCTGCTGCCTCTCAGCATGACTAAGACATTGGATTTTGCCCAGGGATTTCAAATGCTTTTATGGGAGAGAAAAGTTCAGTTGCATCCTTAAAGATGCAAAGCAAAAGACACCGTGTCCTTTGTGATTGTATTCCCATCAGGTTTTTAGTTTGATACACCCATTTCTTACATTACCTTAAATAGATTGCAAAGTATTGCTGGCTTCTTGGTCAAAAAGAAGCATGTGACCTGGGAAAGATGAGGGAAACTTGTTAAAACCAGAAAGTGCACCTGCTTGGATTTGTATGTCCTCCTCCTAAATTCACCTATGCCGTAGCTCATGGATCAGAGGTACAAGTGAGTCATCCTGGAGGGCAGAATGGGACATGCAGAGTAAATTAAGTTTGCCATCTCTCTGAGATTTTCTCCTTTGCTTACTACCTGTAGGAGGGGATTTTCATGGTAATGTGACCTGTCTTCACGCTCCATTTATCATCTCCCAATTGATGTATATAATCTTGGTTGAGCAGATAGATAATGGAGGAAACATGTAACGTGTTGAATGCTTGAGCAACAGATCTGAAAAGAACAGGTAGGCAAAAATTGAAGTGCAAATGATAAAGACAAAAATTGGCATTCTTCCCTGACAGAAGGTCTTAATGCAAGTTTGTTATTATTTTTTTTGTTACAAGAGATGTCAGAATGTGAAATTACAATGTAAATATCTTTTCTTTGCTAGCATCGTACATGCCTTTTGTGTTTTATTGCTTTTACTGAATAGTACTTTAATATGTTTTCTTTTAATATAAATAGCAAACACTGGTTTCACATCTGTGAACAGGAAAATGTCAAGGCATGATGAAAAAAACGCTGTTTTTTACTGTTTCAGAGATTGCCACAAAGCTGCAGGCTTTTGTTGTTGATTGCCAATACAAAAAGAGAAATCCTCTTTCGCTGTTTCACCAGGAAAATGATCTTCCTCTTCCTTGTGCATAAAGAGTGGCAAACTGTCGCAAAATGGCAAACAAGTTCTGTAACTGTGGCATAGCAGCCTTTGATGGTTCAGTATCTTCAATGCAAGGAATAAAAACACTGTAGGAAAGTAGGAGTATATGTATTTTATTCTGAAACTTAAGATGGAGGCGGGGGTTGCGGGAGGGGGGTGGCCTTCTTGCCCCACCAGTGGCTGGTATAGGAGGTGTAATAGAAGTGGCTTTGAAGACTTGTCTCAATTGTCATGAAGCTGAGCTTTTCAGGCTTTGGGGCTTTTTCTTCCAAATGGGCTAGGCTTGTCATGTGTAGGGATATTTGCATGTCAATAAAAGAGATGTGTGTATTGGCATTTTTTTCTTCAATATTGCGGTCTGGCCAGTTACTTAACCCATGCAGGAACCTTTCCTGTAGCAACTCAGAAAAACTAAGAAACTGATTAATGCTTTAGTCAGTTTTTTTTTCTATTAAGAGGATCTTGGGCATTTCTGAGACAGAAAACTTGTACATCATAGAATCACAGAATGGTTTGGGTTCCAAAGGACTTTAAGAGGTTCTAGCCCCTCTGCCATGGGCAGGGGCACCTCACACTAACCCATGTCACCCAAGGCTCTGTTCCGCCTAGCCTTGAACACTGGGGATGGAGTATTCACTGCTTTTCTGGACAACCCATTCCAGCACCTCACCATCCTCACAGTAAAAGACTTCTTCCTTATATCCAGTCTGAACTTCCCATGTTTAAGTTTTGACCCATTACCTCTTTTCTACCACTACAGTCCCTAATGAAGAGTCCCTCTCCAGCATCCTTGTATGCCCCCTTCAGATACTGGAAGGCTGCTGTATTTATCATACTCATCTCCAAGACATGAGATATAGCTGCTATTGATGGTAAAAGGCTGAGCATTCTGGAGAAAAGTGTAAAATCCTGGTCTTCTTGAAGTATTTAAGGATCTAGGGAGTGTAGGTATTGAAAAAAAATTCTTCATATTTCTGCTTTACATCATTCAGTGTATTATACTTTTTTCTCTTTTTCTTCTTCTTTTTTCTTTTTGATTTTGTTTAAGCAATACCATAAAGAGAAATTGTTTCCAAGTCAGCTTGAGTACTCAGTGCAGAGTAATTGGAATGGAAAACTGTAAAACTGCTGGCCAGGTCTGCTGTAGCAAGAAAGTCATGTCCCATTTACCAGCATTTAAGCAAGATGTATCTCTTCCAGTACTTGCAAATCTCTGCAAAACATTTTGGTGCCGGTGTCCACAGGTTTGGTCAGATATCTCTACAGAATTTGTTTTCCTTATGTTAGCTGCAAACATGTGATGAGAAATTAATCTCACAGTGTTGGCTATGTGCTCCTCCAGGCTCCAGTCCTGCTCCTCAGGGCCACCAGGAAGGGAACTGCATCTGGTTCAGTGCATTGAAGCACAGGAGGAGGAGGATGTGGAATTGATATTAATGACTGGACTATGCATTTTAGCTTCACACCATCCTACCTGTGAGAGAAATACAGGGCAAACTTATGGCTTAAGCCTCCTAGGAATGCAGGACCAGCGGGAGGTACTTCTGAGGCAAATGCCATCCGCAGCATTTGAATCTTGTACGTGATCTGAATGTATCCTCTCAGCATGACCAGAAAATAGTTTCTCATCAGGGTCTTCACTTACCTGGATTCCTTCAGTTAGCAGATTTTGTTGTCTTAGTTTCACGGGTTTTTTTTCTCCTTAGGGAAAAACTTGGCTGTGCTGTGCCGGAAAGGTACCAGTGACCATAGCAATTTAATACACGATATGAATAAATTTCTCTCTTTGAACAGGAAAAAATGTATTCCAAAGGTTTTAATACCCCTCATTTAGTTGAAACCATTTATGAGAGAAGGAAAATGAAAAAAGTTCCTGATGTCCCTGTCTCTCACAGGTGTGAGACACGTACTAAATTCCTGTGTTACTACACCTTCATCCAAGTGGTTAATCTGTTAAATTCAGACTTTTTCATAGCAGCGGCAAGGTAAAGCCAGATCCGTTTAAGATTGGTTTGCTCTATCAGAATTGTTTCTCGTTGTGGTACACGTATGCTGAGCTTTGCCGTTTGCTGAAACCCTTCTGAAGAGCATGGTATGTCCAGTTACTGCCTAGAGCCTGGTAAGTAATTTGTGAAGAAAAATTAAAAAGAGAGGTGAAAAAATGTGTTTTCTTTTCCTGACCAGATTCAGGATCCAGTTAGTGAATGATTTAGTGACGCGGCGCTTTTGTTGCAGGAGACCGCGCTTCCTCAGGTTTTGCTCAGACAGAGTTTTAATTACAAGGAGGTCAAATGAATTAGAAGGTAATGAAGTAGTTTTTAAGGAAAGCATCCTTACCTGTGCAGGAAACGTCCTGTCCAGCATCTGTCCATTCCCTGGTTGGAGCTCCGACACGTACCGCACCAGTTAGTTCAGCCGATCCACCGCGGGTGCTGTCCCGTGCTGGAACATCAGAGCTGTGTGTCTCCTGACTCTGGTCCTTCTCTGTCTCTCCATGGGGTATTGGCAAAGATAGTGTTAAACTTAACCGGCTTGGATTTTGACCTGTCAAAGTTTGGATCTTCCCGACGTCACTTTTTTTTTCCCACGTCTCATTTTTCCTGTTTTGGAAGAGTATTTGGTGGTTTGGGTTTTGTTGGTTGGGTGGTTGTTTTCCTTGTTTGTTTGTTGTTAGTTTGTTTTTCCTGGAGATTTTCAGGAAGTTCTAAATGTTGCACATTTTCCTGGGCTACAGTTGAGGCTTTTGTAGGAGTTTCACCTCTCCTTTCTACCCCCCCACTTCCTCCGCGCTTTTTAGAGAAAGCAGGAAAAAAAAAACCTGGTGAAGTTCCGGCAATGTCTCATCGAATACATTAACATTTAGGTAGACTTGGTGTCTACCAAAGTCTGAAAGCACCTCAAACATCCATTGATGAGGACCATTTATCTGCAGTAGCCACCCCAGCTCTTCCCTGAGCAATGTAATTCCTCATGGACATTCAAAGGCACTGGAATGCTTTGTCCCAGCTTCTTTGTTTTCTGAGCCTGTCCCTCCTGTGGTCCATAGGAGTGGTCTCCAGGAACATTTAAGTGCTGTGATGCTGCAACCTGAGCTTCTGCCCTAATGCTATAGTAATTTAAATACTTCCCTTTTTTTCTGTTGTAATTTCATTAATTCACTTGATAGTGTGAAACTTGCTTTCTTGCCACTTCCTAAAGTGGTCGCTGAGGATTAGACACTGCAGTAAACCGCTCCACAGCACAAAATCATCTTAATAACCACTCCACAGCACAAAATCATCTTAATTGAGGCAGAATCCTGGTTGCAAAGTTCCTCACACAGGACATCAGCTCTCTTGATTCGTACGTTTACATGGCAAATCCCAGAGGACGCACCCGGTAAGTAGTATACTTTCATGGCAGCACATAGTAACAACTTTCTAATTTAATCACGCAATATAACAATTAAATGAAGACTGGTGTGATACTAATATGATATGTCTAATTCTTGCGCTGTGGTACATGCCTAGGAGGTGTGATTGGAAATTTAATGCAAACAAAGCATGCTTGCTAGCCACTTGACATTCAAGATACCCTTTCTAATCTTTTGCTCCTGGAAAGACTTAATTCATGTGTCCCGTACATTAGACAATTTCTGATGTTCTAACTTCCGCTAACTAAAGCTAACTTGACTGAATCGGCCCGAAGTTATCATACATTCCAACATGTACTTGTGCTCTGATTCTGGTTTTTATGTTTAATGATAATCAGATACTAATTTCGGTATTATCTTACGGTAAATTCTATACTTAAGCATCTTTCAAAAGTTGTGATTAAATGTTTCATGATTGCTTGAGAGTACTGCAATGGATCTGTAAAGTAATGATTTACTCCCTCTTATGGTAGCTGCATTGCTTTCCTCTTAACAGATCATTTTTATGCTGGTGTACATTAATTCCGCTTTCTGTTATAATTTTTACTAAGCTTTCCTTCATACTAAGGTACAGATACCAAACTTGCTGCTCTGTCAATTTTTTTTAACCCTTCCTGAGAGCTTCTGTGACAGTTTTGAAAATTGCAGATAAAATAATTGTTTTTAACGAAGCTACTGAAAGTTTTAAAACGTTTTCACTGAATGCATAGCATTTTTGATGACTGAACAAGATAAAACCTTGGAGTTGTGTCTTTTGGACTGATATAGCGTGAATAACACGCAGCGTGTTCACTTGGAAATGTTAATAAACTTTATGGGTACCCTGTTTGCATGAGAAAGTGGATACGCTAACGGCTTGCTTATAACGGTTTAATTAGTGTCTGCGATAATGACCACAAGAGGGTGCTCTTATTACTGTTCCACGACCGCCGTTGGACTTTCCCTCCTCCCAGCTAATGGGACAATCTATTTTAGCACTGCGAAAATCCAAGTGGATTCTTAGTGGAATCATGCTAAGTTATTTGAAATAAGCAACCATACTTGTCTGTATAATCCCCACCCAAATACGCTCTCCTCCATCTTAATGCTGATCCAGACAGTATTTTCAGTTGCGCAGCTTCATTTCATGCACTGTGTTTTTTTTACCTCGACACAGCTGCAAGGACGGCAAGAATCTTTGTCTACCATAGTGACAAGTGTCACACCTACAAAGCGCATATTAGAGCGTTTCATATTTGATGCGAAAGTTAATACCTGTTTACCAAAAAGAGAAGAATTTCTATGCGTGGCACTGCAAATACTGCAGTCAAGCTTTTGCACTGCATAACCTACAGAAAAGGACTTGATTTTGCTTTCCATCTTGTTAACAATTTATCCAGTGCAGCTGGACAAATAACTTACTGCACTGTTTGCAAAGGCACCTTATTTACCACCTCCCAGAACTGACAACTTCGGGTGAGTTGTATGCTGCTCTGTGTGTAGAATGAGTGTGTCCATCTTGGTTTTACAGCACCGCTTACATTCCTAGCAGAGAGTGGATGCCGTATTCGCTCGGCACTTCCCACTTGACTGCCAGTTGGTGAAGTATGTGTGCTAAACACTATTCCATTCGTGGGTAAGCCACTTGGCTAACCTGTTTTCAGATGCAGTGGTCAGACTGCTGTATTTGCACACACATCACTGATCTTTTGTGGCGGTTTGTGCTGACACCATAACAGCTTCCAAGCAGACCACCCACCCTGCAGTGCAGGAATGCTTTTTACACGATTGACAGACCTTTGGGTTCTTTCCTTTCTTTCATATTTTTAAATCCCGTTCCTCTGAATCTGTCGTTTATCAAACAACAGATGCAAACAGTGGCAGCAGCGTTCAGTTTTCTGTGCGCTCGCGCTGCTGACAAAAGAGCATCGAGGCTAGAGGAGGGAATTTTGACTCTGTACAAGCTGAAGCCGATGAGATTTACTCCCTCTGTAAGTCACATTGTGCAGTTTTGAATGAAGCAGCCAGCTTCTGGCTGATTCTTTTTTCTCTCTCAGAAACTGAAAGGAGGTGGTCCTGAGAGGCACAGCAACTGAGGCAAAAGCTGCTGAACTACTGAATCAACCCAAACCACAGCTATGCCACTCTGGAGGCAGAAGTCCAGGGGCTTGTCTGCATGCTAGGGCTGCCACCCAGCATGGCAGTGCAGTGAAGCCCCTGTCCCATCCTTGCGAGAGGACCTGCCGGCAGTGCGTGGGCTAGGGCTAACAGTGTGGAGTTGCTCTGCTGTGTTAGAAATGGACCTCCTGACCCCATGCTACCTCAAAATGTCCATTCACTGAAATCAGTACTTTCTGATCTTTCCAGCTGTAGTTTGTCTTAAGTGCATTTCCTAAACTTTCCTAACTAGTTTCCTATTTCCTAACTGTTTCCTGACTTCCCTAAACTAATGATTAAAGATACAAGTCTCTAAGGCAAACAGCTAAGAAAAGTGCATCCTTTCCTTTGCACAGGGCAAACAGTGATGTACTTCTCTGTATTTAATATGACTTTCAGACAGCATAAAAATCGTGTGTCTAAATCATGGGCACATGTTGCAGTGTCCTCAAGCCCCCAGTGATATGTCTTCAATGAACTCTTTAGGGAGCATGACTTGTGAAGACAGCTGCTAGCAAGATGGTACAAGCTCACATAAAAGGTTAGGATGGCTGTTGTAGTAAAACTTTCTGGACACTTACCAGAAGCAAGGAACCAATGAATTAAACAGAGCCTGCTCCAGGTGTCCTCCTGCTGGTGCACAGGGTCTTACAGCACTTGGAATGCTTACATTAAGAATCACTGACAGAAAGAGGCTCCCTGGTGGACTGTCAGGCATGGTTTGTTTCTCTTCATACCCCAGCTCTGCTGATTGGCAGGGTGTAGTCCAGCTAGGGAGAAGACAAGAACCACTCAGGGTGAGCTAAGTAATTATAGCTGTTCTTCAGTTTGAGAGACCTCAGTGTCAAGGGAGTGGCTCTGGAACCAGGATTCCTGAGCCTTTTTTCCCTTTTTTCCCCATGCAGAAATTTTGTCCGAGACAAACAACAGAATCTCGTTTTTCAGTGTTTTTGAAGGTCTGGTAAATCTATTCACAATAGAGAGCAGTGTTGTATAATGTGGCAATAAGCATCTCTGAATGCACAGTTACTATCCAGTCATCCTGAATGGCATCCCCAATACATGTGCAGACCTACATCTTCTGTGTACAACCAGGGAGTCCAAAACAACCTGAAAGCTTCAAAACCTTGTTCTTCCATGATTTCTGGGGTAAGCCTGCTTGTGCCTAACCAATCTGGGGTATTCCAGGCACACCTGCAGAATCATCCTCTGTGTGTGCTCAGCAGATCCAGCACATATACGTAGTGCTCGCTGTGGAACTCCTGCGCAACACACGTGTTGAGATGTCATCTGGTAGAAATATGGGAGCCTGGTACAGAAGTGTTAGTGATTATTGTGTCATCCTAACATATTATTATGCCATTATCCCAGCTGAGAGTCTGATTCAGGGTGAGAATTCCTCTGTCAAATTTCTGCTTGAGATCTTTTGGCTCCAGCCACAAATGTGTGAAGAATCTTTCACAAGATAACAGCATTTTATCACCGTTGTAAGACATTGCTGGGTCAGTTTTTATTACTTTTAGGCCCTCCAGCTCACAAAAAGAGTGAATGATTTTAAGTTCCTTGGTTGCAAAAGGAACAAGGCAAACATTCATTAGAGTTTGCCTGATTGAGTAGTTAGATCTGGCCCATCTCAGTGCATTCAGTACTGAACAACTGTGAATTTGCTTGGTAAATACTGAGATGTGGCAGAAACTGGAGAAACAACTGAGATAAAAGAGGGACATGCTTTGAATTGCTTTCATGCCTGTATGCCTGTATTTTCAGCCAGTAAACAAACATGTGGGGAGTGTTTCCAGGTTCTGCAAAGTTCTTCCATCAGATGCGTGTTCTGCTTCCTAAGGTTTGCTGTTAGTGACAGAAGATGCTGTTCAGGCCTTGTGGGTGTTGCAATAATTTGCGCTTCCATTCCCTTCCAACAGGAAGAGCGAATTACAAACAGAAGGGAGACAGAAAGAGATAAAACTGGTATTGATGTTATTACTGAATTCTTATGAAGGAATTCAGCTAGGGCTGCAGATCTGAGCTCTCATGTGTGTACTGTACCTCATTTGCTAGTTCCGGCAAGTGTCTCTCTGAGTGGTGACTTTCTTCATCTCTTACAGCCATGAAACTGTCTGTGACATTAACTGGGTCCACAGGAGACTGCTCCAGAGACTTGGACTTTGAGTCCTAAGGCTCAAAGTGAACCACTCCCAGTGTCCACCTGACTCTGCTTAGGACAACAAGGTGTAGTGCATTGCCTCTTCCCATCTTTTCCATCTGGGCAGTGGAGCTGGTGCTGTAGAACCTGGCGTGCCAGGCTTAAGGCAGCATTGAGCTTGGGTAGAGCTGGTAGATGATACTTTTGTTTAAAGAGTAGTTAAGAACAAAAGAGATACTGCTTCTGTTTTCTTTAAGACCTTCAAGTATTCCCCAGAGGGCACCATGTGAAGGCTGCTGCATGCAGGATCCCAAGGATGACTTTTGATGGCTTCCTACCCTTATCAGGAACAAGGTGACACTTGTGAGATTTGTGGGAATTGCTATTACACATAATCCTTCAATGAGATAGTTGGAGAAGTGGCTGAAGGTGCTTTGGCATGTGTACATCTCCTCCCTCACATAAATCCTTCCCAGTCCTGCAGGGCAGGTTGCAGTGCAGAGGTGTAGTGTGACTCAGAAGGCTGGTGGCTGGGCACCGAACCACCCAAGAAGTCTGTGGGTTGGTGTCTGAATTGTGCATGGAGGATGTAGCTCCTCTGTCAAAAAGACGTATTTGTTTAAACGTGGATGATCAGTCCTGGCTTGCAAGGCTGATCACACCGGGTGAGATATGGTTCCCAGAATCTGACAAAGGTGTGTGTCAGAAGGCATCTCTGGAAGTTTCTTTTCCGACCCCGTGCACCCAGCAGGACTCATCACAGTGCTAGGTCAGGCAGCTCAGGCCCTCATCTTGAGTGCTTGCTGTCTTCAAGGCTAGCGATCCCACCTCCTTTTGGTGCCTGTCCCAGGGCTGCACTGCTCTCACCACAAACGTCCAACTCTTGCAACTTGTGCCCCCAAAGCCTTCTGCCCCGTCACTGAGTGCCTCAAGAAGAGCCTGGCTCTGTCTTCTCTGTAATGCCCTTTAGGCAGTGGAAGACTGCAGTTAGGACCCCCTCAGCCATCTCCTTTCCGCACTAAGCAAATCTTCCTTCGTACAAGGCATATATTGAATTTTGCTGAATGGCTTCAGCCGAGAATGTCTAACACAGTCAAGAACACATTAAGTCAGGAGCTGACAACAGGCAGCATGAAGGGCACATTTTCTTTAGATGGCACGAGACAATACACTGACAGTCAGGACAAGCAGCTGTGGCCAGTTCCAAATGACAATAGTAATAATTTAATGATGCAAGGGGATGAGGCAGGGCAACAGAGAGATGCAATTCCCTCTGTGTGACATGGTTCCCAACACTTGGCTGCCCTCAGAGAGGGTCTCATGTTCCTCCTTACTCAGCATCGCAGCTTGTCCCTGTTTGCTGGATCAGGGCATGTTCCTCCTGACCACAGGACTGTTTGCTTTGGTGGCTTTTCTCTTCTGCTGTTACTTTGTCCATCCACTTCTGTGAGCTTGCCTTGTGGGGTTTTGTGCCATGGAAAACTGCTGGGTCTACTGTAATGAACAGTAGTGTGTCACACAGCTGGATTGTGTATGGTAAGAAGAATACCTCCTCTGGCTGAGTGTGAAGCTGCTGTCTGCTAGTTTCATTTGTTGTCTCTTTGTTCTTGTAGTTATTGCCTATAGACCTTCTTACCTCTCACCATTGATGGGATCTACTTTCCCCCTCTTTTCTAGACAAGTGTGCCTTGATATAGTTGGCCGATGAATAAACTAATCCTTACTTCTCAGTATCTTCCCAATATCTTTATTTCCCTTCCCAGTTCTTCTTTCTAAGCCAAGGAGGTTAAATATCACCTTCGTGGCATTGTAAGAGGTGTGTGAAAGAGGAGACTTAAAAGGAGATGTTTGGCTGTGTTTAGCAAGGAGAGAATTGGCCAGTTGCTTCTTGTTTATCTGTTGTTTTCTCTGGTTGTCTGGATGTTTCTCAGTGGTGTAGGCAAAAATTATGAACTGGACAAACTCTTAGCAGCATTATTGTTTGTCCTTTGTCCAGGCCTTGGTTCTTTCGGCATCTCCAGTAAAGGTCCCAGTGGTGCTGTAACCATTTCCATGCTGCGTAATTTGCTGCCTGCCAAGAGACACTTGAAAACAGAGACAGTCCCTTCCCTTGCCCTGAAGGCAAGAACTGTATTGTTATGAGAGCACTCTTGGAAAAACCCCCAAAACTGCTCCTTTTATTCCTCTCCTTCCTGTCTGCAGTGGTCAAATGGTACTGTTTCAAGATGGCACCTGAAAACATCCTCTCACTCATTTGCCACTGGGAGGCTAACACAGATTGTAGCATGGCTGCTCCACTGATGTTATCTAGAGATGGTTTCCATACTTGTTGCCTGGGCTGGTTTCACAATCCAGACCAACCTGGTGTGTGGAAATGGCTTTGTCAGGTCCAGGCTGGGATGAGACAGGGTGTTTCAGTGACAGCCTCTAAGGCAGAGGCACCCACAAGAGTGACTCTGTGATGGAACTAGGAAGACTGGAAAATGGTGATGAGAGATGATGTGACCCATGGAGTAAGGCCTGTGGAGAAACATCTGACAGGAGGGGAGAGCTCTTGCAGTGACCTGCAATGGACCCTGGAGGCCCCTCAGCAGGTAACACTGGAGTTATTCCCCTTGTTTCTTGCGTGACAGTCACAGCAGAATCATCAAGCTCTGAAAGCAATGCAGGTCAAGCTAATACCATAGTTATTAAAGCAGCTGAACCCATTGGTTTTACTGTGAGAAAATGGCTTCTCAGACATGCCTTGAAGAAATGGAGCTATTTTCTCCTCTCAGTTGCCTTATTCAGAGGAAATAGCCATGGGAGCAGGGTGTGTGTGTGTGTGTTTGCAGAGAGGAGTGTTAAAGCTCAACTCAGGAAAAGCACTCGCGATTGCAGATGGGGTAAGGCTGGCAGGATTTTCTGTCTGCTTTCAGCCTTACTAAATATTTATAAATACATGGGTCTGGATTTGGCCTAGAAGTCAGCCCCCACTCTTGCTGGCACAGCCCAGTTCTCAGAAGCTTATTGTGCAGGGTTTGTGTCACCCAGAGCAAAAGCTGCTGTTTGTGCAAATGTGGCTGACTAAAAATTCACAAGAAAAAAGAGGCTTATAAAAGGTGGAAGCAAGGACAGGTGACCTGGGATGAATACAGGGATGTTGTCAGGGTAGTTAGGGACCAAATTAGGAAAGCTAAGGCCCAATTGGAGCTAAACTTGGCAAGGGATGTTAAAGATAATAGGAAGGGATTTTATAGGTATGTAGCGGCTAAAAAACAGACTAAGGACAATGTAGGCCCCCTCCGGAAACTTTCAGGAGAACTGGCTACACAGGACTTGGAGAAGGCTGAGGTTCTGAATGGCTTCTTTGCCTCAGTCTTCACTGGCAAAGGCTCTGACCGCAGCACCCGAGTCTTGGAAGGCGGATGCAGGGACTGTGAAAACCTAGACCTTGGGCCCACTGTAGGAGAGGATCTGGTTCGAGACCATCTTAAGAACCTGAATGTACACAAGTCCATGGGACCTGATGTAATCCATCTGTGGGTCCTGAAGGAGCTGGGGAATGAAGTTGCAAAGCCACTGGCCATCATATTTGAAAAATCATGGCAGTCAGGTGAAGTTCCTGATGACTGGAAGAAGGGAAATATAACCCCCATTTTCAAGAAGGGGAATATGGATGACCTGGGGAATTACAGACCAGTCAGTCTCACCTCTGTGCCTGGCAAAATCTGGGAGCAGATTCTCTTGGAAGGCATGCTAGGGCACATGAAAAACAACAAGGTGCTTGGTGACAGCCAGCATGGCTTCACTAGGGGAAAATCCTGCCTGACCTATTTGGTGGCCTTCTATGATGGGGCTACAAAAGTGATGGACAGGGGTAGAGCAGTTGACGTCATCTACCTGGACGTTTGACACTGTCCCACATGACATCCTTGTCTCTAAATTGGAGTGTCATCAATTTGATAGGTGGACCACTCGGTGGATAAAGAACTGGCTGGATGGTAGCACTCAAAGAGTTGTGGTCAACGGTTCAATGTCCAGCTGGAGACCAGTAACGAGTGGTGTCCCTCAGGGATTGGTGTTGGGACCGGTCTTGTTTAATATCTTTGTCGCTGACATGGACAGTGGGATTGAGTGTGCCCTCAGCAAGTTTGCTGATGACACCAAGCTGTGTGGTTCTGTTGATACACTGGAGGGAAGGAATGCCATCCAGAGGGACCTTGACACACTTGTGAGGTGGGCTGATGCCAACCTCATGAAGTTTAACCATGCCAAGTGCAAGGTACTACACCTGGGTCAGAGCAATCCCAGGCACAGCTACAGGTTGGGCAAAAAGGAAATTCATGGTAGTCCTGCGGAGAAGGACTTGGGGGTGTTGGTCAATGAGAAACTGAACATGAGCCATCTGCAGTGTGCACTCACAGCCCAGAAAGCCAACCGTATCCTGGGCTGCATCATGAGGAGCGTGACCAGCAGGTCGAAGGAGGTGATCCTGCCCCTCTACTCTGCTCTTGTGAGACCTCACTTGGAGTATTTTGTGCAGTTCTGGTGTCCTCAACATAAAAAGGACATGGAACTGTTAAAACAAATCCAGAGGAGGCCACGAGGATGATCAGGGGACTGGAGCACCTCCCATACAAAGGCTGAGAAAGTTGGGGCTGTTCAGCCTGGAGAAGAGAAGGCTGCATGGAGACCTCATAGCAGCCTTCCAGTATCTGAAGGGGGCCTACAGGGATGCTGGGGAGGGACTATTCATTAGGGTCTGTAGTGATAGGACAAGGGGTAACGGATTGAAACTTAAACAGCAGAGGTTTAGACTGGATCTAAGGAAGAAATTCTTTACTGTTAGGGTGGTGAGGCACTGGAATGGATTTCCCAGGGAGGTTGTGAATGCTCCACCCCTGGCAGTGTTCAAGACCAGGTTGGATGAAGCCTTGGGTGACATGGTTTAGTGTGAGTTGTCCCTGCCCATGGCAGGGAGGTTGGAACTGGATGATCTTGAGGTCCTTTCCAATCCTAACCTATGATTCTATAAAGTTAGCAATGGGCACACAGGAGGGCAGCAGAAGAATTGATGAAGCAGTAATTTTCTTCTAGGAATGATATGCTAGTTAGATACCCTTTGCTTTTTACAGGTATTGTCTCTTGTTGTTGGAATATAAAACTTGAAAAAAAAAACAAAAAAAAAAGCTGCTTTAAGAATAGGCCAAAAAGTAGCAAAGAGTGGACTTTTGCAAAGCATTTTTTCAGACCATTGTTCCTGGTCTCCTTGCCCACAAGCCATCCCCACAGTTCAAGACACAAGTTCTTATGTGATAAGAGAAAACATAATATGTATGCTGTTTTGATCTTAAATCCTGTGGCATCTACCATTCCACATCCCCCCAGTTCTGCTTCTTGATCCAGATCTTCACCTAAGTATCACTTCTGTGCTCTCCTTTAGCTTCCACCAAATACTGCAGGAGATCTTGTACATGTGAGAGCTTCCTCCTCTGGGTGCATACCTAAGAAAGGGTTTTAACAAACGTAGAAGATGGACAGAGGTATTGTTCCCACTTTTTTTATTCCTCACAGTAAATGCATGCCCACTGGGGGAATCAGAGTGCTTTCTTTTCAAGAAGTCTTTAGAGATGATGGGAGTCCTGGCAGGATGAAGCTGCTTTTCCTGGCAGCAACTGAAACACAAGGGAAACACTGCGGTATGTGACATCCAGACTCCCAGGGGTGGAGGAGAGCTGGCTGATGTGGGGAGACACATACAGAGGTTCACTGCAGCATTTGCATGGATGTCTATCTAACCATGTGTTGTAGCACATTTGCCAGCTTTTTTCAGTCTGTGGAGATTGCTGGGGTGGAGGAAGGGAGAAGAAGCCCCACTCTCCAGGGTACAGATGTTTTACACTGTGGGTACAGTGCTGCTGGGGAAGTGTCATGGTTTAAGCCCAGTTTTAAAGCACCACACATCTGCTCACTAACTCCTTCCCTTCTCTCCCTACTGCCAGTGGGATAGGGAGGAGAATCGAAAGAACATCATCTCCATGGGTTGAGATAAGCACAGTCCAGTAACTAAAGTAAAACGTAAAACCACTACCGCTACTACTACTGATAATAATGATAAGGGAAATAACGAGGAGAGAATGTAAAACTAAAAAGGGAAGGGAAAAACCCAGTGAACAGTAGTGCTGCACAACTGGTCACCACCTGTCAACTGATCCCCAGCCCAACCCAAGCAGGGCCTTCAGGGTAACTCTCCCCAGTTTATATGCTGGGAATGATGTTCTGTGGTATGGAATACCCCTTTGTCTAGTTTGGATCAGGTATCCTGTCTCTGCTCCCTCCTGGCTTCTTGTGTCCCTCCTCACTGGCACAGCATGAGATACTGAAAAGTCCTTGATTGGAGTAAGCATCACCTAGCAACAACTAAAACATCAGTATGTTATAAGCATTGTTCTCAGACTGAAGCTGAATCACAGCCCTGTGCCAGCTAATACGAAGGAGAAGAATAACTGTTACAGCTGAACCCAGGACAGGAAGATGAACAGGAAGATGCACAGGCTTTGGCAAGGCCAAGCCATGTCTGCACTTGTCACTGCAACAAGATCAGGGTGCTGCTTTAAGCACAGTACCACCATCCCTTTTGTTCCTCACTGTCCTTGCTGCTGCTTTGGCTCAGGCACCCCCAACCAATGCCACAGTAAGGACCTGGCCATATGGTGTGGTGCAGGAAAAGGGAGATGTAGCCTCACAGACATAGGTGGAGCTGCAGCAGCTGGCCTCCAAGGTGTGGAATGGTCTTGGATCCTTTGGGAAACTCCCGTAACCATCCTCACCTGCATCCCATCAAAGTCAGTCCAAGCTCAAGCACATAGGTATCTGACAACACTACCTGCACTTCTGGCCTTGGGCACTGTTTTTCCTTCACCCTTCATTCCACTGTATGAAGGCAGCCCCAGGTTCCCAAGCAGCAACACTGGCAAAGTAGACAGTATGAATGTCTATACATATTTAGGTGACACATCACTTGGAGGGGTGCCCTGCAGCCAGCATCACACAGGAGATAGGACATATTCCTGCCAGGGCTGTGGGTAACAGACCTACACCAGTGTGCAAAACACAGAAGCATGTGGCCTGCTGCAGTGCATCCTCTGTGGGTATCCCTTGGAGCTGGCTGAGTGCCTCTTGCCCTGCTGTCCATCACAGCAGGTGCAGCCACCAAAGGGAAGGGAGTCTGGAGCCTCTATGCCCTTGCCCAGGTAGGGACAGCTTTGGTGCCTTCTGTTGGCATAAGGGTTGCCAACAAATGATCCAGCTCCCAGATGGTTTTTGCTCTTCTGCCATGCACTCCAGCTTTTGGAGTGCATGGGAAACGTCAGGAAAAGTTAATGATGTGAGAAGAGGCTTGTTCAGCTGGAAGGCCCCAACAACCCCTTAAACTGCAGAAACAGTGCTGTGCAGAGCTGGCCCAGGGCAGGTGCTGGCTGGCTGCTTGGGCAGGCAGAGATGCTCTTCAGCTGTGCCCAGCAAAGAGAATGGAGCTGGAAACCAAAGAGAGAGGGAGTTTGGGCCAGCAAGGGAGAAGAAGGGCCAAGGTAGATACATATTTCTTTGATACTGTACTCTTTGCTCCTGGTGAGAGAAACAGTCACGGGAGTCCTTCTGCCGTGCTGGTGCAGCCGAGTCTGTCACAGTGTTCATGAAGGAGAAGCAGACAGTTCTCAACCTGTCTGATTGCTGCTGTGGGCATAGTTTGTACTTGCTTCATTTCTGCCTGTCTCGTTGCTTCACGGTTCATTTGGCCGAATTCTCCATACAAAATAATGTGTTAGACAAGCTCTGTGCAGGGAACATTGCAGGAAGGCACTAGCTGTCTGGGGAAGAGATGGGCAAAGGGGCTCTGATTTCAGCATCCATACTGACCTCCTACAAAGCAGTTGTGCTTGTTTGCTTTGTCAACCCGTCTAAAATAATAATAATAGTAATAATAATAGCAGTAGTACTAATATGTTTCAAGTCAAAGAAACACACCTACAAAACTAAACCTTTCTGACCCTGAGTCTGCTGCAGTGCGTGCTACCAGATGGTTCCAACTCTTTGCTTTGTGTTAAGCAAGGAGGAGCGAGACTAGCACGTGCCTGATGTTTCAGCTGAAAAAACTTCAGTTGCGAATGAGTGGAAGAGGTATTTCCTTTCCAGGCCTTCAGTTTTGGTCCCTTTTCAGCAGTGCCCTTAAGTGGGTTAACAAGCTTACCAGACCAAAGGGTCAGTTGCTGCCTTGTTCGTTCTGAAAACAGCATAAAGGGGTGCTTCTGCCACAGCAGGGCACAGAAATGCATGAGTGGGTTTGAGGGAAGAGAGAGAGTAAGGCCTGGGTAAAGGCATGAAGCACAAACACTAGCAGAGATACAGGGAAGGATGGTGCTGCTTCACACTGCTGTGGTGCACCTTGTCCTGCCTCACTGCTGAGCGTCTGGGGTGGGGGGCACTGGGGTCCCTGTCCTGGTTTGGGCCAAGGCTCTGGGTCTGGTGGCAGGCTGATGTGCAGACAGCCACTGCAGAAGGCAGGGACGGCAGCCAGAGGTCAGAGGAGGACAAACAACTTGGTTTTTTTTAGTGCTGTTAGAGGAAGGAGTGAGCTGAGGTCTTTTAAACTTGTGTGTCATGTCCGGTATCACTTGTTAAGTTCTGGTTCTGAAAGCCTTATAGCAAACTGTGATGGTGGCTGAGTGAGAGGTACCTCACAGGGGATGCTTAGTCCCCAGCTGAGTTCAGGCATGTTAAAGCAAACCGTGTTTCAATTACTCCAAAAGCTATGATGCTGAATACCTCCTTTCATCCCCAAATCCAAAAACTGTAAAATCCACACCTGAGGATCGTAAAAATAATGGAAATGATTAAAAAAGGAACACATGGAAGAGGGGCACAGTCTCTTTCCACAGGGTCTGGGTATGCTTCATGATAGCCAGTTCTCATGACACGTGCTGACATTGTCTTTTGTTGCTTGGTCTAGAAGATGTGCAGAAAGGAAGGTGATGGCACATCCACACAGTGTATGTGTGCCTTTGCTGCTGGAAACTGTCTAGATGACTTGGGGACAGTGGAGTATGCTTGAGACTGTGCACTAGCATAAGACTGTCTCAGAGCTCTCACTGTTTGCGGTCTAGCTGCATACGCCTACATTGCTCTCCCTATTAATCTGTTCCATCCTACAGACTAATACATTAACTAATACTGTTTTTAAATACCCTCTGTGGAAGTTCAATACGCTTGACATAATCCCTCTGTCCTGGTGTTTAGAAGCATTCCTTAAAGGCTTTGTATCATTTGATATTTATATCACTTCACTCTCTGTTCCTGCAATTTCTAACTGGTGTTTATTTACAGAACAGAGTGCAAGAAGTACTGTTGACAAGCACATGTAGTGACTGGTTTCAGAGAGATGGGGTAGGGCTCACCTTACAGACATTTTTAGACTTAATTAGGAAAGGTTATGGGGAAGAAATAGCTGCACCTACATTCTTTTGTTCCCCACCGGTTTTAGCTGCCCTAGTGTGGGATACACTTTCCTGTGTACATGGTCAGCTTGAGGGATTCTTCACAGGCACAGAGGTCCAACACACTGGAGTCTGCTCCCAGCTTTCAACTGGGCTGCTGTTCCTCAGAAGAGCACAGTGTGAGGAAGAGGAGCACCCCAAGCAGTTGTGCATTCGCCGCACTGTTAAAGCAACAGATGCGGTACCAGAGTCACTGATTTTAGCACACAGGTTTTACACAGGCACAGTGGCCTCCTTTACCTCTGCCTGGGAAAAATGGTCTTTGTGCTTCACTGTGTTGTGACAAATGGGTTGTATGAAGAGATAAAAACAGCCTTTGAACAGGGGTCTTGCCTTTTCATACAGATTTCAGTTAATTTGCTCCTGTTCCTGCAGCAGTACAGGGCATGGAAAAGACAAAGTTCCAAAAGATTCAGCTGTCTCTGAGAGGTGAAATGTTGTTCATCTGAGCAGAAACAAAAAAGAACAAAAAGGCTCCAGTCACTTTTACAGCCTTCCTGCTCCCTTCATCTACCAGAAAGATTGTGTTGTTTTTTAATGCAGAAAACTATTTATTGTCTAGCAGAAACAGCTTAGAGATTTGACTCATCACTTGCACTCCTCCAAAACCAGAAGCCACTCCTGTAAGCTGCTGGCTGACTGAACTCTGTGCACTGCAAAGAGAGTTTGCATTTCCCCAGAGGTGACTGGAAGGGATCTTGCTGAGCTCTCCAGTATCAGTTTTGATGTGTACTTCCCTGCATCCAAGTTTTTTCTCCAGGATTGCACAAAGCAGGCAGAGTTTAGGAGCAGCTTTATTTCACCTTTTGGAAATGAACAACTTCTGGGTTATTTTTAAGCTCCTTGGTAGTCAGAATAGCACAGTACTCATCTGTTCTTGTTAAGCAGATTTCAGGAATGGCTGAAATCCCAGGAGCTCATGTATTAAGAATATATAACAAGTTGATTCTTTTACTTCCTTATGCTTTGACAGTGCATTGTATCTCTGAATGGCTTTAAAATGGTAGAAACAGATCAGATGTCCAGAAGACAGGCATGTCAATCTGTGCATGTGTATTTGAGGTACTTAATTTCTATAGAGGCAGGCTTCAGAAATAAGCAGCAAAGGCATTTAGGGTGAACTTCAGAGCTATGCATCTTCCCAGCAGAGTGGCCACTTACACATAATGTAATTGCTTGTAGTTAAATTGGATGTGTGTGTCTTTACTTTGTAACGTAATACATAGCCATATCTGATGGTGGCATTATGCCCAGTAATGCCTTCTATGAAGTATTAACAGATTGAAAGGCAAGGTGTTGTCTTATAATACTGAAATTTTAATGAATAATGAAAGTCAAATTCCTTTTTCCCCAAAACTTTGGGTTCAAATGTCACATATTTTCCCTGCTGCCATTACTGCCATTGTTCTGGTTGACAGCTGAGATCCTCCTGTAATCTATATAATCTATATAACCCTGTCTGTGGAAGCAGAGGCTTTTAGAAAAGAGTGGAGCAGATGCAAGCCTGAGATATCCAAGGGAGCCTGTGGCAGCACCACCACCCCATGCTGGCTGCCCCAGCACTGCAGCACATTTTGGTGGTTGGGTGCTAAAATGATCTGATCCCCACTGAGAGTCACTGAGCTCACAAGAGATGTGCCAGTGCACAAGGAGATATCATTTGCAAGTGACCTGGCCCAAGCCATAACTATCAAGATGCAGAAATCTCTTTGGGCAGGGAACAGACACATGCTGCTGGTGTCTCAGGTGTGCAGCAGGAAAGGGGCTGACCTGCAGCCCCAATCTCTTACTGAGAAAGCAAAGGCGCTTCTTGTGCTGAGTTTTGCATGTTGGGTGCTGCACACTAAACAAAACCTTGCTGCTGTTTGGATTGGACATTCCAGATCGCGGTTAAAATCCCATGAGGCTTTATCCCAAAGACAATGGTTGCCTTAGGGTCAAGAAATTCCTTTCCTCATGCCTTTCTGCCATGGTGGTCTGGTGATACTACTCTAATGATATTATCAAGTGGACCTTAGTAGAGGCATGTGGGCTCTTCAGGACCTAAAGATTACTTCTCAATCCAGGAGCATGTCTCTGCCTCTGGGGTATGATGCTTGCATCTAGCAATATTGCAGGCACGCTGTAAGAAAATATTCAACATGGTTTTTGTATTAATTTTTGCCTGGAGACAGAGAGGAAGGTAGTGCTTGGCTCGTGCCTGTAACTATTCAATAACCACTAGGTCTTTGTGACATTTTTGTGTCATTTTATTGTGAAAGTGCTCACATCTACATGCCTGAGGAGACAGATACATAAGCAGGCAAAAGCTAAATTCCACCTGTTTGATTACAAGTATTTAGCTCCTGGTGTTGCTCACCTGGCTCCTTACGCATTTTGGTTGCAAAACTGAGTGAGGATTGAATCCCCTGATGCTTGAAATCCTTGCTGTGTTCGCACCCAAAAGAGCCTTCCCAGAAGTGCTGAGCCTCAGAGCTATTGCTCATTTTGCAGAATGTGGGGTTTTTTTGGTGATACACCAAAACCACCACATTTATTAGGCAGAGAAAGCATGAAGGAGTAAAACTCCTAAGCTCACAGACCATATTAGCATCTTGTCCTGAAGACTGCCCAAGGAAAACACCATTTCAGCTCAAACGTTGTTCACTTGAAGAATAGATTTAGTTACTCCAGGGTGGGTTGTTTGTTTTTCAATACATATCTAGCTTAAATACCTGTTATTTTATGCACCTCTTAATAGAAGTGGGTTATAGGTACACCAGAAAGGCACTAACACATTTTCCATCATTGCTAATCCTGTTACAGAGTAAGATGGGCTACCTGTAGTTCCGGACTCACCAGGAGTGCAGGGCAAGTTGTAACTGCCTGTCTGCCTAAGTAATCCTCTCTATTCTCGTATTTGATTGGTATGTTCTGGGCTGTTTTGTTTATGAGACATATATAGTATCTCAAATAGAAAAGGCTGTCAAGAGGGAGTGGTAAAATTGCCATGGAATTACAGTCCTTCAAAATTCTAATAGTTAATGTGACTGCTCAATGTTTTGGAAATGGCTTGGGCGTGATAAAGCTTTATGTGCACATGTTAAGTGCGTATAAAAGATAGAATCTGGATGAGGGGAAAAGGGTGCAGCTCCCTCGTTTTTGGCATAGGGTGTCCAGGACATGACAGGGCATGTCCTGCTATTTTCTGTTCTGATAGATGTGAACTTGAAACCAAAGCCTTCAAGCTGGGGGGGAGGGGGAGGGCAGGGAGAGAAGGAGGAGGAGGAAGAGGAATGCTTCCAAAGATAAGCAAAAGAGATATTTCCACTACAACAATTAAACCTGTTGAATGTGGTAAGCTTAATGTACCCTTAAAAGTCATCACAGCCCAAGTGCAGGGTCTGGCTGGGATATGAACTCCTTTGTGGTCTCTGGCCACTTTTGTGGCCATGAATCACTTCCCTGATAGACCCTCACACACAGAGGATTACTAAAGCCAGTAAGCTTTGTGTTTTATATCTCCAGCTCTTGAATGTCTGAGGTGGGATTCCTTGCTTCTATCACCAGGCACATGGGAGAGCCCACACCTCACCTGAAACCAGCAGGAGCTGCAGCCCATTGATCTGCAAGGGGCCAACAACTGAATGACTTGTCTGTCCTTGGGCAGAGGAGCTGCCTACCTGGCTACCAGCAGCACCAAGGAATACCACGGCTGCCGAGCACAGGCAGGGCAGTTCAGTGCTCTTCCCTGCAATAGGGTTGAGCTTGGGGCCTAGAAGAGAGAAACAAGTCGAAGCTTAGCCAGGATGTTGGCTGGTTCCTGGAAGATGGGGATAAAGCTTATCTGCTTTGTAGCCCAAGGGTGTCTGCCTTTGCAGCTGCAGCTCTCTTGAGGTGAAGGAGCTAAGTTCCTTGTAGCTCCTGGAGGACTGAGTAGCAGGGAGCCTGGAGGGACTTTCTTGTCCTTCCCGCTGGCCAGCACACCACAGCCACAGCTTTTAGGTGCTTACACGGCTTTTCATCAGCAGAGTGGTTATCACCTGGAGATTCAACATCACAGTCACTCCACATGAGCTCCACCTTAAATCATCACAAAAGTTTAAGTTGGGGCAGGATATGGCAGCTCCTTGCTAAGTTGGGTATTTTCCTGTGTGCACATGACACCATAGCGTGCTTCTGGTTTCAGGGTGGAGCTGGAAATGTGGCTTCTGATCAGCAAAGCCTTTGCACTCTCCCGTCTCAGATCTATTAAGTAGTGTTCAACAGAGAGGTAGGTCTTTTGGTTTGGTAGGGATAAGCTGCTCAAGGTCTGTGTCCTGCAGACCTCCTGACTTCACACCTCTCACAGCTCTGGGATCTGAACCAGCAGAGCTCAAATCCTTGACCCCAAAAGCATAATACAGAATTGGGGTTGTGATGGCCCCACTGAAATGTGGGGCTGGCTGTGGAGCAAAGCAAGTCAGGAAGGCCCATCCACTGCCAGGTGCAATGTTCCTGCCGAATCCTTTCACCAGAATGTTTTGCACTGAGATAGCATATACACTGCATTGATTTGATGGTAAAACGGACTCCATTTAAAACACATTCCTGAGCACACCAGATTCTGTCCTGTACATGACAGTAAGTGAATGATCCAAGCAATCCAGGTCCTACCACTGTAGGCAGTGGAAGAAGCAGAGATCCAAAGTTGACTCTGCCCTAGAATTACTTCTTTTCTGAAGGTGATTGCAAGGAAGTTCCCCGTTTGCTATCGAGTGGATTTGAAATGTGTCCTACCCAAGCAGTGACTGAGCCAATGGTTTCACTTTATCAGTCTGTGAGCACTTCTTCAAAATTAGAATGTGTTTCTTTTCTGAGCTGTGAGGATGGTATGACAGCACCGTATCTATGGTGACATAACTCGTTAAGTTCCCACAGGCAGGAGCTTACATTTGCTGTTTAGCTAGAAGTGAAGTCATTCTAGGTATGATTAGATGTGTTTGTCTTTTAAAATAGGTGAAGTTCACAGCCTTTAGCTACTAGCAGAGATTCCTAGCTATTAATGTAGCTCACACAGTGCCAACAGCTTGTTAAGGGAATAAAGGTGACAGAAGTGAGAAACTAGTAGGAAAAACCCAGCAGAAGGACCCCTCCAGGAGGGAGGTGGTGCTGGATATTCTTAAGATCTCCTGCGAAGGATTCTCTGAATGCTGATGGAGAGGGTCCCCTGCCCAGTAAGCACCAGTATGCACCAGTAAGCACCTACAGAAAGAACCAGGTGCAGAGGTAACCTCTTCTCTTAACCTTTATTGTGCTGTAAGAACAATTCTGGGTACATTTCCTTAAAGGAAGCTAAAGTAACGTTTTCATATATCTCACTCGGAAAAGCATTTCTTGGTCCACATCTAGTAACTTACAGTGCTCACTAGTTATTTGAGATACAACGGGATTTGCCAGTATAATGCTTTTTGCTCAGAAAACAGCAAAGCACCGAAACCCGAGCTTTTAAAGAAATGTGCACAGAAACAGTGTCTGAATTTCTCCCTTAATATTTCATCAGGGCAAAAAACCCCTCTTAGTAATACAGGGAGGTGTGGGGTCATTCTGAGAAAGATGAATCAGCTTCTGTTCTGAAACTCCATGGTGGGCAGTGAACAGCAAGTGCCCCGGGAGTTTAAGCATGTTAGCTTCTATATCAGATCTTTAGCTAATCCCAAGCAAAGAGCAGCCACCTCTTTGTCTGCATGTGTGTGAGCTCCACACCTGTAGTAATAGGGAAGGAAGCATCAACTGCTCCCCACTGTAGCAGCCAGATGCAGCAGGCTGTGTGGTGCCCTAGGGATTAGTGTCCTGCTATTCATTTGGGCCTCTTTGGAGTGACAGGTAGAGTTGTGCTTTGGCTGCAGAGCTTTGGCAGGCATACTCCAGGTATTACTCACCATATGGCTTTGTTAGGATGTCAGATTAAAGCACACCCAGACTAAGCACAAAACCATGTTTCTTTGCTGCATGTAACTCATTCCAGTAGCTCACTTTTTGTCCCAAGATAAGAGCATCAATGGTCCTTTTTTCTAATTAGTAAGATTATGTTTACAAGACACTGTCAGTCCATTTCCTTCATGCTATCTCTTTTATTGTCCAATCAACAATACATGAACTTTCTAACTCTAGGGGTTTACAAAAGATGGATTTCCCTGCTAGTTTTCACATATGACAAAACCTTTTTGCTGGTGCCAGTATGAAATTACAAGTGGATGTTCTTTCTTACAATAACAGGGTATTCAGAACTGCTGATTCCCAGGCTGGACCAACAGCAAAGCATCAAACTGGTAAAAAAGAAAAGCTCCTGTCTGCAGATTGTGATGTTTTAGGAAGGGAAATAATTTTGCAAGTTATTTTTGTATTTTCAAGCATTACTTTTGTTGCTAAACTGATGAAATTATGTATTTCAAAGGTGAACTACAAAGTGGGTGGAGAACGGGATGGACCAACAGGTTCAATGGTAGTGGTCCATCAGCCACAGTGTAGATAGCCTACCGTTACAATTGCCATTTCTCAATGGTCAATACCAGGCCATATCAAGGATGTGGAAGAGGGGATGTAGAGCACTGAGGGTGGTACTACACGGGGGAGCAGATGGAGGGGAGCACAGACCTTCAGAGGGGCCTCAGCAGGTTGCAGAAATGGGCTGCCAGGAGCCTCCAAGAGCACAGCCCAGGCAAATGAGCCCAGCAATGGTGCAGGATGAGACCCTAGTCTGGAGAGCAGCTCTGAAGACATAGAGGGACAACATGGGGCACAGGCATCAGCTAGAGGCCCTGTGGCTTTAGTGGCTGACCAGGGCCTGGGTGGTCCTTGGAAGCCAGTGAAGGGAAGGGCTTCCCCACTGCTACATGTCGCTCATCAAGCAGCATCCAGAATTAAGAGCAATTCTGGGACATCCAGTCCAAGAGAAGCTTTGAGAGACAGAACTTCCCCACAAGCATGGTGCAGCCCTGGGACAGGGCTTTTACTGTGAGGGTGGTGAGGCACTGGCACAGGTTGGCCAAAGAAATGGTAAATGCTCCATCCCTGGTGGTGTTCAAGGCCAGGTGGGACAGAGCCTTGGGTGACATGGGTTAGTGTGAGGTGTCTCTGCCCATGGCAGAGGGGTTGGAACTGGATGATGTTAAGGTCCTTTCCAACCCTAACTATTCTATTCTATGATTCTATGACAGAGCCTAGAGAGGGGATAGGATCTCCATCCTTAGAGATAACCCAGTACAGCTTTGTGATGAGCCCTAGGTCATTGGACAAGGGACCCCCAGAGATGCCTTCTATTCTACATTTTTCTGAGCTCCTTTAGTTACATTTCACAAGACTTTTGTAGCAGAACTGAAGTTGGGATGGAGAATTTGACTGAATACAGCTTCTTATGCCATACCCAGGAGGCCTGTGCTTATACTAGATGGTGACTTACCAACAAGAGACTACATGTCTAAAAACAGGAGCATGGTAACAAGGTCTCACAATGCACTTGTGCGTTTCCTCTTTCTGTTACCTTAAGAATCCCAAATCAAAGAGAACCACTGAAGTAAGCAGAGTTCTGGGGCAAAACTATCACCCTGCATTAATCCCCGGATCCCAGAGAGTACACAAGGCTTGCCCAGAAACCAGCTTACCATCAGCAATCAAGAGGGGCCCAGGAGGCTCAGTAGGAATTTGGTAGCTTGCGTCCCTCATTCACTGTGTCACCCCAAGTGATCCTGGCCAGATGACACCTCTCTGTGCCTGTGAGCCCATAGCTGTGAGGGGGTAGGAGAAATCTGTGAATGAGTAAGAGCAAGTGAAACCAGCTTTGCTTAAAATTAAAGTGGCTTTCCTGCTCCTGAAGACCTGTGGCAGGTCAACCGCTTGCAGAGGTGCTGAGAAGATCCACTCCCAAGAAACTGCAGAGCTGAACTGAGGATTCGACATCTTGATGATACAGGGATCTGCAGGAGGTCCCCAGTGTGAAACTTAATTTCTAGCACTCCTCTGACCTGGAAGAAGTGAAATGAAACTGAAATACACTTTGCAGATAGACCTGAAGACCTTTCTTCCTACAGAAACACATGGATAATTGCCTGCCTAATTGAATCATTCTCCTACATAGCTACACGGTGTTGGAGAAAGTGCTGTTTCAGAGCAGAGGAAGGAATGGATGAAAAGCATGCATGCCCATCTGCCAGACACTGTTGCAGTCTGAATAATCCCACTGGGCTGTTGACTTAGTTTAGCTCTTCAGTTATGGGCAAGTCCTACACTCAGTACTCATGTGAGTAAGCCCCAGGGTCACATAAATAATCCTCAGGATTACTCAGAAATTAATTTTTAAGACGCAATTAACACATGACTGGGAGCTGCAGGCTTTGTGCACAGGATCACAGAAACACTCAGGTGAGAAGTCACACAGAATCATAGAACCACAGAATGGTTTGGGTTGGAAGGGACCTTAAGGTCATCCAGCTCCACCCCTGCCCATGGCACCTCACACTAAACCATGTCACCCAAGGCTTCATCCAACCTGGTCTTGAACACTGCCAGGGATGGAGCATTTACCACTTCCATGGGCAACCCATTCCAGTGCCTCACCACCCTAACAGTAAAGAATTTCTTCCTTATATCTAACCTGAGCTTCCCCTTTTTAAGTTTAAACCCACTGCCCCTTGTCCTATCACTATAGCCCCGGATGAAGAGGCCATCTACATCTGGAAGTCTTTGCTCCAACACCCCTCTACAGGCAAACCTGACTTCAAAGCAGGATCAGGTTGATCAGGGCCTTGTCCAGCTAAATTTTGGACAAGTCCAGAAGTGGAGTTCCAGCTACCTCTCTTGGCCCTGTCCCAGGGCTGCCCTGCTCTCGTGGGAAGGAGTTTTTCTCCTTATGTGCAACTGGAATTTCCCATGCTGCAATGTGTCCCTTTTGTCCCTTATGACAAGGACTAAACAACATGTTTTAAGACAAGATGTCTCTGTGCGCATCCAAGAGGTGGTTGGTAGCCACCTGTGAGGCAGTGGATATCTGCAATGAGATCTACCCTGAGACATCTCTCCTGCAAGCTAACAAAGCACTGTTCCCTCCATCTCTCCTCAGTACATCAGATGCTCCAGCCTCACCAAGCCACCTCCATGGCTTCACACTGAGATCTCTCAAATCTGCCGGCAAGTGATGTTCACCTCTACCCCTGCCATATACACAGGAACTGTGGCTGCCCTGAGAAGACAAATGCTCATCTGATGTTTTAATGCTCATATGGCTGAACCACTCTGTTCCCTGCAATGATGCTGCAGCCTGTGTCCTCTCCCATGTAAGATGGAAAGAGGGAACAGCATGAGACCACATGGGAAAGAGGTGCTGTTTGCCATGCAAGATGTTGAGCAACACAGTGCTGTCAGCACAGGACCTTTTGATCAGCTGGTGATGGCCCTCTGGACTCTGGCTGGATTAGAGGATGCTTAGAGGCAGGATTTCACCCAGCACTTTGGTATTATCTTTGGCTGAGAGCCCAGGCTTTTTCCACGTCAGTGCTGAACAAATGTGTAAATAAAGCACGTTACATTTCTGTTACGCATGTCCTGCTATCTCCTTTATTTGGCTTTTTATCTTTTTGCTTTACTTTCTTTTTCCTTACAAAATGTCTTGCCTATTTTTCTTTGGTAAGCATTGACTAGGGGTCATGATGCTCTGGCTACAAGTACTGCTCAGCCACACAGAGACCTGCCTGGCTCAGACAAATGGCTATTTGCCTGCAGTATTGCTGTGTATCTGGGACTTTCCAGTACAGGTACAAGCTCCAGACAATTACTGTTAAGCAATGCTGCAAAATCCATGGGCCAGATCTCTCCTACTCCAGCCATGCCAACAGCACAGTCATTGTATCAGATATGAATCCACATTACCATTTGAGCAAGAGTACACTGTGACACTCTGAAATATATTAATACTACTTTAGTGTCTGAGGCATGAAATACACTGAATTGCTAATGGAGAAAAACATTTAGCATAAGCCTTTGAAATGCCACATAAACTCTTGCCTATTCATGAAGCTCTTTGTGCTCATCCCAGCGCATTCACTGCTGGGGGTTCACTAGCTGGGGTATGGACGGTTTTAACACTAACGTGCTGGTTTCAGCCCTCACTCTCAATATCGCAGTTTAAGTTCACCACACTGCAGCCGTGTGCTCCACACAGCACATAACTGCAAGTTATTTACTCCTGTTCAGTGCTGCATCTTCAAGCCTTTTTGTTAGGCTCAGGACATTGTGACTGGAGCAATGCAGACTGCCCTGGGGTTACTGCTCCTTCCCCTGAGGCTTTGACAGGAGCAGTCCAGCCTGCAAGTGGAATGATTTGCACTTCACAGCACGGTTGTGACTTCCCAGTTAACCCAGTGGCCTCTTGGAGAGATGCAGCTGAAGTTCTTTGGCCTTAAATACCTGCTCTTAAAGACGTGTGAGCCCACACAGTCTGATCTGGGGTTACAAGCAGCTCTTTGCAGTACCCAGCTGTGCTTTATGTAAAAGGACAAGCCTGAAGCAGGGTGTAAGAGTAAGGTGAAGTACGTGTTAAAAAACACACCAGCATTTCTGGTTTTGAGGTGAGGTGCTGGGGAGCATGCGGGTGTTGGTGGTTAACCCAGAGTTTACAGGAATCAAACAGAAATGTGTGTCTGAAAACCAGGGCTAGCATGGCTGAACCCCCAGGAATGCTCTGGCATTTGTTTCTCAGCCGTACCTGTTTAGGCAAACCAGACAAAAAGTACCTGGTTTAGTCTGAAGAGGGAAGCTGGAGTCCAAGGTAAACATGTATGGGCAGCGCTTCTGAGTAGCTTGACTTTCAAGTTTCCTGAAAGCAGTCATGCTTATGGACTCAGTAATGAGAAGGAATGTGTTTGCTGAAGGATCTCTGGGGCTCAGTGCTTCTTTTCCAGGTGGGGGCATTCAGACAATTGATGAATGAAGCGTTTTCTGTCTGGGACAGCAAATATTTAACTGGAAAGTTTAGAAAGATCTGTGCTTCCGTGTTTTCAGGCCTCCTATAAAAGTTGTCTTACCTGCAGCCACAAAACAAAAAACACAAACAGGAGGACAGAGGCTGGGAAATGCAGGCAAATCAGAAGAGCTGTGCCCCTCTGTAGTGCACTGAAGTCCTGCATTGCATTCTCTGCAGCATGTGCAAGAAACCTGCTGCAGATGCTTCTCTCAGAAGTCTGCAGTGTGCTGCAGATCATTTCTGCTTCTTTATTAATTTTATTTAAGCACCCCCAAATCCCATTCATCATATTATATCTGATCACTGACTGTTCAGTGCTTTTCTTTCCTTGGACACAAAACATGACCTGCCTAGAAATCCTAAAGTGACGAGAAAAGTTTTTACGTGGAAGTGTCTTTCTCAGGTTTTTCCAGTGTTGTGTTTGGCAGCTTTTGGACATGAGAGTGGCATCAGCAAGTACCCAGAATATTTTGACATGCAACCTTTAGTGGCAATGTAGGCAGACTGCTGGGATGCATCTGGATGGTTTGTTATTGCATCTTAGCATGGACAATGGCAGGCTGTGTGTGGAGGCCTGATCCAGGTGACAGCACAGTTCCAATGATTTCAGCAGAAACTGGAGTTGGTCTCCAACAACAAACCCAGCTAAATCTTCCCATTTGCTACTTAGGTTATATTTTGTAGTTCACCCTGGAAACATAGTTCCAGACAAAGGGTCTTAAGAGTTGTTCTGTGACTGACTTCACTGGCTAAGAGCTGGGTCTGCCATTGCATTCTAAGATGTGACAGATGTGAGCCATGTGCGCTTGAGGCTGCGGCACATTTGGTAGTCAAGCCCAGTGTAAAAGAGCGGTCCCTGAGCTCTGCACGATCCAGAGCTGCTGCAACTGACTCAAGGGCTTCTCCTCTCCAGCAGGATGCACATGATGTGGCAGGTGAAATGCCTGCCCAGCAGAGCTATGACAAGGAGGCTTGAACCCACACTTAACCACTCCATGGCTCACCCAGCTGGAGACTGCAAAGAGCATCCACCGGGGACAAAGTGTTCTTAGCCTGCAACCCAGTCGGCTGCCCTGAGAGCAGTGTGTCTCGGCAGAGCTAAGCACCGGCAAGAAGAGTGTGGGCAAGGAGCAGAGAGGAAAGGAGCAGAGAAGAGGTCTAACAGAGAGGTGAAATGGGCTTTCTCTTGGGATTAGCACTTCTCTGGAGCACATCTGCCAGTCTTGATGGCAGGATGTTAGCTGGTTCTCTGAGCTGCTTCTGCAAGATGGTACACTTTCTCATTGGAAGTAGTCAGAAGTGGGTTTCTGCACCACCAGATCTTGAGTGGCCCATGATGGGAGAGACATTTAGGAGAAAGCTGTACAAGGAAGTGGTGGCAAAAAAAGAGAATACTTTGGTGTAACAGAAGGTATGTATGCCCAACTTAGTAAACAGTAAGGGGCAGAAGAGAAAGATGCTTATTCAGCCTGGGGATAAGAACCTAGCTGATGTCATCCACTGCCACACAGAGTTACAGGAGTAGAGACTCAGACTCTTCTCACATGTCCACAGGGAAAAGACAAGAGGCAATGAGCGCAGGTTGCAGTAGGGAAAATTTTGATTGGTTCTATGGAAAAAATCCTTCCACAAAAGTGATGCCAGTGATGCACCGGAAAGGTGGTGAGATCTTTGTCCTTGGGGAGTCTCCAGAGTGTCAGGACAAGGCCCTGAGCAACATGGCCAAGCTTTGGTGAGCCTTGCTTTGAGAAAGGAATTGGGCTGAAGATCATCAGATGTAAATCTTTCTGTGGTTCTATGAATCACAGAATCACAGAACTGTTTGGGTTGGAAGGGACCTTAAGATCATCCAGTTCCAACCCCCCTGCCATGGGCAGGGACACCTCACACTAAACCATATCACCCAAGGCTCTGTCCACCCTGGCCTTGAACACTGCCAGGGATGGAGCATTCACTACCTCCCCGGGCAACCCATTCCAGTACCTCACCACCCTAACAGTAAAGAATTTCTTCCTTAGATCCAATCTAAACCTCTGCTGTTTAAGTTTCAATCCGTTACCCCTTGTCCTATCACTACAGTCCCTAATGAATAGTCCCTCCCCAGCATCCCTGTAGGCCCCCTTCAGATACTGGAAGGCTGCTATGAGGTCTCCACGCAGCCTTCTCTTCTCCAGGCTGAACAGCCCCAACTTTCTCAGCCTTTGTATGGGAGGTGCTCCAGTCCCTTTTCTTCAGGAAGCTCCACAGTCATCCTTCTGACACAAAACTGTGTCATGTATGCTAATGGTGTTTGATTTCTGTAGGGTGAAGCCTGTCACATCTCTGGTCTTTGGAGGAACGGACATGTCATTGCTAAAGTAGCCCTAGATCTCAGCTGCTGACAATTTCCCCACACCCTGCAGCAGGTGGGAAGAGGCATGAAGGACACAGGTAAAGCAGGCACAGAGAGGGGCTCAGCAGAGTGGGAAGGGCAGTAATGAAGTTGGAGAGTATGGGTGGCTGGAGGTTCCCACAGACTTGGAGAGGATCTGCTGAGCTATCAGTGGGATGCTGCACTAAGAGCTGCATGGAGATGACAAAGGGAAAGCTCAGGAAGCCTAGTCAGGTTTTCACTCTACTCAGAGACCCCAGAGGAAAGTTGTTCTCTGAGCTAACCGGCTAAATGGAAAACCTGGTGGTAGGGGTGTACCTGTGCCCCTCCACTCTCTGAAAAGGCCTTGAGTCCACAGACTGCTTCTGAGCAGAGGTGAGCCCCTCCTGGGCTCATGTGGTGTGAGAGGAGCTGGTGGAGGGGCCAAGCGTGTCCCCCCCAGGAGGGAACTGTGTGAAGTGTCCTTTCCTAGAAGGACCCTTGGGGACCACGTGTTTGAGGGATGGGGCTTTAGCAGCAGCCAGGGCAGCAGGGCCATCACTGCACACCACTGGAAGGATGGAGGCAAGCAGAGAAGTGGAAGTGAGAGATCTCAAGCATGGCTGGGAGCATAGGTGGGCTCTGGAGGCCTAAGGAGATGGTCTGGAGCTGAAAGGGGCTACCACCAGCAGGGTATTCCTCAATACTTCTGCTGCTGTGGCTCTGAGTCCCGAGTAACCTGGAGAAACAGCTCCTGCAGGAATCCCCCCACGCAGCAGTGTGCGAGCAGTTCCTGTGCAGTGCTGAGCACAGCTCCATCGGGATGGCATTGGCAGTACCTGGATGCAGCTAGTTCTGCCCACTGGGAAGCAGCTCTCTGTGGGTGTGTGAGCCTGCTTCCAAGGTCCACGTTTTTCAGTGGAAAATTGCTTCCTTTTTTCTTAGTCTTTATACATTTGTCTCTCAGCCATAAATAGCTTTTAACAAATCCCGCACAAAATATCTCCGTTATTTTTCAACAAAAAAAACAACCCGTGTCTCCAAATTTTCTTACCTTTTAACAAAGGATTTGCTGTTTTTGAGAGGAGCTCCTCTACTGCCCAAGTGAGAAGTTTCTCTCCCTCCCCCCAGGCTTTTCCTACACCTATCTGAATCTGTTCCTCCCCTTTCCTGGCGACGGAAGGCAGGCAAAGCTGTAGGATGTTAATCGGAAACATGTTATTATCTCAGCCTTATGAGACAAAAAGGGGAAGTAGTTTTGGGGGTCATTTTGTGGTGTCCTGAGGCAGCAGAAAAATGGGATACAGCACCACTGGAGATGGAGAATAGGACATGAGGAGACCTTGCCAGGGAGGCCCAGCACATACAGCAGAGCCTGTGCCTTGCCTGAGTGAGCTGGTAGCCCTATCTGTTATGCATGGAGGACTCTGCACTTGCTTTTGCTGAAGTGATGCTGGCAAAGATCAGATTTTAGGACTGGTGATGTATGCTGGCTTCAGTATCCACACAGAGGCTCAGGGGAATTAAACTCAAAAGTTTTTATGGCACCCTGTCCCAGAAAACACAAAGGAATTGGACAGCAGAGAGACAAGACAAAATGAGTAACCACTAGTCCTGGGATCAGCTGTACCAGTTATTTTTCTCCTTCCCAGTATCTGGCACATTACTATGTTTTTGCTTCAGTCTGAAAATATTGCTGATAACACACGGATGTTTTGGTTGTTGCTAAGCAATGTTTACTCTGACCAAAGACCTTTCAGTCTCATGCTTTGCCAGTGAGGAGGAGAACAAGAAGCCAGGAGGGAGTACAGCTAGGACCCCTGACCTGAACTATCCAAAGGGGTATTCCATAGCACAGCACATCATGCCCAGTATATAAACTGGGGGGAGTCACCCAGAAAGGTTAGATCGTTGCTTGGGTCTGGCTGGGTGTCTGTTGGCAGGTGGTGAGCAACTGTATTGTGCAGCACTTGTATTTATTGTTTGATTTTCCTTTTCCCCTTTTAGGTTTATATTCTCTCCCATTGTAATTTCCCTTATCACCATAATTATTACTATTAGCAGTAGGAGCAGCAGTAGTCTTGTGTTATATTTTAGTTACTGAATTGTTGTTATCTGAACTTGAGGTTTCTACATTTTTTCCATTCTCCTTTGTGTCCCGCTGGGAGCTGCGGTTGGGGGGGAAGGAGGAGGTGAGCGAGTGGCTGCATGATGCTGAGTTACTGGCTGCACTTAAACCACGCCATCAGTCCTCTCCTGAGTTTTAATAACTCCAAGTTCTCCTCAGCTGCTTCTCCTGACTCCTCGGGGCAGGATGCTCTTGCATCCCCAGTTGCTGCTCTGTTTGCTCATTGCAGATTTGCTGCTGGTTTCTTTTCTGCAGCTCTCTGGCACAGGGGCACACACAGTAGTCATTACCACTACAAAGGGTGCATTGAATAGATTATTTCACTTCTTTTGTCTTTTAAATGTAGGGTGTTTGCACCCAAGGCAAAGGTTAGGTGGCGACCCACCGAGAAGGGCTTCAGTACATCTAGCAGGCTTTCACTTCTACACATTATCACAAGCACAAGCTCCCTTCTGCTTCCCAAGATATTTCCCCTCTTAACAGAAATGCCCGAGAAATTACGATGACAAGCTAAATATAGTGCATGTGTTTGAGTCCTGCCCACCCAGCTCCTTTCTCTTCTCTCCAGCATACATCAGAGGAGCTTTTGAGCCTCTTTTTAAAGCCCAGAGAGCTTTTGCCAACAGTCCTTATGTAAATGGAAAATTTATGCACACACCCCCATGCATGTGCAGTCAATCCTTCTGCTTGCTCGCATACCCTCGCCCTCTCAAAAAGGCTGTCAGGCATCTCAGGTTTTCCAATCAAGGCCTCTCTTTCCAGATGCAGACTTTACTGGACAAATTCTGAGGACTCATACATCTGTCTGCTAAATCCACCTCTAATAAGGCCTGGGTGGAGCATGGCACCAATCTTGTGCTCTTCCTATCAGTGCTGTACATCCACTGATTTTAAAAACTGCCTCCCAGACTATATCCCGTTGCTGTGCACCCACACAGTACCCTTAGGATGGTAGAATGGGGACTACATCCATGCAGTACAACCCTATTTCCTTTTAAGCTGAACTGTGTCTTAGCATGAAAGATATTGGAAGGTATAATTTAGTCTCAGTGTGCCATTTTCCATCTTGTCACCCTGTCATATCATCTGACGTCTTTGTTAGTGTGGGCTGACTCTGAAGAAAATTGTATTTGATATCTCTTATACCATGATGAGTGATGCTTTACTCACGCAGATTGAGCCAAGCAAGTGCTACCTGAGGTTATTCCCATAGCACACTCCTCAGTGGCGTATGAGATCCCCATCCTTTGGAAAGAAACTGCAGCTTTCATACTGCAGTGAAGGCAGCCAGCAGGTCACATATAAAGACTGACAACAACCTCAGTGACATATAAGCTGCCCCTAATGTGCTGAAACATTTTGTCTATATGAGATGCTGGGTTGGAGGAAGCAGTGCTAAACTTCCTCCCCTTTCTGCCTGGCTTCCATGTGAGACCTACAGCAGCCATACAGGAAACCAGGGAAATGTGACTAACCCTAATTTACACCCCTGAGTGATCCTGGATTCTCACCAGTCCTGCCCAAACTCCAGCTAAAGGTGCAGCATAAATAGGAGAATGGTAATTATAGCAGTCAAATGGCTTTGCCAGCATCTTCCACTAAATCTCAGTTTAGGTGCCTAATTAGTATCCTTTGAAGATCTGCGATGTACTTGTCACGTGGATTAAACAGCAAGCAACCAATAAAAAACAGCTCTCTGTGGAAAGTCCTATTTCTGACTATTCCTGACACAGATCCAGCAGGCATCTGTTCTCAGCACATCACTCCAAAGCAAAGCAGAATCACAGAATCAAGTAGGTTGGAAAAGACCTTTAAGATTAAGTCCACCCTGATGGATAACCCAGGATTGCCAAGACCACCACTAAACCATATCACTAAGGGCCTCATATACATGCTTTTTGAACACTTTGAGGGATGATGACTCCACCACTGCCCTGGGCAGCCTGTTCCAATGCCTGATCAACCTCTCTGTGAAGAAATTGTTCCTAGTATCTAATCTAAACCTCCGCTGGTGCAGCTTGAGGCCATTACCTCTTGTCATAGCACTTGTTACCTGTGAGAAGAGACCCACCACACCTGACTATAACCTCCTTTCAGTTAGCTGTAGAGCAATAAGTAGCCGAAGATCTATAAGATGGCATTTCTTGTGAGGTTTACAGCCAATAGAGGCACAAGTGAAGCGGTAACTATCCAAGCACACAGTGCCATGCCACATCTCCTGCCTGCACATGGGGCTTGCATGGCTG
Source organism: Melopsittacus undulatus (assembly GCF_012275295.1). NCBI lineage: Eukaryota > Metazoa > Chordata > Aves > Psittaciformes > Psittaculidae > Melopsittacus > Melopsittacus undulatus. The sequence continues at coordinate 60,769,532 of NC_047557.1, read as the reverse complement.
TCAGCAATTTCTGGAGAGTGAGGACTCACTGAAATGCATAAGAAAGACTCAATGAAACTACCTGAGCACCCCACAGGGGATCAGTGCCTGGGAGAGTTAATCATCACAGGCAGCCATGGGAATGGGTGGTCCTCTCTGTGCAGCTGCAGTTAAAGACAGCATCATGGTTTGGCTCTTTAGTGCAGATAGGCCAGCCCACTTGTAACAACAAGAGATTGCAACCAGAAACCACATCCCTCCACGCCTTAAAGAAATTAGCAGTTAAATGGGTTTTAAAGAACCATTTCTACAAGCCTCTGCCTGAGAGGTGGTGTGCCCATCACCCTGCTTCTCTGGAGCTCCATCCTCACCGTGAAGAGAAGACCAGTTCACTGTATGCAAATACCCGGAGAGGCCAATTTTATGGCCATGCATAGCAGCTGGCAAGCCAGAGCATTCGCTCCAGTTCACGTGGGCCAGAGGGAAACCTCCCTCTTTCTTCTGTTTATAGAGCTTTCATCCAAACTGAAAGCTCCTCATGAAACAAGAAAGCAAAGGAATTCACTTGGAAAATGTGAAAAAGCATTGTTTCCGCTTTCAGGAACTTCTGCTACTCTCTTGTCAATTAAAGCCACTTGTCAGTTTGGATCAAATTCAAGAAATAATTTAGTTTGCCACCAAAGCACACCTTTACTGGCCAAAGTGCGCATCTGGGAACTCCAGCCACAGTGCTAACCCTGTTTGTCTGCCACCAGGGTGTTCCTGTGTGCAACAAAGTGGTTTGTGTAGGAGCATCACTGTATGTGAAACTGTACAGTACAGTGCTACCTTTACCAAACCCATCCATTTCAGCTAGAGCCGATCTTTCATAAGAATCTTAAGGCTGCATAATGACATTACTGATGAGCTAGTAACCAAGTCATCCATGGCATGATTCCTTGCTGACAGACTTCTGTCTCAAAAATTCAAGAAATTCCTAAGTAAACAGTGCAGAGCTGTCATCAGATTTGGAGATGTGTAACTTTGAAAGTTACAAGGAATTCTTTTGCTTGTGTGCAAAGCCTGTAACAAGTCACTTAAACCTCCAGTGTGAAAGCCAAATCTGGATAGCACTTACCAGCAAAGCAGAGGTCCCACCAACACTGGCACTGGTGTTTAATCACCAACCAGGCTTAGTGTGGGTACATGAAGTCAAAAATCTTGGGGTCCTTTGTGCAGTCTGTTGAGCTGAGAGCATGGATCCCACTCACTGGGCCTCCCCTGCATGCAACATTTCCCCTGTGGCTGGGGTTCCTGAGAGATGCCCTGCTCCATCATGTAAGGCTGGTTTAGGGCAGTACCAGATTCATCACTAGCATCTTCTCCATCCCCAGAAAAATAAACTGGTTTCTTGGCAGAGTCACATCATATAAACATCAGCCTGCTTTTTACTTTCTGCTTTTATAATGCTCTCAGTGTTTTCCTTCTCAAGAGATGATAGCTGACTGCCAGCACAGGCAGCAGGTATTTTGTATTCATTCCAATCAGATCACAACAGATGTGTTTTGCCCTTCTGGGTAGGAAGGAGAAGCCTTGAATGGTGTCAGTGCTGAGCTACAAGTGCTGCACTCACAGGTGAGCCCTCCCAGGCTGTTTCTGGGGACACCCTTCTGCAATAAGTGTTGCTGCTGGAATTCTGTGCCTGTAAAAACAAGGTAACTAGAAAGGACATGGCAGTCAGTCGCTTTCTGAATGGAAATGGGGGAAAGGAGCAGCCCTGCTTCCCTCCTAAGGCACTGTTTCATTTTTATTTGCTGTGTTTAGCTCCTGTATAGAGATGTTGACAATACGGATGAGACCTGTGATTAATTATTAATACAACGCTTAAGAAGCTGAGCTGAGAGGTCTGTCCAGGGAACAGACACAGAAGAGAAAGGTGGAACAAGCACTGGGCACAAGGAGAAAGCAGCCAGAGAGCTTTGCTGAATTGACAACTCTCAACTATTGTTTATGTATTTTCACAGGTACTTCACACAGCAAAGCTCTAAAGAGAAATCAGGAGGAGAATGATAACCTGTGAACAAAGCATTGAAAAGGGAGAATTATGCTTAGCCAATAGAACAGATGTGGGAAATGTTTGTTTCCTTTTCTCAAGTGTATTTCCTAAAGGGAGATTCAGCTTGATAGAGTCAGACATTTTAGAGTTTGTATAGGGAAACTATGTCTGCAGCCCGGGACATGTCTGTAGAAAGATCCTGCAAGGTTGGCTGGGGTGCTTTTAAAGGTTTGGTCTTTAATGTTGTACTTTGTGAAAATCACGAAGTTGAGTGAAGCCAAAATTCACAGATGGGAGAGAAAATGACAGCAGCCTGTTCTTCAGGAAGGATTACTCTGTCATGCAGGACACAATAGAGACCTCTTCTTTTACTACTTTTAACAAGTTTTGCTTCATGCTGGCATTCCTGCTTCAGAAAGGCACTGTCATGGGAAACGGATTCTGGCCAGAGACCAGACATTGTTCAGGATATCCCTTCCACCTCCGTGTGCTATTCAGCATTAAAAACCCTGAGACTATTGAAATTTCTTTCTTCGTCCGCCCCTTTCTCTTTGACAAATGTGTGACAAGGATGCAATTGTTTGAGAGGCCAGTGATGGAGAAAACAGAGTGCGAAGCCTTCAGACGTGCCTCGGTAATTTAGAATCCTGCCCCCAGGACTTGTGAAAAAGGTCACCAGAGGTCTTCCACAGGGTTCAGCTTCCCAGCAGGTCTCTGGATACCAATGTAAAGGCACTTAAATGCCTCTAACAGCTGACCCTTTTGCAGACGTTTCCACCTAGGATTATCCTGGCTCTTGGGCTTAAGAATAGCCCTTAGCCAACTAATGGATCACAGGCTCTTCTCTTTGAATATCCGCAGCTTGTGTTGGGCAATCGCACATCCAACCAGCAGGAAGTTGTTTCATCATTAAAATTGCTAAAGCCTTTGAAACATGAAGATAAGGGCTCTTCTGATGAATCACTGCAGGGCCACATTTGGGGAACAGTATTTCTTGTTACCCAGAAGTTACTCAGCAGCTGGCTGGTAATGGAGCATGAAGACAGCGATGACGCTCAGGCGTTGATCAGTGAATACATTCCCCTGTCAGAGTGCAACCTAGTCCCAAAGCCAGGCCTTTTTTCCTGCAGCTGCTAGGTCACATTGTGCTCTATGTGCATGCTGGACCTTTGGCCCTTCTTGGTGTGAGCAGACATGCGTGGACCCAGCCTCTGGGAGCACTGGGAGCACATCCCAAATGGAAACATACATTACCCTGCCACATGGACACCATGCCCCTCTCTCCTGAGGGCACTTTTGCTCTGCCTCTTAAACACAGAGCACTCTGGTTCCTGATGTCAGCTCTCAGTGAACTGGGCCCCCCATGCCAACCCCTTCTCTGTCTGAGGGGTCACTCCTCCTCCCTCTACCGAGTCACTCCTGCTCCTCCAGGCTACACGCTTGCCCTGTGATTGGGGGGGGGTATGGGAGAAGGTGCCTGAGTCCATTATGCTGTTATTTAAAGATCAGTAGGGCAGAAAGAGGGATCAAGGGTCAGCATCACTCGTGCTCCGGCTCAGAGGAGTTTTAATGTGTTCACGTACTTTACGCATTGGCTGTTCCATGTAATAGCCCTCCAGAAGCCTATGGAGCAGGACAGGCACAATGGACTCCTTCCACCAGGTGATGGTCTCGGAGTCCTGTCCTGTTTTGGCTGGCACCTGGAGGTCCCCCAGGCCTGAAACCACAGGCAGCACAGCCCATGATGGGCTGGCCTGGCTCTTGCACCTCTGTGAACACTTGTACCACTCAGGAAGATGCTGCTGGCCCATCCAGGAGAGTCACCAGCCCTGTAAGGGACTTGATGCCTCCCAGCAGTGCCACCATGGTCAGTGAGTGCACAGAGCAGTGCTGCTTGCTGTCCCCATGCCTTCTTAGTGCCAACAGGTGAACATGTTGCTGTGCTCATCTTTATGCATATGGGTGTGTATTTCCTGCTGCTGCCCTGGATCCACGTGGACCCCAGGGGCCATGGAACCTGCCGTACATCCATCCTACCTACAGTCTGTGCACAGGTCAGAAGCCCCAGTAGCCTGAGCATCTTGTCTTCAAGTCCTTGTTCCTGCAGGTTCAGGGCCAGGGGCTGCTGGCACCACACACTCCCAGTAGACTCACTCTGAGCACTAAGAGCAGAAGGTCTTTCCCAGCTCATCTCTAGTTCAGTGAGCAGTGGTAACTGGCCCTCCATCTGCCTGAGAACTGCCCTGAACAGTCGTACAGATACAGCCCAGAAGGGAAATGCTTATAAGCTTTAGGTGCCTCCATCACTGGGCCAAGAGTGGTGTGTTTGGGCAGCAGACATAAGGTTCAAAGTCCTTCCATGATGTCTGCACCAAGCCCCCCGCTCTGACTCAGAGTAAACCCAGAAATGTCTTTCTGCTGCCTCTCTCCCTAAGTGACCCCTCTTGAAAGCTTTCCAGGCTTCCAGAACAAACAAACAAACCAACAAACAATATAGAAGAAGCGGAGTATGATGAAAACCAAAACAGAATGAAGAACCTCAGGCATCACTTAGGAAATGCACAGTGTCTTGCACCATCTATGCTCAGTGCCTAGGAGGCTGGGAAAAGTCCTGGGAGAGAAGTCCACTGCACTAGAGCACTTTAAGGGCCTGGGTGGTAATGAGTCAGTGCTAAGGCTTGGATTCAGGTGTTTCCTACCTAGTACCTGCCAATGTGCCGCACCTTGCTGGGGAAGGACACAGAATACCATTATCCCTGGTTCGCAGAGAGGAAACAGGAGGTGAACAGAGGGAATATGTGCCCAGGATAATCTCAGGAGTCAGCTGAAAGTCTGGGATGAAAACCATATGGGTTTCAGGCTCCCTGGGGTATAAGATGCAGGAGGTAGAAGACTATCTCAACCCCATAGCTGTTGCTGTTCTGTTGGTTTGCAGGAGAGGCAAGCTAGGGTGAAGAAGGGAAGGTGACAGCATGCTTCTGATGCAGAACCATTTCCTAATGGTGAAGGAATGAAGGCAGAACAAAAGCAATTCTGGGCCTATGAAGTCAGCCCACACCTCTGGGGACCATCCTAGTCCCTTGCTCAGCCTCTCTGTGTCCTTGCTCCAGCCCTACCAGGCTATCCTCTGCATGTCAGTATGAATCAGCCTCTCTTTGGCAGTGCTTGTCAGGCTCAAGGGCCAGGGACTTCAGGGGGCAGTTCAGTCCAACCACTTCTGTCACCAGCAGGTCTCGGGGACACCTCTGATGGTGGGTGCTTCAAACTGAGGCAATAGCAGTTGTCCTTTGTTACCAGGAAGGGAGAAGGACTGCACAGTGTTCCTCCTATCAACACACAATGGGAATGGCAGTCCTTGGCCTGCTGTGGCTTTTTTGTGATGCTTTCAGACCATCCTTCCTTCTTTTCCCAGCTCCTTCTCAACAGGTTCACCTTCACCCAGTGAACTCTTTGTGGTGAACAAACTGCTGGTGATGGTCTCAGCCAGATCATGAGGCACATGTGTGGGTTTCCATCTCACAGGGTCTCCAGGCTATTAGCTGAGACTCTGCCTTGGTGTTCAGCCACTCAGACAGGAGCTGGGCAACAGAGCCAGATCTCATCTGGCCCCATTAAGCAGGAGGACAAGTAAGCTGTAAGCTTTCGATTCCCAGAACATTTAATGCTGGACTAACTCCTATGTCTCCACTTTATGTAAGCTATAGGTCAAGCTATAAGCTGGGTTAGCCCCATGCAAAGTTGGTTGCTGCCAGGAATACACCTGCTGAACGGCTGGTGATAAGGGGAGAGCATCTCTGGTCACTGTAGCTGGGTCTGGCTGCCCTTCCAGACAAGGAGCAGGAGCAAACCCCAAAGAGCTGCTGCTTGAGAAAGCATTGACTGGTAGTTGGACCAGGACAAATGCCTTCACCTGCCACATATGGGGCTGCCCCTACAAGGAGGTTGAGCAATAATCCAACAGGAATTTGATCAGGAGCTAAATCCCAGTTACCACATACTGGTTGCATTGGGCCAGCGTGTGGGCGCAAACCCTTCTTACGCTCTGTTTGCCCTTGTTCTGGCGCTGACCCCACCATGAGCTCATCGGAAAACAGCTTTGTGCACGGCAGCCCCACGGGATGCGCTTGCCTCCACACCCAGGCACAGCCCTGGAGGCTCACGCAGTGCCGAAACACCCGTCACTCAGCGGGCAGGCGAGGCAGCACCTCTGACTGCCATGCGAGCTGCACGGCGCCTGCGGCTAGGCAAAGGTTTGGGATCAGAAAGCCGGCTGTGGTCATTTCCCTGAGCCAGCACCATGGGAAGACGGTGAACTCTGCAATGGAAGCAGCAAGGACAAGCACCAGAGCTTGACTAAGTTCTATTCTGGACTCCCTAGCAGCAACATGAGCTAGCATTGCTTTCCTGACCATGGTGATGGCTCTCTTTGCACAAGGGGTGTTGTAGGAAAGGGCATGCGGCAGACACACCTCTTGATGCCACACGCTGGTGGCTTCAGAGCTTGGTCAGCATCTACACTCACAGCTGTGCCAAGCAGCTGGATGTAAGAGGGAGTGAGGAGCGCCCTCAAGCCCAGGGTGCCGGAATGAAAACCGATTTCCCCATAACCAGCTCTCCAGCTCATTCTGCAGAGGCAGTGAGCCTTGGTGACACAGATGTACCAGGAGACGAACCCAAGCCTGCCAGCAGTGCCCTCACCTGGGATCCCTCATCACTGAGGGATGCTCCCTCCAGCCCAGCCACACAGCAGTGCAAGGCCACCACTGTGGTCCAGGTCCCTCGGAGTCTGGACACCCAGACAACATCCCCTGTGACACAGCCCCATCTCAGCACTGAGGGGTCTTGGTGCTGCTGGAGCTCCACAACGCACCAGTTTTTCAGGCTGCAGCAGACAGCAGGTTTCAGGCTGTGCTGCATGGGCATTCATCCGGCACCATGCTCCTTGCACAGCTAATCTGCTGGGGAATGCGCCAGCACACACAGCAGCCCCATGCTGTGCCAGTCTGGAGGGAGGTGGCAGCAGCCACAGCCCACACTGGCCTCCCCTCGCCTGACCACATAAGGGACCGGATGAGGTGCCCAGTAAGTTCCCTCCCAGCAAGGCTCATCCTGTTTGATGCTGCTGGAGACCCTTTCGCAGGTCAAATCTGGCCACAGCGAAGTCTAAAGAGTGGTGAGACACCGATTGTGTCTGCTTGACACCAGTGCTGTCGAGCATTCCACTGCCTGTCACGTGTATGCACCAAGAGATGTATGAGGTCTCAGCTCATCCATAAAGGCTGGCTGGTTTTTCCCCTCCTGGCTTACAGAACACAACCTGCATCTACTGAAAGGCTGCAGCACTTCTACTAATGTTCTGGCCATTTAGAATCATAGAATCACTGAATGGTTTGGATTGGAAAGGGCCTTAAGGTCATCAAGTTCCAAACTCCTGCCATGGGCAGGGACACCTCACACTAAACCATATCACCCAAGGCTCTGTCCACCCTGGCCTTGAACACTGCCAGGGATGGAGCATTCACTACCTCCCTGGGCAACCCATTCCAGTACCTCACCACCCTCACAGTAAAGAATTTCTTCCTTAGATCCAATCTAAACCTCTGCTGTTTAAGTTTCAACCCATTACCTCTTGTCCTATCACTACAGTCCCTAATGAATAGTCCCTCCCCAGCATCCCTGTAGGCCCCCTTCAGATACTGGAAGGCTGCTATGAGGTCTCCACACAGCCTTCTCTTCTCCAGGCTGAACAGCTCCAACTTTCTCAGCCTGTCTTCATACAGGAGGTGCTCCAGTCCCCTGATCATCCTCGTGGCCCTCCTCTGGACTTGTTATTTGGAAATAATTTCCTTTAAAACTTCTTAATATTTTATGCCTCATAACATATGGTGTTTTTTAAGTGATCACATCATCTGAGCACAACTTTTCTGCAAGTGCCACATCTCTTTTAACAAACAGGTCTGGGAAAGGCTGGGATGGAAAAGTGTCCTCTTCCCTGTGACTCCATGATGCTTTTGCTTTTTGCTATTACCACACCAATGTCCTTATCTTACAGTGTGAAATGTTTTAAATCATAATAACATAATGACCTTTAATCCATACTCTGGAGGTGAGCTCTCTTTAGCTACTCTGCAGCCAGCTTGGTGTCTGTGCAAACATTTCAGGTGAAGAAAGCAAGATAAGTGGTTAAAAGATCTCCCAAAGGATGCAGAGAGAAACTGTTTTTAAGTCTGCAACAGCTTCCACAAATCCAACCTCCCTTTCCTCAGCCCAGATGTTTAGACTGAGCTTGTGCTTTCCCCCAACTACCAGGTTGTCACCACTGGTTGCAAATAGCCTTAAACCTTTGTCAGAGCTCCAGTGCTTCTCTGTTTTGACTTGGCCAGTGTAATCCCTGCTGAAAAATGCAGTGAATATTTCAAAGTCAAACTTTAAAGGGACGGCCATTGTTTTATTTGTGTTTAATTAAAAATAATAATAATTGTTTTCCAGTCCCATGGTAATTAGCAATCCAATCTGCAGCTCCCATGGGAAAGAGCCTCTGCCTCTGGAGCAAGTATGCTGGAACATTGACTTGCTGTAGACATTGCCAAGGTTTTGAGTACAGCAATTTGTTGGGAGGGGGTTTCCAACTTTGACTCCATAGCAGTTAAACTGTCATTCTCCAAACCACAGAGTTTTACTATGGCCTCCATTTCCCTTTGTTTTACCTGAACTTCTCATCCCGCTCTGCAAATTCTATGCCAGAATGAGTCATTCCTTCAGGATTAGCTCTCATTTTTCAACTCCTCTGTCAGTGTTGCCCAGACTAGTTCTGAGGAGAAAAAAATGACACTCCCCATTCAATAAAGCTCTGTAACAAGTGACTGAAAGAAATTACCTTCAGTGCTCAGCTATTTACACTGAACTGGCAAGGAACACCCCATCTTATAGGGGTAACGAAGCCCTCTGCACAGCACAGTGTTGCTGGCAGTGAAGGGGATGAACCAGCACCCCACTCCTGTGAGCCATTCCTCTTGTTGCGAATGGTCCATGCAGGGATTGTTGGCTTGCTTCTCACCCCAGAGGAAGGATCACCTGCAAGGACCACCAAGGAGGATCAGGGCCACCACATGCTGTCCACATTGACTTTGCTGTCTGAGCATTGCAGGGCTGGGCTGGGCCCGTCTCTGATCCTCCTGCCTTTGAGGTAGACAGACCTCCTGGAGGCACACTCTCTCTGCTGATTGCCAAGGTCAGTCCTGTGCCTCTTGTATCAGCATGTACCTCAGGCCAGAGAGTTCTGCTCTGGGACTTACTTGCTGGAAGCAGATCTTGGCCTGTCCATGTCCTATGGACCTTTTCTTGTGTTCACATCCAAATAAACACTTGTTGCAGGAAAAAGCAACCTTTTTTTTAAAAAAAAAAAAATTATTTTTACAGCTCATTTTCCACCTTTCTCTTGTTCTCTGTTTTTTTAAGTAGTAAAGACTCTCTCTCCCATGGTTTAACTCCAGCCATCTCTGAACCTCACAGAGCCACTTGCTCACTCCCCTTGCAGTGGAATGGGGGAGAAGAGAACTGAAAGAGTATAAGTGAGAAAACTCATGGATTAAGATAAAGACAGTTTAATGGGTAAAGCAAAAGCCACACATGCCAGCAGAGCAGAACAAATAATTCGTTTACCACTTCCCATGGCCAGGCAGGTGTTCAGCCATCTCCAGGACAGCAGGGATCTATCACACTTAGTGGTGACTTGGGAAGACAAACGCCATCAATCCCAATGTCCCCCTTCCTTCCTCTTCCCCCCTTCTTACACTGAGCGTGATGCTGTGTGGTGTGAGATATCCTTTGGGTAGTTGGGGTCAGCTGTCCTGGCTGTGTTCCCTTCCAACTCCTTGTGCACCCTCAGCCTGCTTGCTGGTGGGGTGAGGCACAGAACAGGCCCTGGCTCTGTGTAAGCACTGTTCAGTAATAAAGAAAACACGCCTGTACCATCAGCACTGTTTCCAGCACAAATCCAGAATCCCATACGAGCTACGAGCTACTGTGAAGAAAATTAACTTAATCCCAGCCAAAACTGGCACACTTCCTCATAGCTAAATTGCATTGTCTTGCAGCAGAATAAGGAGGAGGGACATGTGAAGGTCTCAAAAAGATGCTGCTCTCCTTCCCTTTTCCTGTCTAAAATGTGTTCCCAGAAGTGATTGTTTAAATAACTTCCAGAAGATCTGTTTTCTGGTAATGGCCCAGCATGTTGGCAAATCTCTGATTTGCATACGAAGACCCAAACTGCATAAGCAAAACCATCAAAGCCAGCTGGGAGAAACAAGATCTGAGCACCTGGCATTTTGAGAAAGCATTTTGCTTGTTGTCCATGGGTCATTTTCCTATAGTATCAACAGGACTTGAGCTGACTTGACAGAAACTCCTGGAAATCATGTTTCCCCACAATACCAGAGAGAACTGCAGAAATTACAAGGTTTCTTGCCCAGCAAAAGCTCAAAGCAGAGTACTGCCACAAGTTAGATCAGCTCGCTCAGGACCCCAAGTAGCCCAGTTTTAAAAAGCCCAAAGGAAAGAGACCCCACCATCCCTTTGGGAAACCTGTCCCATAGCACAGATTCACACTGAAATGCGCACTGATCACAGCACAATTAAAATTAGTTCAAAATGAAAAGAGATTGCTGAAACTTTCTGCTGCCCCTGGAAATACAGACAGCACCTTTGTAGCTTTAATAGCACTGTGGAACTTAAAACCAGTTCTTTCTATCCAGACTACCATGAGCTACATGCTTCTGGGAACGTTTACGGTCTCAGGTAAACACTGGGCAGATGCTTGTCTAGTGTAAATTGCCACAAGTCTGTTAACTTCAGCAGGACTCCAGCTGTTTACAGACTTTGCAGCCTTGTTAAAGAAAAGTTCTGAATTTAGAGAAATAACCTTTTCTTCATGTGGGCCTAGACATTTTGCTATGGGCTGTCAAGCAAAACTCCAGTAGATTTTTGTAGGCACTTCTAAATAGGGCATTACGTGGTAATTTTCATGGTGATTGCTAAAGGATCTGAGAGAACAATGAGCAATGAGAACAAAAAGGCCAAGGGAAAAAAATGGAAGCTTTCTGTGAAAACACTCAGATTTTATCTGCCAGTGCAAATAAGCTTAAACTACCCTCACCTTTCATTTTGTTCTTAAATAAAAGCTATTTACACCCTTCACACATGGTGTTAAAGCAACTGGTTGGGCTGGATCTCACCAGTCACTCCTCAATGTCTACCCAACAGCTGAATTCATGGACAGCAGTGGAGCTCTCAATCCACTCTATGCCCCTCCTCAAAACCCCTGCTGTGGACCCTGATCTGCCTCATCACTAAGGACTTCCCCAGGAAACCTCAAAGCATCAGAAATCTGACACTAAAGTGCTGGGTGCCTGGACCTACCTACTGTAAGAAACACCTTATTTTTGTTAATCAAGTTGTGCAAAGTGTGCTGAAAGCTATGGATTTCAGGGAAGGAAAGGCAACATGAGCTGTGTTTAATAATGCTCAGTAATGCAGATGATTAAACTAGTCCAGCATTTTCCTTGGTTTAAAGAATAAGAAAATAACAAAAAGAACCCAGCAGAGCAGCTCACAGCACTAAATGGCTTTCATGATCTGTGTAGGCCAGTCCTAGAAAGCTGTGACATTACTTTTCATGTTTATTGGATTGTACCAAAGTGGTGTTGAGAGTAAAAGTCTTTGATTCCAGGCTAAGACCTGGAGGACAAGACATGGTGGTAGGCACAGGTATTTTGTCCATCCCTTCAAGATCTCCTGCACAAAGCAAACCTCCCAACCAGCCTTCCAGAAAAGCTCTTCATCTCCTTCCAGCTCCAGACCCAAGCCTTCCTCTCCACATTCCCCACTTTCCTGTGGTGATTTTCCTCCTCTTTCTTCCTCCTCTTTCCTCCTGCTTCACATGTTCCCAGTCTCCCTCTGCTGCTCCCATCTACTCACTCCCAAAACCTTTTATTTCCTTGGCCTCCCTCCTTGGCCTCCCTACTCTCTGTAACCATGGGGAAAGTGCTCTGCAAGAATTACACTGCAGAACATGTAATGGGACAGGAAATCGGTTAATAAATTATAGGACAACTCCACTGCAGTTTGTTGAAGGACTTTGCAATATCCATATTTGGGTGTAGCAACACGAAGAACATTACCAATATGAACACCACTGAGAAATTTCTGTGGCTGCATTGGGAAATTAACCTCCTAACACTAAGGTTTGGCCAAAATGACCTGTCATCTCTCCCTTCCATGCTGAAGTGCTGGCTAGAAAAAGCCAGCATCTGGGACAATGTGGTTCTGTCTGCAACAAAGGAAAAAGAAAACCATCAGCATTTCTTTCAAATAACTTACTGAATTAAAGCAGGTTATTTGCTAAGGTATTTTGTTTATAGTAAGGCAATTAATTAACTTAAATAATTATTCTTGGATTAAATTCCCACCTTCCCAAGCAAACAATAAACAATTCTCCCTAAACTTAATGCTGCATCCTCCTGTTTTCCACCAAGCATCAGTTTCACCACTAGCTGCAGAGGGATAAACTAGTGCTGCAGCAAGCAAAATCTGGCTTCAGATGACAAATGCTCCCCTTCCAGAAGCCTTAGGGTCTTTGTGGCTCTATGGGCTCCTGTCAGACACTAGCGATGCCAATTGCGAGCCAGCAGAACAGACAGATCCTATCAGGGCACCTGAGAGACACAGAATAGATGATGCTCATCCTGCAAGTCCTGAGCCACCACCATGTCCTGCATGCTTGTCTTTCACCTGCTCTACCAAAGTTAGGGCAAGGACTAACACTGAAGACAGTGGCCCTGCATGTGGAAGTTTGTGCAGCTGGCTGGCTTCCCTACCCCTGCCTTCTGAAACAGCCTTGCCTCTGCTACCAACCAGGGCACAAATAGTGGAAACTAGACCCAAACTAGACCCAAAGCTGCCTGCTGTGACCACAGGAGGCTGCGGGTGGCAGGGAAGACTCGGAGGGGAAAAGCGAACCGGAGGGGAAAAGCGAACCTCGCTACAGGGAGTGTGAACACCAAAGACCTAGGCCACCCCCAGAGGGGATTAAACCTCTTGACACTGTTGAATGAGTGGCCAAATAGGGCATTTGATAGGCAAAACAGAAAGAACTTATTTCCATGCCAACAGAGCCTGATGGCTATTCAAGGATACCCATCCGGAAGATTTTCATGAGCTCCTGAAATGCACAGGCTTTGGGGGAGCAACAGCCATGCAAACCTCGCAACACCTGCAAAATTAAAAAAGGCAGAGCAAGTGCTTTTTGGCTTACAGCAGACATCCTGACTCTGCTTTGCATGCTCCCAGAAAAAGCCAGTTCCTCCTTTTACAGCATCTGACAGATCTGCTCAACTCCCAGTAATGTCTTGGCTGTGCAAAGGCAAGAATAGGCAGCTTATTCTCTTGCAAACCACCTCTAAAAACTGCCTGAGCAGGAGAACAAATTAATGTGTCATGGCCCATCCAGCTCAGGCTGGATCCGCTCCGCTTCCACTGCGGAGGAGTCTGATCCTTGCTGCCTGCATCACATGTAGTGTTTCTACTGCTTTGGCTTGTGGCTCTGTATCTTAGCTACATGTGTCTCCCATTGCCAGTTTGCACAGCAAGGTTGCATGTCTAACCTGCTGTTTGGGCAGGCTGGCACACATCTAGGTGTGCATGACAAGCTGTGCTCCTCCTCATGAAACACAGGACAGTGTGCCTTACCCACAGCAAGAGTCACTCCTGGCACATATTCAATCTCATGCACACTGTGACCCCGCTCCATTGCAACAGGACCCCGGCTCTGCTGGTTGCTTTCCTGCTGGGACCAATGCATACAGTTATCCTGTCCCATGCCCTGCCCCACCAGCACGTTTTCTGGGCTTTGTGAGCTTCCTGCAGTCCATTGCTCCCATTTCTGGTGTTCTTCCCTGCCTCTTCTTATGTCAGCCACTCCCTCAGTTCATCACCCTACAGCACCAAACTACATCTACAATACCTACATCCCACCTGCTCTATGCCAATCCCTCTGCTACTGCACTCACGCCGAATTCCCCACCATGGGGCAGGGGATCCCAAGACAGCAGGCGGAGGTGATGCCCTGCTCTGAGAAAGCCTGTCACAGAATGCCCTCTGCAGATGCTGCCCATCCTCCATCAGTCAGGGGACACGCTGGGCTGTCAGACAAGCATGCTCTGTGGCTTCTGTGGCTGCCCTCCAGATCAGCCCACGTGAAGCCATGCTGGATGGAGAATGACGTTCCCAGACCTCTCTCACCAGTGCATTTCGCCTCCCAAAGCCCGTGGTCATGGCCTGTTTTAAAACCACCATGGGTTTTCTTTTGGTCTACAAAAGAATGACCACCACAGCTAACTCAAACCTCTCTCTTGTGAACCTGGCTATATCGATGTGATGCTCTCAACAAGCAATTATTTCTCAACTCAACCAGGGGATGAAAAGCAGCATTAATTTGGAAAACCAGGACAGATGATAAACAACCATCCTGTTGATTAGGTGAAACATTGCTCTCACAAGACAAGGCATGTGAACATCTGATGCAAATATGCAATGGACACATCCACGAGTCTGTTGTTTTCCAGACCCTCTTCTGCCACATGACAGGACTCCATGTGGCAGCTGCACACCATTTCTCCCTCAGAAGTTTCATCTGGGTCCCCATGACACACTCTGTGTATAAAGTGTTTCCAGAATCCATGCAATCACCTCTCTGCTTTTGCCTCCCACTAAATCCAGTCAGGTGTGAGGTGTCTTAAGTTAAGTGACTTGGGACACATTTTTTTGCAGACACATGCTCTGAAAGTGAAAGAAGGATGTCCCCATCATCTGTCTTGTTCCAGGACTCAGGCTTGTGGTCCCCTCCCAGATCTCAATCATGAGCTGCAGGTAAGGCTCCTTTGTCACAAAGCAGCATGGTGGTGTGGAGACCATCTGTCCTTGATGGTCTGAACACATGAACAGCAAGGTCCTTGCACCAAATACAGAGCCAATAAAAAACAGCAAACAAACAAACAAAATAAGCAAAGTCCCAAACAAACAAAAAAAGCCCTTGCCATCCCACTGCAGGGCAAGGAGCCTGCAGTGAAGGTTGTGCTATGGGGTGTGTGCTCTCACTTCATTTGCATTCACCCAATCTCATCTCGGATATTTTGGCTCTACTTAGCCCTTGACTTGGAGCACGTTAAAGACAGCTCTGTTCTTCCTGGGAAAGCAAAACGTTTCCTCTCCTCAAAGAGGAGAGGAGACCTGGTGGTGGAAACAAAACTGTGAGTGTGCTACACTTAATGTGCAGTGTGATGTGTCCACACATTTAATGTCTGCTTCCCTCTGGCTGACATGGGAGAAGCAACTCAGGTCACAGGGCCAAAGGAGAACAGAGCTTTTGACTAGTTTACTCTCAAGGAATCTCAATGGTGCAGTTTGTAATATGGGAACAACTGTGCAGGGAATGAAGCCTAAAGGACTGGATTTTTTCAACGAGTGGAAATTGCTCTTGGAGATCCAAGCAGATGGGATTTTGGCTGGGCTAACTCTCTAGCATCTACTGGTGCTCACTGTAGTCTTGAGAGGCCAAGGCACAATGGCTTTATGTAGGGTACATTCTGAAGTGCCTGGTCTCAGAATCAGTGACCATTCTGGTCAGCTGAAGGCTCCAGAGCTCAGTGAAGGCAGCATCTGAGCTGGGAAATTCACACAGGAAAATGCTGACTCTGGACTTCCTCCCAGAGACCGAAAGAAAGTCCGAGCTATAACAGAAGTAGCTTTTATATTTTTAACACTCCTGTAGATACCATACATTTTCTATTGCAAAATGACCTCAAAATATTTAGTCAATGCGTGGCATTTTCTATTTTACATACCTTTGTCCCCCCTCGAACTATAACTGAATCAAAAGAGAAAACAGAATATTCACAAACATGAAAAGCACCAACTCTTCTGCTCCAGAAGCACACAATACTTTGATTTACAGGTGGAAGAGATGTGCAGTCTGAGATCCACCTGGGTGAGTCTGAGTTTCACATTTCCCATAGTTTTTTCCACATAGGAGATGGTATTCAAGAGAAACATGAGTGCTTAAAAAGGGGTGTATTCCTGCTCCCAGAGTGGAGAGTTGAGAATGTTTTTAAACAGGCTGATGCTAATGTCAGCTTGAGGACTGTCTCCAGGCCACCACAGTATATAACTCCCACTTCACTCGCAAACACTGGCGTTAGTTTTACAGTTAACCTGCCTGATGAGGAAATGAGAAGGCACAAGAGCCAGCACACGCTGTTTGGGTATCGTTTCATTCTGCTTACACGCTGGGGTCTGCCAAGGAAAGCGTTTTCCTGGAAAAGGATTCTCATCCCCAGCAGGGAGGGCAAATGCAGCCGCTCGGCACAACGCTCCAGCGCGCACTTCGCTCATCCTCATCCTTCTGCAAGTGCGAAGTGAAGCACGATCTGACTTTGCCCTCTGGAGGCACGGAACTGGCATGGCGCAGGCACGCACACAGCGCCGGAGGCGGCTGAACCACCGCGCTGCCTCTTGGAATATCTGATAGGGAAACCCATCTCCGGCTGCCGCGTCCCGGGAGCCAGAGGGCAGAGCACTGCCTCCGGGGCAGCTCCGCTGCTCACCTCTCGACACTGAAGGAGCCAGTTTCTTGGTTCCTCCAGGGTAACGCTACCCTAGTGTTGTGTGTACTTCAGGAGCAGCAGCGTCAGAACGGGAGACTGATTTTCCTTTCTGCACAAAGTGTGCAGCATGGGATCTGAAATCTGCATCCAGCTACAGGGACTGCAAGCACGAGTCCTCAAGAGTGCCGCTTCATGGCTTATTCTGCTGGCTCCACGGTTTGTTCGGTCACTGGGAAGTTGCACAAGTAAGCATGTGGCAAAGACAGTTCTGCTGTCCCCTTATTTAAGTAAAAACCAGGGCTGGGGTTTGTTTGCTGCATGCAAATAGATCCTTACACCCCCACCCCCCAATTTTTCTTCAAGCAGAGAGAAAGCTTTGTTGGGAACCCCCAAGGGAGCCCTGTTTCACTTGGATAAACATCTCCCAACTCCCTTTACTCCCTTAAACACCCTTTGTGCAATGGGCAAGGGGCTTTGGGAAAGCTTTGCCCACAGAGAGACTCAGACTCAAGCTCTGGGAGAACTGACAGAAGCACTAAGACACAGGCAGAACTGGCTGTACAGCCACACACAGAAACTGCATGCTTATGCACATCCACCTTGCTCACCCAGCTGTCCATAGCCATTCCTACGTACCTGTGGACACTCATGCCATGGATCCAGCACACTGGCACATGTTTGGACACACACTCACATGTCAATACACAGCCACAAGCTCTAATGCACATCCTCGACCCCACACTGCCCTTGCACACCCATGTACCTGTGCTTGCTCACCCTGCCATGCCCATGCATCCCTGTGCACACCTGCATGCACTGACCCTTTTCTAGGACCTCCTGCTGTTCCCTTTATCCCGGGTCTCCCAAGGATGACCATGACAGCAGGCACGGAGGCTGTGCTGACTCCAGCCCCGCGGGTGGGTGCTGCAGGGGTACAAGCTCTGGCCAAGTGTTCCTCACCAACTGTGTGCACTTACAGCACTTGTTCTAACCCAGAGACCAAGGATCTGACCCTCAGCCCCAACTATCTGAGCAAGTAGGAGAGAGTTGACAGGTAGGTAATGTCCCAGCCACAGCCAGTGGAAGGATCCTTCCTAGTTGGAAGGATCATTTATCTGGAGATCCTGTGACACAAGGATCAACGACGAGCAGGTCTGACCAGGGGTAAAACAAAGCACGAGAGTCCAGCTGTGTGCCGAATTACTGTAGGGGACTGGAGGTGAGAGCCCCATTCTGACCGTATCTTACATAGCAACTCGGCACTCCAATTGTGCTGTGCAAGCACACACTTACTATCTCTCCCCACACACATCTGTCACCGGGTTGAGGGGGTAGCAACGTTTATTTCGTTTCTGCCTCTTCACTACCGTGAAGAAGTGTAGGGCTGCTCGGGCGACGCTTCCCAGTGCCGCCGACAGTCAGCATCCAGGCGGACAGCTGCGGCCGCGCACCACACCGCACCTCGCCTCCCCTCAGCCGCCTGGCGAACCGTCTCGGAGCCGCTCAGGAGTGGATCTGGAAATGCCCATGCCGCGACACCGCACCGGGACACGGGAGACCCTCCCGCTCCGCCCGCTGCTTGCTGCTTGCTGAGCGCTCCTAACGACAGCAGGAGGGATAGCGGCGCCCCGATGGCGCTGGGGATGAGGACCACGGGAGGGGAACGGGGACCGCGAGAGGGGGGCTGGCGCTGCCCCTGCCCGTTACCGCGGCGGCGGCGGCGGCACGCCCGGCCCTGCCCGCGCCTCCCGGGCTGCGGGGCGTTGCAGGGGGAGTGCCGGCCGTCCGGGCGCGGAGCCGCCGGACACCGCCGCATAAAAGCCGCAGCGGCGCCGAGCTGCGCCTCTTCGGCTCGGCCCGGCGCGGGGCCGCCCCGACGGCCGCATGACAGCCGAGAGCCGGCTGCCGCCGGGCCCCCCGCCGCTGCCGCCGCTGCCGCCGCTGCCCCCGCCGCTGAAGGCGGACGCTGCGCCGCAGGGGCAGGAGGCGGCGGCGGCGTTGGGGGCGCGGGGCGGCCGACGGCGGCGCAAGCGCCCTGCGGAGCGGGGCAAACCGCCCTACAGTTACATCGCCCTCATCGCTATGGCCATCGGGCAAGCGCCCGAGCGGCGACTGACGTTGGGAGGCATCTATCGCTTTATCACCGAGCGCTTCCCTTTCTACCGCGATAGCCCCCGCAAGTGGCAGAACAGCATCCGTCACAACCTCACCCTCAACGACTGCTTCGTCAAGGTGCCGCGGGAGCCCGGCCGCCCTGGCAAGGGCAACTACTGGACGCTGGACCCTCACGCCCGCGACATGTTCGAGAGCGGCTCCTTCCTCCGTCGCAGGAAGCGCTTCAAACGCAGCGATCTCTCCACCTACCCGGCCTTCCTCGCCGAGCGCCCCGACGAGCCCTGCCGCCTCTTCCCGCTGTCCGCCCCGCCGCCCGCGGCCGACCTGCCCCCGGCACCCCCCGCTGCTTCATGTTCCTTCGCCGCCGCCGCCGTTGCCTTCCCCCCGCAGAGCTGCGCCGCCGCCCTGCCGCACGGATACGCCCCGCTGCCCCCCGGCCCCGCGCCTTACGCACCGGGAGGTCCCGGTCAGCTGTACACGCCGTCGGGGCGCATCGTGCTGCCCGCCTCGCCGCCAGCCCCCGCCGGGCTCTACGGGCGCCGCTCTCCCGTGCCGTACCCGCCGCTGCCACACGTCTACGGAGCCGGCGGACAGCTGGGCGCCGCCGATCCCGGGCAGCGGCACGGAGCTTACCCCGGCGGCCAAGACAGGTTCGTCCCGCCGCTCTGACGCAGCGCCGGAGAGGCCGGGCGGCCCGACGGCGGGTACCGGAGCCCGGGAGAGAGCCAGCTGCGGGGTTCGCCAGGCGCTGCTGGACCAGCGGCCCTCCGGGAAGATGCTGGAAGACTTTGGTCTGCGGCTCTGCATCATGCCACCTGCCCGAGACTCCCGGCGAGGAGCGCTGCCGCCAGCCGTGCGGACCTGCGGGACCCTGCTCAGCCCTGTCTGCTCTCTCCAGAGAAGCCCTAGGGGCTCCCAAGTGCCTGGATGGGGCAAACAGCCCTTTCCTTCTCTATTGCCTTTTCTGGGGCAGGTGCCCAATGCTTCCTGACAGGTTTTCACCCCTCCAGCACCCCTCCAGCTGGGCTCCCTGGTCTGTCCAAGAAGATCTCACTTTTAACAACCTCCTCGCTGTTAATGATTTGATTTACAGAACTAAATGTCTGCTGTGGTGGGGGATGAGGGAGGCAGGAGAAAGCATTACCCAGCCTCGCATAGCCAGAGTTATAAAAGTGGGATGTGTGACACTAATGTGGCTGCTTGTCCCTCATGGTGCACAAGGCTATTGTGGTGATGCCAGGCTTTGCACCAACAACCAACAGGACCAGGGCTGGGAAGGTTTGGGTGCTGGGGTTGCAGCCAAACACGGGAAGTAAAATCCTGACGGGAGTCGTGCTCTGTGTTGTAGCAGTGGGAAAAGGTGGGACTGGAAGTATAAAAACTTTTACTGTGAGCATGTTCAGCCCCTGGAAGAGGGAGTCAGTGAGGTCCTGGGCTCTCTGTCCTTCAGGGTCTTCCCAACTTGATTGCACAGAGCCTGAGTGACCTGACCTGTCTTTGGAGTTGGATCCACCATTGAACTTGGACCTGCTTTGAGTGGAGATCTAGTCCAGAGGTCTGTGGAGGTCCGTATATCCTAAATTACTTTGATCTTAACATCAGCGTAGCTCTGTAACCTAGCAAAATCAGCACCCAGGGGGAAACCCTTCCTTCCTGAAATGAGCAAGAGTGGCAGGACATGGTGCCTTTTTATCTTTGATTGCTCCCTTGTCAAGGCATAGCTGGAAAAAAGGCTAGAGGAAAACACGGAGAGGGAACCACTGATAGGAACAGCTGTGAAGGGCTTGAAAATAGATCCATGGGGAAACTCATGAAAATCCCCCTCAACAGATCCTGCCACCCCTGAAAGTTTCCCAGTGAGACAGTGGATGCCCTGGGCTCTGTCAGGGGCTGTGAGCGGAGAGGGGCAGATATAGTGCTGCTACCACCCAAATCTCTTTAGACAGCTTCTTTTTCCTGTGGAGGTGGGACCATGTGTGATTGGGGCCAGGAGGAGGTTGGTGAGGGGTGATCCAGAGTGGTGGGAGCAGCAATGAAGAGAAGTGGGTGGAAAGTGCAGCCAGAGCCTCAGCAGGGGCTTTGGAAGAGCAGTGGGGGTGCACATACACCAGGGTCTCTTCCCACCACAAAAGGGTACAGATCATAGTATAACTTAGGCTGGGAGAGGCGTTGGGAAGCTTCTGTTCCATGGTTGTGTTCAAAGGATCGTCAGCTATAACCTGTAGTTTGCTCAAGCCTGTTGAAGTGCGTCCTGAAAACCTCCAGGGTTGGAGACAGCACTGTTTCTTCAGGCAACCTGGCTGCCCTCATGGGGGAGAAGTTTCTCCTTTTATCCACTCAGCACCTCTCCAGTCTCTTTTCATGTCCACTCTCTTGTCCTGCTGCTATGCACTGCTACAGAGAGCTCCAATCCCATGAAGACACCTGTACTTTCTGCTCCATGGAGAATTTTTCACATGAGCTCATCAGCAGGATGAAATCTGTGTGGACGCAGGTTCTTCTCTGTGTGCTATACTCCAGGTATCCAAGTGGGACATGAGAGGGAGGAAACAGAGTGGGGTGGGAAGGTGTTTGAGTGTTCCTGCAGAACAGTTTGGGGTAGAGGAGGCTAAAGCTCTCTGCAGTAGGTGAACATGAGGAGTTGCCTTCCTTGGGATTCTGAAGTAGGAAATGAGTCTTGGATTCAGGGCACCTACTCCTCTCTCAGAGATAGGGACGGTACATCCTGGGTGAGCTACCTTGTGGGCTGAGGCTGGGGCTGGGCTGGTGCTGCTGATCCTGGTCCATCTGGACCTTTTCTGTGGTACTGCAGGAAGCTGCAGCCTGTACACGGAGCTGGGGAGGTCGCATTGCATTGCATTGCTGCCTGGGGGGGAGGGGGGGGAGAGGGGGGATGCACGAAGCAGCAAGCGCAGCCATCATTCCCATCCTCGGTGCGGTGAGGTGAATCAGACGGTTTCCATCCTCATTTTCCCTCCTGAAGAGCTGTATTTTCTCTTCCAATGTCCTTCCTGGTCTTGGCATGTCTATAAGCTTCTTCCACCCTCGGTAGAGCAGAGTCCTGCCTCTGCAGCTTGGCTACCTCAGTGTAGGGCAGGTCTCCTCGGCTGCTGTGCCAGCTCGTCTCCCCACTTCCCTGTCACCAGCTGGAAGAGAAGTGAGTCTGCCAGCTCTTAGCTTTGTGACAGCTGCCTGCTGGCTCTCTGCCTGTCTCTCCTGCAAGGACTGCACTGCACCCCTTTGTTGGCAGGTTTGCTAGCTGCTTTGGGGGGTAGCCGGGAGAGGAATTGTCCTGCCTTAATGCCTTCCTTTCTTCCTTCCTGTCGGAGCAGCTATCAGTGTGGACTGGATTGTTTCCCGGAGTATAGAGGTCTTCTGGCCCTTGTTCCCCATTATTTCAACCTGTTTTTTCTCTTTGCACCAGCCCTGGTGCTAGTCTTAAGTTTCAGTCTAACAAAAAGGCATCACTGGCGATACAGGTCTTGTGCAATCTGCTCCTGAACTCAGCTTCTGCAGCAAGTTCAGGGAGCAGAACTCAGTGTCTGGAGGACATGCATGATAGAACTTGATGACTTAGAAGGCACAAATTGGGTAGGTTTGGTTGTGTATTGTTTGTGGATAAGGTCTAGATGCTTGTTATTTCTCTCCAGACCTTTTATTACCTGCAAGCTAGGGAAACCAGACATACACAGAAAGCATGCTTTCTGCAGCAGGTACAGTGGTGAGCCTGTTGCACAAGGACCTGAGACACATGGCCACAAACTGCATAAACTTCAGCCACAAGCAGCTGGAAACCATGGACAAGAGCTTTGTGCTTAGTAATGAGCTATATGGACGCTTTGAAGAACTCCAAATCTGCGCAGGGTCTCCCCTTGGGGGTTTTCAATATGAAAGTTGACCATGCTATACCTGCCCTGTGCTAGTGCTGGCAATGCTCCAATCTCCTGCTCGCAGCAAGCGTGGAGGCTCTGGAGATCCATTCCCACCAGTGCCGCTATGGTTTTGTGGCTATTGCAACCTCCCCAGGCTGCCGTGCAGGCTCAGGAGCAGCGGGTGCGCTGAACATCACACATCTGTCCAGGCTCTACCCTGTGCTGGTGCATGTGGCTGTGTGTCTCCTGCGTGACCACTGACAGAGGAAGATACAAGTTTTTGTGTCCTTTCAGAGCCATGGGGCTGAGCCTGCCTGTGAGGATATGGGGATATGCCGTGGGGATATGCTAGACAATTGGATCTCAATGTATGCTTGTTCCACGGGGATATGTTAAACATTTGGATCTCAATGTATTTTTGCCTGGCACTTTGCTTGTCATTTTCAGGCACTGTCCAAAATCAGGAAAATTTTGATTTCTGGAAGCTTTATTATAAATATCAGAGGGCCTTCCTTTTAGCACAGTTAGTCTAAGTTTCAAACTAATATTTTGATTTTTGGAGTAAGTGTCCAGTAGGTTTGGGTTATAACCCTGTAGGCAACACTTAGTGTAAGCACTGATGAGAAGAGAGAAGGGCCTTGAAAGTGCTCAGAGCCTCTTGGTTCCTGTTCTGTCTGAGGAGTTCTGGTGTGGTCAGGCCCTCTGCTAACTTTAAGAAAGGGGTGGATTGTTAGAGCCTAGGAGAACATTTTATTATGTATCAGAGGTTTTTTTGTATTTACTCTTCTACTTACAATGGAAATAAATTTTTTTTGTCCTGTTTGTAATAAAGTGTCTCTGGGAGTTTTTTCCCTACACTCCTAAGACCAGGAGAGTGATGATACAAAGCAAGATGCATGCCACATGCTGCTCCTTGCATTTTGCTGTGTCTGCTTTGCGTTGGCTTTTCTTGATCTGCTGGGATTGCTGAAGACATCGGAGGGAGGGGATGGCAATGCCAGGCCGGGGGTGGCTTACCAAGCTCCTGCAACCACTCAGGTCACCAGTCTGCTCTCCGGTCTCCCATCAGGCAATAAATGTGCCCCAGACATCAATGCATGAAGCTGCAGCCCAGCCGTGTACCTTTGCTAAAAAGGGGCAGGTATGGAAGCTAAGGTTGTTACCTGCATAAGGAACACAAGCTGAGAAGTGGGTGAGGGAATTGTGGCTGCTGTTAATGACTTTCTGATTGCTCCAGCTTGGAGCCAGGCCAGCTGGAAAAGATTTACTGTTGGAAACAGCATTGCGTTACCTGTCCTGTGGCAGCAGCACCAAAAATGTTTGGTCTGCCTCCCTGCACCCCAGGAAGGTGAGGATTGTTGGCTATAGAGGTGCAGTTCCTGCAGCTGCAGGCTGACACCACGTTCACCTTGTGCAGCAGCAGCATCTGTAGGAACAATTCACCAAGCAACGACTCTAGCTAATGCAGGGTGCAACAGGAGCAGCTCCACACCTTGGGGCAATGATCTGGCTTGCACATGGCAAAGATACTGGCAGATGCTGCCCATTCTCCTGCTGAAAGGGTGGTGACCGGCTTCCCAAGGGGTTTCGGGGAAAGCTGGTGCTCTGTCAGTAGCCCAAGCTGCCTGAAGGGTTATGAATGAGACAGAAACAAGTAGTTTAATTTGCTAAGTGATCAAAAAGCAGATAGTATCTTCTTCAATAGCTGTAGGACTCCCAGGTATGATTTGAATTAGATGACCTTTAAGGTCCCTTTCAACCCAAAGCATTCTGTGATTCTGTGATTTATCTGCCTTTGGAGGAAGCCAAGAAGTGCATCAAATTTATGAGAAGGAGTGTGCAGGGAAGGCAGCTGCCATTTGTCCAGGAGAGAGTATCTTGGAGGGAGTCCAAAACTCTGTAAGTTGTAGTTGGAGATCAGTCTGTGTGGCTGGAGATGAGCTTTAGCTGCATGGTCTAGCTGCATCTGTTACCAAGGACTGTGATGCTGGCATTAGTGCTGGCATAGAGACAATGTCCCACTCATGCAGCACCTTGATATGAACTCATGTGAGCACAGGAAAGCTGATGCTCTCTGGGAGACTGAATGTACAGAATTTTGGTGTATGGGGGTACAGTGGCCCAGGCTGGCACAGAGAATAGCTTCAGACTCTTGTCTTTACGTATGCCTGGAGCCCAGATTCATAGGAGGCATCATCTAGACAACAAAGCTGATTTCTCAGCTCACTTTTCCTGTTTGTATTTGTCTTCTCCCTATCAGAGGCCAAGAAGTCAAGGTAGGAGATGGTGGCATCAGCTGTACTTGGAAGCCAGGGTTATTTCTGGGAGCTACTTGAAGATCTGGAGCAGTCACCTGAATGTCTGTGTGAGCACACTGAGAGGGAAGGATCAGGAACCTTCTATTGGGTGATAGGGTTTAGTGTGAGGTGTCCCTGCCCATGGCAGGGGGTTGGAACTGGATGATCTTAAGGTTCTTTCCAACCCTAACTATTTTATGATTCTATAATTCTATTCCTCCCTCAGGAAGAAGGAACATGCAGCCTAACAGCCTTCATCCGTGGAAGAGGAAGGGCATCCACAAAGGAAACAGGACCCACTTCCAGTGGGATACGGGTCTCGGGGGCTTTTAAAATCCAACACCAACATTATCACCAGAGGTGCTTGACAGCTCTGGACCAGGCTGAAATACTGATTCAACATGAATCTTGGTCTTGGAGTTTACTCAGGTTTGTTTCTGTATGTATGTTGTTTTTCAGTGGTTCCCAAATTGGTTTGGTTTTCTGGTTGGTTGGTTGGCTTGGGGGTTTGTTTTGGGTTTTTTTCTGTTCTTGTTTTCAATAAAATTGCCTTTACTTGAATAACATGGGTTTGCACTCCTACAGCAACAAGTGACTGACTGCTGCAGTAGGCTGGGACCCATGCAATTGCCATGGAGTCACAGGCAATTCAAGCCATGAAGAATAAATAATTGTTATCAGTATAAAAGAAAGCAGATATAAGTGCTAGTTATCTTATTACTGACTGCTGTCACAGCCAAGCAAACTAAAATCAGCTCAGGCCAAGACAAGATCAGTCAAGACTCAGTCCTCTGCACTGTGAGGTCAACACAAAGCCATAGCCTCTGAAAAGCAATATATTTGGAAGCTGCATTCAAGACCAGGTCCTGTGTACAATGACAACCAAAGACCCCACACCAGTGGGCTGGGAGAGGACTGCCTCTTACACGGGCCAGGTTTATTATTCTTTCTGTGTGTCTCAGGGCTCTACATCTGTGTGGCCTGGTCTGCTATGCTGCAAGCAGCAGAGCCTGGGGGTTTAAGTAAGACAGGGACAGTTCTTCTCTGCTGGGGCTGTATCCACTGGCACCAACCCAGACTCCCTGCTGTGAGATGTAGGCTGGGAGCAGGGCTGGAGGCAGGGAAACATGGAGAGGCAATGGACATCTCAGCACCTCAACTGTTACTGTATGTTTTCTGCTGGCCAGCAATCAGCTACGTGTGATTTTGCAGAAGAAAGAGTGGGAGAAATTGCAGCCCTGTATGTGAGAGCTCCCACCAGTGTGGGATCCTGACACCAATGCAGTGGGAAGGAAAAGCAGAGGGGAGACACAGAAGTTCTCAGAAAGACCTGTCTGATCTTGTGGTTGCCGAGGTTTAATCATAGAAAGGGCAGACTGGTTTTTTCTTTCACTAAGTGAGCTGCAGCTAATGTAAATTCTTTGCCTGAGCACAGTCAGTGGCACAGCACAGCCTGAATTGTGCACTTGAGCACTTGAGCAAAAATGCTTTTTAGCAAATGCACTTTATATTGACTGGAGTAATTATCCTAGATGCAGGAAAAATTGCAGCAGCAAGGTCTCCAAACCCTGGCCCTTTGCTATGCACGTAGCACCTCAATATGCTCTGAGAGCTCTAGCAGGTGAGGTTTGGCTGCTTGAAAGGGAAGTGGACTGGTGGTCACATGAAAATTCCCTATTCTTCAGGTATCCTCTCATAAAGGCTGACCTCACCATGGCTCTGTTCTCTAGGCAATAGCAGAAATAACTGAGTTGGCCACAGATGCCTAGTGAGTGGTCCCACTCTGTGTGAGAGGCTGTGCCTGGAGTGCTATTGTTAACAAAGCAGAGGAATATTCACAGCTTGGACTTTTTATGCAGGGAATCAGAATCACAGAATGGTTTGGATTGGCAGGAAACTTAAAGCTCATCCAGTTCCAACCCCCTGCCATGGGCAGGACACCTTCCACTAAAGCAGGTTGCTCAAAGCCCGATCCAGCCTGGCCGTGAACACTGCCAGGGATGGGGCAGCCACAGCTTCTCTGGGCAACCTGTGCCAGCGCCTCAGCACCCTCACAGGGAAGAATTTCTACCTTATATCTGATCTATATCTACCCTCTTTGGACTTAAAGTCATTCCCCCTTTCCGGTCACTACATGCTCTTGTAAAAAGTCCCTCTCCAGCTTTCTTGTAGGCCCCCTTTAGGCACTGGAAACTGCTCTAAGGTCTTCCCAGAGCCTTCTCTTCTCCAGGCTGAACAAATCCAACTCTGTCAACCTGTTTCCATAGCAGAGGTGCTCCAGCTCTCTGATCATTTTCATGGTGCTCCTCTGGACTTGCTCCAACAGTTCCATGTCCCTCCTGTGCAGGGATCCCAGAGCTTAACACATTCATTTAGATTAAAAAAAAAAAAGGAAGTCATGTTGTGAAGAACAGTTTTTCCTCTTGGAAACAGTTTTTCCTCTGACCTATTTCATCTCCATGGAGGGTGAAGATCCCTTTTCTTCTAAATTAAAGAAAGAAGAAAGCCTGACTTGAAGCAACCATAGAACCACAGAATCATAGTACAGTTAGGGTTGGAAAGGACCTTTAAGATCATCCAGTTCCAAACCCAGGCCATGAGCAGGGACACCTCACACTAAACCATATCACCCAAGGCTTTGTCCAACCTGGTCTTGAACACTGACAGGGATGAAGCATTCACAACTTCCCTGGGCAACCCATTCCAGTACCTCACCACCCTCACAGTAAAGAAATTCTTCCTTATACCCCATCTAAACCTCTGCTGTTTAAGTTTCAACCCATTACCCCTTGTCCTGTCACTACAGACCCTAATGAATAGTCCCTCCCCAGCATCCCTGTAGGCCCCCTTCAGATACTGGAAGGCTGCTATGAGGTCTCCATGCAGCCTTCTCTTCTCCAGGCTGAACAGCCCCAACTTTCTCAGCCTTTGTATGGGAGGTGCTCCAGTCCCCTGATCATCCTCGTGGCCTCCTCTGGATTTGTTTTAACAGTTCCATGTCCTTTTTATGTTGAGGACACCAGAACTGCACACAATACTCCAAGTGAGGTCTCACAAGAGCAGAGTAGAGGGGCAGGATCACCTCCTTCGACCTGCTGGTCACGCTCCTCATGATGCAGCCCAGGATACGGTTGGCTTTCTGGGCTGTGAGTGCACACTGCAGATGGCTCATGTTCAGTTTCTCATTGACCAACACCCCCAAGTCCTTCTCCGCAGGACTACCATGAATTTCCTTTTTGCCCAACCTGTAGCTGTGCCTGGGATTGCTCCCACCCAGGTGTAGGACCTTGCACTTGGCATGGTTGAACTTCATGAGGTTGGCATCAGCCCACCTCACAAGTGTGTCAAGGTCCCTCTGGATGGCATTCCTTCCCTCCAGTGTATCAACAGAACCACACAGCTTGGTGTCATCAGCAAACTTGCTGAGGGCACACTCAATCCCACTGTCCATGTCAGCGACAAAGATATTAAACAAGACCGGTCCCAACACCGATCCCTGAGGGACACCACTCGCTACTGCTCCCCAATGGGACATTGAGCCATTGACCACAACTATTTGCATGTGGCCATCCAGACAGCTCTTTATCCACTGAGTGGTCCCTCTATCAAACTGATGTCTCTCCAATTTAGAGACAAGGATGTCGTGTGGGAAAGTGTCAAATGCTTTGCACAAGTCCACGTAGATGATATCAGCTGCTCCAACCCTGCCCATCATTTCTGTAACCCCATCATAGAAGGCAACCAAATTGGTCAGGCAGGATTTTCCCCTACTAAAGCCATGCTGGCTGTCACCAAGCACCTTGTTGTTTTTCCTGTGCCCTAGCATGCCTTCCAGGAGAATCTGCTCCAGGATTTTGCCAGGCACAGAGGTGAGGCTGACTGGTCTGTAATTCCCCGGGTCATCCATTTTCCCCTTCTTGAAAATGGGGGTTATATTTCCCTTTTTCCATTCGTTGGGAATCCCACCTGACTGCCATGATTTTTCAAATATGAGGGACAGTGGCATCAATCACTCCATCATGACACAATAATCAAACCAGGGCAAACGGTTTCAAGCCTTCCCATATGTGTGGGTACAAGATACCACCTCTCTGCCACATCAGGTCTCGACTCCGGTACATTAACGCTACCGGAAGCGCCGCGATTACCACTGTTAGGAAGGGAATCCTCCCTTTTGCATGTCCCACAGCGCCCGGTACCCCGGGAGCGGCGCTGCCGCTAGAGAGCACTGGCGGGCCGCGCTGGGGCTGGGGCCCAGCCTCTAGTTCCGCGCTGCAGCTCTGGTTCTCGGTAATGCTGCCACAGACCGGGGGCTGAGCTGTGAAAACGCGGCGCTGGAGCTGCGGCTCCGGTCTGCAGGTAAACGCGCTGGCAAACGAGGGGTGATTTCCAGGGACATGCAATTCCGTGCTCAAGCCACGTCCCGTGCTTTTGCAGATGACGTGGAAGATGGTGTGTGCAGAAGAGGGCTGAAAGTAGAATCCAAGAATCACAGGATCAACTAGGTAGGTTGGAAAAGAGCTTTAGGCCCAGCCGTCCACCAGCCAGCACTGGAATCAGACCACCGCTAAACCATGTCAGTAGGGGTCTCACCCACACCAGTTTTGAACACTTCCAGGGATGGTGACTTCCCTGGGCAGCTCTTCCAGTCACCTTTTGGTGAAGAGGTTGTTCATTCTATCCAATCTAATCCTCCCCTGGTGTAGCTTGAGGCTGTCACCTCTTGTCCTGCCGCTTGTTACTTGGGGAGAAGAGAAAGACCCCCATCTTGCTCCAACCTCCTTTCAAAGTCATTATTAAGCCTACAAAGATCAAATCACACTGTTTCTCACATGGTCATGTCTTGGTTTCTTTGTTCTCTGTTATCCGTTTTTTTAGTGAAAACCTCAGGCATCTTGTGGGTGACAAAGGCACAATCATGCTAAAAGTTCCAGGTTCAGACAGATGGATTGAGTTTCAGCCAGGGGGCTGAGGAAAGTGGCCATTCACCCTGCTTGATGTGTACAAGCCCACACTTGGAATACTGGATGCAGTTAGGGTAACCCAGTACAAGAAAGACATTGTTATTCTGGAGACCAGCTGAGGCCATAAGATACAGATCTGGAGCATAGGACAGGCTGAGGGAACCAGATTTATTCACCTGGAAAAGAGAAGGCAAGTGTGAAGTCTACTTTGCAGTCCCAGAGAGCTCCAGGGAAGATGGAGCTGGTGGGGTCTTCTCTGAAGTGCACCATCGTGGGGCAAGAAGCAAAGAGCAAAAGCTGTGATGAGGGAAAACTTTCTTCCCTTGCAGTGCCTGGGATGGGCACTTGGGGCCAGTGGTGTCTCTAATGTTGGAAATGGTAGCACTTCGTTGGAAAACCCTCTGAGCAGTCTGGTCAGAGCTGGATGTCCTTTGTGCAGGCGCTTGGTTCAAGATCTCCAGGTACCTCTTCACACTTTTTCCTACAGTTGTACGGTTTCCTGGTGAAACAGGAGAGCCAGGCCAGCAAGAGGAGCACTGCTGAGCTCGGTGGACACATAGCTACGATCCTGGCAGTAATAGAGAGGTGTTTATTCAAATGGTGAACACTGAACAGGAAGGATCAGAGCTTGCACTCTGAGCAAGAAATGATGCCCAAAGAGGGAGTGGGTATTTGCTGTCACCAGGATTTACTACTTGAAGTCAATATTAGTAAATCAACCAGAAAGTTTTCTTATCTCTGCAGGACCAGATTCTTGTGGGGTGGAATGGCTTTTCATTGACCTCTCTCTCTAAGTTGCTGTCCCACTTTTTTCTGCTCAGGCTTACCCATGACTTCTGCTAAGGGCCAGAAAACGCTCCCAGCTCAAAACACCACCCATGAGCAACATCCTGCCACAAATCACTGACTCTCTGTGAATGTGGGGGCACTCCGTTTCACAAGAGCAGTTTGAGAAGCAGGAAGGAGGTTGCACAAACCAAACAACTTCTTCCAGGGAAGAATGTTTCCTGGGAAGATATTGAAGGGTAATTAGCTGTGGACAGAGAAGAGTCTGGTTCTCCTGAGTATGATGTCAACTTCCTTCTCCCTGGCTGTCCTGTCAGCCCTCAGGGTGGCTCCCATGCTCTGCAGGACATGGGGGCAGGATCTGCAGCCCTGAGAGGACCTCACAGCAGTATGGGCAGCCTAAGCCCGTTGAGAACACCAAGCTGTGTCTCATGAATAAGGAGACAATCACAGTGGTCATACCCACTGCATATCATAGCATGCCCGCTTTGGTCTGTGTGGCTCAGGCAGCAGGTCAGAGCATCCTGGAAAAGCCTCATGCAACCCTCTTACACTGTAGTACAGCACAGCAAGGAGAAGAGCATTGTGCCAGGCACTGACTCAGTTCTCTGTGCTTGCCCCACGGCTCAGAAGCCATCTCCCTGCACTTACTCTTCATCATCAAGAAGGCTATAGTCCCAGCCTTCACCTTCAAGTCAGACCCACACCCTGTTTGTCATCCCAAAGGAAGGCATATTCCTTTATTGGACAGGTAAAGACATCTGTTTGGGGCTCAGAAAGGAGGGAAGAGAGGGATAAAGTGATGCACTGTTTGTGAGAAACAGCAGCCTCCCTCTCTATACACAGATCCATTCAGAGAGCAGGACCTACCTCGATGATGGATGCACATGGACCTCTTTGTGTCCAGCTTTGCACCTGCACCCTGTCTGTATACCAAGAGCTCTTTTACCTGACCTCTTATCAGAGAACGAAATGGTGTGTTGGGAGTGAAAGTGCTGTTGAGGAATGTTTTATCTTTTCCTTGTTTATTTTGCGATAAGATTTGTTGCTTGCAGGCGCATCCTTCTTACTGGTTGCCAAAGAACCCAGTTAGATTGAGAGCATCTCTAAGTCAGGGCACACATGCCCTGCGGTGACTGCCATCTCTGCAGAGGTCTTTTCTCTGGTTCCTGGGAGCCTGTGGTCACAGGGAGTTCTCCAGCCTTTGCAGTGCAGGACCATGTGTGTTTCAGCAATGATCATTGCCCCGTGTTCACCCTGCCTCACTCTGCCAGGCCTTTGCCACCTCTTGCACCTCCACTTAAACACTGGAGAAGGAAGGTTACGGTTGTTTTGTGCCCTCCATGACCGACAGGAGGGTTAATTTTCTTCCTAGTAGCTGGCACAGTGCTATATTTCAGCTTTAGTCTGAGAACAATGCTGGTAACACACCGCTAGTTCAGTTATTGCTCAGTAGCACTTACCCTGATCAAGGGCTTTTCAATCTTTCATGTTCTGTCCGGGGAAGTGGAAGGAGATGTTGTGTGAGTGACTGCGTGGTGCTGAGTTACCAGCTGGGCTTAAACCATGACAGTAAGAGACCTTGCTCTTTTCCCAGAGGTATAAGTCACTCAAGCTTGCATTAGCTGAGATGTCTGTGGAGACTGAAATGTCACCAGGATACATGTATAGAGAGACCCATCGCTCCAGAAGCTGCCTGTGGGGAATGGGCTGCGTTTGCTTTGTTATGGCACTGCTGGATGCTTTTTGTTTTGACACCCACCAAATGCTTTAGGGCTTCTGGTGGTGTAACTGCAGGGGTCATCCCAGGGTTTCAGACTGAGGAGGCTGTGCCCCTCAGTGTGACATCCCTGGGACCAAAGCAGGGGCATGACTCAGTGATGTCCATCCTGTCACTGGAGAGACAGTGTTACTTGTGTCACTGGTGACATACCACATCTGCTGAGACACAGAGACTTGCAGGGCTCTGGGACAGCAGCAGTGACATCCCTGAAGCCACAAAAAAGTCCTTAAATCACTCAAATGGAGGCCTGGCCAGCGTGGGAGACAGGCCTTGGTAAGACAGATAATGGCAAGAGACCTCCATCCCACATCAGGAGAAGAAAGACCCCTCGTGTCAGTTTATTACAGGAACATAAGACAGACATCTCCCCAGCCATGCACAGAAGAGAAGACCACAAAACCCGAAATGTGGGCCAAGAGGCACCCCATTCCTTCATGGCTTTAGGAGAAACTCTGTGTGTGAGGCTGCGGAGACAAGGGCACAGAGAGGTTCCTGTCTTTGCCCCAGATGCCATTTCCTAGCATGTTGCACTCAGATCTGTTTGCAACCATCTTCTGTTTGCTTGAATGCAGTGGCTCACCAAGCTTGCAGTGAGGCTGCCCAGAAACTGAAACCAAAATGGTTTCCAGGCTTTAGGAAACCAAGCTGTTTACTGGGAGGGAAAGAGACTATAAGAAAGACTTCAGACTTCAGATGATGAAACATGTGCCTGTTTTATTGTGT
Organism: Melopsittacus undulatus; assembly: GCF_012275295.1. Taxonomy (NCBI): domain Eukaryota; kingdom Metazoa; phylum Chordata; class Aves; order Psittaciformes; family Psittaculidae; genus Melopsittacus; species Melopsittacus undulatus. Next base: position 60,736,321 of record NC_047557.1, on the reverse strand, counting down.
GCAGGAAAAAGCCCAAGCTAAGCAGCTCCAGCTAGCTAGGAGCGCAGTGAGTATGTTTGCCCTAATTCTAAGTTGAAAGAAGAGCAAAGAGTGACTAGGAGCGTATGGGCTTTGTTACAAGGAAAGAGCAGGTCAAAATCACTCTGCAGTACCTGTTGGAGTTTTTTAGGCAGGAGTCAAAACATCCTGAACAGGAAAACACCTGATCAGAAAACTAAAAGAAAAAGGGAATGTGTTCATTATCCTGGCAGAGGCTATCCAGAGGAGCATTCAGATCATCAGGTATCTCTGCTTCGGGCAGATTCAGCAGCTCCTCATCACCTGTAAGACATGTAAGAAACGGGTTATTTCACACTGTGGTGTTCTCATGTGTTACCCCTCCAGGCTGAGCTAAAGCCCCCATAGACAGGCTCCTGAGATTGCCTGTGGTGTTAGGCAGCTCCTGGTGGCCTGCCTGCATTTTAAAGGATGCAGCAGCCCAGGGGCAGCGGAGGGAAGTTGGAGAGGGTAAAGCCCCAGTGGGTTTCAAAGGGGTTTCTGCAGGAACCTGTTGCGCTAGTGACAACCTTCCCCCCATCCCAGTGTCAGCCCTGAAACTGGGTGTATTGTGGACAGGGTGTGCCCGGGTTTTGGCCCTCCCTTGCTGACCAGCTCTGGTCTGAAGAGACTGCATCTTCTCTGCACAGCATCTCTGCCCTAACCTGGCTTTTGGCAGAGCCACAGAGGTGTCTGTAGGACAAGCAGCCATTTAGGACCAGGGACCACAGGCCCCATGCCAGGAACTCTACTGACAGTAGTGGGCTTTTTATCACTCCCCATGACTTGGAGAGTGGTATCTGCCCCTACAGCCCCAGTATCCCCCCACCCATTCACAGTGTTGTGGTTTAAGTCCACACACAGCTACCCAGGTCATCACATTTGGTGGGGCAGGGACCTGTGCCCTACTGGTGCTGCAGGCTGGCTGTTGATCAGGTGGGTAACCTTGGCTGATAGTCCTCAAGAGGTGGCTCTGCACTGCTCTCAAGCCCCACAGAGCCAGCAGCTCACCCACAGCATCCTGGCTACTGTTTGCCAGCTCCCCATCCATACCTCCCATTGGTATCCCAGCACACGGGCCCTGGGCAGTCAGCACAGATGACTGCTCCTGTTGCACTGGCTCAGGTGGCGCTGGCTTGAATGCCACTGCCTCAGCCGTCTCCTGCACCTTAGGCTTGGGCTGGAAAACTTCCAGTTCTTCCACGTGTTGTTCCACTGATTCTTTTGACTGTCCTGCCTGCAGTTCCACCTCCGATTCCACCTTCAGTTGTGCTGCTGGTTTGGGTTCCACCACTGGCTGGTAGCTCGTTCCTTTCTTGTCTCCTCTGTTTTTCCTCTGCTTTTTGATCTTTGGCTCCCTGCAAGGGGATTTCACATGAATGATGGTTGGGCTTGGGGTGGAGGACTTTGCCTCCTGCCCCAAGGCCTCTTGCCTTTGCTGTAATTGTGCCCCAGTCCATCCCAGCAGAAGCTGCCCTTCCCCAGCCCTCCTCCCCTGTGGCTGCACTGGCAGGTGGGAGCTTGGCACCAAAATCTCCCCCAGCTCCACGCTGTGGCTGGAAATTCCTTGCCACCCAACCAAGCACCTACATAACCACCCCCATCTGACTCTGCCCCCCAGTGCCTGCCTAGACCTTCACCTTTCTCCACCGAAGACTGATGGGGCCAAGTTCTGCTCTCTCCCTGTGCAAAGACCGAACTGCTAGGATGCCATGCCTGGGCTCAGGTTAAGTGCACCAAGAAAACAACCCCACAGCATAAGCAGGTTTTTACCTATAAATCCAGTAAGCTGAGTTCTTCTCCTGGGCTTTTTCCTTTCTTTTCCGGAGCATCTCACGGTCTCTCAAGCGCCGGGAGATAGGGATTTCTGCAAGGAAAAATTGAGTGTTGACATGACAATTCAACACCTCCCTGCCTGTTAACAGAACACTGGTGCAAGAAGCCATGCTCTTTTTGTCATGAAGCAGGTGAAACTGTTTGGGTGCTGTACCTCCAGCTCAGCCTCAGTGGGTAGGATCTCATAATGAATACCCCCAAAGCTCTTGTGCTCCTGTGCTGAAAGTTACTCTGAACTTCTAGTTGCAATTTTCCTGCTGATGCTGCAGCTCTGGGGTGAGGAGAGGATGAGCCAGAGGGCACATGCTTTCCTGTAAGCACATGCTTGTGTGCATTAGGATGAGATATGGGGGGTGATGCTGACCCAACCAGAGAACAGGACAGGGCTAGTACACATTGCTGGAAGTGAGGAGACTGGTCCCTAGAAACAACAGCTGCCCCAAGCTGGACTGCAACTCTGAAGAAGACCATGTCAGGGCTGAAGATGGACTGACTCTTGTGGGTCAGACTGGCTCCGATTTAGGCAAGATGTGCAGGTTACCTACAGCCACCAGGAGAAAGAGACACCCTGCATCCCCATCACCCCATGCAGGGCCAACTTTAAAATTACATCAAGCAGTGCAGGGCCTTGTCCAGGGAAGGAGGAATACCTTAAACCCTGCATATTTGGTCTCTGCACCACCCTCAACCTTTATGTTTTTTCTGCTTTTCTATCCAGCCGTATTGGCAATGTGGACTGGGTGCCTCCTGCCTTTCCCTATGCACCCCTAAAAGGAGTATGGCTCTCACGTCTCTTAGCCCCTGTTAGACAGAGAATGACTGCAATGAGCCCTCCTCAGTTATGTTTTAATTCCTAGGAGCCTGTTCAGGGCCATGTTTGGTTTCAGTCTCAGGACAGTGCTGATAACACACTGATGTTTTTGTTGGTGCTAAGTAGCGCTTCTACTTCTCAAGGACTTTTCAGGGTCTTGTGCTTTGCCAATGAGCCAGGGAATTAGCCATTCTAGAGGAGATTTACCACCTTTTGCTCTGAGCACAGTAGTGCCATAGAGGAAAAGAGGGCTCCTCTCCTAAAAAAAAACCTAGCCTAACAAGAGAAAGGGCACAGCAGTATGCACAATTCTGAAGGCAACATACAATGATAGTGCCAGAGTCTCTTAGTGATGGCAGGGTCACCTCAGCATCACTAGAGAGAGTGTCAGCCTCTGAGTGCAGTCCAGCATTGAACTTGGTCTGCACAATACAAGCAGACATTCACCAGTTGTGAGGCTGTTCCCTGACACGAAGCAGTGTAAGAAGCAACAGGGTACAGCCAGCAGGAGATGACCCTGCCATGCACATAGCAAAAGGAAGAAAAGAGCCTCGAATGATGAGGTTACAAGGTGCAGTAGCAGGATCTGCTTCAGTTTAACTACTAAAGTACTTAATCCTTTGCACACCCCTTGCACAGCCAAGGTAAGTAACTTTCCCTTTTGATAGGTCCTGTGACCCATAAAAGCGCTTTAAGCTGCTTGCAATCAGTTTCCTTCCCTACCCATCCTGAGCAAATTGTTTTGCATGAGTAGCAAACACCACTCACTCCTTTCTCACTGGTCCAAGGGAGCACTCCCACAGATGCTCCAGAGCTGTCAGCTGTTAACACTAAGCAGGAAAGATCTCAGTAAAACATCTGTGTCCTGGTGAAAAACAATCTAGGTAAGAACACAAAGGTAGAGTTGAAATTAAAAGAAAAAACTATCCATCAAGCTAAAAGAGCAATGAGACAGTATTGCCAAGTCTGCAGATAGGCAATATATTGATGCTGCCAGAGGGATTTTGAGTTAGAAAGCATTTACAGGTGCTTCTGCCTCTGTGATCTGAAACATGACACAGAAAAAAACACCCTTGTAGTTAAGTGTGCATCCTCCATCCCCCAAGCATAAACTGTTAATTATTAACTCAATTTTTAGAAACCGCTGGTGACAAAGATCATCCTCTCTCCTCCCCAAAAACTCACGTTAGGAGTGTTCTCATCCTTACCTTCCTCTCCATGGTGTTTATGGGCCACAGCGGGTGGATCAGAAAGATCAAAATTAGTATTGCCTTGCTGTGGACTAGCCATGGCTCTTCCCGGTGTTGAATAGGAAGCAGCCTAACTCCCTCAGAAGAGCATCTGGAGATACTGGTGCAGCATAATGAGGGCTTGAAAAAAATGCAGACTGCCCGCCCAAAACCTCTTATCTGGCCTGGCCACTAGCAGGATAATAATGTTCTCCTTATCAGAGTGCAAAGGTATAGAGTCTGCCCAGGATCTACTGTGGATTGCGAAAGATCCACACAAAGTTGGAGCAAAAGTTAGCGCTTTTATACAGAAAATAATTATAGTTCAGATAAATTTACACTCATTGCTGCTAAACTGTAACTCAAATGCCCTCCTTTATAGCAGAAAGGAGCTGCACAGCAGGGCAGGATGCAGCACTGCCTTTCTACTGGTTTCCAGAGTGGGGTGCAGAGAACTGTTATTAGTCCTTAAGGACCCCTTGTGAGGTCTGAAATGGGATGTATGCTATTTAAAAGGTGTTCGCAGAGGACCCTAGTAGTGCTGGTGGGAAGGGACCTCTGTATCCACTGCAGCCCTTCTCTCAGCAAGAGTTTCTGCTGCACAAGTTTAGAGCCCTGTGGCATCGTACACTTTGGAAACCCCTACGGATGGAGATTGCCAAATTCATGCGACCTATCCAAGGGCTGCACCACCTTCCTGGGAAATCCAGACAGACTGTCACTCCAGCCTGTTTGTGTCACAAATGCCTGTTTGTGTTCAGGACTTCCCTGTGACTTGTTGGTCCAGGCTATGAGCAAAGCACTTCTCTCAGGAAGCAGGATTGCAATGAGTAGCCCTAGTAAAACCAGTGGGAAGACCCAGCTGTCCCCTTGTCCACTGCAGATTACAGGTTACCTCCAGAGAGGTGGGGCACGTTTAGCAGCCCCAAAAGGAGCAGCAGGGTGGTGGCAGCAGAGCAAATACAGGAAGGCTCTGATATGGACGGGTGGGCCAGGATGGCATAAAGAGATGTGAGGCTTCCAAGTCATTCACAGGGAAGTTTCTTGTTGCTCAGTCACAAGTGAAGGTGTCCTGTGCTGGTGAGGATGTCCATGTTCCAGTACTGTATGACGCTGCTGTGCAGTACCAGAATCATGCAGACTTCTTGAAAACTGTCTTGCAAGGTGCTCTACCATGCAAAGACAGAGCTGGGGGAGGAAGAAAACACATCACATCTCAAAGTTCTGGGCTTCTCACTACAAGACAGACATTGAGGTGTTGCTGTGGTTCCAGAGAAGTGCAACAAAGCTGATGAAGGGTCTGGAACACAAGTCTGATGAGGAATGGCTGAGGAAACTGAGGGGGTTTAGTCTGGAGGAGGGTCAGGGAGGACCTTATTGCTCTCTACAACTGCCTGAAAGGAGGTTGTAGTGAGATGGGCTTGGTCTCTTCTCCCAGGTAACAAGCAATAGGACAAGAGGTAGCAGCCTGAAGATGCACTGAAAGAGGTTTAGATTTGATATTAGGAACAACTTCTTCACAGAGAAGGTGCTCAGGCATTGGAACAGGCTGCCCAGGGCAGTGGTGGAGTCATCATCCCTGGAGGTATTTAAAAGATGTGTGGTGTTTAGGGACATGATTTAGTGGTGAACTTGACAGTGCTGGGTTAACAGTTGGGCTTCATAATTTGAAGGGTCTTCTGCAACCTAAATCATAGAATCGTAGAATCACAGAATGGTTTAGTTTGCAAAGCACCTGAAGATCATCCAGTTCCAGCCCCCGACCATGTAGACCATGCCACCCAATTCTCTGTCCAACCTGTCTTTGAACACTGCCAGGGATGGAGCATTCGCAGCTTCTCTGGGCAGCCCATTCCAGTGCCTTACCACCCTTATAGTAAAGAATTTCTTCCTTATATCTAACCTGAACTTCCCCTGTTTAAGTTTAAACCCATTACCTCTTGTCCTATTGCTACAGTCCCTGATGAAGACTCCCTCTCTGTCATCCTTGTAGGCCCCTTTCAGATACCAGAAGCTGTTATGAGGTCTCCATGCAGCCTTCTCTTCTCCAGGCTGAGCAGCCCCAATGTTCTCAGCCTGTCTGGGCAGTGATCAAGCCCCCTTATCATACTCATGGCCCTCTGGATTTGCTCCTGCAGCTCCATGTCCTTCTTATGTTGAGGACACCAGAACTGCGATTACGTATGCCTGGCCATAGCAAAACTTCACATCTAGAAGCATTCTTACAAAAAAACTTGATATATTCTGGGCTGCTTGTAGATGATATGAAACATAGAAGACGGGATGGAAATCTCTAGGTGTTTCAGTGCTCCGTGGGAACCAGCTGCGTGCTCAGTCTGTGGCTAACTCAGCTTCCCACACCCTCCATCTACTCAGTCACTCCAAAGCCTGGTGGGGTCCGATAAGTGGCTCTTGACTCAGCAAAACATTGCCATATGACACTGCAGAGATGGTACTGTCAATATTTCTCCATTCCAGCAATCTTCTGTCTGGGTAGAAATGAATAGATTTGTAAAGAACGTTTGTAAAAGAAAGAGTTGGTGTGCCTTTAGTGTCTTTAGGGGTGCTTAATGGAATAGATGAGCTTTAAAATCTTACACAGCCTGCACTTGCATCTTTTCAGAACTGAAATCTCTAGAGAGCCTCTTAGGTGCAAATTCATTTAAATCTCAAGGAAGTGATTATCCCATGGGAAAGCTTTGGTGATTGATGACTGAAAATTACAGATGCGGTTGCCTAGTTTCGAGTTGTTTCTTCTCTGAAGTGGAGGTACTGAGCGGCAGAGACTCTCCCGCAACACCAGTGACACTGGACTCATTTTAAAGCCCAGATTACCTTCCTGTCCACCACCAGCACCAGTAACAAAGAAGACTTCTTTTCCAGCAAAACTCTATAGCTGATGTGGCCAAAGCTGCATCCCTTTTGCTATAGAGATGAATTTGTGCAAGTATATTAAACTTCCCGGCCAGTCTCAGTTGCACGAGCTGTTACAGCTGGACACTTTACATATGCCAGGTGTTGCTTCCCTCCCTTCCTCTCCACATTTTGGTTCAGGTAGCCCTGGATTACCTTCACTGATGCTTCACAGGTGAGGAACTGGAGGAGCTTAACCAGATGTCTAGCCCCCTGAGCAGCACCAGTGTCACAGAACCCTTGAGTGTCGGTGGAGCTCCTTGGTAGGGGCACACTCCCAACCTTGGGTACATCTCACTGTGATGGTCCCCCACATGGCTTTTACTACCCAAAAGCTCTGAGAATGCTTTGTCCAAAAGACAGCTGGACATAGGGCAGGACCTTCTGTCCTAGGCCCATCTCCTGACACTGTTGGGACTGCCACTGAAGACACCAGGCTTCGGACCTATGCATAAGACAAAGCTCTTTACAAGACTCAGTGTATCTCTCTTTACCCCTATCTGTCATTTCTACTACAAAGCAATATCCAGAGACTTGCATATCCCTCCCTGCAGTCAATGGATGCAGCCATGAACCCAAGATTATCACACTGAACATGAGCAGCTGGGGAGCTGGTCTGCTGTCACTCTAACAGGGTGTCAGGGCACTTCTCCAGTTTTGTCTCACATGACAACAATAGAGAAGCCATTTTCAGGCTTGAACTTCACTCCCTGAATTGAGGCAGTTTTGGGGGCAACTTTCCTGGTTGCAGCACACTTCTCTGGGAGCTGGGCTACCAGTGAGTAGCTCTGTGTGATGAACTATGGTGCCTGTGAAAGCAAATAATCCCTTCCTCCCCCTGACCTGACTGAAGCATGAAAAGATGGGAAACAGGTGGATAAATTCAACAGGCAAAACTGCATGCAAAAGTACAAATCCAAGTTTATAGCCCCTGCCACTGACCTGTGCAGTGCATATGCCTTGTTGCCAACCAGCTGCCTCCTTAGTCTTGCCTGACCTTGCTAGACACAGATCTGCTAGGCTTCAAGGTTAGGCTTTCTGCCCAAGGTCTGTAGTGGTGTTAAATCAGCACCTCTCAGGGTCTGTCTCTTGCTCTTGAGCCATATCAAAATAAGCAGGTGAATCCAGCAATCCCTGGGGTGTATGGGTATCTCTGAATCCACCGCATGTAGCATCAATACTAACAGGGCCCCAAGGCTGCTCAAGCTTTGACCCTGCATGTCTGGCTCACAAGTGTGTGCTTTAGTTCTGTAGTATCTAGATAAACAATCCACATTGTGCTGGAGGCATGCAGCTTTCCTCTCCAGAGGAGTTGTCTGTTTCTTCCTAGCCTCTGCAAATAAATAGATGTGGCTCTAAGGGTATACAGAATGAAGGGCTGCAGCCACTCTGCATGTGCAGGGGAAAATGGGTTCCAGTTATGCACCATGCTATGCTGTATCTTCCCTCAGCCCTGCCAGAAAGCTGGGACAGAGCTGTCCTAATACATCCTGCATGTGGCTAGGCTGGCAGCATCAGGAACAGAAAACCCCATAGGGAAAATGCATTTGTGTTGTTCACTATGGAAGTGTTTTAGGGATGATAACCCCACCAAAATCCATCCCTATGGTGCATTTGATGGTCTGCACAGAAGGACTGGCAATACAGAGAACAATGTGCAGCCAGACCACCCCTCCCTTGCTACCTGAGGGTTGGAAGGGAGCAAACAGGCTCGCAGATCCCTGGGACAAATGAGCAGATGGTGTAGTAGCAGTAGCTGTGGGTAGGTGGGCAAGCTGTCTCCCCTCCTCTGCAGAAGTGGAAAGGGTCCAGACATGGAAAACAGAGATGATATAAGCTATGGAGAACTCCGAGCAGCTAGGTTGCTTGACCATCTCATGTGCACTGGGCTTTCACTCAGGTGCCTGCACGTGAGTTGTATATATAGCAGCAAATCAGAGCAGTGTGATTCCCTATGGGTGAGCACAGACATGTCCTGGAAGGGTTTCAGCTCACACTGAAGTACTTTTAAAGGCTGATCAGAAATATTAACCAGTCATTCTGGAGAAACACAACATCTTGTGCAGAATTGAATTGAATTCATCAGGCAAGTCCTGGATTAGCTAGCTCCTGCTGATGTCTGCCACAGCAAGCAAAGGGAGCCCCTTGCATACCCAAGTTGTACAGTCTTGTTACAGCTATCTTGTGAGAGGTCGGTTGTGTCCCATCTGGGAGACAAAAGAACAGAGGAAGCCCCAAGGACTGCGAACACACACTTAAATTGTTACCCTGGTTGGACTGTGCCAGTCCTAGAGATGGCCCTGACACCAGGAGCAACCTAGACCTGAAATTTGGCAACAAGACGGGAACCTGCAATTCCCAGAGAGCAGTTCTGGGTAATTAGTGAAGTTTGGTAGCTATTTTCAGGAATCAGGAATCCTTGATAGAGCAGGAATCAGGGGTCGCTTGTGTACAGGGTCTCCCCTTGGGCTCTTTCCAGACTCCTGTCATGAAAGGTTCTTGGATAAGAAGCGGAATAAGATCTTCACTGAGAAGTGCACATGTTACTATTTTCAACTTACATCAGCTCTGGAAGCTGTTGTGTCTGCTAGGGAGCCAGGAAGATGTTTTCTCCCATGCTGGAGAAACTTTCCTTTTGCTAAGTTGCCATCCTACAGAAAAAAAAACATCTGCACCTTCTCCACCGGAATCTGTGTGCTTCTTGCTACTCCCACATGGCCTTTTCCACAAGAATGTGCATGAGATAATACAGTGCAGAGCATCACTTTACAGTGGATTTGCAATGAATGTTTTGACTGTATGCTTTTAGTAGCCCTTTGTAGGAGCCACCTTATGCTGTTTTCCCTCAGCCTTGCATAAAAGAAGTGCTGTTGAAATAAGACTGTGCTCATCATTTTATTATTCACCATCACTAACTTTAACATGCAATCAGTACAGAGCACGCAGGATCAATTAATCACCTGTTTCTCAGCTCAGGAAAGCTCAGATGTCTCAACAGTCCCCATATTTCAAAATCCGGATGTCTTGCCTGGTTTTCCTAGAATAACAGAGGAAAAAAAGCGTAAGTGCTCAAAAAAGTACTTTGCATGTCATACTTTGGCTCCTGTCCAGCCCAAGGAACAGAGCCGACTGGTATAAAATTGGCTTACTTTCCTGTCTGGAAAGCTGCTGTGGCTGCAAGCCATCCTGGCCCACAGTGTCCCCTCCTTTGTGGGTGACGCTTGTGGTTGCTGCCCTGTTTTCCATCACCCACTGCCACCAAGAAGAGTGTGGCACCATCCCATGTGCAACCATAGGCTGCTGCTAGATCCCCAAGCCTCCCATGCCCCAGACTAGCTGGACACAGCTACCCTGTACCTCCCTGCAGCTTCCCTTGACAAGCTGGGCATCCCTGTCCTCCTGCAGCCTAGCACACAATTTGTGTTACCTGCTGTGCGAGTGCACTGGTGACCTGTGTTCAATCTCATCTTCACCCTCTGGCCCTTTCTAGTGGGATCTCCTGCTCAGTCACTCCCCAGTCTGGGTAAAATCAGTGCCCCAAAGCAGTCTGTGCTTCTCTTAGGGTTCCTGCTGCCCTAATCCTAAAGTTTGTGGTGGTACCTTTTGTTTGAAGTTATGCCAAAAGAGGCATGAGGCGCGTAACCAGACATCTGCATTCGCAAAAGTCCCTTTGAAGAACTTAGTGGTGCTGTTTGACTCTCCAGACTAGACGCTTAGTTGACTTTTTGCCCAAGATCCACTCTCCCTTCTCTGATTGCAGGCAGCCCAAACGGTGGGACCTGCTCCCATCCTGGACAGTCTCTGCTTGCCAGCACTCATGTCAGAGGCCTTTTGGCCATGAGCTCCTGACCTCACCTTTTTCATCTGCTGATCATGCAGCCACAGATGGTCTGACTTAGCAAGATGATCCAATGGATGAATAGTCAGCTTTTCTGTGGGATTAGTCCCCTGCCAACACAACAACCTAAATCCCCCAGCCTGCAGCTGAGTGGTAGTTACTGAACATGGTGCTAGGAATGGGGCAGGAAGCTGCAGGCAAGGGCTGGGGACATGCCTGCACCTATTTTCAGGCACTACCAGTGCAGGACGGTGAAGCTCCCAGGCACAGGGGAGCTTGAGTGACAGTATTTCCCAAGCACCCAGTTTCAGATGGCCACAATTAGGCATCTGGAGGTCTCTGCCAAGGGCATGAGCTTACATTTTCTGCACACAGAGCTGGCATTCATTGGTATATGTGTTCCCATCGGTCCCACAGACAGGCAAGTACAGGAGGGGGCAGGCCTGCAACTCCACTGTCTCTCTACACACCGGCTGAAAAGGAGAATCCACAGCACCCATGTCAGTACCAGAAGCACCCACTTCTTCCTCCCACAGCACCTGGGAAAGAGCAAGTCCTGCCAGTGACCTGGTTCCCCCTGCCCTGGGCAGGGCACACACAGCAGGAAAACAGAGGGCAGGGGCTACCATGTTGCTCAGTGGGGCCAAGAACAGGTCCTCAGATGTGGGCTTGATGCTGGAGCACCAGCACACATGAGGCTGAGGATGGTTGCTGGGAACAGCTTTTCTCCCAAGCATGCTAGGCACTGAATCTAATCTCAAGCCAGAAACCACAAAACCAGAAATCTCTTACCTTTCTCAGGCCATTCCCTTCATTCACCTCTGCCCCTGAAAAAGAGCAGAGGCCCATGAACATAGCAAACCAGTGACTGGTGGCAGGAGCATGAGACATCAACAGGGATCACATCCAGACCAAAGGAAAGGCAGGGTTGTACAGGACCCACTCAGGACCCAGATCAGCTGTGTGGGTTTTGTGAGGGGGGACCAGTTTCCTGCATGCCACCCTCCCAGCAGCACAGTGCACAGCCTCCATCCTCAGCTGAGATGGCTGGGGCAAAGCTGGCAATGCCTGTTCCTGCTCACTAATCCCTCTGCTGACGGCCTTCTCTCCCAGTGTCGGGACCAGGAGCTCCACAGTGCATCCAGCACATTCCATGAAATGTGAACCCGTGGAGTGCAGAGCAAGGGGTGTCTTCAGAGGGCTGAGGCTGGGTGACTCTGCACAGCCAGACAACAGCCATCCCAGAGAGAGCTGCATTCTGTGGGTTCTTCTGTAGTCAGGAAGAGCAGTAGCAACAGTTCACAGCCCATTTGTGCTGTGCATGAATATCCTGGGAACAAGAGGGCTTATACACAGGCTGCTGTGGGACCACCAGTGACCACCAGTATGTGCACCTAGGTAGCATCAATTTTCCAGAGTCTACAAATAGCTGCATCCCACATGAATACGCTGAGCACACAGTGTGCTTGCAAAGACTTGCAGCTTTTCATGGCAACAGAACAACAGTAGTTGATACCACAGTATACGTGCTGTCCCCACATATCCTGGTTCCTGCCTGCATTGCGGGCTGTCCCCTGGCCCACCACTCTCCTGAGGGCAATACAGTTGATAAACCAGCCTATAACACTTGCCTATAACTGGCACAGTCTGTTTGCCCCAATCCTTCCTCCCCACCATGCTGCCCCTGTGTGTGATTGCCCTCCCCACCTCCTCTCCAAACCAGAGAACCTGGTTCTTTCTGCTCTCCCACCCATTTCTGGTCCATCCATTGCTCCCAGCCCCCCACCACAGAGCCATCTGCCAGCAGCAGAGCAGGCTTACCACTGGCAGCGATGAGAGCAACCAGTGCTGCTGCCACCACCAACACCACCGGCAGCTCCTGCGCGGGCATGGCTGGTGCGGACGCATGCATTCGTGCACCTCGCTCCGAGCACAGCTGCCTTTATAGGAAGGGCATCTGTTTATCTCAGCAGTGCTGGGAAAAGCAGCACTTTGATCTGCACTGGGAGCAGCTGCTCTGTGCACCCAGAGGGATCACTTCGGTGCTCGCACGCTACTGATAAGCTGCTAGTGCCACTTGCTGGCCTAAGGTACTGGAGGCTGCTTTACAATGCCTTGCACTGTTGTCTGGGTTGGGCGATGCTGCTTCTCTCTGCTGCTCACAGCCAGCTCACCCTGGGTGTATCTCACCCAAACCATCCCTCCAGCTTGGCAGCTGCTGCTCTTCATACGTAGCAGGTATGCCCAGTTGGGCTGGGAGACTTCTCATGGAAAAGAGGAAATTGAGGCTCATTTGGGCGGCTGCACTGTGGCTTGAGCATTATGAGACCCAACCAAGCAGATACTCATCTGCCTGATGCACAGGTCTGGACCGCAGGAGTGGGGTCCCAAATACACAGGCAGGAGGCCTGCTGTCATGCTGCAGCAAGCACACCCCACCAGAGGGTGGGATGGGAATGGCTGGGGGTGGAGAGGGGCTGGAGGAAGTGAAATTCATGAATGGGAGCAGGGAGCTGAAGCGCAACCACTGCCTTTGCTCTTCTACCCATCCTGATGGGCAGTTTGATACCTTTCTCTGCTCACCAGATTGGTCACATAAATGGTTGCAGCTGAGACTGACAAAGCAAAAATATCATAAGATTCGGTGTGCTGGAAGGGGTCTGTGTGCATGGAAAACCAGCTTAAATACTCAGAGGGAGGGGCAGAGAGCATGGAGAGGATCCTCCATGGGAAGAAAAGACAACTGTTCACTGAAGAACTTTTCTGCAAGCATCACCAACCCAGAAGATCCCAGGCTCTTTGCCTGCAAGTCAGGATGCTCAGTGTCAGGCTTTCCACATAAGCATCTTCATCAACCCTTTGTGAAGATCTGAATTTACCACATGCATCCCCACCTTCCTCCGGTGAATCAGTGGCAAAGGGTAAAGGACGGAAACAAAGACCACTGTGTGGAAAGTCAGTGTTGTAGCTAAAGACCAGCACTGACTGAAAACTCCTCTGGGACAGACTTTGTGGGGTTGGAAGTGACAGAGGGTCTGCTTCAGTGTAGGAGCAGGCAGCAGATGCTGTGTGGGCAAGGGGCAGGAAGGGTGTAGGTGTCCTACAGAAGCCACCATTTGCCTGGGAGAGCTCCAGACACCCACAGCGGGCACATGTGCACTTGCTGAGGAGCTGACCATGACTGCTCAGGACATTCCTTCCCCACAGCCTCCCTGAGGCTTAGGAAGGTACACACTAGCCCTAGATGTCTGAGACAAGGAAACAGCTTGGTGAGCATCCCTCCTCATCAGAGGGGTATGGGCACTAAGCAAAACTGCTTTCATCCTTGCCACTGGGAGGTCTTTCCACCAGCTCAGCAGGGCTGTGAGCAGGTTCTGGGAAGGAGGAAGGTGACTGATTCAGGGTTCCCTTTGCAGAACCATTCCTCTGCCCTGCCAAGGCAGCTGTGCACATGTTTTATATTCCCTCTTCACAGAGTTTACACAGCTCAGTAACCTTTGGCTGTTATTATTATTCCACTTTGGAAATCCCTCAACTAAAGTAAATACTGAACTGCATTAACTGTTATTCCTGAAGCACATGGGGGCCTGTTGTTCTTTTTTAATCTAGTACTAGGAAGGCCAAAGTGGGATCCGATGGTAGACTGATAGTAGCAGCAGCAGCCATTGTTCCTGAAGCTAATGAGGGCCTGTTCTTGTTTAAACTAGTACTGGAGAGTCCAAGGAGGGATCTGACAGTATCCTGACAGTAGCAGTAGCAGCTGTTCCCAAGGCACATGGATGCACCTTGGTCTTGTTTAGTCAAGTGCTAGAGAGGCCATGGTGGGACCTGATACAGCCTCTTGATAGTGCCACGTAACAGAATAAAATGCAACAAGCACAGACTGCAGCCTTGAGATGTGCGGGTCACAAGCTAGGAAATAATTCCTACAATGGAGATCAAGCAGCAACTCAGACCAGCAGGTTGGTGAGAGATCTCCATCACTGGTGGCCTGTGTGCAGGGGCGCAGGTGCCCTGTCCAAGCTCTTCCATGCACAAGGTTTAGTGGGCCCTCCAAACCCACCACCAGTGTGCTGGGTCCTGGGGACACAGGAGCTCTCATCTCCAGCACGTGTGGCACTCACCTTTCAAATGTGGTCTCAGCCAACACTCAACTACATGGACACCATGGGGCCACATCCTGCAAATTGCTCACACCCCAACACTCAGCCTAGCTGAGGGCCTTTACAATAGTCTTCAATGCTTTCATTACCGAAAAACCCACACAAAAGCTGATGGCCTCCAGTGCCACCCCTGCAGAGAACCATGCTGTGTCACAGGTTCCAGGCATGGCCTGGCTCTGGATCTGTACAGGAGGCAGCAGGTTATGTGGTGCTGTTGAAAACCTGTTGGCTGATACATGGCTTGATCTGCCCCCATGTGGTTCTTCAATGGTATTCAAACATAAGAGATGACAAAGGGGAAATCACCTGTTACAAGCTGTTTTTGTCTTTTTCTGCTTTTCTCTCAAGCACAGGCTTCCAGACCCTGCTGAAGGTCCTGCCTGCTCTCCACCTCATAGAAGAGGTGGGGAAATTCTTCCTTGGGTGGAACTGGAGGGTTTCTGGGGGCTGTTTGCCCTCACACTGGCCACACAGCTGCAGCTATGTCTGACACAGTCACACATTTGAGTCTGGGCTTTCCTGCTGTGTGTTGCAGGTGTCATGAATTGGGCTACCTTTCTCCTGTCCTTGGTGTGTCCCAGGCTCCCAGTGCTACAGGAACACACGGGGGAGCTGCTCCCCATTCCCTTCATCAGGAACTGTAGCGATAGGACAGTGGGTAATGGACTTACACAGGGGGAGCTCAGGTCAGATATAACGAAGAAGCACTTTACTGTGAGGGTGCTGAGGCGCTGGCACAGGGTGTCCAGAGTAGCTGTGGCTGCCCCATCCCTGGCAGTGTTCAAGGCCGGGTTGGATGGGGCTTGGAGCAAGCTGCTCCAGTGGAAGGTGTCCTGCCCATGGCAGGGGGTTGGAACTGAATGAGTTTTAAGGTCCCTTCTAAGCCAAACCATCTCTCTTGTTGCCTCACGGTGCTGCCCCTGACTTTGTGCTTGTACCCACAAGCTGACTGGCACCCTGTGTCTGCGCTGCCTGCCCGGATTGCTCGTTGTAGCGTGGGCCTTTTCCATGGCTGTGCCTCCTAGTAACCACAGTGCCTGGGCACTGGTGGCAGCAGGTCAAGCTGGATTACATTACATTACTCTTTCTCTGTGTCTGCCAAGTGGCCTTATCTGACGTGTGGCCTTGGATTTGTCACCGCTCCTCCCAGCACCTGCCAGTTGCTGGCTGTTATCTGCTGCCTTTCCTGGATTTTACAGCTGTTCTCAGCCTCACATCTTCCTGCACTTGCACCAGTGTTTTAACTCCTCTTCTGCTGCTCCTCCAAGGGCTTTTGCATAGCAGCAGAGCTCCCCAAACACCCAGGTAACTCAGAGCAGAGCACTGCCAACCTCTGAGTCCACAGTCTACCTGCCTGCTGCACAAGGGAGCAAGTGAAAAAGAGGAGGGCAAGTACCAAACTCATTTCCATCCTTAGCTTCCTCCCTGCTCCAGATGTCTCTTTTACAGAGATGACAAGTC
Organism: Melopsittacus undulatus; assembly: GCF_012275295.1. NCBI lineage: Eukaryota > Metazoa > Chordata > Aves > Psittaciformes > Psittaculidae > Melopsittacus > Melopsittacus undulatus. Next base: position 60,720,034 of record NC_047557.1, on the reverse strand, counting down.
TCTGTTGTGCCTCTGCTCACCCTGAGGTGTCTTCACAACTAGAAGGGAGAAGGACTGATTTGTTCCTTTGGATGCAACAAAAACCCCACAGAGATGCAGGTGATCAAAGGTTTTCCTTTGGCTATAGAGGGGAACACCCCATCACACATGAGGTCATTACTCTGTGTAACCAGGGCAGGGAGCAGCTATCACCACTTCCCAGAAGTTTTGCCAGAATATCTTGGTTCACACCGCACCTTTGGCTGCCTGCTTCCTCTCTTTATTGCTGTGGGTAAATACCCCCACAGGGCAGGCAGTGAGTAACACTCATTGATGATTCAGGAATACCCCGGTGACACCACTGCATGCTGCAAGAGTGCAGGACAGGGTGAGCCCACATGTGAGTCCTCCTGCCTGCTGACCTCCCCACCAGCACAGGGTCAGTCAGGACCAAGGTGGCATCAGTCTGGACAAGACTAGAGCTTCCCACCAAGTCAGGCTGTGCGCCAGACCTCAGAGGTGCAGCAAGCAAGGGGCCCATCCATGGCACACCTTTTTCCCCTGCTTTAACTGCAGCTGGCAGCAGTTGCTGCAGCTTGCCCCAGTCCATGGATACCTGTGTCTCTTCTCCCTTGGATGTTTGCCTCTGCCTGTCTGGATCTCTGGACTACAAGACATGCTCTGAATGCATCTGTGGCATGCAAATGTCCTACAGCTCCTTGGCAGCTTAAGAACAGTGTCGACCTTCTTTTTCCCATATGCTCCCACATAAAGGAGGGGTGCTCAAACTGTCAGTGCAACAGATAATACAGCACAAAACCATGGATTTACATTTTCCCTAGGGAATTCTCAGCATGGGTAAACCAAGCCACCATGCTGCCATAAAGGAGGGGATGAGGCTATGCTGTCTGTGCTGGGTGGGCAGAACTCTGAGCTAGGTGGGCTGGGACTGCTGCATACTGTGCCTTCTTACTCTGAGCAGACAACAGTTAACCTGGATGCTGGCAGCAGGGATAGGTGTATCTCTGTCCCAGACATGCCAGTGTTCACTCTTGTTTATCTGAGAACTTGCCCTCACTGTGACTTACACAAAAAAATAAAGAAGAAGAAAAAAAAAAAAGAGAAAAGTCATATTGTGGAGCCTCTTTTTCCCTGGAGTTTGTTTCTGGGTGGACAAATCTATACTGATTTGTTCATCCTTAGTCTTTTTATACCGTCTGAGAACAGTGTTGCTAATTCCATCTTGTGTAGGACTGCATGCTGTCATCAGCCTGAATTTAGCATCACACTGGAGGAAAACAGGTAGCACATATGCTAGCTCTACTCTTCAGAATGACAGCTGCTCTTGACAAGTATTTGTGGAGGAGGTCCCTTGGCTTCTTCGGGAAAGGCGTGGTCTTCCCAGTCTGCCAGTTGCTAAAGCCCCCACAGCTACACTGGGATGAACCGACGTAAAGAGGGATGCAGTGTAAGAGAACCAGGGAAGTGGTTTTGTTCCTCCATGCATTGGGGGGAGGTTGTTCTGTAACACTGCATTTGCATGGATTGCTGGCAGCAGTGTCACCCAATTTTCCACATTGCTCTTGGTAACATTCACACTTCTCTCCAGTTTCTCCTACTCATCCGGGGGTGCAGCATCCTTCTGAAGAAAACTGGAGGAACGAAATGCTCTCCAATGCACTGTTTGTACAGTGACTGCAGGCACACACGCTGGTAAGTGCTCTGCCAGTAGCTGAATTGCTAGAGAAGGAAGAAGCAGGTCTTACACACAGATGCTAAAGGCAGAACTGTGTGTCATTGAAATTGCTGCTTCTGAGTTCAGAGGGTACATTGGCACCCTTCCGAAGCTGCTGCACTGCACAATACCGCCCCACAAAACCAAACCACTGCTGGCAGGAGAAATTAAAGAGGAGCTGTGCAAAAAGGCTTCCAGGTCTGTAAGATGATGTCAGGTGTGAGTCTTGCATTCTTTCAAAATGGACCAGTTTCAAGCCTTTATTTCACATAGCGGGCAGTGCACATTGTAGATAAAGTTGTTGTCTGGTCTCTCATGAGACTTCTTTCTGCAGAGACAGTGCTATCCCTTACTTGACTCCAACACCTTGGCAGAAGAGCTCTGCGTCCCACACAGGCAAGCGGTGGCCTCACAGAGCCAGACCTTGAGAGCAGGGGCCCATGCTGGGACATGCAGCAGGGTGACCTGCAGGTGGCATGGGGCCATGTCCTTGCCTCTGTTTCCTGCCCTGTGGAAGTGCCCTGCTCCACACTGCAGTCCCTGCAGCACTGGAAAACACTAGAGGAATGTGGCACTATGCCCCACAGTGATGTTCACCCATCCACCTACTCACTGTGTCCCAGAGTGGGGGAGAGACAGAGCAGGAGGATTCAGACTCCAGGGATATCCCTGGGGTTTTGTGTGCCTTGAAGGAAGCAGTGAACTGAAGAGGGCCTCCCCATCCCATTCCAGGAAGAGGAAGCATCTGTCCTGCTGGCATGCCTGGAAGTAGCCTTTCCATTACAGCACCCACACTGAATTTACTCTAGAGCATAGCTGCGCAGCACCACACACAGGCTGGAGCCCAGACTGTGTGTGCATACACTGTGTCCATCCCCACCATGCACACGCAGGGTCTGTCACCATCATTGTGGGTGCAGGGATCAGTAGTGGGCACTTGTGAACACAGGCACCCCACACACTGACACACCACACAGCATGGGGTGCACGGCCCCATGGCTCCCCAGCCCACTGCCCCTTAGCGCTCTTCACCCAGTCCCCACCTTGCCTTCCTGCCTCTCATCTTCCTTGCTTCCTGCACACTCTGTGCTCATCCCAGGCACCACTTTCATGATATGGGGATGCACAGTTCATGTTCATTGCTCCTGTGAGCAGCCCGGGGCTGCGGGCTTCACCCCAGTGCAGTCCCAGACTGGACACATGTGCAGAGCGGCTGCTATCCCCAGGGATGCTCAGGGCTGCTGCAACCACACTGAAGAGTGGGATAACAAGCACAAACTGCCATTTTCCCTAGAGAAGCCAACATCATGCATGGTGGGCTTGGGGCAGGCTGGTAGGAGAGCTGCTGGCAGGGCTGTGCTTCTTTGTACCCTCCCTGGCCAGAAAAGGGCTTGTGAGGCTTGGCAAAGACATACTCAGAACACCTCCTGCACCTCTATTGTCCTAGCAACCGTGTTTTCCCGTGGGACAGGGCATTTCCATGTGGATACACCCCTGCAGTGCTGGTAGTGACCACACGCTGCTCTTCAGGGGGGAAGTGGTTGCCCCATGGCAGCAGTTGGCTGAAACACTGACCTCAGCGTTGACCTAGAAAGCCAAGTCACACTGAAATAAATCCTTCTTTGAGCTGCAGGATTCATAAACCCCTGTTTGGCACATATTCACATCCTTCCCTGGGTTCTGCCATGCTCCTCAAGGACTTTGCTTTTCTTCCAAGAGCAGAAGGGTTTACAACCACCCTCTTCCCGCTCATTACAAATGTCTTGCTACATTACCAGCAAACTTGTACTCTGTTGCACCCTGATGGCTTGTTTCAGCAAGTATTTGGGATGTTTATGATCTCTTCCAACTGCCAAGTTTGATTAAAATCAGACTTACAAGTTATTAGCCATGGTGGACGGACAGATCTATTCATGCGCAGCAAAGCAGTATAGTCACTCAGCAGGTTTTTGGAGGGAGAAGGAGGCCAAAAATTATCTTCACCAAAAGAAGAATATCACCCCCACAATGAAGCCAGGGAGCTAAATACGGTTCAGGCATAACTGAAAAAGTGAGATCTCCAAGGACTCTTCAGAGGTTGCACTGGGTGGAGATTGCAATGGTGAAAAGCTGGAGAGGGCTGATGTGCAGTGTGTGCAGCTGGACCTTGCCCAAGGATAGGTATGTGCTCACATTTCCTTTAAGGTCTGCATCTCTATTTCCTCATTCACAGGTTCTGTAGGACATCTTACCTCTGTAACAAAAGAAGGTGTGTCGCTACATAATTAGATACCTATATTTACCCATACATACATGGCTGCATGCCTGTGTGTGTCCAGAGTATAAATGATTGATCCCTGATGGCAACAGAGGCTTCTTTCATCACAAAGCCCCTCTCTACTTCCAGATCTGTGTTGAGCAGGAGCAAGATGGTGGTCCCGTAGGAAAAACAGCAATATTTTCATACCACTCACACAAAACATGGCAGGCATTCGTGGCAGGGTGCCACAAAGGACCTGTGGAAAAATGTGTTGGACACTTCCCGTCCCTCAGGTGTTTGTGTGAACAGTGTGTTGCAACTTCGTTTGCTATTGCTAGATAAACTTCATAAGTGACGTACATAGCAGTGTCACAAGAAATTTACCTGAAGTCACAGTTGAGGTCTGACTCTCAGTGCACCGCAGGGAACTTCCCCTAAAAGTGCCCAGTTCAAAGCTGAAAGAAAGGGAGGAGATTTGATTAAGCACAAGTCCAGGCATTTGCTGGCAGCATGAAATGTGGGAACTCTAAACTGATTTGTGAGTTCTGAGGACCAGATTATCTGCTGAGAGTCGCATTGCTGGGTTGCCTCCTGCTAACTGATCCATAAAAGACATCTGGAGAGCCTGATGCTTAAAACTGGGTTTGCTCATTGAAGTAGGCAATTTATGAGCTGGCCATTAGCTGAATGTTGACCGAAGAGTATCAGCATTAATGGTATTAGTGTCATGGACACCAGCATTTTCATTGTGATGCTTACAACATCATGTTTAACTGAAGCACAGGGTGATTATCTGACTTACTTGACCTTGTGGAAGGTGTCAGAAAGAACTGAGAAATGTGTAAATGAACAGAAAAGAGGAAGTAGATTTTTCTGTCAGTGTGCCTTGACTGCAGAATAATTCTCCTTGAGCTTCCTCATGGCAGAAGTGGTGCCCATTTTTCAAAGGAGGTTTCGGGAGGTGAGTGAAAATCACTTAGGAAGGGCAAAGAGACACTTAGACCTAAAGTCAGATCCTTGTCCTGCCAGAAACAGGAAACTTCTTTGTCCCAGAGCAAGGTAGATTTGTCGAGATTCACAAAGATCACTGAGCATTTCAGCTTTTAAAGATGAGTGCAGATTCTCCCACCGATGGCAACAGCCATTCTTCCTGGGCGCTCTCTTTCTGTTTCTGCTCTCTTATCACAAACCGAGGCTGTGCCCTGCTGGTTTTCACCACGGTTAGTAGTAAAAAAGTGTATGTGCTTGCTTGTGTGTAGCGTTGAACAGCTATAGTCCATGGGACCAGATAACAAAACATCAATCTGGCACTGTCCAGCCTGTCCAAACCTCAATACAAGCCAAGAGAAACATCTGCAGCATGTGATCTCATGAAAGAGTGCCAGTCTTGAGACTGAGAAACAGCAGTGTTGGCAGAGGTCAAAGGATGGGACATGGTATGCTTCTTCAAAGACCACAGATAGCATACTAGCCTGGAAGAGTACTTTTGAGCAGTCACTGAACAAGCACTGAAGGAGCATCCAAACTCCTGGATGGGAGCCCAGTTCCACAGACCAGCACTTTGGCGGCCCACCAAGCAGCACTGGAGGCCACTGACATCAGTGGACCACAAGGGCTGAGGGCAGTGGGAGTGCTGTGTGTGGGTGTTGGGAAGTAGTTTTAACCAATGAGAAGAGGGTAGATTCACTTCTCCTTTCAGAGACTTGGCTTTCATGAGACCAAGTAAACAGTAACATTAAATAGTAGCGTTAAGGACTACTGGCAGAAGTCCTTATTTGTCACACTTGAAAACCACTTGAGTGTCACTGGGTGTCCCTGAAGCACTGTGAGGCCCATGGGGCTAACCAGATAGATGCAAGGCTGCCAGACCATCAGCTGTCAGCCTCACCCTGTGACTCACCGATGCCCGTTGACTTCTCTGCAGCCAGCAGTGAGCAAGGTGCCTGTAGTACCAGGGTTAGTGCTGGATTCCTGGCTGCCACTTCACACGTGAACCCTAAACCCTCTCACCACTGCTGCTGCTGGTTGAGACAGAGTTACAGGGCAGCTCCAAAGAGGTTTCTTTCCAGGCTGGTGAGCTTGCCACTCTTAAGAGATACATATAACTTCGAGGGATGTTGGATGGTGCCCAGACCTGCTTGCCCAGGCTCTTCTAGTGACTTGAAGGACACAAGGAAACTCCTGCCTTAGGAATGTGGGGCACCTCTGGGACAGCACACCAAGGAGGTGGAGATCCCCATACTGGACAGCATTCAAGGCTCAGAGGGATAAAACATAGCTGGCTTTACCTGCTGCTGGCAGTAGTCTTGCTCCAAACAGGATATTTGGCAGGAGACCTGCAAAAGGCCCTGCCACCATTACTGCTGGGGTCCTGTGATTTATTCAACAAGAAGGTGGTCCTGGCCTTTTTCATTTGGCAGAAAACACGTTGAAACAAGCTCCACTGAGCTGACAAAAAAACCTCCAGTTTACACTTAGTTGTGCCTAGTGAAGTCTATCTGTAACTCTCCAAGGGGCAGGAGCCCAAAGACATCCTGCGCTATCTCACAGCAGCTCCCAGGGGCCTCTTAACACCCTCTGATATAGCCCAGCGATTTTCCATGCTGCTAGTGACCTGCACGAACCCACAGCCACCGTTACCACGCGGTATTACCGGGAACCGTGCTGGAAAGACAGGTAGAAGGGAGCAGTGAGATCCCACGGGCCAGCGCTGGCAGGGGGAGGCGAGGGGACTGTGACGGGGATGACGAGGCGTGGATGCCGGGGAAGGAAATGCCGAGGGGAGAATGGCGGAGGGGGGGGGGGGGGAGGGGGGGGGATGGCGGGGAGGAGGTGCCGAGAGGGGGGATGTCGGGAGGCGGGTGCCGAGGCCGGGAGGTTGCAGGAGGTAGAGATGCCGGCGGGGGAGATGCCAGGAGAGGATACTGCGGGTGGGGAGATGGCGCGGGGGCTGCGGTGGGGAGTGCAGTGGGGTATGCCGAGGGGGGATGCTGTGGGTTATGCCGGGGGAAGATGCGGTGGGGTATGCCGGGGGGGGGTGGTGCGGAGGGCGATGCAGTGTGAGAAGCCGGGGAGGGATGTGGTGGGGAATGCGACTGGGGTTCGCAGGGGGAGATGCGTGAGGGAGGCCGGAAAAGGAATGCTGGAAGGGGGATGCGGGGGGATACTGGGGGGATGCTCGGGGGATACGGGGGGGCTGCGTGGGGGATGCCGGTGCGCCCCCTGAGGCGGGTGGCTGTGGGCGGGGCGCCGGGTACAGGGCCGCCCCCGGTGGGCGGAGCCGCCGCGGTCCCCGCCCCATCCCTGTCTCCCGTCGTCGGCGCGGCGCGGGCCGGGCGGCGCACCCCGCCAGCGCAGCGGCATGAAGGAGCCGTCGTTGCCCGGCACCTCGCTGCAGCGGGCCTGCCGCCTCCTCGTCGCCTTCTGCGCCCTCCACCTCTCGGCCACGCTGCTCTATTACCTGGCGGGCAGTGCCCTGGGGCCGCCGGGCAGCCCCGAGCCGCCGCCGCGCCGCCCTCCGCGCGCCAACCTCTCGCTGCCGTTCTCCCGCCCGCCACCACCCACCGCAGGGTCCCCGCCCGCCTCGGCGCCGATGGGCCCATGCCCCGAGCCCTCCCCGCTGCTCGGTGAGTGCCGCCCCGTGTGGGTTTGGGGCCCCCGTTTCCCCTCCTCCTGCCGCCCGACGGGTGCCCGGCGCCGTCCGCTCCGCGGGGAGCACGGGGCGGGTGGAGTGCCGCGGGTCCGCTCCCCGACGGCAGCTTCGCCGCCGGGTCCCGCCGCCGCGTGTCGTGTCCCGGTGTCCCTGTTGGGCGCGGGGTGACAGCGGCGTAGCTGTCCACGCATGCCGCTGGCCGGAGGGGGATTGTGGGAGAATCCCTGGGGAGCCGGTGACGTGGGGGATGCTCTCGCAGACGTGTCAGCGAAGAGCGGAGCCGCGGCGCTTTCGGGGAGCGCGCCCTCCCAGTCCGGCTGGGTTTCTGGTTGCCCTAGCGGTTGGGTAATTTCCTCTGGGAACTCGACCCAAAATACTGCTCTTGCGCAATCTCACAGGAAGGATCAGACGGGCTGTTGGCGCTGTGCAGCCTCCCGCAGCCTTTTGTGTGCGCGGACCTGCTCGGTGAGCAGCATGGATTTACAAAGCGCTGTGAGGCAGGGTCATGAATACAGTTGTTATGCATCCCAGCGGCGCTTCCCACGTATTTGGTGGTGTTATGCAGTATCCTGATACGTGGCAGCCTGGAGTGTTTTTTATCTACACTGGAGCTGTGCTCCCCCCAGGACAGCCTGGGTCCTGGCAGGCGATTGGCAGGTCTGCTGCCTGCTGGTGGTCCCCATGTCTACATTGAGCACCTGTATCTGGTTGGATCCACTTCCTGTGTCAGGAGGCAGCAGTGAGGGAAGGTGGGCTTCAGTTTTTTCCCTACCCTTACAACGCTCTCACCCAACCTGACATTTGGAGCTGCTGCTCTTGAATAGATCCTCCTGCGGCACAGGTAGAGTTCACTACCACAACCTGAGTCATCCCAGTGGATAATGACCTGGCCACAGGCTAATTGGGCCCTGCAGCCTGGGGTTCATCTCCGTCTTCATCAGTGTGCCACCTTAGCACGGGCACCTTTATTACCAGAGATCACAAAGGGGAAGAGACTTTCAAGAAGCTACCTGTGGTTTTCAGTTTACAAAACCAGCACAGAAATTCATAGATTCTCTAGGTACTCACTGGTCAGCTGTCTATGGATCAGTGTGTCTGCATAACAAATGACTGGCTTGTTATTTTAGGAAAGCGGTTTTGAGGTCACTAAAAGGAACTGTGCTATGTTTTTTGTTGTTTTTTATCAGTATCTTTCACTTTTTTTCTCCCGGATCACTTTAAGTTGAAAGTGGCTTTTCAGGCTTGTCCTCATGAAGTGGACGTGGGAGACCTTTATGAATATGGCTTTGCTTTAAATGGTCTCCACTTACCCTGATCCTCTCAAGAGGGAGTCATGTGCTTTTTAAATGCCTGGAATTCAGAGAAATGCTCTTAGTGTCCTCAAGATTGAAAGCATTTATCAGAGTTACTGGCTGAAGGATCAGTTAAAGTATTTTAAATTGTCATTGTAACATCTTCAATGGGATTTGCTGAATCTGCCAAGGGCCAGATGAGGCTATTGGAAGTGGTTACAGATGTTCAGGGTGCTCCAGAGCCATGTAGAAAGCAGCTCTTAACAACACAGTAGGCAGATGGTTTCTAGCTGTGTTACCTTCAGTACTTGTGGGGGTGCAGTTAGTTGGAGGCCAGCATCATCCCGGCTTCAAGGTTTGTAGCCAGAGTGTAGGTGAGAACCTTGAAGCCAGTGTACAGGCAAGAGACCTGATGGGTATTTGTTTTTTCCCCTGCTCATTTCAGGTTTTATTAGCAAACAGCATTTGTAAAGCAAAGCAATCATGCCTCAGATGAGTCTGCCCTGATCAGCATCTCCTGTATCTCCACGGCCAGTGTGGGGATGCAAAGGTGTACACTCCACAGGCATTTCTGCCACTTAATTCACCCACCCAGAATTAAAAGAAAACCCTCTTCTTTTTGTGCACAAAGCTCCTTATCAGTATGAGTGTAACAAGCAGTAGCCAGCCAGCTGTTTCTTGTAGTTCCCACCTTCCCAAAGCCATGGAGAAGTGCTCCGATGGGAGCAGGTAGCTCCAACTGACCTGTGCCCTCAGCATAAACCTAAATTACAAATGCACTTCAGCCTGGTTTTTATTATTTTCTGCCCTCTCCCTCCCCCATCATTGGGGAGCATGTGATGAATCACACAGGATATGTGTGACTGAGCTGCTCATGCTTTTTGAAAGGTCACATAGCCAGGTACTCATTTCAGAGGCACACAGTTTTCTTCCTAGTGATGTTTAGAGGAGTAGTTTACAATCCCTGCTTTCTGGCACAGCAACAAACACATTAGCTGAATGAGGTTTAATCTCTACAAGGAGCTGCCAAATTTAAAATGCTTTTATGGCTCACTTGCCTTTATTTGTTAAGCATAAATCAGGGCTGGGTAAATAATACTATAATTCAAGTTTGAATTAAAAGTCCTTAACAGCTGTAAAATTCTCTGATAAAAGTTAATATAAGCATTGTGGATTTATACTCAAGTTCAGAGCTGTGTGTCAATGAGTATTTTAACTGGCATATTGAGAAGCAGACCCTGCTTGCTGCGGTGAAATTGCAGCCTTCGAAAAAGCCCAAAACCGAGTGAATCCAGATATATTCTGTACGTGTCCATTTACCACACTGTTGTATTCTTTAGGAGCTGTAGAAAAGTATTGCTTGTTTGGTTTTTTAGAAGTTTTGAAGTTGTTCTGTAGAAGCAGGATATATGTTGGCCTGAATGCTTTTGAAACAGTCGAATGCTTTTCTTCTACCTATTCTATGAGGTCTTTGTGTTTTGATGATGGCGTAGTTTATGTGCCTGCTGATTTTAGGAGGGAACATGGAAGAGACAGCTTCATTGGTAGTAAGATCCCTCTTCAGAAGAGCTCATCTTAAAGCAGACTGTATGCTTTCTGCAGAGCAGATTCTCATGGCACAGGCTTACCTGTGTAAGGGATTTCAGGGATGTCATTTTCAAGTCCTACTCGATCAAGAGCACGTGTTGTTTATGAGGGTTATTTTAGAAGACAGCTGTCTCCCAGCCATTTTTGACCCTCATTCAGATACCAGGTGTGCCTGGTAGGGGATGGCAGGCTGAAGAGATCTGTTCATACCCTCAGCTCTGTGAGTTTCTCATGGCAGAGACAACCCAAGTGCCTTAGACATGTTGCCGTTAGGTGTCTGGCTCAATAGCTTTTCAGCCCCAGGTTTCAATTTCAGCCCCCCTTAGGCACTAGAAGCTGCTTTAAGGTCTCTCTGGAGCCTTCTCCAGGCTGAACAAGCCTGGCTCTCTCAGCGTGTCTTCATAGCAGAGGTGCTTTGGCCCTTTGAGCATGGCCTCCTCTGGACTCACTCCAACAGGTTCACATCCCTCTTGTGTAGTTGTCCCCAGAGCCGGATGTAGGACTGTAGGCAGGGTGTCACAAGAGCAGAGGGTCAGGATCACCTCCTTCGACCTTATCGCTCATATCAATAAAGTCATGCTCCTTTTGATGCAGCCCAGGATTCAGCTGGTTTCTGGGCTGTGAGCTCACGCTGAAGCCGGCTCATGTTGAGCTTCTCATCAGCCAACACTCCCAAGGCCTTCTCTTCAGGGATCTTGGGCATGCGGGAAAAACAACTGCTTCTTTGAAATGCCAGAGTTCTGGGTAGAAACTGTTGCTTCCCACTGTTGTCAATTCATGTTTAACAATAAAACAAGAATCGAGAGGAGCAAGCTCCTTTGACCAGCTTGTGGGTGAGCAGCTGTCATTTGGTTGGAGGACCCATGGCGTGGGCATTGTCTTCCATGCGCTGCTTCTGATGCTTGTGTAGTCAGTGTGAGCAGTCACTCTAACCTGTAGGTGCTGAAGTGATGAGGGTATTCTGATGCTTTGAGGTTTGGAGAAGACTTGTCAAATCTGTGATGATGCTGAGTGCCTGTATTACTGAAGTTTTTAGAGGCGGTATGCTGCCTGAGAGGCCAGCAAGTTCACAGATAATCTAATGTAAGGCCCCTGTATAGGTGGACATTGCATGGGCAAGAGTGGAGGATGCTTTAGCACTCTGGTAGAATCCTAGCAGAGTGTAATCTGAGGCCAGAGAGTGAAAACTCAAGAGGTGCTGGGAACACTAGTTTTTAAGGAGACTTAGCTGGTGTTTGTGCCAGAGGAGGTTGTTAGGTTTGGCATGCCTGGGGTCTGGTTCCTGTCACATTGCCCACCTGCAGTCATGGGCTCTTGTCTTGCTGGGGAGGATGGATTCTGCCCCAGAAACTGCAGACTTCTGAATCTGTGAAGTCACGATACCAAGTGGTGGAGAAGGCATTTGCTTTACATGCAGCATCTCTCCCTCCTCTCACCTGAGCCTGCTATTGTCTGATGTGCCTTTTTTTGCTTGTTATTTTGAACCTTTCCAATACAGCCACCATCTCTGCCTCTTCCCACCACTGCTACCTGCCCTGCCTGGGTGCTGTGGGCTTTACTTTGGTGGCTGCAAGTTGGGGTTTGTGCAGTGTCCCTCCACTGCCTTGTGTTGAAAAAGTAAAACAGAAACTCAGAAAGGAGAGCATGGAGAGGGCTGAGGGGAGGGGGAGCTCACATGTGGACTAGTTTGCTCAAGTTTAGGCTTTCTTGGCCTCAAAAGAGGGGTTGAGAGACTGTGTTAAACTCCTCTAAAGGGTATGTTTAAGCTGTTTGGCAAGGGATCGGGTGTGCGATCCTGGTAAGGCTGCTGACAGCTCCACAGCTACCCATGTGGTCAGGAGCACTCGCACCTCCGAAGTGCAGGCGTTCCCTGTGGCCAAGCAGCAGCCTCTGTGGTAAGAGCATCCCTAGCATCCTCTTAGCTGGTCAAAGTGGAAGTCAAGGACTATTCATTGGCTTTGCAAATGGAAAGGTACCGTGCCTGCCTGGAGCGCAGCTGTTTCAGGGATACAGCACCACAGATGGAATGCGCTGGGGAGGAAAGGAAAGTTTCCCATCTCATGCACGTAGAGTTTTATAATGTGCTTGTTCCTCTGCCAGCATCAATCTGAAGCAACAGCTAGTTTCCTTGGAAATTGGGCCAAGTTTGTGTTTGGAAGGAGACAGGCGTTCGCAGCTTCCCGAACTGCACTGGGATGCAGAATTCAGTTCGGTTCTCAGCTTTCCTCCTCTGGTGTGGAGCTCCTTAGTATGACTTTGCTCAGCAGATGGAGGACATCGTCACTGTGTTAAGGCCCCCCACACCCCAAAGGGTAGCGTGCTGGGGGTGCTCTGGGTATGGTGGCCTCAGAAGCAGCTTGAGGAAGCTGCTGTGCTCCACTGCTCACCTTCCTCCTCTCCTAGCTGATGGACCCTCCTCTCCTGGCAGCATCTTGCGGCCACTGCCCCATTTCCTCCCTTCTACACACTCTTCTCCATGGAGGAGGAGCGGTTTGGGTGCTGCGGTGGTGGTGCCAAAGATGTGGGTTTTCTGAGATGTGGATGGAGGAGCAGTGTCATCTCACTGAGCCCTGTCTCTCTAGCCTGGAAACAGCACATAACTCAGCCCGTTGCCCCTGCAACAATGTTTTCTACTGTATGAACCAGTGCCCAGAGACCCTTGCTGCAAGATGTGCTCAGTGAGCCAGGCGTGGATTAGCACCTCTGGGCAGGTAGGCAGTGGCTGCTGGTGGCAACAGGGTATGGCAAACAGCCTTTCCAGCTGCCTCTCAGCTGCAGCTGAGCTGCCGTGGCTCGGGGCAGTCCCGAAGCCCCTGCAGATGTTTGTCTGAAAGCGGGCTGCTTTGCTACCTCCCCACGTTGGACTTGCTTTGAGAGTGATTGCCTACAAGCACATCTTGCTGAAGCTGGAAGAGTCCCTGCAAAGGCTTTATGGGGTGGGTTTCCCTGTGCGCTGGGGCAGTGGGGTCTGGGCAGCATCACCCCAGGCATACAATGCTCTGCTCCTGTCCTCATCTCCCTGCTGCTTGCTGGCAGCACCCCGTGCTTTTAGGGATGTTCTAACCCTGGCATGGTTTTATGCAGATAGACACACCTCCACCCCACCCAGGATAGCACTGGGATCTGGATGCAGGCACTGCTAATTGTGTGGGATGGGATGGGATGGGGCAGGATTGCTGGGGGCTGCCTTATGTGTTGGGGCTGCCCTGGCAGAGCTGTGTTCCCGGGATGCCACTCATCCTGAGATTGCTCCTGTCTTCCCATTCTGCCCCGCGGCAGGGTGGGGGGTTCCTGGTGGGGGGCAGCTCAGCCTTTTTCTGATCCAGGCCCCTGTGTTTGTTTGTTTTGAGTTTGCTGTTTGAGGGCCTGGAATTTAATTTCACAGAGGCAGTGAGAAGGGCTAATCGCATGCAGATTTCCCGGCTCAAAGGGAGACAGTTCAAAGCTGCCACCATGAGCGGGAGCATGTGCTGGATTTCAACCACCCATGAGGACTCTGCTTCTCTCCCAACAGTACCTTCTGTGGAAACAGCAAACTTTTCTCTTGAAAGACACCATGTCCTGATGGTATGAGACCTTGTGTTGGAATAGGCAGTGTTTGGAGTTGAGTTAATATGTGTTTGTCTCTGTCTGTAAGTGCTCAGTTAATCATACAAACTTGCCATCATGCAGACCCAGTGCTGCCAGTGTATGTGATGCACCCTTGTGGGTTTTTCAGCCTGTTTCCCCCAGTCGAAGATGCCAGACACAGTGTGAGTCTGCCTAAGACAGGCCCTGCACTGGTGTAGCAGCAAACGACAAGGCTCAAGCCTTGCACTGACATACCTGACATCTGTAAGGGGGTGCAATTTTGCCTTTGTACACCAGCAATAGAAAATGTATCCTTGTCCTTGGGAAGGCTTTGTTTCCTCAGTGGGATATTTCTAAGCAGACCTAAGGATTATTTTTCTTTAAGAACACTCATGGGGGACTGAGATGTGCGGGCAGCAAGGGGCAGCAGCTGCCAGCCGGTCTGCAAGGAGGCAGAGATGTTTTCATAGAAGCACAGGAGGGTTAGGGCTGGAAAGGACTTTAACATCATCTAGTTCCAACCCCCTGCCATGGGCAGGGGTGCCTTACACTGGACCATGTCATACAGTGGTTCCCATGCCAGGACAAGGGCTGCTTGGGGAACCAGTCCCATCCTCCACCACAGGGCTGTACCCCCATTTCAAGTCTGGCTGGTCCTGTCTGCGTAGGCGCTGGCATGGCTCTGAAGTCGAGCTGATTTTAATGGGAAATACTTTCTTTGCTGAGCTCTGGGATGCAGGTACCTGCCTGCCCTGGAGTGCTGCGTGGGTCTGAGGGACCCCTGCTCCACAGCCTGGGGTGGGGGGACATGCCCCTGCATTGTCTGGGGTGGAGCAAGGTTTGTTTTTCCCAGCCGTTCCCTCTTCTGCCGGGCCCCTGCAAAGAGAAGTTTGGGTTGGGGTTTTTTTTCCTTCCTGTAAGTTTTGCTTCTCATTTTCCAGCTTTCTTTTCGCATGAGGTTTGTCTGAGCCCAGCAGTCCGGGTGTGCACGTGGCTTGGCGGCTGGAGAGCACTCAGCCAGAGCAATGGAAATGTTCTTCTCTGCTCTGTTTGGAGAGGCATTCTTTCCAACCTCCGTGCTGCATGCTTTTGCTTTCATTCTCATCAAATTAAATACCTGAGGTTTGTGCCTGGCTTAAGGCGTGCAGGTGAATTGTGCCACTTTTCCCAGAGGAGTGCTTAGGAGGGCGGTTTGCTCTGATGGGTACCTCTGCAAACCAACCCATGAGCCCAGCTGCCCTCTGTGACATCTTCTTCTGACGGGGCTGCACTGCCCTCCTGGGGAAGGGGTTCTCCCCCACTGCATCCCAGCTGAACCCCTCGGGGCTGCCCTTCATAGCTGCTGCCCCACCTTGTATTACCTGCTGCCACCTTCTTCGATGGAGCACGATGCTGCACCCCTTGGGATGCAAGGGTATAGTTCTGGGCATCTCTTGAGTTTTCCAGTCTCTTCTAGTATCTGTGGTCTAGGGAGACTGGAGCAGCTTCTAGATTTGTTCTAGCATCCAGCCAAACAGATTCTGGGCTGTTGGTGCAAGGTCCTCTCATTTGGGTCAGGGGGATGCGAACCAGCGAGTACACGTGCTGGCAGCCTCATGCAACAGGAGGACTGGCTGTTGTGGCACGTGTGGCTGCTGGGAAGTAGGGGATGGGAAGATTACCAGGGCTATGGGGCTGGTTCCTGAGGCTTGAGTGTTGTGCTGCCTCTGGCGTTTCGCAAGCCTCACCTTTTGCTTCATGTGAGAAGCTGCTTCCTGTTTGTGTACACCATGACGGCCGCCCCGGTGTCTGAGCCTGCACAGTACTTTTCCTGTGCACCTTCCCTTAGAGAGGAACGCTTCTGAGTGTCAGAGAGACTGGGGGGGAAGGAGGAGGTTGGCTTATTTTTGTGTGCACCTTTCCTATTAACCTACCACTGCCAGCTGTAAATCCTCCTTTCCAGTCTCTGAAGTGTTTGCTTTGGGTGAGTGCTTTTGCCAGCTTCCGGCAGTTGGTTACTCATGTTTTCGAGGTTTTCTTTTGCTAAACACGTACAGTGGAGGCTTGCAGAGCTGCTGTTGGGACTCCAGAGGAGGCCACAAGGATGATCACAGGGCTGGAACACCTCCCATGTGAAAACAGGCCGAGAAAGTAGGGAGAAGAGAAGGCTGCTTGAAGACCTCATAGCAGCCTTCCAGTATTTGAAGGGGACTGTCCTCGGTTCAGCAGTAACAGTCATTTTTCTCCTTCTTAGTAGCTGCTGCAGTGCTGTGGTTTCGACTTTCAGCCTGGGAACAGTGCTGATAACACTGATGTTTCTAGTTGCTGCCCAGTAATGTTGACTCTGACCAAGGACTTTCTGAGTTTCATGCTCTGCCAGGGAGGACAGGAAGCAGGGAGGAAGCAGAGACAGGACACCTGACCCAAACTGACCAAAGAGGTATTCCAAACCACAGAACATCATGCCCACTATATAAACAGGGGCAGTTACCCGGTAGGGCTAGATCACTGCTAGGGTCGGGCTGGGAGTCAGTCAGCAGGTGATGAGCAGTTGTATTCTCTTCCCTTGTTATTTCCCTTATCATTATTATTGGTGGTAGCAGCAGTGGTTTGTGTTATACCTTAGTTACTGGACTGCTCTTATCAAAACCTGTGGGAGTTACATTCTTTCAATTCTCCTCCCCATCCCTCTGGGAGCTTAAGCCATGACAGAGGCCTACAAGGATGCTGGAGATATACTCTTCATCAGGGACTGTAGTGATAGGACAAGGGGCAATGGGTTCAAACTGAAACAGGGGAAGTTCAGGTTAGATATAAGGAAGAAGTTCTTTACTGTGAGGGTGGTGAGGCACTGGAACAGGTTGCCAAAATAAGTGGTAAATGTGGCATCCCTGGCAATGTTCAAGGCCTAAGGCAACATGGTCTAATGTAAGGCATCCCTGCCCATGGCAGGGGGTTGGAACTGGGTGACCTTAAGGTCCTTTCCAACCCTAACTGTTCTATGGTTCTATGAACTCTGTAACTCTGAACCCAAGGGGTGTCTGCCTACAAATCCTAGGCCGTATGGGTGACCAGAGTTACAAGTCCACATAGCTCTCTCATGGCTGCCTGCTTTTAGCAAGGGGCTTAATATACAGTGACTCCTATGTCAGGCAGTCACCTTGACCTGGAGCATAAAGATTGAAATGGAGTGAATCGGGCTGAAAATTTTACCTAGTAACCACAGATGAGGATAGAATTTTGGCCAGTGGGACAGCACTCCTAGCAAACTTCACACGCTTTCATGGCATCAGCAAATCGTGTCCTGAGTCGGCATCCTTGTGAGGCAACAGCCCTGGCTCTGCTTGCTACCCAGGCAGTCAAATTTCAGTCAAAGTTATTGTGCTGGGCTCAGCAGTAGCAGTCATTTTTTCTCCTTCTTGGTAGCTGGTGCAGTGCTGTGTTTTGACTTTCGGGCTGGGTATGGTGCTGATAGCAAGTATGTTTTGAGTTACTGCTCAAATGTTTACTCTGGCCAAGGACTTTCTGAGCCTCATGCTCTGCCAAGGAGGAGGGGAGGCCGGGAGGAAGGAGAGACAGGACACCTGACCCAGGCTAGCCAAAGAGGTATTCCATACCATAGCACGTCATGCCCAGGATGTAACGGAGAGTTACCCGGAAGGGCTAGTGCTCTGGGAGGTTGGAGGAGGTATTGGTCGGTGCTCGGTCGGGCAGGGTGGGGTGAGTTATGGATCGGCAGCTGGTGAGGTGTTGTATTCTCTTCACTTGTATTTACTTTATCATTATTATTATTATTGGTGGTAGCAGTAGTGATTTGTGTTATACCTTAGTTATTAAACTGTTCTTATCTCAACCCACGGGAGCTACGTTCTTTTGATTCTCCTCCCGAACTCTCTGGGATTTGGGGGAGCAAGGGGGGGAGTGAGTGAACGAGCTGTGTGGCTGGGTTTAAACCACAACAGTTATTTAAAAGTAGCAACTGGAACCATAATTCTAGTCCCCAGCTGGAAAGCCCCTGTTTGCAGATTAAGCTTCAGCTTTGTCCTGCTTGGGAAGTGAACTGGAATCACTGATGCGCAGCGGGTGGTATGGTGCTGTTGCTTTTCGTCAGCCACATTGCTTTACCAGGTCTAGCTTGTTTTAGCCATTCTGTATTTGAAAACAGCCTATTCAGGTTTTTCACCTTTTTTGTATTCTTACTGACACCAGTGAGTGTATTAACTGGGTGATTTGCATCAAGCCTGCCTCAGAAGCATCTGCCTTCCTGTACACGTACAATGCCAGTGCCTGGGGTCTTCTCACTGACCTCTGTGTAGGCTGCATCCCTCGGGGCAGCATTTGTATGAGGGTGTGTTGCGTTTAAGCTGATTTGATTAACTGGAGGTCAGAGCAGCACAGATCGTCTCTCATCAGTGTCCGTCAGGCCCCTGAAACTGTTAAATGTCTGTCTTCCACAGCTGGTTTTTATCATGAATGTTTTCCTCTCCCATCTTTTCCTTGCTGACCTTCTAGCCTCCTGAAGGCAAACAAGAGCAAGCACTGGCAGGGTTAGTTGTCCATGTTTAGCCCTGGGGGGCTGGTGAGTGCCAGCCTGCAAAAAGCCTTGCTTGGAGTGTCCTGGATAGCTTGGGGCTATCCTTGCCCGGCTGGAGCTCACAAACCACCAGTAGATTTCCCCTCTAAATTTTCCTAAATGGAAAACTTTTGTGCTGTGCGAGTGAGTGTGAGATATTAAAGGAGCCTTTGTTTATTAAACCAGAAAGCATCCCCTGGGCTGATGGGGCTTGCAGCTTCCCGGGAGCAGAGACCTCATCCCTCTGTGGCAGGAAGGGGCTTGCTCCATAGGATGGCAGCTGCCCAGTGCCTGGGAGTGGGTAGTGCTGGCAGGGCCCTGTGAAAGGATATGCTGCTTCAGCCCTGCTGGTTCCTGCAGTGTTCAGCTGGGTCGGTCCCGCTGCTGGCAGCAGCACATGAGCAAGGCAGGGAGATAGCATCCCTGGGCACAGATGCCCAGCATAATCCCATTTGCTGGCTATGGCCATGGTTAGGTGAACCATTCCCACTGCAACACCCTTTGCTGTAGGCATCATCCTGGCTGTGAGTGCCAGTCTCCTACTGGAAGTAACACTGAGGGACAGAGGGACAGGGGGAAGCAGGCATGGATGTGTGCTGGGGCCAGAGGCAGCTCTAAGAGAGCATTCACTGCAGGAAAGAGGTACCCCCATTCAGAGGAACAGACACACTCTCCCAGCTCCTACTGTGCTGCTCCAGTGCCTGCCCTCTGCCTGTCCTACTGCATGGGGAGGCTGTGCCCCATGCCTGGTCATGCCACTGCATGTTTCTTCCTGCGCTGGTTCCTCCCATTCTTGCCTCTTCCTCCCACTGCAGAGTGCCCTCCAGACTCTCCCTACAAGCTGCTTTTTGACAGAGGAAGCTTTGGCCCTGGCTGTGCAGCTGCAGGGCAGGCGGCTGCAGGACCTGTGGGGCAGAGATGGTGGGGAGCCAAGCAGGCACACTGGGGTGAAGCTGGGAACCATAGGGGTGCTGAGGGCACGGACAGACTGATACCAATGCTGGAGCCTGAGAAATCATTGCCTTCTTTCTCCTTGTGCAAGAGAAACATGCAGGCTTGCCCATTTAACCTGTGCAAAATGTGGAGATCAGGAGATCCCTTCGCATCCTGCCCATGATGGCAGGTCCTACAAGGTCTTACCTCCATTGTGCTGGCAGCAAAGCCTCCTCACTGCCTCTGGGGATACACCAAGCACCTTTGCCTGTTTGGCTGGTCTCCTTGCCATCTTCAGCCTTGAGGGAGCATGCATTTTGAGGAGCAGCACAGCTGAGCTAAAGCAGCTTCTAGATCTGTAAGCAGCAAGTGAGCTGTACACCTGGAGCATTGTTTCTGCTTTTAGTGCAGTCACATCTTGGGGTATGCACAAGGTTGATTGGTGCTGCCACTGTCTTTCACAGCTCTAAAAGTCACTTGTGTCTTTTCTCACAGGGCTCTGTGAGGCACTGTGACACACACACACAGACATGTACATGCTGTGTGTGTCTTCAGAGGTGCATTGGGCGTCTCTTCAGCAAGTGCAAAGAGGAGATGGGAGCTCTAAGACACATGTGCCAGTGAGTGCATGCACACACATATGTGTGTTCACACCCATGTGGAGTAGAGGCAGAGGGTACAGCAGCTAAATCTCTAAGGAGTGATCCTCAGCCTGGTGTTTACAGTTAAGATCTGCTTTATGTGCGGGGGCCTCAGCATCTCTGCCCACTGCAGAGGCTTCAGTGGGAACAGGGTTTGCCTGCAAAGCCCAGTTTAGTAGCTCACCATTACTGGGAGCAGGACATGGCAGCAAGAGAGGTCCTTCTGCAGACCACTGCTGTGCTCACTGGGTTGTTGCAGCCAGCCTGTTCACCAGGGCTGGAGCTGCTGGAAGCAGATACCGTGGAAAGGCCAGCCTGGATCTAAAGAGGGGGCATGCACAAAATGTGATCCAGTGCTGTAGAGCCACGTGGCAGAGCAGAGAAACCCTGGCAAGTGATGAGCACTCGTGCAGGCACACGAGCCAAAGTCTTGCAGAGTAGGTCTTATTGGCTGTATCAGTGCCTGGGGCTGTCACTGCCCTTTCTCACTGAGTTCGGTTTTGAACAGCTATCTCAGTGGCTGCTGCCCTCTCTGTGGTGCCAGGGGGGCTTCTCAGTTTTACACATCAGTTTTGGCACAGATTATTTTGGCGGTTTCAAAACCTGCCACTGTTGAAACCATATGCAGGAATTGCCAACCACCATGCAAATCTGGATGTGTTTTTTTATAGCAGTTCTAATGTGGGACTTCTAATAAATAACAGGCATGCCTACAGAACACGGAAAATAGGAGAGAAAGAAAAAAACAAGAAGAGGGGTTTTTTTCACTTTGCATGTGTTGAGCCTTGGTGTAAGTAGTGGCATTGGTAGGAGAGCAGGGTTGTTTGAGGAGTGCTCTCAGTGTTGTGCAAGATGGGTGAGAGCACAGAGGTAACACTCTTCTGTAGACCGGTTTTGTGGCACACATGCCAGTGCTAGCACCGCTTCTGGTTTGCCAAACAGATGGGATTGTAGTGATAGGACAAGGGATAATGGGTTCAAGTATAAACTAGGGAAGTTCAAGTTGGATATAATTAGAAGTTCTTTACTGTTAGGGTGGTGAAGCACTGGAACAGTTGCCCAAAGAAGTTGTGAGTGTTCCATCCCTGGCAGTGTTCAAGGCCAGGCTGGACAAAGCCTTGGGTGACATGGTTTAGTGTGAGTTGTCCCTGCCCATGGCAGAGGGGTGGAACTGGATGATCTTAAGGTCCTGTCCAACCCTAACTATTCTATGATTCTATGACTCAATTGGCGTCAGTGACTTGGTTGGGGTCTAATACCAATAGGCTACAGCACTTGCAGGTTTGCTCTGAATGCTATTGTACGGCTGTGCCAAGCTTCAGCATCAACGTGCACCACTGGGATGTTGTGTGCATCCAGCCCACTGTATTTAAAGAACAAAACAAACCAGGAAAACAAACATGTAAAGGATGTATGCTCAGAGAAGCAGATCATGTGTGCTAAGTTGCTTTGTGCTGTGCCTCTCTTCCAGTTGGTGCGCTACATGTGGAGTTCTCCCAGCCTGTGAACCTGGACGAAGTGGCGAGACTAAACCCAGAGGTCAAAGCAGGAGGTCGTTTTGCTCCGAAGGACTGTATAGCACTTCAGAAAGTAGCAATAATCATACCCTTCAGGAACCGAGAGGAGCACCTGAAGTACTGGCTCTATTACCTGCACCCAATTCTCCAAAGGCAGCAATTAGATTATGGAGTGTATGTTATCAACCAGGTAAGATGCTCAAGGCTTAGATAGGCCTTTGTACCACTATGATTAATAGTGTCTATGCCCCGTGAAACAGAGGAGTGGTTTCTTTGTCCTCAGCAGCAGTGGTGTGGCAGGCAGGCGTAAGGTTGCTTTACAAAATAAATAAGAAAAAAAGAAAAGTGAAAATTAACATGAGCAATTAGAGCAATTTTGCTTCAATGGTTGTGATGGAAAATCTGAGGTTCCTTCTTCTGGTCAGGCACAATTCACTCTGAAGAGCTTCTGCTTAAAGAGCCCACCTGGTGAGGAGGGAGAAAATGCTTAATTGCACAACCCAATGTAACAATCTGCTACCTCTTTCCAAATGGTCCTTTTTCCCAGCTGCTGCAGGAGTTGCATACAGAGATTTTTAAGGTGACACAGTAGCATTAACGCATAATCTGGCATTGGGTGTGCCATAAAGCTGTAGGATTTCACTTTCTTGAGCAACTTCTATTCTTGTCAGTAATAGTACACAAAGTGTCAGGATGAAGAAAGAAAAGCTGTGGCAGTAGAGTCAGGTGAGTGATCTTCAGGTGAATAGAACAGAAAAGAAACAAGGGTTTTTTTTGTTGCTTTGTTGCATTTTTCTCTCAATATCTGATAGCCTTAGACCTGTCTAAGGAAAGAAAAAGGCATGTTTCATTCCAAGTAAGCTGTCTTAATTTATACCGTAATGGCGGTTAAATAATTGAGTGTTGTTCACACCTGGAGAAGCCTAAGATGTGTAGGCATTTGCATGGGCTGCAGTGTGAAAGGGCAGATGTAGTTCTGAGGGCCCCAGAGGAGATCACCAGCTGAACAATCTCACAACACAGTTTCTCTTTTGGATATGTATTTATATCCTGTTTTCTCAGCTCTGTGAAAACTGGTGTGAAATAACATGATTCTTTAAAGGTAACTCCTTAAATGTGTGGATCAGCTGATGTGTTCGTGCATATCAAACACCAGGAATACTGAAAGTGGTCGCCCAAGCGATACATTTCCTCACAAATTGAAAGCAAGGAGAGACCTTTTTCTAGAGAGGAAACTGATACTCCATTACTACTATTTCTCTTACTTTGTTCATTTCCAGGGTGCCAGAGATCTGGGCAGAAGCGATTTGTGGGGAATTAGTGGTAGCTCCCAAGCACAGCAGCCAAATTGCTCTGGTGTCTGCAGCCAGCTGTGTTTGTGGCTGCACTGCTGAGGACACAAGGTGTTTCTGCAGCATTCTGTGCCCTAAAACTGAGCCCTATAAGGTGTCCCTTCCTGTGTAATGCAAAGAGCGACTGGTGCTGCTGCGGGACAGCAACACAGGGCCAGCCCCACCCCTTCATCCTTCAGGCTGCATTCCTTGCACAGCAATGTTTACTTGTGCAAGGTACTGGTGCCACGAGGCTGCTTGAGCCATGGTCCCCACCGGTCACTGGGTGCAGGTGGGTGATGGTGGCAGGGCAACGCACCTCCCTTTCCTGAGTGTGGCTTGGAAGCAAGGTGTGTTGCCAGCAGTGGTCCTGCAGTGGCTTTGCGGAGGACCCTGGTCTGGGGACAATGCTTGTGAATGAGCAGCTGTCTCAACTGCAAAGAGCCACCAGGCAGGCATTTCCCCATCAGTGGTGTTCAAGGGTAAGGAAAGCAAGGGGCCCGGTCCCATAGTACTAATGTCGGTGCCTGTAAAGGCAGACACTGTCTGAAGCCCAGTTGGAGTTCCTGCTGCTGCTGCAATGCTGCATGCTGACTTGCATTGCCCTGCATCGCTGGCTCCTCTTCTTCTCTGGTCCTGTCCTCCAGCACTAGGGTTATGGGGCTGTCTCTGTGCTCTAAAGTAACGCTAAAGTTACTGAAGCAAATGCTGTTTTCAGATCCCTTTAGCAAAGTTTGGAATGAGAGAGAGTGATACGCAGTACACAGGCTATATACACCCTGGACACATCAAGCAGTCAGATCTAGGTTAGTAAGTGAGACTCCTTGATCTGTAAATTAAACATGCTCCTTCTGCATGCCCCTAACAAGGTATGTCTGGAAGAGTCGGAGCGATCAGTGGTAGTAAACCCACTGGATGTGTCTCTCAAGGGTGAGTGGAACACTGAATGTAGAGCGCTGCAGAAAATGTATTAATTCTGCCAGAAGTACAGTAGGAAAATGGTCTTATTTCTCTGCTGTCTTGACGATTGCTTTTCTCTTTTTCTTGTCTGTCCTTCCCTTTGCATCTGCCCTCCTTTTTTTATTTTATTTTTCCTTCTAGTGGGGAAATATTACCTTTACTTGTTAATCCTGTCTATATCAAAGCAATCACTGAAGCAAGGAGACTTACTGTGTGATCTGGTTCTTACACGCTGCCTACGTGCTCTTCTGTGCTCTGCATCTCATAGAAAGAAAGAGGAGCGCTGAGCCCTGCTACTGCTGCACTGGTAATGTCAAACTTCTTCCTTTCAGCGCAATGTGTTTCCATCACAAGTCTGTCCTGTCTTCACCATGCTGTACTTGTGTGCCTGAATGCCTCAGGGCAGGACTTGGCTGAAGTCAGGGGGATAATGTTTGTAAATGTAACAGGAGCCAGTGGAAAAAATATATATTATGCTTCACCCTCCTCACGTGCCCCAAGCAAAACCTAGGCCTGACACAGGAAATAGCAGTTGTAGGACTTTTCAAGATGTGGACATGCGGCTGTACATGCTTGCTGTAGCATCCACTCGCAGCCATCCGAGCTTGATTGCACCGAACGAGAAGGCAGTGGTGACATTGTGGTGCCGCAAATAGCTTTGCAGCTGGACTGAAGTTGGGGAGGCGTTGCAAATCCCCTGAAAACCATGCAGTTCAGCCGTGTTCCACTGGCCCCTGCAGTGTTCTCAATAGTGATTTTCCAGAGTGTGTGTGTAGATGTGCCTGCAGAGTGGTTAGGCCATCACACTGATCCATGTTATTCTGCAGGAGGTATCAGGACCCCCCAGGTTTGTGGGCAGAGGAGGGAATTGTGCTCAGCTCCTTCTTACCCTCTCAGTGGTGGGGGAGGTGAGTTTCCTCTGCAGCTCCTTTCTCCTAAGCATCTCCTTCTGTCTCTGTAAGACTCTGGAAATCTGTTTCTACCTGCTCCTCAAGACCACTGGAGCATGGTCTTTAACATGGACATTGTGGGTCAGGTTGATGTGTCAGATCTCTGACATAGCTAGCAGCCTCCTGTTGGAGGTGATGGTTCTCTTCTAGCTGTCCAGAAACATGTATCCTCACCATTACCATCCTGAGACCTGGAGAGCATAGGATTCAAGTGAGAGAGATGCAGCTACAGGTCCTCTGCAGTGCTGTGCAGTGTTCAGGAGGATCTCAGATCTGCCTTCTATATGTAATTGGGCTGCAAGATAAAATTGGGATGGATGTCTTCTTGCTGATTTTCAGGTGCTTTAGCTTGAATGACAGTTCCAAAACTTCAGTTTTATCTGGTGCTAAAAGAAGGTAGCATCCTTTGGAAGGTCTGGCTGAGCAAACCAGAGTCAGCAAAGGTAAGGGATGGGAAGTAAAAAAGCCTCCATGTTCTTTTGCTCAGGCTGATTGTCTCTGGGTGTGAGAATGAGTTAGTGTCAGATCCTGTAAGACTGAGGCAGGAGGTTGTCCTCCTTCAGCCAGTCTCTTGTGGACCACAGAATGGGGATGGACTTGAATGTATTGGATGAGACAGGGAGACTGAAATCAGGAGCCACAACCTGGTGCTGAGTACCAGCGCTGAACTCAGACATGGGCTGAGTTTCAGGACAAGAGAACATAGGGAAAGAATTGTCAGGGGAGAAAAACAGCAAAAGTGTTCTTGGACTATATCTCTTCTGGTTGAAGACTATATCTCTTCCGGATGCTGTGTTTAGAGCTTGGCTGCACTGTCAAAGCAGCAGCCCTTGTGCACTGTCTGCATCTTCAGGATGATGCTCCTCTGTCTAAGCAAATCCAAACTAATCCATTTCCTTGTGACAAATAACAGGGAGCCTCTGTGGGATGAACTGCTGCCAAGCAGAGGCAAGGACTGGAGGTTGCTTCAGCTGTGCTTCATCTGTTCACTGAAGGAGTGGTACTGTGCCTTTTGCTGTCCTGGCAGGGACAGCAGCACAAAAAGGAGATTTCCCAACTCTGCTTTCTTTCAAAAAGCTGTGGATCAGTCAGAGATGGAAGTTTACAGCATGTGTCTGAGTTTTGGGAGATCTGAATCTCAGGTACTGCAAGCACACCAGTGCTTCCACACTGCCTTAGGTAAAGAAACAGAGCTTTCTCCAAAAGAGCAAAACCTCTTGTCAGTCTTCTTTCACTCCAACACAACGCTGTAGAGCCCTGCATACCTCCTGGGACAGAAAACCAGCCTCCTACCATCAGAGGAGTCACCACTAATACTAGCATTGCAAGGCTTGCTGCATGAGCTACCTGCTCACTGTAAAGTTACTAAAAAATGGCTTGAAAAGGAGTTCTCTTATTTGGTTGTGATCTTTTTTTTATTCCTCCCCCCCCGGCCTTTTGGATCCCACAGTGTGAACCTGTGTGTCCATTTGGGAGGAGAGCAGCAGTGCCCACGTGAAGTGTTTGGTGTGTGTCTGGTCCTTCTCCACATAGGGGGCCCTGGTGTTGGCTCTGATGGGTGAGGGGACAGGAAGGGTCCCAGATACTTGTGATCTGGTCACTGCACTGCCCTTTTGGGTTTTTTCAGGGAGAGGTTTAAAATCAAAGCTCCCCATAGCACTATTAATCCTCAAGTGTCACCTAGAGCAGTTAGAGGCCACCTGAAGGCATGGTTTAATTGTGGCTGAGCCTCTGCCTGTAATAATATTGGCGTGAAGCACCCTTTGCCTTGAAATTTCATTACAAAAAGAGCAGCCAAAGGGTATGAAATGAAGACAGTCTTGTAGACCTGACCCCAGCAGGTGCTCTGGGGTATGAGCACACTGCATTGTGCACCAGCACCAGGAAAAGCCCCCATTTTGAGTACAGAGCCAGGGCTGGGTTTGATGCTGTGGGACCTGAGGAGCATGGGGCAGCTGGTGCTGGGCAGCCCCCTTTGCTGGGGGAAGAAAACCCTTCAATCCCACAGCCTCAGCCGCTCCCTCTCACCAGCCTCTTTGCTCATCTCACCCTCATTTACTGCACTCAGGTTTTCACTGCTCTTACTTACAAATGATGGGTGATCATCTTCCCACCACCTTAGTAATTGCTTGAACCCTTTTGGGTTTTCGGTGAGGATGCTGAGAATCCTCCTCCATGAAAACTCACTCCTCCCTGTGAAACCTTTTATGCCTGAGGCAGGTGATGAATGCTTTGAAAATCTAGGTTTGACACTTGAATGTTAAAACCTTCATTTGAAAGGTATCTGTGGCTGTTTCAAGAACCTGCCTTGGCTCTCTAGCCACAGGTCCATTAACCAGTCTGGATTAAACAGTTTCCAAAGTGATTATTTATTAACCAGGCAAAGGCAGCCGGGATGAGGTGATGTTTTAAGCTGCTGCTCCTTGGGCACAGTATTTTACCTGCCTTGATTCGTGTCCCATGCTGGTGTGGGTACCAGATGGTGTGGGGATGACTTGCCCAGTTGGAGAAGTGGGGGGTCCTTTGGCTCAGTACTGCTCAGAGAATGTGGAGGAGGAAAGGTGGGATGTGGTAGCAGAGAAAGAACCTGGCAGTCTTGGTTTCCAGGCTGGCAAAAAACTTCAGCCTCCTTCGGTGATGTCGTATGAGTTTCCTTCTGCCTGCTTTGATGCCCTCCACAGGGTTTGGGTTTGAAGCTGTTGCTGCAAAGTTGAGTCCTTGATTGGAAACCCCTACTGTCAAACCACTGGTATTCTTGGGTTTGTGGGTATGATGTTTTCCCAAGAGTACTCGAGCAATTTGCAAGCCTGTACTTGTGTTCAAAGCCATGTGTGCTTTTGAAATGTGTCTGCCTGTGAGAGGCCAGGCTGATTCTCCTCAGGCACCTTATTGCTTAGGGAGGAGAGCAGATATTTTCCTGCCCTGCTCCACAGGTCCCTTTGTAAATTGTACCTGTTCTGGGGTATAAACGTGCCCTGCTGCAGTGTCACCTCTGTTCAGTCCTTCCCATCGTGGTGACTGCCCTCCTGGTTCCATTTTCTCCACGAGGCTCCTGGGACAGGTGGTGGGTCGTGCTGTGCTCGGGTGCTTGGTGTGTGAGCCATAGCCCTTGCAGGAAGCAGGTCACACTGTCCTGCCATCCAGTAAACACGGCTGTGTGTCCCAGCAGTGCCTTTTCCAGGGCTTGGGCAGCATTCTGCTCCCATGTGTGCACAGCTGCACAGGACTCGTCACAGGAGCAGGAGCTCCTGGTGCCACGCGGAGCTTTGCTGATCAGGTCAGGCATGTGCTGCTCAGCCGAGGCCATGCCAGTCCTGCAGCCCTGTTGTAGCAGAGCTGAGGAGGAGGGTGCTGCAATCCAGGCCACAGAAGGGTTTTGGTCCATGGTCCTTATCCTGGCAGTAAGCTATAGCACTGCCAAGGTTTCTCTGCAGCAAGGGTTCCATCTTCCAGAGGGGCTCATTTCTCTTTGATTTTCTCAGCTGCTGTGGGAAGTCCCAGCTGCTTGCCCTGGCAGTCCATAAGTCACTGAACTTTAATCCAATTATCACAAAAGTCACTCTTGAAATGCCTGTGTGTGGGGTGGGATGGGGGAACTGCTCAGCATCAAACCTGCCTTCTTGGAGCCTTTCACCAAGAAACAGGAGCTGAGCCAGGTCCAGCCTTTCCTCGGCAGTTGCCCCTGCCCCTGCGGTTTGCAGCTGGCTCAGATGCTGTCGTTTTATGGACAACATTCCAGGGGGGCTCCCTGTGGATGTCCTGTGGGATGCTGGGGGAGAGATGCTCAAGCTCGAGCTCAGTCTGTCACAGGCACACCAACCCCATGCAGCAACACCGGTGTCCGGCAGCAGGTAAGAAACTGCTGATGTCAAATGTTAAATTTAAGTCACTTAACTGCTTTTTTCTTGTTTTTGTTTTAATTTAGGATGGAGAGGAAGAGTTTAACCGTGCTAAACTGCTGAATATAGGATTTGCAGAGGCTCTGAAAGAGTATGACTATGATTGCTTTGTGTTTAGTGACGTAGACCTCATCCCAATGGATGACAGGAACACCTACAAATGTTACAGCCAGCCACGGCACCTCTCTGTATCCATGGATAAATTCGGATTCCGGTGAGATGCCTTTTGGAAGGGCTTTTCATTCTTCATGTTGCTGTTAGGCTAACAGGCTAGGCACAGTGTTACACATCCCCACCCTCTGTGAAAGCATGGGAAAATGTCTCTTGCAAAAGCCTGTCTTGGCGTGCGTGTTCCTGTAGGGAAAGGGTGGCTGGGAGCAGGATGGGATCGGGTCGGATCAGCTGGAGGGGAGGAAAGGGGGAAATGCAGCTGAGTGGTTTATTAACATTCACAGCTTCTGGAAAGTGAAATGCAGAGCAAGGAAAAACTAGGAGTCTGTAGTTCTGCAGATGCCTGCCTATCCCTTCTTGTGTTTCAGGTTGGAAGACAGCTAGTGTTTCCACACAGTCTGAAAAGTGAGACACTCATGCAGTGAGAATTATGTGCAGCTTTAAAAAGACTGCACCAGATGCTATTTTAAGAGCAAAATGAAGTATTTTTGGCTGTTTGATATTGGGCCACTGAGGGAACTGCCCTAAAGTCTGAGAGCAGCACAAACGAAATGCCTTTCAGCATACATTTGCACTCAGCAAGCTGCTCTAGACAAAAATGTGTCTTTTCCTGTCCATGTTTTCCTTTTCTTTCCCTACCCCAAATCCCCGGTGGGGAGTTCAGAAGCTCATCTATAAAGTGAAAACCAGTCGTGGCCCCTGGTGTCCGGTAGTGCTAAAGATGGTGTTGGTGGCAAGACCCCGGCACATCCCCACTCCAGACCCTACTAGCTCTGCTTAGAGCACACAGTCACTAGCACCACAGCAGCTGAAGTTTCTTCTTGCAGCTAGGTGAAGCTTAGAGCAGAAATGCAGGCCCTGGGAGTTTCTTCTGCTTGTTGAAGCAGATGCAAGGTCTGCAGCAGGTCCTGGTGATCCCTGTGTGGGCCCCCTCCTTGTGCTGTGGGTCTGAGTTTCATAAGTCCCCAATCCCTTGGTCAATTGTCCCGTTTTGCGCAGCAGCTAGTTGGCTGTGGATGTGTAAGGTCATGCTGCTGGCTCAGCTGTGTGCTATGAGCTTTCCTTTGGCGCACTGTGGAGCCCCAGGAGCCGTGGGAGAAGGTTCTGCAGCACCTCCAATGCCTTGCTGCTCCTGGGGCATGTATGTCACCCATCTGCCCTTTGGTGAGGCGATGTGCTTCTCACCAGCCTGTCCTTTGAGGACAGCATACTTCTAAGCGAAAGGCTGTAGCCATTGCCAATTGCCAGCTGTATTTGGGACTGAACCCACCAGCTCCTTCTGCTTTGTGGTGGGTGCTGGCTGATTGCAGGCTGGGATGAAGGACTGTGGCAAGCCCTGTTTGGGTGGGGAGGCTGCTCCTCAGCTAGCACCTCTCCTCCTCTAATGTCCTTTCCTCTCTGCTTTCAGGCTGCCTTACAATCAGTATTTCGGAGGTGTGTCTGCCTTGAGCAAAGAACAGTTCACAAAGATCAATGGGTTCCCAAACAACTACTGGGGCTGGGGTGGCGAAGATGATGACATTTATAACAGGTAAATAAATACACTCCTTGGCACCTGGAGTGCTTCCAGGGTGGAGATGAGCACAGATCTGCTGCTGTCACCCGGATGAGGGGGTGCAGGATGTCTTTTCACCCCAGTCACGGGAGCCTCCCCTCTGGGTGAGGGAAAGAGGTGTCTCAGTGAAAGCATGCTCTTCCTGCTGGGTGCTGGCACCCATCTTGCAGCTCCCAAGGTGGGTCCAGGTGACAGAGATCCCACCCCTGTCCCACACACACGTCACGTGTTCACCACACACCTCTGGAAGCATCCACACCAATGCACAGGTTGGAGCAGCATGCTTATGGGTCTCCCAGCACTGGCTGAAGAAAGGGGATTCAGGGCATGATGAAAGGAGAAACTTTAACCCAATGCAGTCCAAGGCTTGCCTGGGTCTGCAGCCTGGTGGCAGATCTCTTTGTTCCCAGGAGAGCTTTGTTTGTTGGTCTGTAAGCAGCATTAAAGAACACCGAGAGCTGTCGCTTCCTGCCGGGAAGGAAACCAAACAAGGCTCAGAACTGCAAGAGAGGAGGAAGGTGTTTGCATGGGGCAGGCTGGGACCACCCCTCCGTGAAAACCAAGGCAGAAGGTGGACATGGCATTGTGCTACCTTATGGATGTGCGTCCCTAGGACAGTCACTGAGAGTGAGAAGTCATTGAGGGAGTAGATTTGGGAAGCAGTCTTCATGTTTCTCAATGAAAAAACCACTCTGCATGGTCTTTTCTCAGGGCTTTCCAAGCTTTTCTGGAGTTCCAGAAGGAAATTCCTAAAAATGCTTATACCTTCCTGAGGTTCAGCACTTCTGTTTGATAAACCAAGTGAGAGACAACCTTCCAGTGGTACAGGGCATTCACAGCAGGGTGGTAGTCCTCTCTTTTCAGGACACTATTTTTGAGCAGCAGAGTATGCTACATAGGAATGAAAAGGGAGACACAAAGATAAAGAATCACAGAATGATTTGGGTTGGAAGGGACCTTAAAGCTCATCCAGGTCTAATCCCCTGCCATGGGCAGGGACACCTTCCACTAGACAAGGTTGCTCTAAGCCCCATCCAACCCGGCCTTGAACACTGCCAGGGATGAGGCTGCCACAGCTTCTCTGAGCACCCTGTGCCAGCACCTCAGCACCCTCATGGTGAAGAAATCAGGTACTTCTCTAGCATTGGTGTGCATGAACTGCAGGTGCCTTGCGGAGAGCGTGCGAACAAAGGCAGGCTGTCACTTGCCCAATGGGTCTCAGCAAGAACCACTGTGGCTCCGACCGTGTGTCCCCTCTCTTGCTCCTTCACCACCATTCACTTCAGTTTCCACCAGCACTGCAGTTTTCACATCCCAAATGAATGCTCTTCTGGCTCTTTTCCAGATAGGTTAAAAACTAGGTGCCTCCCATTCGCATTCCAGCCTTCAGCCTGGAACAAGATTAATGTGGCCAAAGGCCACTGTTGGTGTAGGTCAGAGTGTAGTGAATTAGGGGGTCCTTGGTATTTGCAGGGGGACATCTCTTCCTCATGATGATGTGCCTTTGTGGAAAGGGTCTGGCTTTCCCCTGTCTTTCAGCATTGGCAATCCTGCAAGAGGACTAGCAACAGTGGTGGTTTATGGAAGAAGTGGCAGAGCATCCAACATCTGTTGCCTGTCACAGGTGCTTAATACACTTGCTTTTTACAGGCTGGTGTTTAAAGGCATGGGAATATCTCGTCCAGATGCCATCACTGGGAAGTGCAGAATGATTCGGCATTCCCGGGACCGGAAGAATGAGCCCAACCCTGAGAGGTGCGTGTCCCCGTACCATAGCCAGTTCAAGAGGTGCCTCCCACCCTCGTTGCTCCAGCTGCTTGGCTTCCTCTTTGCCAGGCAAAAAGCCTTATCATGGAAGGCCTGTGGCCATCCCCTTGCTTGCTGACCTTTCTGTGAGCTGCCCCTTGCTCTCCTCACTTTATTACATTGCTACAGACCTTTTACCCAATATTTCTTCTTTTTTTTTTTTTTTCCTTAAATGCAGCAAATTACTCTCCAAGTAATTGTTTCCAGCTTGTCTTTGGCATATAAAACCTGAGCTCTATTGCAGAGCTGGAAAAGGACCCATGTGATTTAAAAGCTTGTCTGCTTTTTCCTGGCTAAAATTTTACCCTCTAGAGATGCCTTTGCCCACTGCTCAGGCTGGCCAAATCTGAGAGTTTGTGGGACCCATACTAACAATATTCAGGTTGTATTTAAAACACGAGATGCTTCCTGAGAGGTTATAGAAATGTCGTGCAGAATTCAGGTACTTTAAATGGCTTTTGCCTTTTTCTTTCTGTTTCTCCCACCCCTTCCTTGTTTTCATTTTCTCTACCACCTTCTGCAGGTTCGACCGAATTGCTCACACAAGGGAGACAATGAGCTCTGACGGCTTAAACACGCTATCCTACAAGGTCTTAAGAACTGACAAGTACCCTCTGTATACAAGGATCACAGTGGATATTGGCTCACCAAATAGCTAACATCACCAACAGGAGAGAGACCTTGCCTGTGTGGACATCTGGCCTCACTGATGCTTTATATCTGCTGGTTTTCTAATGGTTGCAATGAACAGCAACAACAACAAAAGGCCTCTTTTGGCATGCCAAAGTGTCTCCCTTATTGGTTGGACAAGTGCTTTTATTGTTTTTTTTAAATTCCAAACTTGACTTTACACAACTTTCTAGCTCTCCTTTGTTTTGTAAGTCCAGGAGCTGTACATAGGAGTTGTAAATACTTACTTTGCCAGAAAACATTGAATCTGATCTGTTTGCTGCAGTGCTCCCCATGTTGAGCTTATTACTGGACCCAAACTGTACTGATTACAACTGTGATGCATCAGCAATTACTGCCCATGACATTTGATATTTTAAATGAGGCTGTTGAAAATATTCCTTTTAATTCAATCCTGGTTTTACTTTATGAAGGACTGTAAAATGCTGCTAAAATTGTTCAAGTTTACGCTTTGCATTAGATTTGGTTTGGGGTTTCTTTGTTTTTTAATGCAGACAACACCATATATTTTTCTCTTATAGTGACCAAAACAAACATTTCTGAATGCAGAGCAAGTGTTGAACTAGCTGAATTCACTGAATGTCATTTCTTTTAGCCTCAAAGGAGGCTTTGAATGACTTGAGCCAGAGTTTGCCAGTAAGCTCTCTGCATAGTGTAGGAGCAACACAGATGGCATCTGCAAAAACCTCTGGCTTCAGACAACCTTGCTTCTGGATGTCACAGTGAGTTTGTGCCTCACCACAGCATCACCTGAGGTCTTTTGGGGAGTGGAGGGGGAAGGTGGTTGGGTTTTTTTCCCCTTGGAAATAAAGAGGGGTTAATTGGGTTGCACAAAGAAATTCTGGCCTTAAAATCTGCTGACACATGTTAACAGTGGTAAAAGGTTACCAGTTAAACATTGTCTAAACTGAGGGTTTTTTTCCTGTAAGGTCATGCATAAAACTTGAATTCACTTATTACTCTTGTTGTTGTAACATTTTAATAACTTTTAAAAGTTTTTTAAAGTAATTTGTATATCATAAGCAATATATTTAATACCAGATTAAACTAGGGTGCAGCATAATAGGATATGATTCAAGGCCTCTTTTATCTTCAGACGAGTAGGCTCTTTATGTGCGTCATTATTATAAGCCATGTATTATATTTGCTCTGTGTATTTGTCCATAAAATCTCCTGCGGTGCTGAGATGCTTGCAGCAGGGCTGACATCCAACTGGTCTTTCTTTGCCTTAAGCCTGTTGCAATTGTGTCCTCTACCAGGAAATTCCCTTCTGACTTTCTCAGGCTCTGAGGCTCATGCACGTTTGCAGTACTGTTTTTTGTCAGACACCCTGCTTTTCCTTCCCATGACCATGTGAAAGCCGCAAGTACTGACACCCAGGGAGCTGGTTTCAATGATTTAAACCTCTCAGCCAGAGCCGAGAACTGAATTCCTTCTGGTGAGTATGCTGCCAGCAGCTCTGACCACAGCAATTTGCACTTCCTTGGCCTGTGCTGAAGGCTGTTAAAATCAGGGACACTCATTGTTGGATTGGGGATCATCTTCAGCACTGCCTTTTTTTTTCTTTTGGGGTTTTTTTTTCTCTTTTTTTTTTTGTGGCTTGGATTGGATTTTTGTTGATACCCGAAGGTTTTGCTGAACCCTGCGCTGCAGGGGTGGGATCCTGCAGGGGACAGGGGACACTGCATTTCTCCTTAGGCTCATTGTGTGCATGCAGACTTCAGTCACTAGGGAGACACCCACTGCCTTTTCAGTCTTGCTTTGAAAAGTTGTTCAACCCCTTTGCTTAGAAGCTGTTGCTGTCCAGACCTGCTGTTTCAGTAATGCTGGGAGCTGAGCAAAGGTGGGTTTGCGTGGAGCAGGAGCAAAGCACAAGGAAATCATATACCTTTCAGAGCTGTCACTGGTGTTTATCATTGCATTAAAAACCTGACTGTGCTTTGGCAGGTCAGGCTCCAGCTCTTGCAGGTAAGGGAATACAGGAAGAGGATGCGTTGCAGAAGTCAGGTCAAGTCTATCTGTAAAACAGTGGTATGGAAGTAGTCTGAACCAGTAATGGAAACACAGATGGGGACTTCAGGTTTTACTGGTTCAAAGGTGCCTTAGAAGCAGGGCCCTGCTCCCACAGGTGGCACATTAGCACCAAAACTCACCAAGGCTGGCTGAAAGTGGCAGGTCTTGGCAGAGAACACATCGGGTTTGTGCTGAGCCCTTTGCAAGTTGAGCAGTTGGGACCTTCGGCTGTTGTGGTGTCTGTCTGTAACAGGTTATGCCTAGGGGCTGCCTGTTGTAACTGAGTGGTTGGTTTTGTTGGGTTTTGCGGTTATTTCCTTGCCTTGGGATTCTCTGAAGATTAGAAAAAAGTTAGTGTAACGACTCATTCTGCTGTTTGCTGAAATCATTGGATATTGTGGTGGCGGTCTGAGCACTTGTTTCTGGCTGTTGCAATCAAAGGTTTCTACACATGTGCCTTGAAAGAGCAGAGAAATGGAAACTGGAAAACCAGGAAACGTGAAAACCATTTTCAGCAGAGAGGCACTAGTGGGTGAAGAAACTGTTGCTTAGTTTCTCTTCTGCTGCTCAAGCTGCAAGCCATGTAAAAGCAGAAGCTGCCTTTCATTACTCATTTCACCTTTTGGTGCTGACCCATGATTTCCAGATACCCCCATGTAAACTATATCAAACTTGTTAAATGCTCTTGACTCAATCTGCCCATGAAATTTCTCTCACTTGGATTTTCAGGGGCCTTTCCTACAAACCCTCATGTTGACACAAATGAATTCTGGCCATAGCCTGTGGTGGGTGGTGGTTTTTCCTCTCATACTGGTAACAGCACTCAAAGCGATACTGTGTATAACGGCTGAAACCCAGAGCAAATAGCTGCAAAGGAAATGGTAGTGCTTGGTTCCTTTGGGATGACTGTTGGGATGAAGGAGGATCCTGGAATGCATCTTTTCCCTGGGCTATTACTTGTCTACTGGACTGCTTATGGGTTTCCTGTAGATGGTTTTGCTTTTGCATTTTATCATTTCTGTATCAAGGGATGTATAATCTGATTCTTACTTTACTGTTCTGTCAAATAAAGTATTTTCACTTATGCTGTCTGCCTGCATTGCTCTGAATTACCCCTCTGGCTGGATGGGAGTCTGGTTGATGGGGTGGACTGAGCCATGTCTTAGCTTCCTTGCAGTAACTTCCATAGGTTGGAAGGGACCACAAGGATGATCTGGTCCAGCCTTTCTAGGCAAAGCATGACCTAGACGAGATGTCCCAGCACCCTGTGCAGATGAATCCAAGTGTCCAATCTTTTAAGCTCTCTCTAGCTTTCCGCCCCTCTGGCTGTCCCACTGAGTGAATTTCTGCACTGCAATGTTTTTACTGGCATTAGAGAAACAGGGATCCCCACGTGACACCAGAAAACCATAGCATAAGCCATTTACCAGTGGGTAGAGGGACAGCACACAAACCCCTCCTGAAGCCAGGCAGGGGATACAAGCCCTCACCCAGGCTGTCGGTTGGCTGCTTGGGGGAAACAGGCCACTGCTTGCTCCTCGGGTGCTTGTGGGTTTGGCTAGAGCGTGGAAATGCAGAAGTCATTCCTGGGAAACTGATGCAAACGTTTGCCTGTGTTCCTTGGCACTTTCTCATGAACACAGTTTCCATGGAAGAGATCCTTCTGGCTGCAAGTCGGTGACTATGACTAGGCGGCTAGAGGGAGTGCTCAGCAGGGAAAGGGGCTTGCTCCCAGCTGGGGCACAGTGGGCAGGACATCCCAAAGCCTCTCAGTTGTGTGGAAGTATGGTACTGACAGAGGGCTCTGGAGCAGGCTACTGGCCTCTGCCAGTATCATCCCCCCAGGGCTGGGAATGGGGACACTGGGCACAGGGAAGGAGCATCACTGTATGAAGCTGCTATCAAACGAGGATGCAGCAGAGGGCTGGGACAGGGATGCAGTGGGGCAAGGTTACGAGGCTCTGTGGCATCTTTCATTAGCTTTTGGACCCTGAAAGGCATGGGAATTGTGGCCATTTTATTCTCATGTTTCAAGGTTTGATATCCATGGACCAGAAACGTGGTCCAGTGGGGAAGTTCCACTTTCTGCTGCTTCTGTCCCCAGAGTATAACCATTCCTGCCCATTTCTGCTCAGGTGGGTGAGGATTGAGCAGGTGGAAAGTGTCACCCTTCTCCCCACTGGTTACCAAGGCTTCCCTGGACCAGATCAGTACATGCCTTGTAAAGGATCCCTCACCTCCTTTGCTGTGAGACCATACTTACTCCAGCAGAACTTCCTTTCCCACCTCCAGCTCCACGTGCCTGCCAACAGCGAGGATGGAGCAAAGGTCCCTGACATTTATCCACATGTTTAACCTGCCACACCTTCCTGTTCTACAGCCCATGGGGAAGACAAATCCCAGTAAAAATGAAGCTGCTGTTAGAAGGAAGAAAAGGGCTAAGCTGGAGTTTGCTGACTCCTTTCACCCCCTTGGAGCGAGCCTGAAGTGGGTGTGCTTGCCCTTTGCTCTTGCTCTGTCTTAGCACAGCAGTGGTGACGCTGGATCTGTTCTTATTTGCCTATGTCCCATTCACAAGATGTCTGTGCACACAAGGATGAGACCTGTTTTCTGTCTATGCAAGGCCGCAGCCCCACTCCTGGAGCCTGTTTTTCTTTCCCATTCCCTACTGTCAGTACTACTACCAGCAGCACAGATGAGCACAGAGACTAGACCTCTGCAGAGTCAGAGGTGGCTGACTCCTCAAAGACTGCACTAGATCTTGCAGTAGTGGAGAAGATAAGGGGCTGGGGCTTGGTCCAAAGCCTGGACCTGTGACTCTTTCCGGTTACCTTCCTGCCCTTCACATGCTCAAAAATGAGCTCCAAGAGGTCTTGCTTCATGGTTTTTACAATGACAGAGTTATTGCTTGTAGGCTGATATTTACTCACATCAAGCAAGGTCTGCTCCATTGTCTAGCTGTCTATGGTTTTCCCCCTTTCTTACATGCATCCTTTTTTTCATTTTAGTGCAAGAAGCTCCCTTTTTAGTCAAGCAGGACTTCCACTGGAATTCCTATCTTCCTGCAGAAGGGAAGGGTTGTGAGATTCAGAATGGGCACTGTGAGAAACCCCCTCCACAGGAGGATGGTGCAGCCCTGGGGCAGCATCCTAGGGTGGTGGACATCTTCATCCCTGGGAAGTTTCAAGGGTTAGTCAGCATTTCCCCATCTATGATCTCACTGAAGTTAGAATTTCTGGTGGACAAGAAGCCAGGTGATTGCAGAGGTGATGTAAAATCATCGAGGGTACAAACCCTTAACACTGAGGGGCAGCTGAACATCAGTGTTGGTGGTGGCACCTGCAAGCTGCAGTTGTACCCAGCTGAGGCAGCACTCTGCCTGCAAAATTAGCTGCTTTGAAAATCTGTGTGCCTAAAACACTGTACTGGCCTGCTTTTGAAGCATTGTGCTAAGGACTGCTCTGTTCCACAGGTGCTAGATGATAATGCTGCCCAAAACTGTGATCTCCAATCACAGTTGAGTTGATACATCTTAAAGCTTCATTGAAGGAAGACTAGAGCATTAGACAGGAGAAATGTGCACAGAACCCCATGCTCAAACACACTCACAGCACCACACACCAGGCTAGGTGACACTGACGACTCAAAAGGGGCTTGTCAGGGTTTGCAGCCAGGCAGAGGGTGAGAATCTCCATCCTTGAAAATGTTTAAATGCAGCCTGGACCTGGCTCTAGGCAGGCGCACTTCGGTAGGGGGTTGGACAGGATAGTGTGCAAAGGTCCCTTCCAACCTCAGCTGCTCTATGGCTGCATGTGGTCCCCAGGAGAGCAGGACTGCATGGAGCAGGGGCACTCAACAGCCTCACATTGGTCCTGCAGCAGTGACTGTGGGGACAGGAACCCACAGACACACACCACCTTCAGCATCTCAGCACTCCTTCAAGGGGTCTGAGTTCCTAGACAGCTCTCATCTGTCATCCTCCAGCCTCCTCCTGTGCTGCACTGATGGCTGTTGCTTTCCCAGGAAGCAGCCTTATCCTGTTGCTCAGATGTTCCTCAGGGCTCAGCTGCTGCTGCTTTAATTTGGTACACTTAACAAGGCTTTTCCCAGCTTTTGAGCCTGCACAACTGATCCACCACCAGAGAGCTATTTACAGTCCTGTTGCCTCTGCATGTGACCTGTTCCAAAACCCTCAAGACCTCTACAACTATTGCACTTATTTCACACATTAATAGCAAGAGACATCTGGTACCATGGGCCAGTTCACACACCAGACTGTGACAAGCTGGCAACAGAGAGGATAGGTCAGGATGGGGTTTTAGGGACTGTTTAAGGGTAAGGTCTGAGGCTGCTGCCAGCAGTGGCGGTGTCCTTCTGGGGTAAGCCCTGGCCTACAGCAGCAGTAGAAAAGCAAATCAGAAGTGTCAGAGCACCACGAAAATGCTGGCAAAAGGTCATCCTACAACAATGCATCAAAGCTCCCTGTGGGGCACAATGGGAAGGAGGACTATTTTGAAGCTAAGCCAGTTTCCTCACTGCCACCCCTTTACAAACCCCTTTACTCAAAGGGATGTCCAAGATGGGGGCATCTGAGTGGTCTGCCCAGGATGCAAGCACCAAAATGAAAGAAGTCTGTCCAGGGACACTTAATGGTGATGCAGAGTAAAAGGCACACTTTTACCATGGCTCCTCCTTTGCTGTCTCAGGAGCTGCATGCTTCTCCTGAGTCCTGCCGTTTTGTACCCCTTAGGAGCTGATGGTTGTGATCTCCTGTCTCTTCATCTGGAATCCCCTCTGGGAACTATTAAGAAGCACTCATTGCATTCTGTCTCCTTAATGTCTCCTTCCCTTTTCCCTGTTTTCCAAACACTACTTTTAATGGCTTCAGTATAGCCTGCCTAAGGCTCTCACATACAAAACCATTCCTTCTCTTGGGTGGTGTGGAAAGCACTAATCATGTAACACTTGGCTGCCAGGCCTGTGGCCACTCCTGCTACTTATTCCCGCAGGTGCTCCCATACCCACACAGTCTGCATCCACACCAGTCAATGTATTCACTGCAGTTCCTTTGCAGGAAAAGAAAACCAGCATGGCAT
This sequence comes from Melopsittacus undulatus, assembly GCF_012275295.1. Classification (NCBI taxonomy): domain Eukaryota; kingdom Metazoa; phylum Chordata; class Aves; order Psittaciformes; family Psittaculidae; genus Melopsittacus; species Melopsittacus undulatus. The sequence continues at coordinate 60,679,866 of NC_047557.1, read as the reverse complement.
TTCCATGACGATAGGGGAAGTTAGGGATAGGGAACAGCTGGCCACTTATCAAACATTGAGATCAACAAAGCATCTGGAAACTGCTACTGGAATCAGCCCTGAGTCACAGCATTGTCAAACAGTCTTGTTTTCTCCTATTTTTCTTGCTTCAAACAAATGCAGCTCAGGATTATTGTTCTAGCCCAATAAAGGGCATGGTGTTTCTGTTACATAACAGGATTTCCTCAGAGTATTTTTGACTTTATATCACCTGATGCTTTGCTAAGGCCCAGGCCTTATGCAAAAGAAACAATGCTCAAAAAGTGGCTTAGTGACATTTCAGAGAGTAGCTGTTACAAGACCTGTATTAGGTTTGCGGATGGCAGAAGCATGGTGGCATGGCAAATAATGGCTGGCTGCTGCAGGAGGCTCTGGGTCTAAATAAATCATCACAGTCTGGTGAAATTAACTTTCATGAATAAATTACTGAAACGCAACCAGTGGCCAGTAATGACAGATGTGAGATCTGCCCTGCAAAGCATGGCTGCAGAGACTAAACTGTATCTGTGGATACCACCATGAGCAATTTGGACTGCAGTTAATAGGGATAATGCAACCCCCAGCTGTAAGCAAGTGGGGTTATAGCATTACAAAGAAAGGGATCTTGCTTCTGTGCATAGTCCCGGTAGATAAAGCACTCAGTTGCTGTCAGTATTTGCCAAGAAACAGTTAAATCTACGTATTCAAAGAGGTTGCAGAGTTGAGTGAGGAGTGCTACCTCAGGAAGATTACCCTGTGCCACACATCTGGGAGGGAGAAAGTGTCTCTGAGCCTTGAAAGTTACAGTGCAACAAAAGGGAAGGCTCTGAGAATCCCCTCTGACATTCAGTCTTTCCATCAATAAGGTCTCTGCTTTGCTCCTTTTTTTCCCTGACACTGGGTACGCCTCTGAGGAGAAGGCATTGACAATTCTGCAGGTACCTTCTGTGGCTCTGTGTTGCAACAGAGACTATAAACCAGGGCTTAGGCTGCAGAGTTAGCTATCTGCAGGGGTCAGGAAGAATATCCCCTCTTACCATTTATTTGCCCAGCATTTTCTGGTTTAGATCCTGCTGGCTGTTTTACCAGAGAGGAAAGTGCTGGGCAGGTTTGGTACAGCAGTGGGTTAAAATAACCTACATTTGTAGGATGTTTGAATGGCATAGGATGGACAAGCAAACTTGAGCACACCTGCAAGCTGGGATTGACCTGCACAACTGAAGGCTTTTCTCTGAGTAAACAACTTCACCTTGGAGGGTTGAAATTTTTAATTCCTCATCTTTCCAGATCTCAACATTCAGGGAATCCCTTTTGTTTCTGGGTGCACAGCATGACTCGAGTGTGTTAGGAGCAGCCAGTGGGATGGCTTGCATCCACCTGCCTAAGCACTGTCTGTTGATCTTTCCTTCTGCAGGATGCCCAGCCAGGGGGCCTATTTTCTCTTACCATTTATTTGCCAAGCCACAGATGTGCACAGTCCTGGGAGAACAACCTCAGCTCTGCCAAATTCCTGATTGCCTGACAGCAAGAGAATAGCCCCTCTGCAAGGTGCAAAAGCCTCAGCATGGTGTCAGTGAAAGTGGAAGCAGGCACCTGGTTTTAGCAGTCAAGCTCTCCCTGAACTTCCAGCCAAGAGCAATGCAGCTTTTCCTCTCTCCCGGGGAGGAGGGGACTAGACCCCGGACCTCGGAAGTTTGTCAGGAGAACATTTATACAAGGGCTTCAGAGGCCTGCCAGAGGAGTCCCACGTGGCCAGACAGATGTTAAACAGAGCTGGTCCCTGAGGGGAGCAGTGGTGAGGACAGGGGAATCTTGGCAGCTGAGTGCAGCACAGCCCAGGACAAGGAGGAAAGCAGATAAGCCCCCAGATTCCCCTTGGGAGGATGGGACAGGACAGCTGCATGGCTCTGAGGAGATACACATATGGTATGGTAAAACTGCTCCATCCCTGACAGTGTTGAAGGCCAAGCTGGACAGAGCCTTGGGTGGCATGGTCTAAGGGGAGGCAGCCTTGCTCATGGCAGGGGGGTTGGAACGGGGTGATCTTAAGGTCCCTTCCAACCCAAACCATTCTGTGATTCTATGGAACAGTGAGACGAAAGCCTGGTGGATGGTGGCCGAGGACAGGAGCTGGGGTGGCTCATACACAGAGAGGAGCTGGGGCAGATGCTGCCCCCCTGCCCCAGTCTCACTGGTGTATTTCTCCTTTCCCTGCATCTGTTCCAGAGCTGCCTCACCAGCCCACACCAGCAGATACGATGTTAGTGCAGCATGGGCTGCCCGGGGTTCGGAAAGGCAGGTTGCAGAGTCCCATCTGAAACCAGCCAGAGCCGAAGGAGGCTGCTCAGCATAATTGCCAAGTCGACGGACTTCTCTTTATCTCTGTTGTGATTATTTCCTCCCCCTGCCCCCAGCTGCATTCTTCGAATAGCAACATTCGTTTTGGAAATTCCTTTCCTGAATGGTTTCAGGATAGGAAACTGGGAGGATGCAGGGGCAGGATGGGGACAGAGGTTGCCCCAGTCCTGTATGGCAGGCTGCCCGTGTTTACTCACGTTGCACCCAACAGGGTGGCCGAGGGAAGCAATACCTCAGTCCTGCTGCCTCTAAGCATTTGGTTGTTGTTGTCCCATCACTTAGAGTCACTCTGTGGTTCAGGAGTTCGCTGCACAGACGTGGTGGCACAGAACAGCAGTGTACTCCTTCCATCCCTGCTGCTCCAAATCCTAACCCCTGCCCTGGCTTCAGGACTGTGCAAGGAAAAGGAGAAAGTGCTTCTTGTGGCAGAAGGACTGCAGCTTGGCAGGAGGGATCTGGCAGCAGTGCTGCCAAACCCTTTGATATGATTTGCTCCCTTTGGTGGCCACCATACTCCATTTTGTGTTATTGCCCTCTAAGACATTCACAGTTGTGCTGGCTGAAGGAAGTCATATTCAAAACACTTCCTCATCTCTGTAGGTGGAAGGAGCGACATACGGGTCTGACACAACACACAGGCAGTGAGTGAGTACCTCTTGCTGTCGGAGACAATGCAGATGTCTGGATGCCAGTCAGCCTGCAGGCATTTTTGTGGGGACCCCCAAATCTGCCTGCCACAAAGCTGTGCTGCTTCCAGCAGTCTGTAGGCTTTTTTCCTCAGCCACTGAAGCACTTCATCCATTTACAGTGAGAGAGCACGTTCTTTGAGCTGCAGACTGACCCCATCAGGTGAGCAAGAGAAGGGAAACAGCCCTTTTTTCCTGGACGTGGAAAAAGCCAGGAAGCATGGGGAGGGATAAGAGACTGAAAACCCTTGGTCATGCCACACCCTCACCTACCCAAATACTGCATTGTGCTGTGGGTCCACACAATGTCTGGAGCACCATCTATGTGTATCTTACCTTGGATCTACCATACCTGGCAAAACATCACTGTGAGGATCATGTACGGCTCTGCTCATGTATGCATTTCTGCAAGGCCTGGGGATATGAAAAGGCAGCAGAGACATCTTGCACTGAACCACAGAACAGAGAATAAGGCAGCGGGGCTAGGGAGCTGCCATTTTTCATGGCTCCAGTCAAATCAGGGTAGTTGTGGAGGGTCAAACCCTCCCACAGGGAGCAGTCCTGTGGGTCAGTGCACAGAAGAGAAACAACACCCTGCACACCACCAAAATCCTGTGGCAGAAAAATGCTGAGTTGCAACATTTTTTGGGCAACCTCCAGGAAATAAATTAACCTCGCTTCAGTGCAAACACAGAGATTTACATACATATTGCAACACAGCTGATGAGTCCTGTGAGCTGTGGCTGTACTGCAGAGAGGAGCTCTGGCTGTTGTGGCCCCAAAAGCAGGCTCTGCTGATGTTTGGGCAGATGGGGCAAGGAGACTGCTTGCAAGTGACAGGAGGTCAATGCTGCTTGGCCACAGTTTTGGATGAGGAGAAGTGTGAAACCAGCAGGTTAAGGCCAATGGCGCTTAGAAGCAAGGTGTTCATGGCCAAGAAGAGTGGCAGAGGATGGCGGCAGCAATGCCTTAGGGGATGGATGCTGGACAGGTTTTTCTGCCCTGTGCTGTATTCGGGTTAGCAGTTCTGCAGTGCACCCAGACACAGCACACGGCCTTTCCCAGAGCAGTTTCATGTTTCAAGCACAGCTTGCTCCCACCACACCAGTATTTACACAGCACTTGCTGATCTCAAAACAGCACACTTAAGGAACACTGGAGGACTTCCCCGCATCCTCACAGTACCACTTGTCACCCACACGTGCTGCCCAAGGTGGGGACAATGAACCTGTAACATGAATCTGTTCACACAGTCTGTGAATGGGGACTGAGTAACTTGTAAGACTGAAGCCCACCTTGAATGCCAAACAGGTTGACAGTGCCTGCATGACTGATGGGATTGTGCCTTTTCCTGGCTCAGAGAGGGGCAATAGCCTCTGCATTTCTTACTGGCTTGGCTTTGGCTCCTTGCACATCCTGAGCAGATACTCCAAATCTCTTCTGGCACCCAAACCCTGCACTTTGACTACTGAGGGGATTTGCTGGGTGCACAGCCTGGGCAGAGAGGCTTGGTGCCTGCTGAGTGAAGTCCTTACCTTCTAACCAGTTTGTCTCCTGACCCTCCTCTCCTGGTCCCTCATTATAAGCAGATGCTCACAGGTCAGGGATGCATGTGCACTGCTTGGGAGCTTTTATGCCCTTTGACTCCCACAGACGCAGAAGATAAGAGTTTGGGTTGCTGCTGCTAACACTAATTAACAGCTCCCTGCTCTATGTAGGGCTTCAGCTGCAGTGGGTCACATAGAAAGCACACAGTGATGTTTGCTAGTGCTTCATGCTGGTGGCCCCTGTCCCCAAGCTGCAGCTGCAAAGACAAGGACAGTTACCACTGTGCCTAAGGAAGGACCATATTCCATCTCTCTTGTTGCCCTTGCAATCAGGTCTGAGCCAGAATGTACCTGGACCCAGCAGGTTGCACGCTGGGACAGCCCTCCACAGCTCATGGTAAGAGCACAAGCAGTTACACTGGGAGGAAGCTAAGAGGCGCTTCTTGCTATGCAGAGCACTGTCCTTGAGGTGGGCAGGGGCAAGCCCCGTTCTGCCAAGGGGTCCCTACATTTAACTGCCAGGAAAACCAGTCTGATCCTCCGTTTGAGGTTTTCCCTGCTCTCAGGGTAGCACTCCCCTCCCTGCCCCAGGGATCCTCCAAATGTGCCATGCCACAGGCCCCTGCGGCATGGAGATGCTGACTCACGCCCGCAGGTTGCCATGGAAACGGCAGTCCTCATCCATGAAATGACGTCATCCTCCCGTCTGGAAACCCACTGCTGTCAGACGCGGAAAAAGCCACCCGTAGGCTGAGCGCCGCCTGATCAGCATAGCTCCAACCCGCCGCGCTCCCAGCTTCAGGAAACCCTTCATTTCCCTGTGCTGGCTCCAGCCAACCACAGGCTCGGGGAATGGGTTTCCTCCCTGCTTCCCCATGCAGTCAGACAGCACATAGCTGCCTCCCCTCCCAAAAAACCCTTTCCAATGGGCACACGTCTCACTGCAGTCCCTGTGTGCCCGAGGAGGAGTATGTGCATGGGAACGTGGATGTATACATTTACTTTACTGTTGCCTGGGCAAAGGGTTGCCACGGGGGAAATGCTATTTGGACACAAGGGAAAGCTGCTTCCCTGCAAGGGGACCAGATGGGGACCAGGGGGTTGGTAGGGTCTCTGGTCTTGGAGAGACACCAAACCCAAATAGGTAAGGCTCATAACAACCAGATCTGATACTGGGGTTAGCCTGCTTTGAGCAGGGGATATGTTAGGAGTGCTCCAGAGCTCCCTTCCAGTTTAAATGTTCCTCTGGTTTCCTGTTAGTATGAGCCAGCTGGCTGTCCAAATCTCACAGGACCTCTAAAGAACATGGTGAAAGATCCCCATTCTCTACGTTTGGGACTGTAACTAGCACAACACATAACTGAGCATCCCTCCACTGCTGCAGCTAGATGCTGCGTGAGTAATTTGTGCCACTTCACCACTGCAAAGATACATGTCATGTTCTGCGGAGTGACAGTTCTCTGGTGCCAGTCACAGCAAACCTGCCAGCAAAGAGGCCATCATGAGGGTCCATGGTTTAGCCTGCTGGCCTTCCACAGGGAGACAAATGAGAGACAACTGTTTCACTGTATGAGGGTGTGGACAAGAAAGAGAAGTGACTCACAGTGGCTGCATAAGCCACCGCAAGGTCCTCCAGGTTTAGAACCTGAGGTGGATTGTTAACACCAGGTGGATTTAGTCTTGGCTGCCTCTGGCAAGGGTCCATGAAACCAAATCTGCAAACGTGGAGGGAGAGACAAGAGGCCACAAAGCATCACTCCCAGGGGTTGAGGCTGTGAAAAGGCAGCCTCCTACAGACATCTATCATAGAATCAAGGTTGGAAAAGACTGAAGATCATGAAGTCCAGCAATTCATCTCAGAGAGCCTTAGGGCAGACTGAACCCTCCCTTCCCCTGGTCCTGCCTAAAAACACAGCAGACGAGCAGAGGCAGTGCTGGGTGAGGCTCTGCTTCCAGAGTGGTGGTCGATGGAAAGTGGTCTGGTGAAAGCAGCATCTGACCCTTCGCCCAGAGGTGGCTCCTGTTGGTGTGTCCTAGGCTGAGCGGCAGCACCCTCCAGCCCTGTATGCTGTCACAGACTCACCTCATGCACAGACCTGCCTGGGACCAGAGACCCAGCCCAGTCCTTCACCCATTCTCTAGACCCTCCCAGCTACCAGACAAACCCATCCTGTATCAGCAATCCCTCCTCTTCCTTATCTCCTGCACTGCAGCAGTGCCACATGTGAACAGCTCTACCCCAGCTCACCTGAGCTTCATTCCCTGCAGGGAAGCTGACTACCCCCTACCTTGCCCCTGCGTCAGACTCTCAATGGCAGGAATCCCAGTCCAGTCCAGCTTTGGTTTCCCAGGGATGCTGGAGCAGATGGAGATGCTGGGTGTAATTCATTACTCATGCAGATTATGCATTCCTGGTTGACTGACATCCCCAAAAAAATGAACACCCATCTGTGCTCACATTTAAACATAGAAGTGTTTTTCAGACCTGGTGTTAATAAAGGTTACTGATTTGCATTTGGGAGAGCAAGAAGAAAACTAGAGAAGAGGGGAGTAGGTTCTTAAATAAGAAAATCTTTGTTATAAAAATGCCTGGATAGCTCTTGAGTCCTCTTGGATCTGAGTGCAGAGAGAAGACAGATGTTGCCAATGCTCCGCTGTATTAGCTGTTGATCCAAAATTTGTGCCTGGACCTGATTAAACTGAAATCCTTCTCTTTTATTTTCCCCAAAGTATTCCATCTATAGTAATATGAACGCATGAGACAAATGAGTCCAAAGAAGAAAAAAATTTTGCACATTCTGACATTTCTGGACAAGGAACAATTATCTACAGGAAAAACTTCAACCCAAGGTACGTATCCTAAGACTGAAGTCCCATATCTTCCATCCCCCCCACTGGGTTGCTTGTAAGTGAGAGCAAACACAAAAGCCAGAACAAAGGGAGAAATTTAATTACTTTGTTTTGGGAATTCTGGTTGGAGAAATAGAACAGAAAGGAGCTCCTTTGTTAGTGCAGGCTGCGGCTTCTTTTTGTGAGCTGCTTCCATGTGGTCACTGGTTGCACATGAGTAAGTGATTATCCTGTTTCAAGTAACATCCAGGAAACTCTGAAAAAGCACCAGCCATAATGACATTGCAATGTCTTAACAAATCAGATTTCTAACCCCTGCTGCCAGAGTTACAGTATTGCTGGTACAACAATAAAAAATAAGGGCAGAGCCATAAAAATCCTCCTTTAGGGGAAATAAGTGACTTCTGCTAATGTTTAACTCCATGGGCTGCTGTTGCACCAACAGCTCAGAGCAAAGAGTTCTCCAATAACTCCTGCTCCACTAACATGAGATGGTACAATAGTCAGAAACCCACCCAGCAGAAAACAGGGAGAGTGCAATACTGGAAACATGGTGTGGCCAAGGGTCTCAGGCCTGCAGACAAAACAACACTTAGCAGAAGCAAAACATAAGAACAAGCTGAAGGACACCAGGCAGTGCCAAAACCCTTCAATTTTGACTGTGAAGGAAACAGGCTGTGTCTCAAGACCCACCCTAACCTTTAACATTCCAGCGTGCCAGAAGCAACAGCCCAAGGAGGAAGCAAAAGGGACAGTGCTGCTGGCACCCTGCACCCCACTGCAGCTCTCACAGCTGCCCCATCGAGGCAATGATTACTTAGGCAATGCCAGCAAGCTGTATAGTGCTCATTCCAGTGCCTAACACATGGCAAAAATCTTGCCTGCCACCTTCTGCCAGCATGCCTGCACACTTTGGTGTCTCTGACTAAAAACTTGGGTTCCCACTGGTCTGACAATCTGCAACCTCGACAGGTCCAGAGAGTTGCAAAAGAATCTTGCTTACACTTTGGCAGCAGCATAGCCTATATGTCTTTACTACAATGCATCACCTTGAAGAGCTTTTTAGACTTACAGAAACATAAGAGTCTTCAGCACCCTTCCACTGGGCTGACCATGGTTTTCCTCATACAACCAGTAAGCAGTTTGCATTATTCACATTGAGAATTACACATGGTCCATGTTCAAGTGCATGTTCACAGTTATCTCCAAGTTCCATCCAGCAGCTCCACAAGTCACTTTCCAGCCTGGACAGATGCTCAGGGTTATTCCTCCCTCACCCATGTGTACCAGGCACCACTGGCATTCCTCCTTGCTGGGCTTTGTGAGCACCCTGGTATCCCAGTCCTCCTGTTTGGAGAGGTACTCCAGACTGATGCTCTGCTTTTCACCATGTCAACCACTCCCTAATAATGGCTATTTCCAGCACTGTAGAAAAACAAGAAAAGTATGTAAATACACATGTACACAGCATGTGTATATAAAATTCCTGTTTTCTAGAACTAATCTTTTATCTGCAGACAAGTGTTGCTACACTTCTCCTGGTTTTGTTTTTTCCTGGCAGAGGAAGACTTTTATTAAACACAATAAAGCCAAAAAATGACCAGTCTGCCAAAGAGGGAAACAACAGGAACTAGAGTTTTCCTTAGGGTCTTACCTGTAGACCCCTTGTGATGCTTATAATAATTTCCATGGTCAAACTTTGAATAGCAGGTTTCTCCTGAGGCATGATGCTGTTGGTCATTTATGTAAGCAACTGAAAAGTGGCAAGGTTAATTATTTGTGAAACAGTTACCATAGTCGTTTTCTCAACATTTGCTATCAAGCACCATGAAGGCAAGCTCTAACTAAGCAATGCATCACTGGATGTATCCTTGGTGGGTTTAGCTTGGTTTTCATTTTTACCCTACAAAGGTGTTCACAGAACTTTTCTAGATGGTAGATGGTTCCTTATCCCTCTTTTTGTTGCACTCATAAAGGCTCAGCAAAAGCATGGCAAACTGATGCCTGAAGCTGAAAGGTGAAAGGAATGGTACTCTTGACACAGGGAGCCACAAGCAGCATAGGTATTTGTTGTAACATTTTTCTTGATTAAGGCATGTGAATGAGAATGCAGCACTGCCTTCAGAAAACAGCCATGCTTTTGGTTGTGAGCATGGGGTGCTTTGTCATGGTGCTATTTCTGAGAGGAACATCAGAATGGAGACAGTCCACGCTCAACTCTCCATGCTCCCCATGGCCATGTGGGGCTGGGAGAGAGGAGGGGCTCCCTTATACACACCTATCCCTGCAGGGATACAAAATGCTTCATTAAATGCCAGCAGTGAGTCTCTAGGATCATCCTTGGATCCTCCTTTGAGTCCCTGGCCTCTCTTTCTTGGCGTGGTGATGTGACCTGTCCAACAAGTCCAGAAGTGGTCAAGGATCTGACACTGGATGCAACCTGCCCTTTTGGTATAAGCCAGAAGAAGCTTTCCTAAGGGCTACAGGTAAAGGAAGAAGGCTCTGTACAGCATTCTCATAACAGTGCTGGAGCTCTGAAAAATTTGTTCTCAACAAATGATTGTTCAGAGGAACAACAACGACAGCCCAGCAAATCTGCAATGACAACAGAATTATGAGAATATTGAGGTCAGGAGGGACCTCTGGAGGTGCCCAGATCCAAACCGGTGCTCACAGCAAGGGCAGCTTCAAGGACTTGCACAGCCAAACTGGGAAATCCCAAAGGTCTCCACTAGGTCCCCCAGCCATCTGTGCATGGACAGGGAGAGCATGAGGAGGTGTCATGGCCAAGGTGAACCGGGAGCTGCCATGGGTGTTCACTTCTATCACCTTAGGGCCACCTCCAGCCCCTGCCACCTCTGAGCTGAGCTGCTTTTGCATGCTCTGCCCTGGTCTGAATGAGAGGGAACAAATGGAGACCCCCCAGAGGCTCCATCACCAGCATTACTGGGGGGGCAAAGCTGGTCATAAACAACAGCAGCTGAAGGCACTCGATGAAGTTCAAAACATGTCCTATGCTACACAACTGACACTGAAACTCTGAGCAATGCCTACAGCTTCTCACGTTGTGACAAATAAAAGGTATTCCTGCTTAGGTGCAAACACCTGCTGAATCTGCCTTTGTTAGGGACATGGGTGCAAGCTGACACACCCTGGCACCCGTGGCATGGGCATTCTGGTCTTGGCTTAAAGGGTATCCTGCAGGCAACAAAGGCAAGTCAGAGACATCTTTGCTTTTACTGAATGTCAAGTACCTGCCTTCTCTCCCTTCGTCAGGAAGAGCTGGGCTTCCCCCACTCATCTTGGGGTCCTGGCTATAAGAACAGTAAGGGAAGGATCCCAGTAGATGGGTATTTCCAAGACTCAGACTCTGACTTCAGTCTCTGTGAGGTGTATGCTCTTTGTGCTTCTGAGTGACAAGACACTTGGGGATCTCCTCCAGCCACCCTGCTGCCTGCTGATACTAATTTAAAACAACAACAAACAAACCACCCTAACTGGAGGATTCTACTTACCTCCAAAGCGTGCTGCGTCAATGCTGAGTTTTGTCATGCTCACTGCACACAGAGCAGTGAGAGGACACCAGCTCCGATGCTGCCACCACACCAAGCCTGGCAGCAGTACAGGCTGCTGGAGTGTCTCTCTGTCTCCGTGGCTGTCACTCCTGTCAGCACAGACCTCCCTTGCTGGCTGGGGAAAAAGCCTGGAGAGTTTCCTGCCTGCTCAGGCTCCAACACAGATGAGTGAGAGGAGCTGTGGCTGTCCTGCACCCACTTACCCCGAGAGAAAGCACTGCTCTCCAGTGGGATGCTGCAAAGGGACAGCAGCCAGTCCCTGCACTGCAGCCCCCAAGGGATACCCAGAGGCAGAGACACAGACAAATAACGGGCAGGCAGCTCGGATATTCTGAGGTACCAAAACTGCTTTTTTTGGTGTATCAGGGAGGAATGGCCTGAAGAGACAGCTTGTGCTGGTGCTGCTGGTGTCTGAAATGCCAGCCACCATGGCTGTCCTGCCGTGCTCCACAATAAAGTGTGGTGGCTGGTGATTAACATCAAATCCTGGCTTAATAAGTCTGCAGCCCCGGCACAAATGAGCGTCTCTGCACTGTCAGATGCTCATTTTGCTCCAGAGCCAGGTCTCAGTCATGGGCAAGAGTGAGTGAGGTCACTGCTCTGGGGAGAGTAGACTGAGTGGTTGGTACTGACGATCTCCAGGCAGGCAATGGGACTGGGGCTAACCCTAAAGAAAGGCTGCCACGTGCCAAGCCACGGGCATCATTCCCTGGCCCTTCCTTACTCCTATCATTCATTTTATCACTTCTCACCTCATTTGTAATAGTGTGCAGGAGCCCAGCCCAAGATTATTACTTGGAAACACAACACAGCCTGCAAGTTAAATATGCTCAATCCTATTTAACGTCAGCAGGGAGTGTCATTATTCACGATTAGTCTCCAGTTACACAGAAATTATTCTCACAGTTCTCCCCTTCCTGCAGTCCTTAAAAACAAAAGGCAAATGTCTTTATTCAATTTTTGTCTCTGAATAACATCCATTTCAGCTCAATTCCTATTTCCACTTCTAACTGTTGAAGCAGTTTTGACATAAGTCACACACTAAAATCACTCCAATGGGCTGCAAGGTGCAGCTACAGAAACATAACTGTAATGAGGTCTCCCACTCCAAGGTGATACAGCCTAAGTACACCACATTGTGCTTTGCTTTTAGGAGACCTCCTCTGCTCTGTATGTACTGAAATAAATGCCTGGCTGTCCTCATATCACAGGTCATTTGGAACTTCAAAACCCATGCAGATAAGGATAGCAGGAACCTCCATGAAAACAGTGCAGGGGTACCTGTGGCTCTGCTTTGATGCACCTCTGTGTCCCTGAACTGCTGCACAGCTACATACGTAGCTTCTGCAGACACTCCATGCTAATTGCATGTGGAAACACTATGGGGCTGGAAACCAAAAGGTGTTCTCTGTGAGAGCACCACCAACTGCCTGGCCATCCGCAAGTTGTACTGGCTCTCCCGGTGCTTCTCAGCTGCTGATCCTCACTGCAGATAGCAGAAAACTTCCCTGCACAACCTGGTGCTAGCATTACCTTCCCTGGCCTTCTCCTTCCCTAACCAGCTTTATGTCAGCTGCTGTTTTTAGCCAGTGCTTCTGAGATGCCCAATCCAGAAGTCAAAGGGCCAAGATGATGCTGATGGGCAGTCTGAAAACACTCTTTACACACTGCTGCATATCCCTCCAGATCCCAGGAACACACGAGGGCAAGCTAGAGACTCCCCAACACTGGCTGTTCATCCAAACCAGAGCTCAGGCTCTGCTGCAGGTAGATTCAGTCCTCATTCCCGCAGCAGTGAGGCAGGCTTGGTCGAGAAGAGGATGTGAAACCTCCAGATCAAGGACTGCAGGTGGCCCACCACTGAGTGTAGCTGCAGGAAATCTCTGACCGCACTCGGGCCATCCTTTCACCTTCCACAAGCAGAAGAATGGTTCCAGCTCTAACCACACTCCATGCAAGTCATCTTCTGCAGAAAGGCCACCTTCCTTCCAGGGAAACAACAGCTCCCACGGCTAGCTTTGCATGCCTGGCCAAGAGAGGTACAAATCCTGGGCAGCTCCAAGGACCCTTTTGGACCTGCTGTCTCATGGAAAGATGGGTTGAAACCCATCCCAAGAAAATGAGAAAAAGCTAATATCAACAGTGGGAGCAGTTGCTGTGTTCTGGGAGGAAGGTCTGCCACCCAGTGCAAGGGTGGAGGAACGGGCAGAAGCAACCTTGTGAAGTTCAATACTGATGATCCTGTCTTGTAACTTACTGCTGCTGAAGACTCTGTACTTGCATCCAAGTAGCAGTCATAGTATTTTGGGGATACTCAGTACAAGGAAGACTGACAAACGGCAGAGAGACCAGCAGTGACCCCCAAGGTGGTGATGAGACTGCAGCACAGGGTATATAAAGAGACATTGGTAGAACTGGGCTTCTCCAGCTGCAGAAGAGACAACTGGAGTGTCTTCATAGGCGTCATCCACTGCCTGAATGGTGGTTATGGAAAAAAAAAGAGCTAGGCTCTTCTCCAAGGCAGACAAGGACAGGACATGGGCAATGAGTGCATGCTGCAGGATGGGACATTCCAGCTGGGCATTGAGAAAACCCCTCCACCAACAGCAGTGCATCTCAGAAACCACATATCTGTCCTTGGAGATGCACAGAACTCAACAAGGCTCAGCACAACCAGCTTTGGCCCTTGGAATTGGAACTACAGATGTCCAGAGATGCCTTGCCAACAAGAGCTGGCAATTTTGTGTTACGATGGGAGGGAGAGCCTGGCAAGGGCTGGAAGCTGTGTCCACCAGCAGGCTTGCCTGAAAGGAAGGTCTAAAATCCCAGAGCTGAGCTGGATCTGTCACCACTGCCCTGTGCAGGGCTGGGCACTTCAGCTGGCCCAGGAAATAACACAGCTGCTGCAACTCAGAGCCCCTTAACGTGCTTTTGGAGATCTCCTCTGCTACCTCTTCGAGGAGCACTTGTGTCTGTACATCCACAGTTTCACTGATGCAGAGCAGTGACCGAGCAGCCAGAGGAATGAGACGAGAGGAAAATGACTGCAGGAGTGTATTAAAGTATTCAGCTTGTCCAGCTGAAAGAGACTCCTGCCAAACGATTTTATGAGGAATGAGGCATTTTACAGGAAAAGCAGGGCCTCTCCTCTCATTTCCTCTCCCCTCTTCTCTATGAACTTCAAAGAAAAGAGGGGTCAAAACAGAGGCCAGGCAACTGGAACCGAGTTCCTGAGCCCTAAAGCCTAATTAGTCCAAGATACATTTCATTGGATATCTCTTAGAGACAGGCCTAACTTATCCATCCTCCCCACAGTGCTGCCAACAGCCGGATAAAGGCAAGACGTGGTCTGCAGTTTACAGGGCCCCAGCAGCACAAGGGCTCCTGGAGGGGGCTCAGCCCAAGCCTCACCGGTGGCAAGGCTCTCCCAGACATCCAAGTTTTCTGTGGCCAGAGCTAAAGCCCACTCCCCAGATCAAGATTGCCTCCCCCTTCTTAGTGCTTTATCTCAGGGCTGCCTTCAAAGGGGTTGTGCAGACTGAACTCACCCAGTGCCATGTGGTTATTGTCCTTAGGTACATCTGTTGAGGCTAGCAAAGAGCCTCCAGCCATTTGGAATTGCCCTTCCCGCAGTTTTAGGCTGATGTTAAACCCAGCTACCTGCCCAGCTCCTGCTGCAGGCCATGTGCCCCATGCCCCTTCATGCAACTCTTTGTTCTTGCATGAACCCTCCAGCTTCTCCTCATCCCTCCATAGTGGATGCCCAGCAGAGAGGATAATAATGTCCCATGGTCTGCATCTCTTTGCATGGCCCAGAGTGTGGTTTGCCTCAACAGCATTGAGAAACAAAGCCTGTATTTGCACAAGTTTAAGGATCCTCTGGAACCACATCAAGTTATGTATCACCCTCCCTTCCAGACACAGGTCTTGGGTGGATTTTTGTTTTGGGACCCATAAAAAGTATTCTCAAGAACAGAGAGACAGAAATGACATGAGCTGGTTCCCCCATGCAGCCTCTTTCAAGATGCTAGCTTCAGAGAGGTGCCTCTTATTTTCAGACTATAGCGAAGGCTGTTTGGTGGAAGGACTAATTTCCGGCCTTGTCGTCTGAAAGCTGAGAAAAACAAAACCCTACGGCAGGTCACTAGAGTAATCTGGAGAGCAAAGAAAGGACATCATTGTCTCCGTAAGCTTATGTGGCCTCCTGGTGCCATAGCACAGCTCCGGAGCATAGGAAACCAAGGCTTGCAGCTGGCAAGGCAGCAGGCAGTTGCACATGAAGCCAGATGGCCATCTGGCAGAGAAAGTGAGGTCCTCAAGGGTGTACAGCTACCCCTAAGCTGTGATTCTGCACTCCAGTGGGGCCCAGGTCTTGCTCCCCTGCCACTGCATTCAGGGAACCTGGTCAGTGTAAGGAATAGCTCATTCCTGGTCTGGTGTTTAAGGGAAGCCAGGGAACAGAAGGGGAGTGCAAAAAACTGACTAATCTGCCACTGGGAGAGATATGAAAATTATTTTATTAAATTTTCATCCAGGGAAAAAGATATTTTCCCTTAAAAAATTTGTCTGAGCTTCCGCCTAAAGAGTGGGCCTGGGACCTACAAGGATTTGGCTTAACTCTGTTCTGCTGCAGATCATCTGTGCTACCTAACTGCAGCAAGAATATTTATGTCATTTTGCATCCATTTCCAAGGGGAGCCAAAATATAAAATAAAAACCTTTCCTTCCCTTATGTAATGCTCTGCCAGAGCTGGTGTCCTGCGAGTGGTGGATGGAACACTCTCTGGAGGTCTCCAGACACAGCACTGCTGCCAGCACCAGATCAGGTTGGCCTTAGCTGTGTCTAGCCACAAAGCCGAAATCTGCTTCCCATGTGCTCGGCAGCACTTGGTGTGTCATGACCCTTTCCTTGGAGGAAGCTCACGCAGAGCACTGACTCCACACAGGGAGGTTTAGCTGGGGGGTCTACCTCCCTCTGCAGCTATCAGGGAAGGAAGGCCAGGTGACATACATAGCACTGACACCCGTCCAGGCTGTTAGCCTGATCCTGTGTTGGTTTCCACCTTCCAGGAGAATGCCATCCTGATGACTGTGACGGTTCAGGATCAGGCACCCTGTCTGTTCAGCTCTTCCTGCTGGGACCAGTAACACAGGAGGAAGGGCGGGCAGGAGAGCATACTACTAGCATAAATACTACTTTATGCAGCTGAATTTAGTGATGAATTGAGCCAGAGCCTGTGTGCTGCCAGAACAAAAATAGCTGCTATCTTTGGACTTTACTGTTTTGCTTTGTGACAGTCTGGATCAGACTGGTTTTCACAACAACCTTTAACAGACATCAATACACCTGTCACTGAGAACAAAATACCTGGTATAATTAACTAGTACTCAGCAGTAACCCCTGCACCTCTCTATTAGGAGTTAAAAAAGATGAGTGGAGAGGAAACAACGGCAGGCAAAACGTTACCCTTGAAGCCTCACTCCTTGTTGTTTCAACTCTGCGCTATCGGATTACTTTCTTAAGCACTCAGGGGACAGAGACAGCAAAGAACAGCTTTTGTTGGCAAAGGCAGGCATTTTCTCACACACCGCTCTATTTTCCATGGCTCATCCAACAAATTGTACACTAAGCCTAAAAAGCCAGCAAGGAACAAGTATATCCAAGAGTGGCCGAATACAGCAGACCTCACACCGCCGTGCACTAGCAGTGTAGCACTGGTCCTGGACACTTACTGGTGTGGGTGGGAAGTGCCCCACACCAGAAAGACACAAGCAGCAAGATCCTTCGTGCTGCCCAGTGTTGCGTTACATGTATAGAAAGCCAGCAGAAAATGCCCCCGCTGTGTTCCAGCAACTGATCAGAGTCTGGGGATGGCTGGGCTCAATTCTGATTATCACTAATTCAGCACTCAACCTCCCTTTGTGTTCAGTAAGAACTTTCACAGTTACAGATCCACAAACAGCGCAGTTTATTGAAGCTACATTAATACAAATTCTGAACTGCCATTGGTAAATTCATTTACTTCATTAGCACTGTAATCCAAAGCTAGCCAATGACTAAGTGAGCTCGTATAGAAAAATAAACCACTGAGCTCAGTTTCACCCGGGTATTATCCAGTGTTGCAGGAGGCACAAAGAGGCGTGCGTTCCTGCAGAGAAGAGCGAGCCCGCTGACTTGTCTGCAGAGCAGTATTCTCACGCTCTGGCAGGGAGGAGCTCAAATGCCCGGTTTATGCTCTTAAGATTGTATTCAAACTGCCCGTTGTCACCATAGATGGTATGGGGGATCTCACTATGGTGTACTGTTATATGTAAGTGAGGGATAATGACAGTTTTGATTACCTTCTGTCTGGCTGCTCAAAGGGCTGTGGGTCTTGTGCAAGGTCGGAATAGAACTGTGACACATTCCATTATTCCCTCTTTCACACTGCTGAGGCAATCATTAAGGCCCATCCGGCCTCTACCCCTAATCACCTCTCAGCCTAATCACGCCCATCAGCAGCCCATCAACTCTATTAGGGTGTTGCTGTTAACCCCCTCACCACGGATCTCATGGCCCCGTTCCTATACCAAGGGAGCTAGGAGCTCCCTTACCAGCAAGGCTACCTAAGCCTACATGAATTCAGGAGGGACATAGTTAGCTTTACTTGTCTTTCAGCATTAACAGGGGCTTCTAGACCTTTGGACTCGATCAGAGTCCAAGCAGCAAGAATGGCTGCCACAGCCATTTTTTGTGTTTAAAAGACAGGTAACTTCCATGTTCCTCCACACATACAGGGGTCTGCCTGGGTACAGCAGCGTTTTCCCCATCCTTGGTCCATAATTAATAAAAGCTGACAAGATACGCTATTAACTTCCCTACTAATTATTACTTTATGCAGTGACATCTTCACACACGACCACACTTTTGAAATGCAAAGCTCACAATGGGCTAAGGCTTGCAAACAGCAAGCAAGATCCCTGTTTTACATCGGCAAACCTGCATATGCATAGAAACAAGCAGCCGAGGAGCTGCTCCACATCCGAGCCAGACCTGACCTGCAGTCAGCCCAATGTGTCTGTGTCACCGCAGGGAGCCTCCCGAAATCCTGACGAGTGGGAGACGGTGAGTGGCCTGCAGCTCTATGGGAAACCAATGTATTCCGGCTGTGAAACACTCAAACTAATGCAGGAGGTGCAGACCATCCTCTGAGAGAGCGCTGCACTTGGACAGTAACCACGGAGGGTAACTCGCGTTAGTTAGTGCTCTTCCCTGACGCCACACGCGCTCTCCCAAGCGGCCATTCTGTTGGTAGTGTTGCTGCTGGGAGGGACAGGGAATGAACAAAACCACCAGAGCCAGTAGCCACGGCTGCCAGAACAGTAATCCCAACCTTTCTATCGCTCTTTTCCTCGTGTGTTCGCTCTCAGCCTTCCTGCTCAGCTCAGCTGCAACTCCAGGACGCCTGCATTTGGCTTGTGCTACATCACAGCGCAGTATTAACCCCAGTATTCACACCAATTCATCTATCTGGCGAGGAGCAGCGAGGTCGGGAGGCACCACGCGCTCCCTTATTTACCCCCTTCCTCCTCGCCATATGCCCCGGCACTCACCGCAGGGAGTACTCCCCACCTATAGGGGGCGCCCACCCCCCGTCGTGGCTCGGGGTGCCATAGTGCGCATGCTCAAATTGGTTCCCCCCGCCCCATCCACCCACCCTTGCTCTGAGTGGTGAGTCAGGCGGGAGGGGGCGTGGCGCTTGCAGGAAGAGGCGGAGAGTGAGGGGGAAGTCATTATTAGTGGTGGCGGTAGCGGTAGCGGAGAGTGTGTCGTGACGGTATCGGCGGATCAAGATGTCGATCGAAATCGAGTCCTCCGAGTAAGTGTGGTTTTGGGGGTGTCGGGGTGCCCTTCGACATAACGGGAGCAGTAGTGGGGTGCGGTGGCCGCGGGGATAGCTGCTCCGGAGGTGATGGAGGAACATGAGGGCGGTCGCGGGGGCGCTGCTGCTATGGCCTAGCGTCTAGGCGGGAGAGAGGCCGCGGTGCTCTGGGAAGGAAGGGGAAGAGGGGCCGCAGAGCCGTCTTTATGACTTTGCCGTGCCTCTGCAGTGTGATCCGTCTGATCATGCAGTACCTGAAGGAGAACAGCTTGCACCGAGCCCTCGCCACCCTTCAGGAGGAAACTACTGTGTCCCTCAACACTGTGGACAGTATTGAGAGCTTTGTGGCAGACATCAACAGTGGGCACTGGGACACGGTGTTGCAAGCCATACAGTCCCTGAAGCTGCCCGACAAGACCCTCATTGATCTCTATGAGCAGGTGAGTGAGTGCAGGCTGCATGTGGTCTGGTTTTCTGATCAGACTTTTCTTATTGTAGATTTCTCTCTGGTGTTTTCCACTCCCCCTTTACTGATGGAGATGTTTTTCTCTTGATGCAGGTTGTGCTGGAGCTGATTGAGCTCCGGGAGCTAGGTGCTGCCAGATCTCTCCTGAGACAAACAGATCCCATGATTATGCTAAAACAAACTCAGCCGGAGCGCTACATACACCTTGAAAACCTTCTGGCCAGATCTTACTTTGATCCTCGTGAGGTATGTTATGCTCTCCCTAGAGACCTCACACTGGTCTCTTGCATGACCCTAACTTCAGTACCAGGTGCTTATTGCAGCTTTTATTTTTCCACTCTAGAAGTAAGAACGTGCAGCTTCCCAGTTTCATGACTTTGCACGTTTTAGGAAGTGTTAGGGCAATGATGTGTAACACTTTGTCACAAGGCAGTGGTTTTGAAGTATACTGCAGGTGGGAGTTTAGGGATTTGTACTTTTGTCCTGCCACGGAGTGATGTCTTTGTTGTGCTTTTCCTGTCTTTATATATGCAGAAGAAAATGTACATTTTTGTAAATAAAATTGTTGTATAATAGTAAGTAATTCTGACTGATTACATCAGCCAGAAATTTGTAGTGAAAATACATTGCAAGTGTTTCGAGGGTTGGTGTTGAAAGGAAGGGCTGTCTTGAAGGCCTAATAGGAAATTAATGTGGAAGGGGCTTCTGTTAAAAACAGTGAATGTTTTTGTGGAAAGTAGCTTAGAAGAGTGATTTTATACAAATGATGTTTGTCTAGGCATACCCAGATGGAAGTAGCAAAGAGAAGAGGAGAGCTGCTATTGCACAGGCTTTAGCTGGAGAAGTCAGTGTGGTGCCTCCCTCTCGTCTCATGGCACTGCTGGGGCAGGTAATTCTTAAATAATATTTTAGTAGCTATGTGAGTTTCTGTGTATCTTTGCCGCATAAAACTGCCTGTGAGATCACAGTCAGCTTTGTCTAGTTGATTCTCAGACTATAGAAGTAAAGCTTATTTACTGCACGTTTGCATGTGGTATAGGTAAAATTGTATTTTCTCCATGTGATGAGGATTTAGCAGATTTAGGAAAGTCAGCATTCCAGGAGTAGATTTTTTGCCATAGAATAGGTACTGTGAGCATAGAGAAATGTATTTTTAAGGTACATACTTTTGTGGTTTAAGTCAAGCTAGCATCACACAGCCTCTTGCTCCCCGCCTTATTTCCCCCCACCTCATGGCGGGATGGGAAGGAGAATTGGAAAAATGTGAACCCCATGGGTTAAGAGCAGTCCAGTAACTATAGTATAATATAAAACTACTGCTGCTACTAATGTTAATTATAAGGGAAGTAAAAAGGGAAGGGAATATAACATGAAAAGAGAAGGAAAAAACCCAATAAACAGCAGTGATGCACAATACAATAGCTTACCACCTGCTGACCAGTATCCTGACCGAAGCAGTGATTTGCCCTCCCACTTTACATGCAGTCTCAAACTGTTCAGGTATATAATTTGAAAGGGTACAAGGAATTGCTGTATTACATTGATTAGAAATAAGCTTTGATGAGGAAGATGTATGCTGATATGTAACAATATGGCTTTCAACTTCTCCAGGCACTGAAATGGCAGCAGCATCAGGGCCTCCTTCCTCCTGGTATGACAATTGACTTGTTCAGAGGCAAAGCAGCTGTGAAAGACGTAGAGGAAGAAAAGTTCCCAACACAACTGAGCAGACATATTAAGGTGATGTGTTTGTTTGGTCTGTGTTTGATGTGTGGTGTTCCAGCTTATCCCTTTGCTGGCTTTTATGTTTGGAAATAAGAGTAAACATTTTGAATTCTTCTGTTCTCTTTTTTTTGTAAATCATCTTAAGCTCTCCCTTCCTCCTGTTTCCCTCTTTCTCCATGCTTTATCTCATCAGGAAGCATTTTATGAAACTCTGAAATGAGGTCCCTTAATAAGATTGGGTGCTCATACTATTTGTGAATATGATAAATGTTTTAATTGTTTTAATTGTTTGACTTCACAGTTAAGAATAATTCAGTTTTCAGAAGTGGTTCTTTATTTGTCCAAGACAGTACTTGTGTCTTGAACTTCTGTGGGTGGTGTGTATTAGGTTTTGTGAACCATTTAGGTTTTAGACATACAAGGTGTACTAGTAGGATTAGTATCTCCTTTTTAAGGATTTTATCATATAGATAATAAAAGAGGAAGAAAACCATGCTGTAATGACATAGTAGTCCTGCAGCTCTCACAGTGTAGAATAGGCAGCTTCCTCATGTGAAGGTTTTTCAACTTCAAGCAAGAAGTGTTAGGTGATAGTTTTACCAGTTCTCACAGTGAACGAAAGATAAGGGTTTTTTTTGTTTGTTTTCAGAAGTGCTAATATGTTGGTATTGACAGAGGGTTTTGTACTTTAAATCTGCATACCTGTGGAAAATGGCATAATTTTGCCACCAAAATGAGTCTCATTTTTGTTTTAATGAATTGCTGTTTAAAAAATGCTCACAGGCTTAATTTATCTTCTATAAAACAGTTTGGGCAGAAGTCGCATGTGGAGTGTGCTCGGTTTTCCCCAGATGGACAGTATCTTGTTACTGGCTCTGTTGATGGTTTCATTGAAGTGTGGAACTTCACTACTGGAAAGATAAGGAAGGTAAATTGTGCCTTATTTTATTCACATGGCTGGTTCATTGGCCAGAGCACCTGGTTTTATTCTTTGATTTTTATATTTTATTTTCATTTTCTTGGGGACTGTGAATTTGTAAAGGGTGCCTGGCTGGGTGATTCAGATGCCTTTCTGAAATCTTTACATTGGTTCATTTGTCCAGTTTGTCATAAACTTCCCTCTGCAAAGGAAGAGGGATCTGGATCATTGTTGTTGCCTCTAAAATGGTGACAATAGTAGCCCCCTGTTATTACAAGGTTGTGAGGTCTGCTTGCTGATGGGTTATAAAACACAACTGAAGTTCAAACATGTAGTAATTTTACACTTTGCATTAAAATATATTTGAGTTCGCTATATTGATTGGTGGATCTTCTCATTTTGTTTAGGATCTGAAGTACCAGGCACAAGATAATTTTATGATGATGGATGATGCAGTGCTTTGCATGTGCTTCAGCAGAGATACAGAAATGCTAGCAACTGGAGCACAAGATGGAAAGATCAAGGTACATATCTTTTTCTACAGTATTTTGGTACGGATGGTTACCATAAAGTTCACTTCAATTACAGTGATGTTGCAGTTTCTTCTAAAAACTAATTTAGTGTGGTTCAGAAACAGATATGTATTGCCTCTAATGTTTTTAAGCTTCTGTGATCTGATAACGAAGGAACCACCTCTGTTCCATTTGCTGTTTCCTCTCAGGTTTGGAAAATTCAGAGTGGTCAGTGTCTGAGAAGATTTGAACGAGCTCACAGCAAAGGCGTTACATGCCTCAGCTTCTCTAAAGACAGCAGCCAAATTCTTAGTGCTTCATTTGATCAGACAATCAGGTAAATAAACTGTAAATATGTGACCTACAGTGCCTAAGAAAAACTTTTGAATATATATTGACTTGACCTGGCATTTGATCCTTTTGCACTGAGTTTTAGTATATAGGAGAGCATGACTGCTGAGGGTTGGAGTGGAGCAGTTTGAAAGTTCAACCTTTTATCTTGCTTAATTACTTCAGGGGTAGGGGCCAGCTACCTCTGATCTATTGTTGCGTACACTGACTTTGCTCACTTTCTTTCTGTGAGTCTCCAGCTTAAGTGATAGTTGTGAACCTTCAAAAATAACATTTTTCATGGTAAGTGTAGGGGAAAAAAATCTGAGGATAGCAGGATAATGACATTTCTTTTTCTTAACCTAAACAACCTGATCCCTACTCACTATCTTTAATACATGACTTGAAAGTAGTTGTTCCCATCCAGTTTAAAATCACAGAATGGTTTGGGTTGAAAGAAACCTTAAACATGGTCTAGTTCCAACCCCACTGCTATGGTCCATAGTTAAGTTCCCCAGTGTCTGGCATTCTTTTTGGGGCAGGGAAGCAGTTCATGATGTTGAAGGCCTACAGGCTGTGATTTTTGGAACCGTGGGGATGGGAGTTGAGTTTTTCTACAGATTTTGGAGTTGCTTTGATGCACAGTCCAGTTTGTGTATTCAGCTAGTTGATAGTGTGTCAGCCTTGTTACAGTGGTTGGATATGAGATGTGTCTACAGAAAATCGAAGGAAGTACATACCTCTTAATGTTGTTGGGCAAACTGAACAAACTTGGCATTACCTGACACTTCCCATGTCCTAAGACTTACATGCATACAGCTACAGTACCTTACCTGTCATGCAGGTAGTCTGTTAAAGCAACAATGTGTTAAAGCAACAGGGGATTGTAGTGGGGTAGGTATGTAGGTAGCTGGGCTTGCATCTGTCCTCTAAGTAAGCCCAAGTGTCTGTGCAATCTGTAAAAGCAGTCTATGCATAAATTATACCTTTAATTAGAAGGTACCTCTTGAAGTCTCTAGTGCAATCTGCTTCTTAAAACACAACCAGTCTTTCAGTTAGGATAGATTGCTCAGTCAGGTCCTTGTCCAGCTGAGTTCTCAAAATCCCTATGGGTGGAAACTCCACTGATTCTGGCATCTGTCATAGGGCTGTACAGGTGCATTGGAGAAAATCCTGTTTGGACATAAGGAAGGAAGTTTTATCTTGGTTTGTTTTTACCTTTGTAACTTGTGCCTTTTGCCTCTTACGAATTTGCCTCTTGGGAACCTCTAAGAAGAATCTGACTTACAATTTATCAGGTGTTTAGTAAGGGCTTAGATATCCTTTTTCTTTCTTTGAAGGATTATTGCAAAGTGGATAAAATAAAGAAGGAAAGTTAATTGTAGTTTCCAATAATAGCAGATAGTCAGTACACTACTCAAACTCTGTCCTAATCTAAGTTACCTGATGGGCAGCAACCTTATAAATCCCTTGTTCCTGCAGTCCTTGGCATCTGGAAAGTATTATTTAACATTTGTGTAGTCCAGTAATTCTGATCCTTCACCTGTTTGGAATCTGCTTACTGCAGGGTAGATTTGGTTTGCAGCAAAGTTCTGTTGCTACGCAGCCACTTCGTTCCAGTTGAAAGTGGCTTAGATGAGGTTTGTCTGGTTCAGTTTCTTCTTCAGGGTTATTCTGACCTAGTAGTAATTGGTTTAACCTATTTTTGTCTACGAGGAAGACAGCAATTAGATGCTCCTGAATGTTCATTTCTCTGGGCTGAATGCGCCTAGCCATTTCAGCCTCCCCTCAATGTTCTGTGGTGCTGTCCTCCAGCTATTTTAGTGACTCCTTAGTGGGGACCCAAAACTGAACACAGTCTTCCCAAGGTGACTGCACCTCTGCCTCTCCTAGTAGTGCCATCTGGTGTGTTTCCTCAGAGCCATAGCACACTGCCTGGCTTTCACTTTGATTTCCCCAAGGCCTGCCTGGTCCTTTGCTGCCGGCCTCCTGTGTGGCTGATCAGTCCCCAGTTGATTCTTATGCCTGAGGTAGGTCTGCAAAGATCTGTTTTCAGCATTGTGAGGCTTCTTTCAGTCTATCTACCTAGTTTGTCAAGGTTTCAAATGTTCTCATCTACCTTTCAGAATTGAGTTGCAGGATATGGGACTTAGATTATGAATCAAATTGAACCAATGCTTGATGAGAGCATACGTTTTATGTTTAATTGAATGGGATTGTATAATATGTTCAGTGTCATTAGGCTGCTGTAAAACCCAGTGTCACCAATAATACTGCTTTAGATGAAGAGATGTGTGGATCTGGAAGCAACTGCACAGTGAACGGGCATTATGAAACAACTTATTAAGAGATGTTAATCTGCTGAAATCCTGATACATATGAACTATAGCATAAGGATATTAACTGAAATTGTGTAAGCTTGGATGTTGAATCAGGGACATGAAACTTAAAATGGAATAAGTAATTTAGTTCTCAAGGCTTCAAACTTCTGCTTGAAAACTACATTCCTGTAGCCAGTAGGTAGTACAATTTAAGGCTGGTACGGATTGCCTCTATAATTTCATTTTAGATGGCTGAGCAAATTCTGCAGAATTGCACAGTAAGAGGCAGTGGCAACAGCTTGAAAAAGTCTGGCTGGGTCCAAGGAGAGAATTTTTCTTAACTCGGGGCTTGGTTAAGGCCCTGAGCCAGCCTAACCTCGGTTAGACTAGTGACTTCCAAACTTGATTCTGTAATTCTTTTTGTCAGCTTCATAGTTTCCCCTTTAATAGTCCTGTTACCTAACATGTGCAGTGTTACATACAGGTCTTTGAAGCTGAAGGTTGATGGTATTTCCCTAAGGTTTTTAGGGGAATACATAATAGCTTTGAAAGGGGCTTGTCCTAAAGACAGCTTGTGGATTTTTAGCACTTTTTATTGTTAACTATCAAAGGTACCTTGGAAGTAAAATACAGTAAAGCCAAGGAGTTGTTAACACTACCTCAGTTACTCACTCTGACCTTTCTTTGTGACAGGATTCATGGTTTAAAATCTGGGAAAACTTTAAAGGAATTCCGTGGTCATTCTTCCTTTGTCAATGAAGCTACTTTTACCCAGGATGGCCATTATATTATTAGTGCATCTTCTGATGGCACAGTGAAGGTAAGATAGCATTTGTTTATCCTTTATATAAATAATGTATTCAGACACTTCAGCATGTTGGAGCTGATGAGTTAAGACTATTGCAGTCATTGGAGAAGTACTTAGCGTTATCTGTAGTAATAAGTCTTTCTGTTTGTGACCTTTGCTGTAGATTGCTGTAAATGAGAACAGATAAAGGTTTCATACTGTGTTCACAGACTGCTGTAGAGTCTCTCTGATGTATTTATTAAAGGAAGATATAAGTGCAGCCCTTATCTGCCTGTTCCTGCTTTATTCTAGAGTTGACGCCTGTCATCTTAGAATGTGGGGATTCCTTGATCTGAAATAACAGCATTCTCTTGCTTACTGTGTTGGACACATGTTTATTTCTTGGTGTTCAGGAATCCCTTGCTATGTAAGCTAGGTAATCTAGCATTAATAAAACTGACTGTGGGAGTGGCTTCTAGTCTCAGCAAAGTGTGGAACTACTTGATGTGTAGTAGGTAAGAGGAATAAAATGTTGTGTATAGGGCATTACTGATTAATAATGAAAAATAAAGTTAATATAGAAGCAGCCACTGTAAGTAGGGCATCAATGCAGTGCATGGAGGGGATGGATAAACATACCTGGTTTATAGATTTGGCCTAGGAGAATGTAATAGGTCTTGATTGTAGTAAATGGGGTGTTACTTCAAACTTGCACTCTCTTGCTAGACTGCCTCAAATCATGGGAGTAGAATAAGAGGGTGGTACCTTTCATTTTGACTGTACTAGTATGTAAACAGCAAAAGTCTTCCACAGATGATGAGTTACATTTTCTTTTAAATATCAAAAAAGCAGTTGCATTTCCTGTTTCTGAACAGCTGGAACAGCCTGGTGCTGGGCCTGAAGCAGCTGGAATCTGGGATTTCTCTCCCACTGATATCAGTGAGGCTTTTTTTTCCTGCAGTTCTTGTGCCTGTCTTGTGGAAGGCAAATTGCATGTGCAGAGACTGCATGTATATTCACAGATACCAGTTACAACGAGAAAGCAAGTCTGGACTCACCCCTTAGGGAATATGCTTAACAAATGGGAGGCAGGCTCAATTTGAGTAATGGAAAATAATGTTCAGTTCAGTGGTAGTGAAATTGTTCATGGTGTCCAGGCTTCAAAATAGATATGATAACTTATTGTTTGTTTTTTTATCTGCTTTAAACTACAGGTTTTGGAATTCATATTTCCCTTCAGGAGCCTTAAGTCTGAACCCTGAATCATGGCTTTTGTTTGTTTGTTTAGTTAATTGGTTATGTATATCTTTCTTTTACTAGGTTTGGAATGTGAAGACGACAGAGTGCTCAAACACCTTCAAATCTCTTGGCAGCACTGCTGGGACAGACATTACTGTGAATTGTGTCATTCTGCTCCCTAAAAACCCAGAACACTTTGTTGTTTGCAACAGATCGAATACAGTCGTCATTATGAATATGCAAGGACAAGTATGTGATGTTAATAGTGACCTTTCAAGTCTCTCTGTCTCATTCCTTTTAAAAATGCCCAAAACCTAGTTAATAACCTAGCCTTGGGTTAAACCCTTTCATGAGAACTGTTCCATACCTAGATAATAGAACAGCTTGACTTGCAGAAAGCAAATGTAGCTATGGAAAGATCCTGTGTTCTAATCAGGCCTAGTACTGCTTAAATATTTTTGTCTTGAACATAATAATGAGATGCTGTAACTTAATCCTGTCAAATATTTTTTGGGGGGTGTTGTTACAGATTGTAAGAAGCTTCAGCTCTGGTAAGAGAGAAGGTGGTGACTTTGTCTGCTGTGCACTTTCACCTCGTGGTGAATGGATCTACTGTGTTGGTGAAGACTTTGTGCTCTATTGCTTTAGCACAGTGACCGGCAAGCTGGAGAGAACTCTGACTGTAAGTTCTTAGTTTTGAGCTTTTGGGGAGCTCTAAACACAAGGATGGTTTAAATGCTCATGCTGTTTCAAGTCTGTAAGGAGAAAAGTGTCACATCGAGGACTTTTTCACTTCTAGTAGCCATGATTGGTAACAAATGCATTCTAGAACACTTGGCTGTAGGATGTTGTCATACTTTAAACCTAGATGGTAACTCAGCACCATGCAGTGGTTCTCCTCCCCAATGCCTCAGATGGTATGGGGAGGAGAATCGATAGAATGGGTTGAGATACTAGTACTGCTACTGATAAGGGAATTAACAAGAAGAGAGAATATGAAACTAAAAAGGGAAAGGAAATTAAAAACAATAACCAGCAGTGCTGCACAATACAATTGCTCACCACCCACGAACTGATACCCAGCCTGACTTGAGCAGTGATCTGGGCCTTCAGGGTGACCCTCTCCAGTTTATACACTGGGCATGATGTGCTGTGGTATGGAATACCACTTTGGCTAGTTTGGGTTGGGTGTCCTGTCTCTGCTTCCTCCTGGCTTCTTGTGCCTCTCCTCAGAGGCAGAGCATGAGAGACTGAATAGTCCTTGGTCAAAGTAAACATTACGTTGCAACAGCCAAAACACAGCACTGTGCCAGCAGTAGTAGGAAGGACAAAAATAATTGTTACAGCTGAACCCAGGACAGTGTCTCTTTTTAGAACCTTTTTGATTAAAAGTTATGAAAGTTTTTATCCATAAAGCCAAGAGTGAATTGTTCAAAGCTTGAACTAGAGCATGTCTTGCTCTGGGCTTTGATGAAAAATCTGACCAAGCTGTCGATATTTAAAGCTGTTAGGTATGCTGGGGGCGAGGGGGGGAGGAGGAGGAGGGAAGAAACATTCCTCCACTTTTGCTGTATGTGCAAAGCATGTTAAACGTCAGACCAGCTTTTCTCTAGTTCTTGTTTGAAGAGAACATTTACTAAAAGAAGAAGCTCCTGGTTAATCTTTCTGCTTTTTCTCTAGGTTCATGAAAAAGATGTCATTGGCATTGCTCACCACCCCCACCAGAACCTGATTGCCACTTACAGTGAAGATGGCCTGCTCAAGCTCTGGAAGCCATAGCTTGATTTTACAACAAGCTATTAAGTGTGCCTGTTAGTTGCGGGTTATTGATGTTTGTGCTTTAACAAGGTCTGAATACAGAGAGTGTGATATTTGCTCCATTTTCAGTTTTGTTTTCCAGAGAATGACATTTTTACTTCTTGGTCTAAATTTAAGTAGATTGATACTTAAATATAGCATAAGTTAATTTCGGCTATTTTTTATTTTAACCAGAGTAGCAGAAAGAATTTCAAGTGAGGGTTTTTTCTGTCTCCTGAAGTCTGTACTCTTCCTATAGTGTTTATAAAAGTTGAATGAGCTAGGAACTATATACACCTAAAAATAAGCGGTTGGTGACTTCCTAGAATATGGTAAAATACTTTTTCTGAATAAATTATGTGGAATGAAAAGAATGTCTTTTTTTTTCCACTGAAACAGAGGCAGTTTTCCCAGAATGCAGATAAGTCTACTCTATCCTCAGCTTGAAGCTAGAGGCTTTTCTAGTCCAGTGTACTTTTCTAGAAGTGAATACTGTATTCAGTATTCACTACATTTTTCCAATTTTATATATATTAAGTAGTGTCACACAGCTTCCTTGGAGCCAAGCTATTCTTCCTCATCTCCCAGCACTTCCTGCTATAAACCTTCCTAATGTGACAGTGAGATACAGTTGGGCTTTTATTGTGGGTGGCTTTTGTGGTTTGCTTGTTGTGGGGTTTTTTTGTCCTTCACTTCCAGGCTAGAAGAAATTACTACCTGGGGCATCTTCCTGTAAGTGCATAATGTCTTCAGACCATCTTTAACTGAAGTGAGCATGGGATCAGTACTTTTAAAAGGTGGAAATCTGGTGTAGATAGGTTCAAGTCCTAGTGATGCTGCACCTGCTACAGTTGTGTTGGGCTTTTTTACAGTTTACTCAGTTTAGCTCCCTATTTTCCCAAAGGGGCATGGCATAATCTAAGTAATTATTAGCAAGATTTTTGTTTAATTTTAAAATTCCATATGCCTGTGAACCTAGTTGAAGTGCTACTTGATTTGCACACTATGATAAAGTTAATCCTTCAGGCTCTTCAGTTTGGAGCGGGTGGTGATTCTGTTTCAGATCCTGACTAATGCACTCTGCGTTGAATGTGCACAGGAATCTTCCCCAAAGTATGACCTAAAAATTGCCTAAATTAGTTCTAATTGGGCTTGATCTTTATACAAGTGTTGATTGTCGGCTAGTGTCAAGTGCACTCACCCATTCACTTCATTAGTCTGTGTTAATTCTGGTCTAAGGAGCTGCAGAAATCAGCTTAACTTCTCACACAGCATTGCTTGTTCACTACAACTGTAGTGCTTTGTTCTGTTTAGCTGTAATGTTTTGATTGCTAAGTTTTTTTTACTTCCCTTGATATTGCAATAAAGTTATTTTGTAGATAGTAAAAAGTGATTGTTTTCCCTGCCTGAAAAGACACCTATGTTTCAGAAACATCTGACAGTGGTACATCTGAAAAGCTCCATTGGCAAATACTACTTGTACAGAAGTAGTCTTTTTAGTGTTACCTGACCTGTGCTTTGTTTTGCCATCATGTCATGCAAAACTGTTCATCCTCAATGCAAACAATATCATTCATTTCTCTTAGAAATAAAAGTCATTGTAGCACATGAAACTCCTGGACGTTTAAACATTGAAATAGATTGCCTAGCTTAAAAATGTGAGAAAATCTGGCACTTGATTGTAGTTTGTTGTGTCAAGTACTTCACACAAAAGGTGAAAGTACTAACTAATGCTTGTACAAGGGCAATGGTAAACAACCGGGCTGCAGCTGTAATTAGCAAAATAGCTGGCAGTTGGCACTAACATACAATGATCTGAATGTTAATTTTATTTTTTTTAAATTTTAAATTTAAAAACTGGATTTTTCTTTTTAATGTAAATGTTAAACTTTTTAATGTAATCCTCTCTGAAGAATCAGCCTGGTGCTACATTGCTTCCCCAGATGCAAGACTTGAACAAGGCCACACCTAGTGGTTTAACTAACATTAAAGCAAGCATTGTTCACCTTTGTCCCTTTGTTCTTTAAATACTTTCTTGGAACTGGTGGGCTCTGTCATCCACTGAGGAGTGCAGAGTAGTGACAGCCTCATGTCAGTTCGTCCTCCTGTTTCTGGATTGGCAATCAGTGAATTCCAGCCAGGCTTGGATGGAGTTGGGTGCAAGTCTCTATGTTCTTGCAGAGTACATGTGGAGGAGCTACTGCCATCTCAGTCAAAATAAGTGATCTTGGGTTCCTGCACAGCTACGTGATTGGTGGCTGTGATGTTTGTAATGTTATGGAACATGGAAGCCTGTAGATATGGTATCCACCACTACCAGCTTATAATTCGTAAATAATCAGACCCTCCCCTGACTCCTAGTACAATTTAGAGAGACCAGCTGAAAACTGAAGACTTGGTCTTAAAAGTTGTCTGCAAGTTGTATAAAGCAGCTGAATTCTCTTGACTTGAGAGAATAGGCATCTCCAAGGGTGCTTGCCAGCCCCAGTGAATCCATGATAATGCTTATTGCTGAGGGACTTGCACCATGAGCTTGGTAGGAGGGCTGGCCTCTGGCTTGGGCAGCTTGGTAACAAGAGTGTTCATTTGAGGTAAGAAAAAAGGAAGTACGTTGTTGAGATTTATAGGAAAGAGCGTTCGTAACTGACTTCTGGCATCAAGTATAGCTTTTCTTCACTTCCTGCCTCATGTCTGCATGGCTTTTGGGGGTCCTTAGGCATGGTTACTTCATCTGCACTTCCTGTTGGTGACGCACCAGTGTGTTCACTGGATAGCTGTAAATAAAACTCATTACCTGGACATCTTGTATGATGGAGCCCAAAACTAGACACGACACTTCCAGGTATGCCCTTACCAGTGCTGAGGAGAGGGGAAGGATGAATTCCCTTGACCTGCTTTATACCAGTTTTCTTCTTTCCAAAACCAGCACATTGCTGGCTCATGTTCAATTTGGTGTGCACCTGGGCTCCCAGGTTTCTTCTCCACCCTGCTGCTTTTCATCTGGGTGGCCCCCAGCATGTCCTGGTGCATGGGGTTGTTCCTCCCCAGGTGCAGGACTTTGCACCTTGTTGAGCTGCATGAGATTCCTGTCAGCCCATTTCTCTACCTGTCCCTGGATGGCAGCACAGCCCTCTTGTATATCAGCTGCTTCTCCCAGTTGTGTCAACTGCAAACTTGCTCAGGGTTTATGTTGTCCCATCATGCAGATCATTACTGGAGCTGTTTAACAGGACTGGAGCTAGCACTGACCCATGTGGTACATTGCTAGTCACCGGCCTCTGCGCTTGGCCATTCAGCCAGTTTTCAGTCCACTTCACTGCTTATCCATTCTCTACATCAATGGCTTCTCTATGGGGATCTGATAGGAGACAGTGCCAAAGGCCAAACTGAAATCCAGGTAGACAGTGTCCACTGTTCATCTACCAGGACAGTCATTTCATTGTAAACATGTCTTTCCCTTGGTGATGCTGACTACTACTGATGACTCTCTTGTGGTTGATGTCCCTGGAAATGGTTTCCAGGTTTAGCTGCCCCACCACCTTCCCAGGATCAAGGTAAGGCTGCCTGGCCTTTAATTCCCTGAATGTTTCTTCTTGGCCTTGAAGACACAAGTGACATTTTCTTTTTTGCAGTCTTCAGGTACTTCCTCAGGTCACCCTGATCAATGAAAGACTATGGAGGCTGGCCTCGCAATGACATCTGCCAGCTCCTGCAGCACTTGTGGTGCATCCCATCAGGACCCATAGATTTATGTATGCTCAGTTTGCTTAGGTATTTCTTGACCTGACCCCCTTCTGCCAAGGGTACATCTTCCCTGCTCCAGACATTCCCCTGGGATAGTCTCTGGGATTCCCGACAGCCAGTGTTGCTAGGAAGATGGAGGCAATGAAAGCATTCAGTACCTCAGCCTTTTCCATGATCCAGGTAACCAGGTGCCCTATCTCATTTGGCAACAGGCCCACATTTTCGCTAGCACTTCCCACCTGTGTACTAATCAAAGGCCTCGCTGTCTTTGACATCCTTCACCAGATTTAGCTCCAGTTGAGCTTTAGCTTTTATAACTTTAACCCTGGATGCTCAGATAGGTAGAAGAAGACAGTTAGGGCCCTGCAGTCTTACAGGCAGAAGCAGAAATGAGAGCAAGCTCTTAAATGAGCATGCAATGGTAATTCCCAGTTTCACAGCAAACCTGCAGAACAGAAGAGCTGCTGGATTTCTGGGGAATAAACAAGTCCTGTGTGCTTGGTGCACAGCAGAAAGAATCACTGTAGTAGACTAGCACTGTAAGCTTGATGAAATTAATTTGGTGGTGTTTATACAGAAACACTGCAATTGCAAACACCAACTAAGGTTATGATAAGTTGGATTACTACACTGATAGCTAGGAAAGCAGCTATTCTGTGCTACTATGTCCTTAATTTCTGTGGCTGTCCATTCAGCTAATTCCCAAAATGTCAGAAAAAAATTGTCGTGTTTCATTGTTTTGGTAGCACATAACATATTTAACTGCTTATTGTAGTTGTATGGTATACAGAGGAACAAAGAAATACATGGAAAAGGCCATATATTGTACTCAATATCCCACTTGAAGGACTAGGGACTGAGTCCTCCTCTTTGTTCACCCTTGCCTTCAATTGGTCATGCCTTTTGCTGCAAGCTTACTGTACTGCTGCCAGTGTGTTTCTCTGGACCTTGCTTTTATGTTGGTCACTAGCTCATATCTAAGCAGGGTGCTTGGCTGGTGGTGCTTCTGCTGCCCTTCCTGCACCAGCAGCATCATCTTTCCATAGGATGCTCTACAAGGCTTCTGGAAGCTTGTGGTCAGCCACCCTCCTGAAAGCTGGACCTGACCTGTCCTCTAGACTGTGTTTGGTGTCAAGCATGAAGCAGAATTGGCCACCAAAGTTTTGAGAGAAGAGCAGAAACATTACTTGAGCAGTGCTGATGCAAGTATGGGTGTGATGAAAGGAAAACTTTAGTTTTCCTCAAATGTCCCCTGGAAAAAAAGGCTATGGAAGTTTTATATATATAACAGTCCCCTGAAGTAAGATAATGTCCTATTGTCATCCCCAAGGTAATTGATTTGTCGCAGCTGCTTGATCCATGGGTACAGAATGGTGCTTAGTGAACTGTAACACAAGTAGTGTATTTTAGTGCTCTTTAGCCTCAGATCAGCCCTGGCCAGAGGTAGGATTACTTCCTCTTCTTTACTGATAAGAGCAAAGGCTCCTGCTAGTCACATTTCATACAGCTGACTGTTGAGCTCATTCAGGTACAATCTGGAAAAGACATTTTGCCTATAGGATTTTATCCTTGCTGAAAGAAAAAAACCTCCAGCAAAGCATACAGGGCCTGGCTATCCTGTAGGGACTTTGAAGGGAACTAACTACATGTGAGGTTCAAAACCCACAGTACCAGTTGCCTTATAAAATGAAGCCCATAACACAATAGAGATGTTTCCCAAGTTTCCAGACAGTTTCCAGATGTTCAAGTTATGACACACCCATACTGTCATGTAGCAGCTACTCCCAGGAAGAAAGAGCGCCGTTTGTGACACTTTTGCTTCAGAGCAGTGTAGAAAGCATAAGCTCTGTCCCAAGCCAGATGGCAGACTAAGACCAAACCACCAAGCTAGAGGTTAAATCTAGACCTGTCCTCTCAGCGTATTTTCTGAAGGAAGTATTTTGATGGGCATTTCTGTGAATAACTACCTAAAATGAAGTGGGTGGTGTCTTTAAACCAACACCTGGTCTAAGAAAAAAGAGGCAATGAGCGATTTTGTAATTATATTGGAAATGCTTCATCTACAGTATTTAGAACATACAGAAAATTCAAGAGTCAGCTTAAAATAATGCACACAATACATTAATTCCAGAACATCCTAAATGCAGCAGTTTATTGTATTCACCATTTCTCTCCCCTGCAAGATCATGTAAGCCCCCCTAATGGGGTTGGTACTGCTTTCCAGGACACACCGAGAGGAGTGCCCAACTTTGGTAGGCAAGGTAAGAAGTCAAGCTTCAGATGCCAGCAGGCTAATACAAACTGTGTGTGTGTGTGCGCTGATAAAGCCTGGGGGTTTTTGCTCATGCATGGTAGCAAAGGAACCTCCTGGTGCAGCTCTATACCACTGGCTCTATATGCAGTACAGTGCAGGAGAACAGCCAAACAGTAGTCGGTGATGAACCAAAAGCAAGCTTCACATCTAGTTTCAAGGTCAGGATAAAAGCTGGCAGAGGAAGAGACTACTTGACCTTAAGTGCAGTAGCATCAGGGAGGTTGTGGATCACACTATTTTAATGGGCCTGTGAAGACTGACCACATCCTGGTCAGCTTCATGTATTATGTGGCTGTATTAAAGCCAATCCCCATTTAATAAACATCAGTACAAGCCCAAAACACTAACATATTATCCTAAAGTGTACAAAATCTTACTATACCTTACTATGAATTATAAGTACTTGTGCATACTTTAACAGAGTATAAGACCTAGAATTCCTAAAAACATCACAGAGTTTTAGTGTAAGCCCCAGCAGTTGCACACATACAGGTATTACAAAGGCTTGGAATAGAAGACAAGCAAGTAAGGGAGTTTCCTTGACCAAGTGGCAGGGGTGAAGTACAATCAACTTCATCTGAGCTTGCACCCTGGAGCTTTATACAAATTTCCAAGTCAGTTTAATAGCTTAGTTTATTTCTTTATGATTTTAGAAACAGCTATGGCTGGATAGACCAACAGATAACATTAAGTGAGGGTGAACTGCTTGTAGTCCTTCACTCATCCACTAATACATACAAAACAAGCATCACAAGTTATTCACTGGCCCAGTTACGATGTCTGACACTGAACACCACCTCTAGGGTGATGCTCATCATCTTCATAGACTTCCCCATTATAGTGGTGGTCTCTTTTCTGAGACGGATCAAAGTCCACTAAATCCACTTGCTCCATTTCCTCAGTTTCTTCTATTTCCTGCCTTGTAGGAAGCAGTTTTTCAAGTAGAGACAGCTTATCTGAGGAGAGGAAGCCACTCTCTGGGAAGTTCACCTGAAATCATCAATAACTGGGGTTACTCAAGTCTGTCTGAATTGGCTTTTCAAAGCCCCAGTACAGGTCAAATATATGCCCAAGGGTATCTTTATCACCACAGATGACTTAAATGAAGTGCTTAAATAAAAATTACATCTAAGTCACTAGGCTTTTTTTTTTTTTTTTAGTGTCTGCAAGAAGTTAGCTTCTAACACAGCAACTTGACCAAGCTTATCCAACATTTCTTCTGCCTCAGGCTGCCCTCTGGAACCACCATAGAAGTACAGGGTACACTGACATTAGGCTGTGTCTCCTCTAAATGGCACAGCTCTCAGCATTAGCTTCTCTCCAGAGAGAGAACTGTCATTTTCCAACCTACTCCTTTGCTCCAGCACAGGGGATATTACTAATCCATCCTTCCTAGAGGATGCAAGAAACTAAGGAAGAGCATGCCAAGCAGATGAAAATTCACAAAGTTACCAATGAAATTCTCCTGGTACTTAATGTACTTTCAGCACAGTGTTCTAAACTCTGTTTGCTGATTACAAGTTCTCACTGTTGTCAAAAACAACTACTAGGCAAGGGCATCTAGTAATTGCTCTTTCTTCTTGACTGAGGTAACACTTAAAGGCTAAATTTCAGAAGGATATTCAGTACTGAACTGTGCCATGGAAATAAGTTGATCCACTTACCCTGAATTCTATGATCAGACGTCCTTTTTCATAGGGTCTGCGATAAATTGGCATTCCTTCATTTAACACACATTTAATAGCCCCATGCTTGACAACCTGGCCTAAAAAAAGACAAAAAAGAAAGAGGATCTATGCAGACAAGAGAAGCAGCTTTAGTTTCAACTCCCTTTAATATTTATGCAGCCTTCTACACTATGGTTAGACAGCTACAGCAACATGTAGTGGTCTAACAGGGACTTACTGCCTGGTAACTGAGTAGGCAAGCAGGTTGACATCTACATTACATTCTTGTAGTCTTGTTATGCTTCCTGAAGGAAGCATACTTACAAATTTATTAAGTGCTCCATCATTTCCAAGACTGAAAAAGAGGTTTTCAGAGACCCAAAGCCTTCAATTTTCATGAGTTGTCCTCAGGATATGAGTATGTCCATGAGGCAAGGTCTGTTACTGTATCACACAAAGGGAAAGCTACTGCTGACTGCTATCCAAAAATCCTTTATTTGCTTGAAGTTTTGCACTATGAAGACTAGGGAAAAAAGGTTGACACCAGCAACTTCCTTTGCACATCAAGATGGGATGTTTCTGTTTCTTTAGATTTTTAGCTTGCATTCACTGTATGCTTGTACTTCTAACAGGAAGCAAACCAACACTTACCAGGATGGGAGGTAATAATAATAGTTCTATTATCCAGAGTTGTGATAGGCTTTTGAAAGCCACATAGTGCTTCAACCAGTTGAATATCCATAGACATAAAAAGGTCTTCATCTCGTCTAAGGCAGAACCAATAAAGAGCAGTCACAGAGAGGCAGTAATTAAATTTTTAACTTGGTAAGGACAACAAAACTGTAGGTTTAATAGCAGCCCGGGCAATTAAAGTACAGTTAAGA
This sequence comes from Melopsittacus undulatus, assembly GCF_012275295.1. Lineage (NCBI taxonomy): Eukaryota > Metazoa > Chordata > Aves > Psittaciformes > Psittaculidae > Melopsittacus > Melopsittacus undulatus. The sequence continues at coordinate 60,642,265 of NC_047557.1, read as the reverse complement.
CTGATGCAACACCTCAAGCCAGCAATTAAAGGAATGATACCCACACTGAGAGCCGTTACTACCAAAGTCCAGCCATCTAAAGTGTAGAAGTGTTTATTGAACAGAAGTAACTAGAATATGGCTCAACTGCATCTAGTTTTACTTCACTGCTTCTTCCCAGCTATAGAAAGAATTTCTCTCAAACCCAAAATCACTGCCAATGGGACAATTAAACTCTTATTTTATGCAGATTAGTATCTTACGTGCCTTAGCTAAATTCTGTTACACTTGCTTTCTGAATCACAGAATAGTTTGGGTTGGAAAGGACCTCAAGATCACCTAGTTCCAACCCCCTGCCATGGGCAGGGACACCCCACACTAAACCATGTCACCCAAGGCTCTGTCCAAGCTGATCTTCAACACTGCCAGGGATGGAGCATTCACTACCTCCCTGGGCAACCCATTCCAGTACCTCATCACCCTAACAGGAAATAATTTCTTCCTTATATCCAGTCTAAACCTCTGCTGTTTAAATTTCAACCTGTTACCCCTTGAAGATTTGGTACTGGGGTTGAATGTTAATTTTAGACTCTGACAGGAGAGGAGCAACATTCCACTTGTCCCAGAACATAATCTCTGCATATCCCCGCAAGACCAGTAATACCAAGGGTTATCTAAGGACACTAGAACTGAAGGCAGCGAGCAGAAAGGCAGACAAAAATATGCCAGCAGAGTTGTAACTTCAAGTCCCAGCTAACCATGCAAACAGTTTGGCCCAGACTGTCCCTCTGGCATAGCTGATTCAGTATCTGGTTTCAGTGAAAGAAAAACCAGCTGAGTAAGCTTATCCAAATTGAAGAGAATTGATTCTTAACCTGTGAGCTCAGTGCTCTTTGGCACAGAGTTCTGGCACAAACTTCCAGAGCTCAGTTCCATACATGATGGTCAGGCAGACCAGCAGCCTGTTTCCTAAGAACCTTTAACTTGCCATTCCTATTTACAAGTACAATGCCAGTGTGGTTGGCATTGAGACAAATGATTTCTCTACAGCCACTGATTCCCTGTTACTGCTCTGAACTGCAGTGAGATATCAAGTGCAACACATTTCTGCAGGACAACCAGTGTTGCTTTTAATTGGACCAAAAGGTACTGGACAGACTCACTGCACAAACAATAACTTGAAAGCAGGAGGCTTGCAATGCCAACCAGTACTGTCCAGTAACATGAAACAATGGAGACACAGTCAATGCTGCTTGAGTCATTTTTGCTTTTGCAAGAAAGAACAGACAGGACTCATTACTGATACATTCAGTGTATTTGACATATAACAAGAGAACATGCTGGAAGTCTTCTGTGCCTTAAAGCCAAGTGGGCAATGTGCAGCTGCCTACACTAAGTGGTAATTTTCTGAGCTAAGTGATAGAACACTATTCTAGAGAGCAAGAAAATAATCCCAAATATTCACATCTATTAAAAAAAAAATAATCGGTATTTTAAGAGTTCTTAAAATTCAAGTTTTGTAAATTCTTAGTAACTGTAACCGGTTTTGTTTGCCTTCCATCGCCAAGGCTCACGTAAGAATATTGTGTGCTAGTACAACACAAATGGCTGTGACTAGTTATTTCTACCAGGACGCCTTTCCTGTGCACCTTGGATGTTCCTCTGGACACCCAAACAAACTCGGAGGTGAATACCAGCCACATGCTCCCATCACCTGATATTTACAGTAGATAAAAGGTGAGTGTTAATCAAGAGCTAATGCAAAGGGCTTTTACCTTGTAAAGACAGAATGGTCTTTTTGATCCAAGACAATAATAATGTCTCCTGGCTCCAGTCCTGGCTCTTGGTCCCCTTCACCATGGAATGTTATTTTCTGACCATCCTTCATTCCTATTGCAGGAAACAAAAAAAAGCCCCAGCAACAAAATAAGACTTTCAAAAGCACACGCTTGTACCAGGACATCTCTAGATCTTTAGATCAGAATACCAGGACCTCCCCTTAAAGCACTGAAATTTTTTTTTTAACCCCATTACATGTCCAGCAGTACAGTGGTGCCAACCTGAGCTATGTCTCAAGATCATTAACTGCAGTGCAAAACATCTACCTGCCAAGATAGTCCTTAAAACATTATCAAAAAAAATTACATGCACAAGCACTGAACAGAAAACCGAAGCACTGCATGCAAAGTGCATTTTGAGAGCAAGTGACCAATCAACTTCTTCAGTTTTATAAATATATGCAGCAGAGCTCCTTATGAAACATCTCAGTGCCTGACAAGTGCAAGCAGCACGCTCCCTAGGACTGTCATCTAAGAAACCCTTTCACCCACACAAGTCTCACTACCGTAAGTTCTAGCTGCTTCATGTTAGCTCACAATCTGTTTTTCCATAAGAAAGGGGAAAATATAAAAAACCACCTCTTTTCAGTGATTTCCCTGTTTAAAATGTCAGTAACATATCCTTACTAGCCCTCATATGTAATTTTACTGTAGCATTTCCCCACTATATCCAGGCATTGCATAAGGTGTGCTTCCAAATTTAACAGTCGCAGGTGATGATCAGGCACGAGTCTGCAGAAGCCACGTGCTTGTCAGCTTGCTCTGTCTTACAAGCTGCACTACTCCAGAAACTTCTCCCACCAGTTCCTTGAGCAGCCTCCTCAACAGGGATGCATTTGTTACTGACACTGTTCTCCCACCACTGTGAGGGCTTGTGTATTGAGCTGCATTTTCCCAGGCAAAGAGTGCCTGTGCTGTGCAGGACTGTCAGGGTTGCGTACTGAACAGTCCTAAGCATGAGAGGCTTAGCACTGTCTCTGCACCCTATTTCTGTAGCAGACCTGGTTCCCCTTCACACTGAAGCACAGCAGAAGAGATCGGAGTCTGCAGGGTTTCAATACAGCAAGTGACAACTCATTAGGCAAACAGCAAACAAATTATGAGTTTCACTTTTATCTGTCCAGCTACCTGATCAAGACTCACATTCTTGAGGTTGCTCCGAAGTCAAGCACTGCTTACAATACTGCAGTTTCAAAATTCATTATTGGTTACATGCATAGGCATTAAATGCAAACACAGAAGTAACCAACATTCCCTAAAAACAAGTCTCATAATTTTTAAAGGCAGCAACAGACAATTTAACTATATATTCAGCAGTGTTACCAACAAATAAATATCATGTGCTTGCTAAAGCTTCTGCTTCATGGCTGCAAAGTCAGCCAGTACATTCAGGTTCAATACTTCACCTCAGTAAGACACCTCACCTCTGTCAATGTGAACTTCCAGTATTTTCTTCTCTCTGACAATTTTCCTTCCAGTGCAGCTCTTACACCGGTCCTTGGGACTGATGCGCTCCCCGTGCCCCTGACACTCCATACACACCGACTGGATTTGCTGCACCATTCCTGGCCCGATCTGGTGAATTCTGATCTGCATGCCCGTTCCCCTGCAATTAGGACAGCATTCTACTGCACCCTTCTTACCACCACGACCTGAGAGTGAAAATTGGAAGAAGATGGTTATGTGCTGCCAGAAAAAAACACCAACATCTTTAGACGCAGCTTGTGTTTAGTTTCATTTTCCATTACCTTCACATTTGTCACAGATAACATTCTTCTGCAGTGCAAGTTTCCTCGTTGCACCGTTGTACATATCTTCTAAGCTTACTGACAACTGATGGACCACATTTTTGCCTGTAGGAGAAAATGGATAATCAAGTTTGAAAGCTCAGTCTCCAACTAACAGAAACTTCCAATGTCACTGTGCTCGAGGCATGAAAAACTGAGTCTGTGAGCTTTAATATCCTGTTTTAATATAGCTTTGTCTTGTTTTGCCGGTATTAGTAGAGCCTTCCTATCCTATGCTGGATTAGGTTACAATTCTAAGGGCTTTGTCAGCAATGTTTCTCTGTTAGAACGTCAGAGATTCTTTAGAGACTCAAAGCCAGTAACAGAAACAAAATATGCAGAACTTCAGCCATTTAAGTTTTACAATGCAGGACTCCAGTCTTAAAGAAGTAACTGAACACATCTCCTACAAAGAAGTGGGAGACACTGTATACCGCCAGCAAAGTACTTTCCTCTCACCAGGGGACTTTATGGAAACTGAATCGATTAATTACATTTGTACACTCGGGAATCAGAACTTTAGCTACTGCAGGCTTAATTTTGTGAAGGATACCAAGTTCTGGCTTATTAAGAACACTGTAATACAACAATGCAAACTTTTTTCTTCCCTTTTTTTACTGGGTACACAACAAGAAGTTACAAGGTCAGCACTAACCTTAACAAATTTAACTAACACTGGTGTGATTAATCTGGACTTGTAACTTCTGAACAACATTTTACTACGGTTTGAACTCAATGCCATTGAACAGCACACAAAAGCAGAAAGGCTACACAGACTGAATTTATCTTCTTTAGACACAGTTACATACAATGAAAGGCCAAATTCACATTTAGACACTACGCTTACGGTAACTAAGTTACAAAATCATTTTAAGATGTCACTGTTCCGTTCCCTATTCAGCCTGTTAGCAGCTAGGGTCAAGCTCAGTTAGAGGCTTTCCAAACGCGGAAACCGGTTAGCTATTAACATGAGACAATGCACAAGAGATCAAGCTACCACCATATGAACCAAAAATGCCCTCCCCTGCTCTCTTCGCGTGGTTAAGAACGAAAAACGTTTTCTCCCATTTGGAGACCAACCCTGTAATTTCACTTTAAGGCTATTTAAAGCCGTACATCTACAGCATTCTCCTCCAAGGCCCCGATGCTGCGTATCGCAGGGACCACGCTGCAGGAGCCCGGGAAAGCGTCGGAGTATGTCACATTACCTCGTCTCTCTCTCTGCATCCTCCCACCGCCGCCAAAGAACATATCGAATATATCCATGGGCGACCCGAAGCCACCACCAGAGCCACCCTCTTTGATGGCCTGCTCGCCTCCTTTGTCATACAGATCCCTCTTCTTCGGGTCCGACAGCACTTCATAAGCTTGCGAAATCTGCTTAAACTGCGGGAGACAGATACCATGCTTCAGACCCCGCGCCGCGGCACCCCGCACGGCACCCGCCGGGCCGGGCACCCCCCCTGCACCTCCTCACCCCTCGCCGTGCACGGCAGCGCCAGCAGGGCGGGCGGCTCCACAACCCCGTCCCGCCGGGCCACTGACCTTCTCGCCCTCATTGGGGTTCTTATCGGGGTGGTACTTCAGCGCTAGCTTTCGGTAGGCCTTCTTCAGCTCCTCGGCCGAGGCGTTTGGCTTCACGCCCAGCACATCGTAGTAGGTAGTCTCCTTCACCATGGCGGAGGGCGACCCCTGTGCTGCGGGAGGCCCCGCACTCCGCGCCCGCTGTTCTCCTAACGCTAATCCCGACTTTTCTGGAAAGTTCCGAGCCGGTCCCGCATCCGGGCGCTTTTGAGCCGGCACATCCCCGCCCCGGAAGGACCACCCCGCCAGCCCACGGTAGGGGAGCAGCGCGCAGCCAATAGGAGCGGGAGGCGGAGGGCGGCCGACCAATCACCACCGTCCAACGGCTGCCGGGCTCAACTGCCGCCGCCACTCCCGGCGTGCCCCGGTGGGTGAGCGCCCCTCCGCGCAGGCTTGGGGGAGGCTGCAGTCCCCACGCTGCCCGGGTCGAGGCGGTTTACGGGCGCCATCAGGTGTGCGCGGCTGCCTCCAGGCCCTGCCTCCCGTGCCCAGCGCTGCTGCCGCGGGCCGTTCCTTACGGGCGGGTACGCAGCGGTGCCCGCCCCGCCCGCCGCCTTTTCTGCCCGCTCCGTGCTCACCGGGGGGGAGGGGGTGTGCGTGCCACCGCGCGGCCTTGTTATACTGCCGCGCCTGCGCTCTGGTGACGTTGCAGCAGCCGATTGGCTGGGTCGGATGCGGCGTTGAGGTATCGCGCGCAGTAAAGGCGGGGGCCGGCGTTGCCAGGGTCCTGGGGCCTGGTGTCCGGTACCGTCCATCGCAGGCCGGTACCCGACGGTAATCATCGTGGTGCCGCGGCCGGAGGCAGGCGTCCGGCGGGGCTGGGGCGCACCCGGCCGGCCGCTGGGGCCGTAAGGTGCTGGCGGTGGTTGCCGAGTGGGAGGTGTCTGTGGAGGGCGGCAGTCCCGGGCAGCAGGCAGAGCGGGAGGTGCTGCTCGGTGGGCGTAACCACATGCCCGACATTGCTGAGTGTGTTCCAGTGGGGACAGAGGGTCGTTTTACACCGGGAGTTGGAAAGATGAGCCCTTAATGCCAAGCACCAGGCAGGGATCGTTGCAGGGTCACGTTGGTATAAACTTGAGACCCGGATTCACGGCATGGTCCATCTGCAGCCAGTTCCTAGATGAAGCTATTCCCCTCTGTCGCCCTCTCTGTCTTCTGTCTCTTTGTTTTGGTGCATAAATGAATCTCTCAGATCAATCCTGATTCAGTGGGATGCAAGTATCTTTTTTTTTTTTTTTATGGGTAGGCTTATCTGTCAGATGGAGCTGTTGATCCAATTGATTTTTCCCATACATGATCTGTAAGACCGTATAGTGATATGGAAGGAAGGAAATAGGATTGCCCTTTTAACAGCAACTTGCCCTTAGATTACACTAGTGTCAATGCCACACTTGACCTTGACTTTCAGAAGCTGAACCCAGTTAGCAGAAGTGACTCAGCTAATGAACGGGCTGGCAGCAGAATCCCTGGACCCTGTTCCACAGGATGGTGACCCACTGGGAGGTGCATGTTAGTAACATGCTCTATATTTTGCTCTCACAGTGATGCGTGTGTGCTGGCTGGTGGGGAAGGAGAAATGTGGTCAGCGAATGCAACTGCCACATATGGAAGCAGTGGTGATTGGGCGCGGCCCAGAGACTGGGATAACGGATAAGAAGTGTTCACGTCAACAAGGTAACATTTAGCTCAAATCCCACTTCCTACATGCAGCAGCAACAACCTCACGTGTGAAAAGTGTGCAATGTTTATCATAGAATCGTAGAATGGTTTGGGTTGAAAAAGATATCAGGATCATCTAATTCCAACTCCATACCATGGGCCATGAATATCACTCTTCTGTTTGGCTAAATTACAGTGAAACTAACAAACCAATGATTCTGCATAAGCCATAAGCTTGCTTTGAGCAGGGTCTAAATGGGAAATCAGTTTTCCCCTGGATCTGAAGCAGGCTTTCCTTGGTGTTGCTTCTGCAGTCACTGGCTTATGGTCTCCTTTCTCTGCATGGTCCATAGCATTGCTTGATTCTTGAAGTTATCAAGGTTTTTCCATAAGCACTTGTGAGCCTCTCTGGGACCTAAAAAGGCAGAAGAGACACCTAATATCAGGAAGTTACCCTTTGTGAACTTAGGCATTGAACCTGAACATGGGTCTGAAGACCCACAGTCATGTTCCATGGCCTGTACTCTTGCTCTGTGAGTAGCACTTCATCTCTTTAGTCTTCCACCAACTGGTTTTTGGAATGACTTATTTTATAGATGCAGTGGGAGAGTATATAAAAGTACCTGTGATATATAAAATACTTGTAATGGTTTAACCTGAGCCAGCAACTATGTAGCACTACTCTCCCAAGGGATGGGGGAGAGAACTGGAAAAAAAGTAAAACCTGTGTGTTGAGATAAGAAGAGTTTAATATTCAAATACAGTAGAATATAATGGTAACAACAACAACAATAATAATAAAATGATAGAGGGATAAACCAAACAAACAAAAAGAAAAACCCCAACAGTGGTACACAATGCTCACCACCTGCTGACTGATACCCAGCCTCTACCTAAGCAGCAATCTGGGCCTTCCTGGTAACTCCACCAACTTTATATACTGGGCACAATGTACTGTGGTATGGAATACCCCTTTGGCTAGCCAAAATACAGCACTGTACCAGCTATTAGGAAGAAAATAAACTCTGTCCCTGTCAAAACCAGAACAATACTTCATATCTTCCCTGCCTTTTTTCCCTCTGGACACAGTCCTGTTCTATGCCCTGTTAATTAGAATTACACAAACAGGACTGGTGAGAATAGCAGGAATGTGTATAAGACTTCTACAGATTTTATCTGTATTCTAAATAGCTGTGCTGATCATGGTGTGGAATACTCAGGTATGACTCGGTGTATGGGTTCGTTCCGTTTTACCTGTGGTCGTGGAAACAGAGGATGAAGCAGAAGTATTCTTTTTGTACATTCACAGAGATCAGCTTCAGAAAGTAGCAGGTCTTACAATACAGGAGTAGTTCAGCAAAGTTCTGGCCTTTCTGCTTACATAGCATTGTGACACTTTGTTCTTTCTTTCCAGTTCAGTTAAAAGCAGACTGTAACAAGGGGTATGTCACAGTTAAACAGGTACGTTAACAGGGTGTACAATATTTTTGAGATGTACTTAAACTCCACAAATGCTGCAAGTAATGATTCTGTTCACTGGGTCTGAACGACCTGTAGCTGTTTTATGACCAAGGATTGCACAATGAGTGGTCCTTGGAAGTGATATGTTTGTCTTTTTTTTTCTTTTGAACTGTAAAGACTGCACTGTTCCTTCCGGATATGCGCCAGCCTCAGACAGCATCAGGGAACCTTACTATGAATACTCAAGCTGTTCTTCCAGGCACTATGTCTGGGACATGGGACTGGGCAGCTGTAGAAGGTTTGGGTTTGTTTTGATGGCTGATAGAGTCAAAGATGTGATAATGATCAGGCAAATCCATCTATCAGTCAGTCATTGTAGGTTGCCCCTGCCACTTTGCATTATCAGTTATGCCTGGGAGGGAGGAAAGTGTATTGCTTTTCAATTATCAGCTCAACATCAGGTAAATTCTCAGTCTTTAAAACACTGTTTTTTGGGGGAAAATATTTTAAAGTTGCATAAAGCTGGAAATGGATGCAATAAAAGAGGCAAGTAAAAATTTTACTATTTTGCTGTCCTCATTTTCTCCTAGAACAGAACGAATAACAGTTTGTTTTGTGAATGTGTGAGGTACAAAATGAAAATCAATGGACAGTGGAGCAATAGTTGGCAATTTGAGTTGAAATATCCTTTGCTATTTATTTTCCTTTTTGTCCCTACCAAAGATAGGAGTCAACCCAACTAGTGTTGATCTCATGAATATTGGCAAGGATGAAGAGGTGAAAATGAAGCCAGGCCAAGTTCTGCATATTGTGAATAAACTGTACCCCTACACTGTGCAATTCACTGAAGAATTAGGGAAAACTGTTACTGAAGCAAAAGAGAAAATACAAACCAAAAAGATGTCATGTGAGGACTCCTGTGAGAATGATGATGTAGAGTTTGTGCCCAGAAAAACAATGAAGATGGAGGTGGGGGATACAACAGGCAGTTCTGCAAATCCCAAGCTAAGCAATACTGGCATATCTCCATGTGAAGGAACTTCGAGCAAAAAGGCAAGTATTAATACTTGTGCTGTTTCTCCTGGGGTTGTCTCTTCCATTATGGCTTTTGGTCTTTCACTTTGTGGGTGCTCCTGATGGGGAGTGTCTCAGGTGAACACAGATCCTCAGAGTATTCAGAGCATGTGAAACATGAAATCGAGCCTTGAGAAAGTTTCCTGGGACCCATTCTAACCTGTGCTGAGGGGGATGCATGTGTGTGAAGGTGGTTGCTTGTAGTCAGGAAGGATTTAAGCTCTGCTTCCTGCTGCAGTTTCTGCTGGAAGGACATGTGCTCAGTTTATCTGGAGTCACACAAGGACTGGCTCTTATGATGCATTCTGCAGTGCTACAGATAGAGCAGTGGTTATCTAAAAACTTACACACAGAGAATGGGACAACTTGATACTCTTATGTTTTCTTCTCCTTTTTTTTTTTTAATTCTTATGTGTTTTTTTTCCTCTTGCTTGAGTCATTCCTTACAGTAGAACCTTGTTTACATTAGTGAATGCTATCAGCCATAATCTTTGGAAAGAGAATTTTTAGCCCTGCTGATGTGGACAAAATAAGAGACTGCTTAGTGCGTCTGGACCTATAACAGTGCAGTTGCTGGAGGAGGAGGCATGGAAATTAAACCCCTCAAGACAAGATGTCAGTCCCAGGTTGTGGTGGGTTGACCACTCATTTAATTTGTGAATTCAGGCTAGTTAGATTGGTGCCAAACAAGACGATTCACCCTGTTTCTTTGTCAGTACTCTAATGTTTGAACATCTCTTTCTGTAAGAATATGATGAAGATCATAATTGATAATGCCTGTAAAGTGATCTGAACAAGTTAAACATCTGTTTGGAAAAAAGTGCACTCAAGGCACCTTCTATTTAAAAAGGACATGGTATTGTTCGAACAAGTCCAGAGGAGGGCCACGAGGATGATCAGGGCACTGGAGCACCTCCCATACGAAGACAGGCTGAGAAAGATGGGGCTGTTCAGCCTGGAGAAGAGAAGGCTGCGTGAAGACCTCGTAGCAGCCTTCCAGTATCTGAAGGGGGCCTACAGGGATGCTGGGGAGGGACTGTTCATTAGGGACTGTAGTGATAGGATAAGGGGTAATGGGTTGAAACTTAAACAGCAGAGGTTTAGACTGGATCTAAGGAAGAAATTCTTTACTGTTAGGGTGGTGAGGTACTGGAATGGGTTGCCCAGGGAGGTAGTGAATGCTCTATCCCTGGCAGTGTTCAAGACCAGGTTGGATGAAGCCTTGGGTGATATGGTTTAGTGTGAGGTGTCCCTGCCCATGGCAGGGGGGTTGGAACTAGGTGATCTTGAGGTCCTTTCCAATCCTAACTATTCTATGATTCTATTAGGCATTCAGTAACCAAGTTAAAGAGATACCTGCTAGTGTGTTGACTTGATTTTCTTGTGCCTTTCTTGATTTCTGTCCAAGCCACTCCTCGCACAATATGAGAAAATAGATATATATAAGAGTAAGGCCACACACCACAACCATTTCTTTGTTCTGTGCAGAGCAGCATGTGATAGGACATGGAGATTCTTCTACTTCCTTTGGCTCTTGCACTCATTGTGATCCATGAGGCAGAGGGTCTTTTAGTAAAATAATCTGTCATCAGTAGCAATGGAGGACTGTGCCATAGCATGTGCATGCAAGTTATTAAATTCCAGCAGAACTAGAGCCCTGTGTTTTTAAACTTCCAACATTTGAAAGACTTAACCTTAAATCATAACAGTATCTCCTTAAAAGGTTTCAAAAGTAGCTCTGTGGGGGCAGTTGGAGCAGGCATGTTGGCATTTGTAGAAAGGAAGTCATTCAGCTGTCATTCAGGTGTTCTTTTGCTGTTGTATACTAATGAAAGTACTTCACTGAATGCTTTAAAACGTTCAGTTGGGTTCTTGATTAGCTTATACAATAATTTCTTTTTCTTTGTGTGCTTCAGGAACACTCAGGACACTGGAGTCAGGGTCTAAAGAGCTCCATGCAAGATCCAAAAATGCAGGTAAAAGCTGTGCATTTGTACTATACAACAGTTCCTGTCTAACAAAATTAAATGAGCTTTCTTTGTTCCTTCTGTAGTTTACTTTTATGACCTGATTAACCAGTGGGGTACTGCATAAGGGCTGATTGTACTTGCATCTCTCTCTGTCCTAGCATTAATTTAAGAGTCTCGACTGTACTGATATTGCAGAATGTCATTATCCTAATTACCTTTGAGCTCTATACTGTTAAATTTAGCCCATGGTTCAGAAAGGTTCTTGGGAGAGCAGGTGAGCTGTGCTGTTGCTTTGTTTCCTCATGGGGACCATCTAAAAGGGAGGTGTAGTCTGAAGCTGAGTAAGCAGTGGTGGTTTCCCAGCAGTAGGCACTATTTTTACCAAGCATGGGGCAGTTTCCTCGTTTCCAGCAAACTCAACTGCTGCACCTCCATACTAGCTGACAGGATGTGACCTCTGGCTCCTCATTCCACTCCATTTCTTTGTGCTAACAGGAATTTCCTGGGTGTTTCCTTTAACCTCCTGCAAATGCACCTCACTCCCCCTGCTCCCCTGTGGCTGCATAATGTTTTTCCTTGAGCTCTTTGTTGCCTGGTTTTGGGGAGGTGAGACTCAAGATGCATAAATCTGACAAATGTCTGTTGTGGCTGTAGTGTATGCACACTTTCTTGTTAGTCTATTCTGAGAGAGCCCTCAGAGAATCTTCCCTGTCCATGTGCAGAACTTCCTTTTGTTTTTAAGATATGGCAAATATGTAAGCAACTCCTTCTCAAAAACAAGCTGTTTGGCTCCAGCATAGGAAGAATGCTCTCCATCAGTATTGCACTGTCTGGTGGAGTAAGGCTTTAAGCTTGTGTCCTTTTAGCTTGGGTTTTAGTTCATTGAGTGCTGCATAGAAATTAGAACATTAGAAATGTGTGTTTCCCTTTGTACTTCTCAGCAAGAGTGTGTGTTCAGGAGGACAAATATCACAGACACCTATGATACTTGAACAGTTTTAGTTGAAAATGACCTTTGGAGG